>NC_084484.1:127050476-127761897 GCF_030035675.1 Rhineura floridana | reverse complement strand
CAGGGAGAGCCAGGGAAGGATGCCTCACATGTGGTGGCAGTAGCGGTGGGATACGAACAACAGAGAATCCAGATACGAACCAAAGAGAATCCCAAAGACACGTGGTGACAAAGGAGAATACGTCACAGGTGTTGGCTGTAGCAGTGAGATACGAATACTAGAGAATCCCTACCAGTGGTGTGGCAAACAGAAATAACAAAACAAGATTTCTTGTGAGAGTGACTGGCAAAGAGTGTGTGGCAAAGAGTGAGTGAACTCAAACACTATGGCTGAATACATAAAAATGAAAAGAGAGGAGCTGGTGGAGAAGTGCATAACATTCAATTTACCTCACGAGGGTAAAGGGGTAGATGAATTGAGGGTAGCACTTATAGGATTTGCAACTGCCCAGCAAAAACAACTTGTCAGGGAAGAGACCCCAGAAGGATATTTAAGCAATCCCGCTTATATAGAGTATTTGAGAGAGAAGTTGAGGAGGGAGACTGAGGAAAAAGATAAGCAGAGGGAGTTGGAAGCTGAGAGATTGAGGATGGAAGCTGATGGGAAAGATAAACAGCGAGAGTTAGAAATTGAGAAGTTGAAGATGGAAACTGAGAGAATGAGGATGGAGGCTGAGGAAAAAGACAAACAGCGGGTCTTTGAGGCTGAGGAAAAAGACAAACAGAGGGAGTTGGAAACAGAAGTTGAGAATGGGGTTTGAGGAGAGGGAGAAGCAACGAGCAGTGGATGCCGAATTACAAGTAGAAAAGTTAAAATTTGAAAGAGAAGTTTCATTCTGATGAAACAAGAAAGGACAGAGATGGAGCAAAAATAAAAATTACTCCAAAGGACTTTGCTGTCTATGAGCCTGGTCAAGATCCTCAAATTTACCTCAGCACCTTTGAAAAAGCAGCTCAGTTGTGGGGGCTACCTGAAGATAAATACATGCAGTATTTATCAAACCTGATTAAAGGGGAATTGGCTGAGGTATACCAATATTTCCCCTCAGACAGGCCCGTCACCTATGCTGAATTCAAAGAAGCAGTGTTTAAAAGATTCAGACTGGGGCCTGATTATTTTAGAAAGCTTTTCAGACACTGCCAGATACAGACAGGGAGGTCTTTCGTGGAGCTGAGGGCAAAACTGATGGACATATTTGGGAAATGGCTGACAAGTGCAAAAGCTCAGTCTGTGGAGGAGGTGAAAAACCTCATGATATTGGATCAATTATACCATCAGTTACCACCAGAAATAAGGCTCCTGGTCAAATACCGTTCCCCTACATCGGTGCAGGAGGCCGCAGAGATGGCGGATCACTTCGCCTCCAACAGAACTGGCTGGGTGGGGAAAACATCAAGAGATTTTAAACCCAGACCATATAATGCTGGCAGAAGGGATGTGGTACCACAGAGAGTGAGTCCTCCAGTAAAATCTGAAGGGCACAGGACACCCCAGAGTGGATCTGTGTACCCTAAAAGTGAGGGGAAATTATGCTACAAATGTGGTAGACCGGGGCACCTACGTTTTCAATGTGAGGTTGCCAACCCCATTAGTAATCCTGCTCAGAAAAGGGCAGTGAAAACAGAGCCCAAGGCTTTAGAAACAGCGAAAAAGGTTCAGTTCTGCCAGATAAACTGGACAGAAGTAACAGACCTTGATTCAAGTCTGAGAGAGGAAGTGAGTGTACAAGGGGCAAATTATTGGGCATTGCTTGATACTGGTGCCGCTCAGACATTACTGAGGCCAGATTTAATAAAATCTGAGGTAATATTACCTCAGGAAACTGTGACTATCCAAGGAGTGAGGGGTCAACCAGAAAGTTTGCCTGTGGCCCTGGTGGATATGACTTGGAGAGGCCGAGAGGGCCGATATAAAGTAGGCATTAATGCCCAGCAACAAGAACCAGTAATACTGGGAAGGGATGTAATGGGCGCCCAAGGAAAGATCTATGTAGTGACCAGACAGCAAATTGGCAGAGAAAAAGAAGCCATATTAAGGGGGGCTGAAACAAACAGGGTGGAATCTGTTAACCAGCCTCAGGTCACCATAGCAACCACTAGCAGGCCTGCTGAAGGAGACAAACTGTATCAAGTGGTCTCTGACAATGATGAGGCAGATCAATTCAGGGAAGAGCTGCAAAAAGATATAAGTTTGAAGCAGATAAAGGAACAAGCTCTGACCCAACAGATTCCTTTCACTGACAAACTGAGGAATCAAGTTGTGTGTGAGAATGGGATTTTATATAGACTGTGGATGCCTGCTGAGAGAAAGGATGAATGTGAACCAGTGAAGCAATTGATAGTACCTAGCAAATACAGAACCAGATTGCTAGAGGTAGCCCACGATGTCCCATGTGCAGGACATCTGGGAATAAAAAAGACCAAGAGGAGATTGGCAGCACACTATTATTGGCCAAACATCTCCAAAGATGTAAAACAACATTGTCTATCTTGTAGAATATGCCAAAAGGTGGGAAAAAGTGGAGTAAAGACTAAGGCACCCTTAAAGCCCCTTCCTATAATTGGACAACCCTTTTATAGAGTGGGAATAGATTTGGTGGGCCCTTTTTCCAAACCCACAAGGCATGGCAAGAAATATCTATTGGTGGTGGTGGATTTTGCCACCAGGTACCCAGACGCAGAAGCACTAAGATCTGTAGAAGCCCCTGTAGTGGCAGAGGCTTTATTAAAAATCTTTATGAGGCTGGGTTTCCCTCATGAAGTGCTGACGGATCAAGGCAGTGTATTCATGGGAGAAGTGATGCAATGTATGTGGAAATGTTGTGGTCTAAAACATCTAAAGACCACTACTTACCATCCCGCCACTAATGGGTTAACAGAGAGATTCAATGGAGTTTTGAAGGGCATGATCAGAAGCTATGTTCAAGATCACCCACAAGACTGGGATGAATGGTTGGGATGCTTCTTATTTGCATACAGAGAAGTCCCTCAGGAGTCAACAGGCTTCTCACCCCTTGAACTCATGTTCACTAGAAAAGTGAGGGGACCTTTGGAACTATTAAAAAATTCATGGGAAGGAACCCTGGGAGAGTACAAAACATCTGTAGTAGATTTTGTATTGGAATTCCACAATAAATTAACATCAATGATGGAGGTGGTGGGAAAGAATTTGAGTCAAGCACAGGAGAAGGAACGTTACTGGTATGACAGAACAGCCAGGGAACGTGTGTATGATGTGGGAGATATGGTTATGGCATTCATACCCAGGAAACATGACAAATTACAGGCTAACTGGGAAGGACCATATACCATCAGAGAAACGCTTGACACAGTGACGTATGTAATTACCACAGACCAATTAAACAAAAGCAAAGTAGTTCATGTAAATATGTTGAAGCCTTACCATACCAGGGATGCACAGGTGTTGCAAGTTACCTTATTCCCTGAGGGAAGTGGGCCTGAACTTCCAGATTTGGTACAGGAAAGCAAAGACAAAGGAGGGGTAGATCAAGTGGAATGGTCAGAGGAGGTGAAGGAGGAAGTAAAAGAGGAGATTCTGAGAGTTTTGAAAACCTATAGCAATCTCTTTAGCAACAAACCTGGCCGAA
Source organism: Rhineura floridana (assembly GCF_030035675.1). Classification (NCBI taxonomy): domain Eukaryota; kingdom Metazoa; phylum Chordata; class Lepidosauria; order Squamata; family Rhineuridae; genus Rhineura; species Rhineura floridana. The sequence continues at coordinate 127,758,350 of NC_084484.1, read as the reverse complement.
CCGGTATAGTTATACATTCCATTGATACTGGAGATCATGCCCCAATCAGATCTGTTCCGTACCGTGTGAATGGGAAAGTTTTGAATGAGATAAAAAGGAGGTGGAAGATATGCTGGAATTAGGAGTGATCAGGGAATCCATCAGTCCCTTGGCCCCAAGTATTGTCCTGGTTCCAAAAAAAGATGGAACGACCAGGTTTTGCATTGATTATCGGCTAATCAATAAAATTACTGTCCCAGATGCGTATCCTATGCCTAGGGTAGACGCAATGTTAGAGTTATTGGGGGCAGCAACCATTATCTCTACACTAGATCTCTGTAAGGGATTTTGGCAAATGGAACTAGACGAGCAATCCAGAGCCAAAACTGTCTTCAGTACACCAGATGGGTTATATGAGTTTGTGACCTTACCCATGGGACTAAGGAACTCACCAAGTTCATTTCAGAGGCTAATCAATACTGTGTTGCGAGGCATGTCAGATTTTGCAGTGGCCTATATCGATGACGTGGCCATTTTTAGCAAGTCGGTGCCTGAGCATGTCCAACACCTGACAACAGTATTGGAGGCCTTAAGAAAAGCAGGCCTCACAATAAAAGCTAAGAAATGCCAGTTTGGACTAAAGGAAGTAATCTATTTAGGACATAAGGTGGGGAGCGGGAAAATCACCCCCTTATGGAGCAAGGTGGAGGCAATACAAGCGTGGCCGATCCCCTTAACCAAAAAACAAGTAAGGGCATTTCTGGGTGTGGCTGGTTTTTATAGGAAGTTTGTGAGAAATTTTGGGGAAATAGCAACCCCCTTGCATGAATTAACAAAGAAGAAGTGTTCTGAGCGTGTGGTATGGACGGATGAATGTCAGAAGGCTTTTGATCTACTGAAGCAAGCCTTGTGCCAAGGACCCATATTAATAGCACCAGACTATGAGAAACCATTCATCGTGGCTACAGATGCGTCGGACCTCGCGCTGGGAGTCGTCTTGCTACAGGAGAGAGAAGGCACCAGACATCCAGTGGCGTACCTGAGTCGCAAGCTGACGCCGAGGGAGAAAAACTATTCATCGGTCCAGAAGGAGTGCCTAGCGGTCGTGTGGGGACTGAACAAGTTGCGCCCATACGTGTGGGGACGAAGATTCACAGTGACTACAGATCATCGGGCCTTGTTATGGTTGCAGACTATGAAAAACCATAACACTATGCTGCAGAGGTGGTCCTGGGCCCTACAGGACTATCAAGTGGACTTCCAGTTCATCAAAGGCAAGGACAATGTACTGGCCGATGGACTTTCCAGGCAAGTGGCTGGGACTGCAGTGATGTGACCAGACAGAGGAACAAAGAAAGACATTTTCCCCATAGAGACTTTTATTTGTTAACGCGACGTATAAATCCTGGAACAGGAATAATACTCTGCTGTTGTTTAAGGGGGGGGGGAAATGTGATGTTCCTATATTAATGTATACATGGTAAGTGGAGTGAAAGAGGGGGAGTGAATGGGCAGTAGAATGCGAGATGATTGGCTGAGTGTTTAAAATGGCTGAATGTATAAAAGGAAGAGTGAGAGTGGAATCTGGGGGGGAGAAGAGAACTGAGTGGGTTGCTTGGTGAGGTTTAGAGAGTTGTTTACCAGGAGGGAGGTGGAGTTCGGATTAGTATTGAGTAAAACCATATGCTTATGTGCCTTAAGAAGAAATCTTGTTAATCTTGTTAGCTTTGTTATCTGTAATAAATACTTAATTTGGTTTACCAAAGGCCTGATCCTCGGCTGGGGTTTCACAGACCAGAAGGGAGGGTAAGGTAATGACCAAGGCTGAAGGGGAACTGTAACAAATGGTGGCAGCGGTGAAGAGAATAACAATACCAGTATTCAGAGTCTCTGGAAATACTAGTATTGGGACGTTACTGGTGGATGCCTAGCAGGGGGATCTGTTGAGATCTGTGCTAGAGCGGGGAGAGAAACCATAAGAGAGAGCGGTCCAGACTGGTGGAGTCCCTGGTGGTGCCTAGTGACAGGCAGTAGCCACGCGCAAGTAGGAACCTGACAGGGAGAGCCAGGGAAGGACGCCTCACACCCCTCCCTGCCGCATGTCATGCACACATAGCACTGCGACACACAACGTTGATTCAAAAGACTATCGTATCATCTTAGCAGGGATGGGGCTTAGCAAGAAGCAAATGTGTTTATGCTCTGAAAAAAGTCTGTAAAAATGGCAATGATTATTCTTTATTTGTAGAATCATAGAATAGTAGAGTCGGAAGGGGCCTATGCAGGTATCCAAGTTAAAGCATACCCGACAGAAGGGTGTCCAGGTGCCTCTTGAATGCCTCCAGTGTTGGAGAGCTGACCAACTCCCTAAGTAATTGGTTCCATTGTCATACCTCTCTAACAGTTAGGAAATTTTTCTTGATGTTCCACCAAATCTGTCTTCCTGTCACTTGAGCCCATTATTCTATGCCCTTAACTCTGGGATGATGAAAAAGTGATGCTGGCCTTCCTCTGTGTGACAACCTTTCAAGTACTTGAAGAGTGTTATATCTCCCTTCAGTCTCCTCTTCTCAAGGCTAAACATGCCCAGTTCTTTCAGTCTCTTCTCATAAGGCTTTGTTTTCAGTCCCCTGATCATCCTTGTTGCTCACCTCTTTTGTCTGCTGTTAGGACACGTGCTCTTGGGAACCTGAGTGTGTGAACTTGCCACCCACACCTCCTTGAGAGGAGGGAGATCTTTTGCTAGGAATAAAACAAGCGCTTTGCCCTGAAGTGTGCCTAAACCGCCGAAAAGCGGAACTCATTGAATAGAATGGTGTGCGATGCCCGAAAACCACCATAAAAGCAGAACAACCAGTGCGGCTTTAGTCTAATTGTGTCTAATTGAGACCGCCACATTAGTGAAGTGCCGTAAAGCGGGGCCCTACTGTATTCAGTAGTTTTTAGTTAATGTGTCTCAACAGCTGTCCTTGTCCTTTGCACAATACCTCAGAAACTCATATCCAGCCATAAAAAGGGAGGGGTGTGGGGTGGGAGTTTTAGTTCCTGGCCTTGCACCTCCTGGGTTCCACTTGAACCAAAATGGGGTTAGCCAAGCAGTTGTAACACTGCATCCTTCTTAAAGTGCAGTGTCCAGTACTGGACGCATTACTCAAGATGAAGCCTAACCAGTGCCGAGTAGAGGGCAACTAATACTTCACACGATTTAGAAACTATACTTCTGTTAATGCAGCCTAAATTAGCATTTGCCTTATTTGCAGCTACATCACTCTATTGGCTCATATTCAGCTTGTGATCAACAACAATTTGAAGTTCCTTCTCACATGTAGTATTGCTGAACCAAGTATCCCCCATCTTATAACTGTGTATTTGGTTTCTTTTTCTTAGGTGTAGAACTTTGCACTTCTCCTTGTTAAATTTAATTCTGTTGTTTCCAGCGCAATACTCCAGCCTATCAAGATCCCTTTGGATTTTTTTCTAGGGCATTAGCTATCCCTCCCAATTTTGTATCATCTGCAAATCTGATAAACATTCCTTGAATCTCCTCATCCAAGCCATTAATAAAAATGTTGAAGAGCACTGGGCCCAGGACTGAGCTCTGCGATGCCCTGCTCTTTACCTTCCCCCAGTTTGAAAGCAACCACTGATAAGCACTCTTTGAGTACGATTCTGTAGACAACTGTGGATCCACCTGATAGTTATTCCATCCTGCCCACATTTAGCTAGTTTGCTAATCAGAATATCATGGGGCACTTTGTCAAAAGCTGTGCTGAAGCTGCAATACATTATGTCCATAGCATTCCCACAGTCTACCAGGGAGGTTACTCGATCCAAAAATGAGATAAGATTACTCTGGCAGGATGTGTTCTTCACAAATCCATGTTGGATTCTAGTAATCACTGCATTGCTTTCAAGATGCTTATGGATTGACCGCTTTATAATCTGCTCCAGAATTTTCCTGGGATTGATGTCAGGCTGATTGGTCTGTGGTTCTCAAGTTCTTGCTGTTTGCCTTTTTTGAAGATAGAGACAACATTAGCTCTCCTCCAGCCATCTAGCACTTTACCAATCCTCCATGATTTCGCAAAGATAACAGACAGTAGTTCTGAGAGTTCTCCAGTGAGTTCCTTTATTATCTTGAGATGCAGTTCACTGGGCCCATTGATTGTCACATTGATTTTATTACTAAATTAACTAGGAAATTTCTTATAAGCAGGGACGATATCTCCGCTTGCAAACCCTGTCTTCTGTCAAAACTATACCTCGATTAATGTGATAACAGAATTTAGCCAACAGCCTAAATGATTGAATATTCTGGGTCATAAAAGTAGAGTAACACTGGTGCTATAAATAAAAAGTGACTCATCATATAGCTAACATGTTCACTCTATATATCTTGGTGATTTAATGCTTGCATATGACCTTGCCTTAGATAAGCTGTTTGGTGAATGATGAAAACTACAGTATTTATCAATTCTCATGATGTATTACTTGAACTAGACGAACATAACATTGTCGATAGCATTTTACTATGCATATGTATATCTATATGTAAATGTGAGATTTTTGGCTCGTTATTCCTTTCTCAGTTATATATATAGGGGGAAGGGGAAGAGATAAACCACAATTTCACAGAAAAGAATGTTTTGACAATTTTTTTGAAATTCTATTTTTCAAGCTGCTACTAACTGTTGGATTTTTTTCAGTACTCCTCTGGAGAATATTCAGTGAAATGGCCTCCCCAATTTTGCCATCCATGAATTTTGGGTGTATTTGTGGATCCAATTTGAATATTGTTGAAGGAAGCAATATATTTGGCCTCTATGTCTTCCAGTCTTTTTTACTTCCTTTCTTTCTTTCCTCACCAATGTGAACTAACAACAGAATTTCATTAAGCATTAACATTGCAATCCTATATATATATCTACTCAGAACTAAGCTCCATTGAGTCAATGGGGCGTACTCTCAGGTGGATAAAGAACTGCAGCCTAAGTGACCCAGATTTTTTCAGAAGTTTCTTATAAACTGTTGGAGAATGTCACACACGTGCCCTGAGTATTCAGCCCTAACAATTTCATCACCCACAAACAGCATTGAGAAATATAGGTGGCTATTTTTCCTGAGCTCTAATAAATGGATTCCTCCTCTTCTGATGCACACCTTAACGTGATAAGGTGGTTTGAGTGTGTTGAAGAAGCTGAGAGCAAAGCCGTCAGGAGTCTTGACCAAGAGGCTAGACTCCTAGCAGGGGCACCCAAGGTGGAATGGTCAAAGCTGAAACACCAGACTAAGATGCATCCAAACTCAGTGGAAGGCAATGGTAAACCACCTCTGAATATCTCTTACCACAAAAACCCTATGAACAGAGTATCCAAAATGCAACATGAGATAGTGCTGGAAGATGAGATCCCCAGGTCAGAAGGCACTCACCGAGCTACTGGGGAAGAACAAAGGACAAGTACGAGTAGCGCTGTGACTAATGATGCAGCTGGGTCAAAGCCGAAAGGAAGCCCAGAGGCTGATATACACAGATGCAAAAGGAGAGTCTGGAGTTGTACGACGCACACAATAGGAACATGGAATGTGAGAAGCATGAACCAGGGAAAGTTAGAAATTGTCAAGCAAGAAATGGAATGCATCAACATTACAATACTTGGCGTGAGCGAACTAAAATGGACAGGAATGGGACATTTCCAATCAGGCAACTACAAAATATTTTATGCAGGAAATGAGAAATTAAGAAGAAATGGGGTTGCTTTAATAGTAAGAAGTAATGTAGCAAGAGCAATTAGGAGGTACAATGCAAGGTCTGAGCGAGTTATATCAATGAGATTAAATGGGAAACCTATCAACATAACCATCATCCAGGTCTGTCCTCCGACGGCAAATGCAGAAGAGGAGGAATTGGAGAGATTTTATGCAGAAGTACAGGAAGAAATTGATCACACACCAAAACAAGATGTGCTGATAATCATGGGGGACTGGAATTCAAAAGTAGAGAACAGAGAATAATTAGGAATTGTGGGGAAATGGGGCCTAGGAGACAGAAACAAAGCAGGAGAAAGACTTATTGAATTCTGTGAAGCCAATCATTTGTTTCTTGCAAACACATTTTTTGAGCAACCGAAAAGATGGCTGTACATGTGGACATCACCAAATGGTCAATATAGGAATCAAATTGATTATATAATTGGTAGCAGAAGATGGAGAAGTTCCATAATTTCTGCAAAAACAGGACCAGGAGCAGACTGTGGTACAGATCATGACCTGGTCGTATTGAAAGTCAAAGTAAAGCTAAAGAAGACCAACAAAGAAATCATAATGCCAAAATACAATTTAAATAACATCCCAGAAGAGTATAAAGATCAAATAAGGAACAGGTTTGAGGCTTTAAACTTAGTTGACAGAGAACCAGAAGAACTATGGAATGATGTCAGAGACGTTATCAGGGAAGAATGCAAAAAGACAATACCTCTAGCTAAAAAGAGAGAAAGACCCCAATGGATGACTGAAGAAACTCTTAAAATGGTTAAAGAGAGAAGGAAAGCAAAAGCAAAAGGCGATAGAAACACAGTCAGAACCCTAAATGCAACAATACAGCGACTAGTACGTGGGACAAAGAGAGCTATTACAATAGTTACTGTATAGAAATAGAAGAGGACAACAAAAAGGGTAGAACAAGAGCCCTGTTCCAAAAGATTAGAGAAATCAAAGGGAAATTTAAACCAAGGGTAAGATGTTGAATAATCAACAGGGGAACACACTGACTGACCAAGATGAAATAAAAGGAAGAGGGAAGCAATACACTGAAGAATTCTGTAAAAGAGATGCCAGGATGGCAGATTCATTCACGGAGGAACCATATGATGAAGAACCAGAAATTTTAGAATGTGAGGTGAAAGCTGCTCTTAAAATACTTGGAAGAAAAAAATCACCAGGAATAGATGGCATACCAATAGAGTTGCTACAAGCTACTGAGACTGAATCAGTCCAGATTTTGAGTAAAATCTGTCAAGAAATATGGAAAACTAAACAATGGCCCACAGACTGGAAGCGTTCCATATACATCCCAATTCCAAAGAAAGGGGATCCCAGGGAATGCAGTAATTATCAAACTATTGCCTTAATATCCCATGCAAGTAAAGTAATGCTCAAGATTCTACAACAAAGGCTCTTGCCATATATGGAGCGAGAAATGCCAGACGTCCAAGCTGGATTTAGAAAGGGAAGAGGTACCAGAGATCATATCACAAACATACTTTGGATAATGGAACAGACCAAGGAATTTCAGAAGAAAATCATCCTGTGCTTTATAGATTACAGCAAAGCCTTTGACTGTGTACATCATGAAAAACTATGGAATGTTTTAAAATGGGGGTGCCACAGCATCTGATTGTCCTGATGCGCAACCTATACTCTGGACAAGAGGCTACTGTAAGGACAGAATATGGAGAAACCAATTGGTTCCCCATTGGAAAGGGTGTGAGACAGTGGTGTATTTTATCACCCTATTTATTTAATCTGTACACAGAACATATCATACGGAAAGCAGGATTGGACCAAGATGAAGGAGGTGTGAAAATTGGAGGGAGAAATATCAATAATTTCAGATATGCAGACGATACCATACTACTAGCAGAAACCAGTGATGATTTGAAACAAATGCTAATGAAAGTTAAAGAAGAAAGCACAAAAGCAGGACTACAGCTGAACATCAAAAAGACTAAAGTAATGACAACAGAAGATTTATGCAACTTTACAGTTGACAATGAGGACATTGAACTTGTCAAGGATTATCAATACCTTGGCACAATCATTAACCAAAATGGAGATAATAGTCAAGAAACGAGAAGAAGGCTAGGACTGGGGAGGGCAGCTATGAGAGAACTAGAAAAGGTCCTCAAATGCAAAGATGTATCACTGAACACTAAAGTCAGGATCATTCAGACCATGGTATTCCCGATCTCTATGTATGGATGTGAAAGTTGGACGGTGAAAAAAGCTGATAAGAGAAAAATCAACTCATTTGAAAGGTGGTGTTGGAGAAGAGCTTTGCGGATACCATGGACTGCAAAAAAGGCCAATAATTGGGTGCTAGAACAAATGAAGCCAGAACTATCACTAGAAGCAAAAATGATGAAACTGAGGTTATCATACTTTGGACACATCATGAGAAGACAAGATTCACTAGAAAAGACAATAATGCTGAGGTATCACCAATGTGCAGATGACACCCAGATCTATGTTTCCTTTTCAACTAATCCAGGTGAAGCAGTGGATGTTCTAAAGCAGCACTTATGCTCAGCAGTATCCTGGATGCAGTCAATAAACCAAAGGTCTTTCTCTCTTTTTAGCTAGAGGTATTGTCTTTTTGCATTCTTCTCTGATAACGTCTCTGACTTCATTCCATAGTTCTTCTGGTTCTCTGTCAACTAAGTTTAAAGCCTCAAGTCTGTTCCTTATTTGATCTTTATATTCTTCTGGGCTGTTATTTAAATTGTATTTTGGCATTATGATTGCTTTGTTGTTGTTCTTTAGCTTTACTCTGATTTTCGATATGACCAGTTCATGATCTGTACCGCAGTCTGCATCTTCCGCTACCAATTATATCAATTTGATTCCTGCACTGACCATATTGACCATTTGGTGTTGTCCCCATGTACAGCCGTCTTTTTGATTGCTCAAAAAATGTGTTTGCAAGAAACAATTTGTTGGCTTCACAGAATTCAATAAGACTTTCTCCTGCTTCATTTCTATCCCCTAAGCCCCTAGTTCTTCCCTGTTCTCTACTTTTGCATAAACCATATATGACTGGCCAGCTGTGGTTGACTTGGTGTGTTGTGAGAGTTCAGCTGTAGCCAGTTGTTGAGTAGATGCCATGAACCAGAAGAGTTCAAGTCAAAGATCAGAGCTGCAAGCATGAGCCAGAGGATAAATTAAGAATCAGAACCAGAAATCGAGCAGGGAATCAGAGACTTTAAAGACTACCACTGCCTAAGGAAAGTCCCAGCCAGAAATATGTTATAGCTGTTTTTTATGACGACTATTGGAGTTTGGCATATATAGCAAGCAGAGTGCAGAAATGAATAGTCTGGTAAGATTGGTGGTTGAAAGAATAAATAAACTTAAGGTTTATAACTCCTGGGAAATAAGGCCATGTAAATGTACTGCCTTCAAATCGATTCCGACTTATGGCGACTCTATGAATAGGGTTTTCATGAAAGAATGAATGAATGAATCTTTATTTTTACCCCGCCCTTTTTCCAAAACTGGAACTCAGGGTGGCTTACAAATAAAAACTACTCATAGGTAAAAAACATACAAAAATATACAATTAAAATAGAATTAAACTATTTGTAACATTAAAATCATGAAACATACACTTAAGATACTAAAACAATTTAAAACATTAAGAATAGGACCATAGAACAATACAACAGACCTTATGAGGCCCTATCTTAAACATCTTCTAGTCCAAAAGCCTGTCGGAATAAAAAAGTCTTTGCCTGCCGACGGAAGGATAGCAAGGAAGGGGCCATTCGTGCTTCCCTAGGAAGAGAGTTCCAGAACCTGGGGGTTCGCGCTTGCGAAGGTGTTGGGACTGAGAGAAGGGCCTCTCCTGAAGATCTCAGGGCCCGGGCAGGCTCATATGGGGAGATACGGTCTGACAAATAGCCTGGACCTAGGCCGTATAGAGCTTTATAGGTCAAAACCAGCACTTTGAATTGTGACCGGAAACAAACTGGCAGCCAGTGGAGCTGTCGTAACAAGGGGGTTGTATGGTCCCTGTAACCAGCCCCAGTTAGCACTCTGGCTGCAGCTCTTTGTACCAGTTTAAGTTTCCGAACAGTCCTCAAAGGCAGCCCCACGTAGAGCGCGTTACAGTAATCTAAACGGGATGTAACTAAGGCATGCATCACTGTAATCTCATGAGGCTGAGAGGCAGTGACTGGCACAAGGTCACCCAGTGAGCTTCATGGCTATGTGGGGATTTGAACCCTGGTCTCCCAGGTCGTAATCCAACACCTTAACCACTACACTACACTGGCTCTCTGACTACAACATACATGTATCCATCATGGAGTCATGAGGTTAACACAAATGCTAAGGAGGAGGAAGAGGGAAGTAAAGCTTGAGAAAAATACATATCAACAAGTAGTTACTAAAGAAGGAATCAGCGAGGGAAGAATAGGTCTCCTTTCTGTCTATTGCCTCACTTCCCACTGATTCAGGTTACTTGTTTTAAGCATTCTTGCTTTATTCCCAACAAGGACAGCCAATGGAAAGCCTGTGTGGACTGCATTATTCTAGTTCCTTTGAATGCTTTATTGCCTATGAAATTTTACAGTCTGTAGCCCTGGTACCATACTACACAAGGCAACCACTGAAGAACCCTGTTTTCCAGACCTTGTTCTGCCAGTTCCTTCCATGGGCTAACCATATAGAGTTTTACTTATTTAAGGAGGTCAGGGTGTCAGGTATTAGGGACAGGGTCTTTTCTATGGTGTCTTCATGGCTAACAAACTCCCAATATATACAATCAGATCCCTCCTTGATCGTATTTGTTGTTGTTGTTGTTGTTGTTATGTGCCTTCAAGTCGATTACGACTTATGGTGACCCTATGAATCAGCGACCTCCAGTAGCATCTGTCATGAACCCAGCGGCATCACTAGTGGGAGTGCGGGGGGTGCGGACCTCCGGTGCGCGCCCTCCCAGAGGCATGGACGAGGTGGCTGGGCCAGCCACCCTGTCCATGCCCCTGGGAGGGCGCGCGCTGGAGGGGCACCCAGCCGGAGAAGGCCTGGGAACGCCGGCGCGCCTCCCTCGCCCTGCCGAAGCTGCTCCCAGTCTCGCCCGCCTGCCCGCCCGCCCGCCTCCGAGGAGTTGGAGCAGCCTTGCCGGGCAACGGCGTGGGGTGGGACGGCTCTGGGTGTCACCCCCCTCATGGTGACACCTGGGTGTGGGCTGCACCCTCCGCACCCCGGTAGTGACGCCCCTGCATGAACCACCCTGTTCAGATCTTGTAAGTTCAGGTCTGTGGCTTCCTTTATGGAAACAATCCATCTCTTGCTTGGTCTTCCTCTTTTTCTACTCCCTTCTATTTTTCCCAGCATTGTTGTCTTTTCTAGTGAATCATGTCTTCTCACCTCACTTTCTAAAATTGGTCATATTTAAGTAGGCTCTAAAACTATTTTTTGTTCACAATTGCTTTTAATTAGGGAGTGCAATAGACAGTAGCTTCTTTTTCCAGTCTAATATTGGTATGGCTGGCTGTGATCAACTGACTTAAAATGTTTTATTGGTGTTATTATTATTGTGATTATGTTGCTTATATTTATATCAGAGTGTGTCTGTCATTATGCATAGTCCAGAAGAGTGGCCAAATATTGTAAGTAATAGTGGCACCGAATGTGCTGTGACATATACTTTTATAGGTAACAGATTAACAATATGTTTGGTTCCTGTTCCTCTGCTATAGGTGAGCATTTTTTCCTCTTTTGTTGAATAAATATCTTCTCTTCCACCTGATACTGTCCCAAATGTCCTACAGGAAGCCATTCCCATTTGGACATTCCCGCTGGTCACAGAACTGAGAGCTCTTGTCAGGTTGTGCTGACTCCTCTGATCTAACGCTGATAAGCTCAGATGCTCCTAATTCAAGTCGTTTTCTAAATACACTCCTTAGGACTTCCTCAAGGTGATCTCATATGTAATTTTTCCCAATAAGTAACATATTATAGTTGTTGTTATTAATTAAATTTATACCCCGCCAAATTAGTGCAAGTGTAAGGTCTCAGAACATTTATGAGAAGCTTGGTATATGTATTTCAGGGAAGGGGAAAGTTTTCCTGGCCAAAAGGAAGTATTACAGCAGTCAAAAACTGTCATGGGCCGTTTTACCCTTAATACACAGATACACAATCATACACACACAAAACTATTTCTCATGGAAAAAGAGGCATATATTTAATTCTTAGGAACTCCGCTCAAGTTTCACCATTCAAATTTTGCCATCAGTTTTACAATTTTTACATTTTTACATTAAAAAAAGAGGGGGGCGGTTCTTCAATACCCTTATTGGTTCTGAGTATGCAAAAAGGCACAAGGAACTCAGTAACCTCAGCAGAAGAATACAAGTAAGGTCGAAGCACAGCTGAACTGCAAGCCCTGCCTTACATCTATTTGAAGCCTCAAACTTCAGGATGCAATTGCATTTTGAAAATTTTATGCATATTTTTGCATGTTTGCAAGGGATGCAAGTATTCTAAACCATTTCCCCGTTTTGATCTTTTTGCAGCAGACATTATTGTGGAGGAAGGATCTGCAATTGTATACTTTGCACAATATCAAAGCCCTTTCCCCTCCTTCCCCACTGAGCAGCTGATGATTAGCAGGGGATCCAGGGAGCCAGATGAAATCTGGCTGAAGATTCACTACCCCAATTGGCTTCCCAGTGCCTGCATCAAAGCAGAAAGACATTTATGTCACCATTTATATTTTACAAGATTAATTGCCATGGCCTCAGTCCAGAAAACGTTAAATGCAACTTACTGCCATCAGTGAGCTCAACTTTTAAAATATGCTGTAACATGTAAAGCTGGTATTACCTACAAAGACAGGTACCTCTTTTTCAACGTCAATAAACATGGTTTTCCAATAATATTTGAAAGGCATATGTGTGTGAAAAAATATTTCCCAAAATATTTCATGTTGGCTTTTGATCTTTTTTGGGGGGAGGGGGAGAAAAGGAAGAGATCTTACATGAAGAGGGCCAAGTGTTTTCCTTCTCTTTCCCCCCTTTTTGTTATTTTTTTTAAAGCCTTTTCTCTGTTTCAAGTGGTAAATTAGGTTCCCACCACTGTCTTGGGGCATTTCAGGCTAGAACAAAATGCCCCATGGGAATGGTGCTACAGCAAGGTTGCTTTTGTTTTTTGTTTTAGAAAACAAAAAGCAGGAAAAGAAAGAAAGAAACTACTTGGCTGCCTCATATTAAGGCAATGACAAAAAGTGGCTAGCATCCAAACCAGGAAAAAGAAGGAGGGGCAAAGCCAAGATGCTGGAAAAATAGAAATTTATTTGTATTGTAAGCAGGGCCGGCTCCAGGAATGCCGGGCTCTTGGGCATCAGCTTGCCCTGGGCCCCGGCCTGTGTGCGCGTTCGCATTTGCATTCGCGCGTGCAGCCCCCCTTACCTGTCTGCTGTCTGTTACCATTGCCCTTAATGAAGATGGCAGCCGCGGTTTCCCTAAGGGGATGAAGCCTCCGCCACCATCTTTGTTGATGGCACGCATGCGTGCTACGTGCATGCATCTCTGCCATCAACTAAGATGGCGGTAGGGGCTTCAGTACCTTAGGGAAACCACAGCCGCCATCTTTGTTAAGGGCAATGGTAAAAGACAGCAGACAGGTAAGTGGGGGGATGTGGGGGGTGCGGATAATGGAAGGGGAGTGGAGGGGTGGCTGAGGGGCCACCTGTAGCTCCAGGGGCCGTTGGGCCAGTGCCCAACCTGGCCGCCCTTTAGAACCAGCCCTGATTGTAAGCCCAATGCGTTTCAGCCTGTTAATTTTCAGGCCTTCATCAGCGGAATGCAGGCTAACAAGATGTTTGAATGAGCAGACTGCTTACAACAGTACAAACGCCTCCATTTATACAAATAAATTTCTATTTTTTCAGCATCTTGGCTTTGGCTCCACCTTCTTTTGCCTCATATTAAGGTAAGAAGCCCTGCACAAAAAGATCTTAGAATTTTGCCCCACCCCCCCAGATTTGCCAAATAGCCTCGCATATTCATGGGATGAATGGTCCTTCAGTAGAGGATATTAGGCAACATGCCATTCAAATGATACAGGTATAGTCATCCTGTGGTGGAAACACAGGCCCTGTCTTAAAGTTTTTGTAATTTCAACGGGATTTAAGAACATAGGAATAACCCTATTCAATCAGACCAAGGGACTATCTAGTACAGCATCCTATTCTCACAGTGGCCAGCCAGAGGCCTCTAGGAAGCCTCTAAACAGGCCTCTGGAACTTAATTCTCCAGGCCTTTAGAGCTTCATTTTCAATTTGTTTTTAGTTAGGTAGGGATGAGTGGGATCTTGTTTTTATGTATATTGTGACTAATTTTGGATTATTTTATTGTTGTTTTATGTCTTTTTTAATGTTTGTAAGTTGCTTTGAGCTTCATTTGGGGGGAAAAGTGACCAATAAATATAATCATAACAATAATAATAATGAAGTCAGTTGCCCTACTATGCTTGGGCAGACCTAACTTTTTGGATTATGTTGTTTGTCAGTAAAAATAATACAGTATATGAATTGGTTCTCAATGTAAACACTTGATTATAGTACACTAGCATCATATATGCATGTTTTTCCTCTGTTCTGGTGAAAGATAATAATTCATTTTATACTAAATATTGTGATTCTAAGTAAAAAGTAAATACAGATAGTATAAGTCCCCAGATAGTACATTCTGATCAACGGCCATACAAGCCAAGAGGCTGAATAATTCCTAATGAGCTCTAATGAAAAGGAGTTAGTATGAGATTTTCATTCACATACTTATGTGTTCCAGGATCAATGCCAGGGAGCAAATTTGATTCAGTGGCTTGTTAATAATCATAACTGACCAATTTATCCTTTTTATATATCACAGGTTTAATGGGAAAAATCTATTCAGCTGTGGGGATAAAAGACAGGTGTTTAAATTTATATTTTCTCAGGGAAATAATCACAGTCAGAAACGTAGTTCCTCACCTTATGTAGTAAAAAGTCCAACATGTATTGTTTTGACATCTATATCATTTGCAATGACTGTCATATTAAGAGAAAGTATGGTGATAATTTAGCGAAGAACATTACATACATAAAAAGAAATATTCAGCACATTTAATGTTTTGAATGGAAAATAGAGTAATAAAAATTAAATTGAAATTTGGCCTGTCTCCTTAACTGCTGTGCAATGCACAATAACTGATAGCTAAAGTGCTAATCATTTTAAATGTAATTACATTTAATGATTGTAATTGCCACTCATATCTTCTGTCCTAATAGAGGCCTTATTCACAAAACTGTTATCTTCCTGTCATATAAAAATGTGAATTGGAAATTTACATCAATTTATTCAAAATGGCCTGCTGGTTCTATTTAGCAGAAGCTAGAATAACAGCAAGACAATGTGGCTAGTATTTTCATATTGTGTCTGCAGCTTGGTGCATGCACTGGACACTCAACAAAGCAAATTCTACACAAACTTTTCTTTGGAATAAGAAATACAGCAGGCCCCAATGTTCACAGTAATCCATCGTTGCAAATTCTCAAAAGAGCAGTAGTATAGTAAGTATAGTGCAGTGGTTAGCATGGCAGTTGGGTCAGGAAGATCTGGGTTCAAGTCCCCACATAGCTATTAAGTTCATGGTATAACAATGGGTCAGTCAGTCTCATCTACCTCACAGAGTTGTTGTGTAGATATAGTAACATTGGGGGAGAATCCTGAGATCTTTGATGGCAGGGCAGGATAAAAATATAATAAATAAATGAACCAGTAATTAAAGGCCTTAATGTTTTAGGGAACAATTTTGGAATTACGTCTGACTTACATCTGAGTAGGTTTGTATAGGATTGTTGTTGTTGTGTGCCTTCAAGTCGATCACGACTTATGGCGATCCTATGAATCAGCGACCTCCAATAGCATCTGTAGTGAACCACCCTGTTCAGATCTTGTAAGGTCAGGTCTGTGACTTTCTTTATGGAATCAATCCATCTCTTGTTTGGCCTTCTTCTTTTTCTACTCCCTTCTGTTTTTCCCAGCAATATATAGGATTGCACTTACATAATTACTAGAGATTCAGTCTAATCATCATACTGTTGCAAGGCACTTTAATTCGGCATGCAGACGATCCCAGATCCAGTCCCTGCAATTTCCAGGTAGAACTGGGAGAGTCTCCTGCCTGAAATCCTGAGAACTGCTGCCCATCTGAGTGTATAGCAGCTTCCTAATACTGTTTTTCTCTTTCAGTCAGTCTTCTACATGGATCTGACCACTGTATTCAGATTCACTGTATTCTGTTCCCATTCAGAGCACTAATCCCTCTGGACACAAGAATGGGGAACATTTTGGACCCTGATGCCTGCATTCCCGCATTGCTAGCCTTCTGAGGTCCATATTCCAGTGATAGGAGGGCCCAAAAGGGTGGGTGTAGCCTCTCTCTCTCTCTCTCTCTCTCTCTAACTACACATGAAGACATATACCCACATGCAGCCAGGCACACAACTCCCATCATCAGCTGAGGACTAGGGGGTGTAGTTTTCATCTGCATTGCACTAGCTGGGATTGATGGGGAAGTTTAAACTTCTCTGTCCAGCCCAATGCCACAATGGTGATGAAAACAGCACCCCCATGGTTTGGGTAGTCCCTGCTCTTCAGATGATCAATGTGATTTCCAACTCCATCATGGTAGCTGGGATGGGCAGGGAAGTTTAAAACATGCCATCCTGATTGACTCTGTTTGTTTCTCTCCCCCACCCTTATACAGGTTTGGAGCTGGTGAGCCACTGGTAAAGGGTTGGCAGACATGATCAGAGCATTGGACCACCAGTTTCCCACTGTTCCTTGGATTTAAAACTGCTAGAACAAGACTACTTGGTGGAGAAATATGGGGGAGGGCAGTATGAAGGATATTTTTCTGTAGATTTACATTAATAAGATGTTGGCAAATTGTTTCATGGCCCCAGGGACACAGCTGAATGGCTTCAGTGACAAAACCATGTGGGGTAGTACCAGTTGTCATGACGTGCCCATGGATATAGCTACTTCTTCCTAACAGTGATTTGTGTGAATGCAGCAGCATGTTTTTCAGTTCCTGCCACATTCCTATGAACCCAAGGTCAGTAGTTGGACCTGCCCAGTCACATATAACTAAGGCCCCAAGAGCAGGATACCCTGCTTTATGCAGAGTGATTTACAGACAGAACTTACTGAGTGACTACAGTAATACCTCAACAAATCCTCCAGGAAGGAAGTTCCTTTTAATGGAGGCTTTTTAAAAGGTGAAATTGAGGTGCTTTGCTTTGCTGTAGATAAACTTCCAAGCCTGTGCCTTTGTTTTTAGGTGAAACTGACCAGCCTGTGTCTTTGCTTTGCTATCAATAAACTGACAAGCCTATGCCTTTTCTTTAAGGAGAAACTGGCTATCCTATGTCTTTGCTTTAAGGTGAAACTGGCTATCCTATGTCTTTGCTTTGCTGTGGATAAACTTGTTGGAATAGGCAGATATTGCATGTTCACTTTAAGGGATATTTGGGAAATATCCCATGTACCTGTTTACCATGATGTAACTTCCTAATGGGTGGGGTTTAGTTACCTGACTTCCTCCTCCTTTGTCCTGGGGGATTTTTGAATAATCTCCTTTGCTGATCTTCCTACCTTTGAGAGAGGCCGCATGGCAAGATGCTCTTTCTGAGAGCATCCATTACTAAAGATCAAGATGACTGAGACTATTTTTCTTTCTTCCAAGCTAAAGCCTATGTTCTTCTAAACATATGAGGTCATAAGTAAATACTATTTTCTTTTACCTAAAGGGTTGTGTCTGTTGTTATTTATATAGAGAAAGGTGGGCTGGTTTACATTCTCATTCTGCTGCTTGTATTTTTACAACTCTGCTAAGAAATAGGACCAACCAATTTAGTTCCTATTTCTGTGTGTATTTTTTATAATACCAAACAAAACTTTCATGCCTGTGCCTTTGCTTTAAGGTGAAACTGAGCAGCCTGTGTCTTTGCGTTGCTATCAATAAACTGAGAAGCCTGTGCCTTTGTTTTCCTAGGGTGAAACAGAAAAGCCTGTGTGTTTGCTGTGCATTTAAGAGATCTCTTGCTTTCTCCCAGGGCTGGGGAGGGAAGAATCCAATACGATTCAGAGGAGGAGAAGGAGGGGAGTGGGAGGGTGCCAGGTAAGTACCTTGTAAAGCCCTAGTAGAAGCTGCTCCCACCATCTATGAGCAGGTGTAGGACCTATCCCTATTTTTGCCATGTTATTCCTACCTCTGATACCACAGTTTCTGTTAAAGAAGTAATGTCCAGGAATGCATCTACTTTGTTAACCAAGGTAATACTGTATTTGAACATTTGTGTTAGAGACCTGGTACTGCATGACATTGCAACACATTTACTGCATTACTACCCAGCTCAGCTCTTTTTTGGAAGCTTTATAATGGTGTGGAATATTATGAATACAGACAGCACAGACAGTGAACTTACCCAATGGTAAATGTGATGGAGTTTGCTCTTTTCTTAAATGTGTGCTAAACTGTGGCAAAGTGCAGCAATACGGACAACCATGGTTGGCTTTGTAGAATAATGTGGTTGCTGTTGCTCTGTCCCCCATTTACTGACTTACTGTGTTGCTATGAAATGTTCTCCCAATGCATTGCTGCAGTGTTTTCTAGTTTATAGAGGGATATATGGTTAATATGTCATAAAAGTTTATTTATAATGATAATGGTGTTGCTTGTACAGGCAGGCCCCGCTTATACGGTGGGTTCCATTCTGGACCCCCGCCGTAAAGCGGAACCCCATTCACTATAATGGGCCGCGTCGCGTGAAAATGACGTGAAAATGGAGCAAAACGTCACAAAAGAGCAAAAAATACCTTTAAAATTGAAAATGAAAGCCGCCGCATCAGCGTAACGCCTTAAAGCAGAATGCCGTAAAGCGGGGCCCTACTGTACAAGGAAATTTTAGACTGGGGAGCTTTTAAACATGTTACTCCCGCCTAGAGAAGTATAGTTTTAAAAAATTACCACTTGGTTCTGCTGAATGCAAACTGGATATAAGATGTAAGCAAAAACAAAACAAAAACTCACCACACACACACACACACACAGAAACTACACTCCTCTGAAGTAGCAATAAACAAATAGTTTTGCCTACTCTGGGGAGATTTTCTTGTGCCTAGATTTTTGAGCCACTGACAATGTAAGAAGTAACTTCATCTAGTCTGTTTCTGTTCATTCATCTGTGCTACATTTGATAATGTTGTAGAAAATGTTTTTCGTATATTTGTTGTTCATTTATTATAGCTTACAGTGAGTAGTTCAAAGCCTGAAATAATGTAATTCTGGAAACATCAGGTGGAATGTAGAATATGGTTCGTTTCAGCCTGTTTTCTTGACTGTTCTTTAGCAACAATATCTGGAAGATTTGCTTGACAAAAGATGGGTGATAGTAGGGTCATGAAGTGAGACATAGTGCTCTACAACTGTTTTGATATTTGGGTTCTTTTTAGTAAGTTTATATGAGCCAGAATAATTTCATTGAATAACTTTGGGTTGTATCCAGTGCTGCCGCAGCGGAATTCCACTGGCACAGTGGGACTTCCATTTCCTCTCCTCACCCTGCATACTCCCAAAGTCTGTTCCAAAAGGTCCCTCAGCTTTACGGAGCTGATTTGGAGTGTGTGGGTGGTGGGCTGGAGGGGATAGGAGAGGAAAAAGAATGTCAGTTGAACGCACAGAAATCCCTTGTACCAGAGGAGCTGCACTGTTGGATACGTCTCTTTGCCTCTAAAAGGAAAAATAAGAACATTGAATGTCACTGTGGTGCAATAACATTGTCTGAACAAAAAATGAGCAAATATGTATTTTTCAGATTTTGTGTATGCACATGCATACTTATTATTTTCAGAACTAACATTATTTCCTTAACAGTCTTTAGTGTGAGAGAAGAGGGTAGTTGCTTCATTCCTCTTCATTTTTGGGCAGCCTTTTGCTAGGGAGAGGGGAAAGAAAGACAGAGTATATATTGTTGTTGGCTGACAACTATCAGACTTCTCCTCAGCATTTTTTTAATAATTGCCTATAAAGAGCTGGAAAATATATCCTAGGCAGTGTAAACACACCCAGACCTTTACAAATTACTCATCAGAGCAGCAGTTTAAGGATAATGGTGGGTTGACTGGAAATTCATTATACGGTTGGGATGTGCTATAATTCTGCCCAATTCGGATTTGGTACCAAATTTTCCATTAATTTGCATATTCTCAATTACTGAGTATTGGGTTTTAATGTAGCAAATTTCCATGGCTGTTTTTGAATATGGATTTTTTTTATATTAAAAAAATCTTTCTCTAAAACAGCAATTGTAAGAATGATAATTTATCAATATTTCCTTTAAAATATTGATATTTCCTTCAAAAACATTTCCTTTAAAATACTCATGTTGATATTTCCTTCAAAATATACATATTTCCTTTAAATATATCAATATTAATATCAATATTTTTCCAAGCAAAAACACACACATAAGAACATAAGAAGAGCCTGCTGGATCAGGCCAGTGGCCCATCTAGTCCAGCATCCTGTTCTCACAGTGGCCAACCAGGTGCCTGGGGGAAGCCCGCAAGCAGGACCCGAGTGCAAGAACACTCTCCCCTCCTGAAGCTTCCGGCAACTGGTTTTCAGAAGCATGCTGCCTCTGACTAGGGTGGCACAGCACAGCCATCATGGCTAGTAGCCATTGATAGCCCTGTCCTCCATGAATTTGTCTAATCTTCTTTTAAAGCCATCCAAGCTGGTGGCCATTACTGCATCTTGTGGGAGCAAATTCCATAGTTTAACTATGCGCTGAGTAAAGAAGTACTTCCTTTTGTCTGTCCTGAATCTTCCAACATTCAGCTTCTTTGAATGTCCACAAGTTCTAGTATTATGAGAGAGGGAGAAGAACTTTTCTCTATCCACTTTCTCAATGCCATGCATAATTTTATACACTTCTATCATGTCTCCTCTGACCCGCCTTTTCTCTAAACTAAAAAGCCCCAAATGCTGCAACCTTTCCTCGTAAGGGAGTCGCTCCATCCCCTTGATCATTCTGGTTGCCCTCTTCTGAACCTTTTCCAACTCTATAATATTCTTTTTGAGATGAGGCGACCAGAACTGTACACAGTATTCCAAATGCGGCTGCACCATAGATTTATACAACGGCATTATGTTATCGGCTGTTTTATTTTCAATACCTTTCCTAATTATCGCTAGCATGGAATTTGCCTTTTTCACAGCTGCCGCACACTGGGTCGACATCTTCATCGTGCTGTCCACTACAACCCCGAGGTCTCTCTCCTGGTCGGTCACCGCCAGTTCAGACTCCATGAGCGTATATGTGAAATGAAGATTTTTTGCTCCAATATGCATAATTTTACACTTGTTTATATTGAATTGCATTTGCCATTTTTCCGCCCATTCACTCAGTTTGGAGAGGTCTTTTTGGAGCTCTTTTAAGACGCCAGTCTTCTTTATTAATCACTGTGTCCTGTTGTTCAGCCAATGCTAGCTCCAAAGTATCTTACAACAATTTACAGCTGTTTCGGCTGCTTGTTTTTTTCCCTTCCTATGCCTCTTCAGTCACACATGGATCGGAAAAGCAGCAGCTAGTGGATACGGAATGAACTCGAATGAATGCCTGCCTGTTAGGTCAACAGAATGCTTTCGAACCGTCACTGGCCAATGGATCCCATCCCTATCATACGGAAGTCCATGTTGTGTTGTACTGGACAGGGATATCTGGTCTCTTCTAGCCCTAATATCATTGTAATCTAAAGGCTAAAGATTTGTGCACTTTTTATTTCTCATAATACCTTATATTCTTGGCTCTTTCCATTACCTTCATTTTATGCTATTTGTGTGGCTGTGTTATTTAGAATATTCAGTATTTGTGTATATACTGAGTTGATTCACCTAACTCAGAGCTTAAAACAACCCTCCACTTCCAGCCTCGAGCCTCTTTTAAACAAAATACCAGCAATCATATTGAATTGTGCAGTAGCTTTCTGATGTGGAGAAATGTCCCCTAGGGATCAGGGTTAGATAACCTAATGCATTTTGCTTTCCTTGTCGCCATAAGCAAGATTTGCACATAGGCTGAGTGCTTATGCATTAGCCTGCTACACTGTGGCTACACATCTAGAATCTGAAATATTAAATAGTTTACTTTCATTCCTCCAATCCATTTTCTTGTTTTGTTTCTGCTTCTGTTTCCCTCCATTTTCAACAAGAGAATAACTGAAAATAGTTATTTAAGTAACATGTGTAAAGAAACATACTAGCTCCCATGCATCCACCTACAGCTTTCTGATAGTGGTAAATAAAATGTTAAACAAACACAATTTTAACAATTGTGTGTTTTTGCTTCCATTTATATATCAATAACATTTGTTCCAAAAGCTCCTAATGCACTACAGTAGGGCCCCGCTTTACAGCGCTTCGCTAATGCAGCGGTCTCAATTAGACGCAATTAGATTAAAGACCCACTCATAGGGCACTTGTTCTGCTTTTACAGAGGTTTTCGGGCATCGCGCACCATTCTATTCAATGAGTTCCGCTTTTTAGCAGTTTTTGTTTTTTGGCGGGGGTCCGGAACGTAACCCGCCGTATGAGTGGGGCCCTACTGTATTTAGGAACAGTCCTGTTTTTCTGGTACCTCTTATTTTGTCCCTATTTAGCCTTTGGGGACAAGACTGGCCCTGCCATGAAAAAGTTGAGCCTCTTAGCTCACTCGTAGATAGAGAGAGCATCAGAGCAACATTGTTCCCCTGCCTGTGCACCCAAAAAATAGTTGTGTGCCTTCTGGTTGCTGAGCTGGCTGGCTTTCCATTTCAGATGCAAGCTGTAGTAACAGCATAACAACAGATCCTGAATGGCAGCAGCTTTCTCTAAATTAGATTGAAGTTCAGCACAGGAGAGTTGGGTTTCAGTTCCCATCATCCAGGGTCTGTTGCTGCACCACTCTTGCTGCTGGGAGGAGGAGGAGAGGAGAGCAAGCAGCAACCCCCTGGCCTATGAGTGCCTCTCCTCTTTCACAGAGAAAAAAATGTGAGTTAAGTTGCTGGTGGAGCTCCCATGTAGTGTGTTTGAGCTGTCTTGGCTGCCTTACTTTTGATTCTGCTGCTGTTAGTATGTAATTTAGACTACCTATAAGCATTGTTAGTCTGCCTTCAAATCTGATGTGTGCCTGTTGCCAACACCAATAGCTGGGGGAGGGCTTTTTAAAATTTGTGCTTCCTGGACTGTTCTGCCTTCAAGGTCCTGCTGCTGTGTTTTGTGGTTGCTATACATATCTGTTTCATTAATTCATTCAATATATATCCCACCCTTCTTCCCAAAGGAACCCAGGGTGGCAAGCACATCAGTGTTAAAAAAAAAATACAATTAATAATAAAATGACATCATTCTAAAAACAATCACATACTCCCACAGCAATAGTTTCAAGTTTGCCAGGAACAGAAATATTCAGCCTTCAAATGCCTGGGTAAGGATAGAAGGAAAGGCCAATTTCGGTTCTAATTTTTCAAATCTTAAATTCAGTTCTCCACATTTCTGCAGCAGTTTGCAATTTATAAAAAAAATCCACATGAAAATACTTCAGCATTTTGGTGTGTATTTCTCCTAAAGAACACATTTTTGTATGCAGTTGGGACTAATGTGCACATTTTTGCAAGCAATCTTTCCAAATATAGTGCATTTTTGTATGCTATTTTAACTAATATATTCATTTTGTGCACATTTCTCCCTTAGATATGCATGTTTGTAAACATAGTTTAATTGGAGAACTGCATCTCAAAATTTGGATAAGTGCACATTTCTTTTTTTTATCATTAATTTTTATTCAAATTTTCAAAGACAAAAAACAAAACAAAACAAAAATAATTAAACAATAAAATAAAATGTTGACTTCCGATTTGTCGCAGATCAGTTATAGGTCTACAATATATAACAATCCTGTCTCTAAAATTATATTACAAAATCACTTTCCTCCAGTAGCCATCCCAATTAATCATCAAATCTCATAAACATTACTTTACTCTTTCCACAAAAAGT
This sequence comes from Rhineura floridana, assembly GCF_030035675.1. Taxonomy (NCBI): domain Eukaryota; kingdom Metazoa; phylum Chordata; class Lepidosauria; order Squamata; family Rhineuridae; genus Rhineura; species Rhineura floridana. Next base: position 127,734,503 of record NC_084484.1, on the reverse strand, counting down.
CAAAGAGAGGTTTCAATTCCTTGAGAGATATATCTTTCAATTTTTCTCCAAATAAACATGTCGCTTAATCCATCTGATTCAAATCTGTTAGGTCCAATAATTTCAATAGCCACTCTTCCATTATTATTAATTCCATCTTCCATCTTCAATAATCTTGTTAAGTCCAGTAATTTCAGTAGTCATTCTTCCATTATCAGTATCCCATAATAATCTTGTTGTCATAGCCATAGTCCAAATAAACATATCGATTAATCCATCTCGTCAAATCTATTAGGTCCAATAATTTCCATAACCATTCTTCCATTATCAATATTAATTCCATCTTCCATCTTCAATAGTCCTGTTAAATCCAGTAGTTTCAGTATCCATTCATCCATTATCAGTATCCCATGATGATCTTGCTGTCATAGCCATAGTCATATAATAAGAGTCTGATGGGAATTTCTTTTATCACAAATATTTCCTTGCCATCAATTCTGAATATGTTGCTGAAATATTGTTGTAAAGTCATATCTCTGTTCTTCTTTTTTACAAAATGCACCGGCTCATCTCTTGAGAGTTTTTCCATTGTCACATATCTGTAGTTAATTCCATAGATTTTTTCTATGTCAAGCTCCATCACATCATTCCAGTCAAGAAAATTATCCAAGACATTGATAACTTTATCACTAATATCTTCATTAATTTCTTCAGAGACAACGTTGAATTCCAAACAGTAAACTTTATTTCTAACATCCATAAACTCCAGATCTTTTTCCAATTCCACATTTGTTCCAGTCTCCAGGGCTTGTATCTTCCCTTTAATTTTTCTTTTCTCATCTCTAATCCCATCAAACTCCTCTCTCACAGAATCCCCTATTTCTTTAAACTCCTGCGTCGTTTTGCTAAATTCAATTTTCATCTCCTGTCTACCCTGTCTCAGGGTTTGTTTCGTTATCTCAATCTCACTCATTATTTTCTGAAACATAATTTCTTCCATGGTCACAGTCACTTTCCTGGTTGCCATTCTTAAAACCACAAAAACAGAAAATTATTTCAGCCACAATTGGGTTAATATTCCAGGCTTGCTGACATCAGTGTAGACAGTACAGCTTGCCTTATCTCTTATATGTTCAGGAAAACAAAACAAATTTAGTTCCGAGCTTCAAACAGTTAGTGGCGTCGTGAACAAGCAGATTCGTCAAAATGAAATAGACCAAAAAAAAAATAGTCCCAGACATATAATACTCCAAAGTTCATAAATCAAATTTATTTATTTTTTTCCCTCCTCGAAATAGCAATCTCTCTTCCGTTAGTATCTTTAGAATGCACTTTCAGGCCAGCTTTTTGCAATAAAACAAAGATAAGCTTTTTCGATTTCTTTCCTCTTTAATTTCGTGAGTAAAAGAGAAGAGCTATAACTCACCCAGAAGATCTTTATAGCTGATTCATTGACAAATCTCTTTTTGCTGCAACAATTTAAACCAAGTGAAAAAAAAAATAGAAAGAAGGATGCTTGCCTGTTAAGGTCCGTTTTTCTTTGAAGAAAAGATAAACGTGTCGCTTAATCAGTAAGAGCTTGATGGAAGTCCGTCCGCATTGCTGGCTGAACTTTCTCTCATAAATTAATGAAATCCAGTCCTCCCAACAAAAACAGGCTTTGTGGTTAATCTCTACGTTTCTCCCTGCCCGGGAGAAAATCTTTACCAGTCAAAAAGAACGTTCTGACTGATTTTAGAACTGAAAAAGCTTCTTCTGAGACGAGAGCTCGTCTCAAAAAGCAAGCACAGGCGAAGCCATCCTTCCTGGAAGTCCGATAAGTGCACATTTCAAAGCACAGCTGTGTTTCGGTTCTCATATCGTTTCAGGAAGTGTTGATTTGAGAGATTTGGCTTTAGATGGGAACTGAATCGAATTTCTCCCCCATCCCTACCCCTGGGTGAGCAGGAATATTGTTCAGTTACTCCTGAAAGATATAGATGGGGATAGACATACCTCACCAGGGAGGGCATTCTACAAATGGGAAACAGCTACCAAGAAGACCCTGTCACAAGTCAACACCAACCAGGCAACACCTGGTTATTTGTTTATTTATTTATTATTTTATTTATATCCTGCCCTTCCTTCCAGCAGGAGCCCAGGGCTAAGATTAGGTAATATTTCTATCATAATTTCCAGTCAGAGAATTTTTTTGTTTGAGTATTATGTCCCAAGCAACTGTGGTTGATGCTTAATGTATCATGCTTAATAATATCACTAGGGTCCACCTCATGACATCACTAGTGCCCATCCCTGTGACATCATTAGGGCCCGCCTGTGAAATGTCAGGATTTGGGATGCTTCTGATCTGGCAACCCTAGTGGATGGAGATTCAAAAGTAAAGCTTCTTTGACTTCTTGTTAAGGTGAGGGTCTCTGTAAATGTAATCTCTAAGTGAATACTAGATGCATCTCTTTAGTGAAGTGCACATGTATATAAATGTGTACACACAGTAAGGCACCATGTAATGCACAACTGGCCATTTTAAATTCCATTTAGGCTTATTTCAGATAATAATATATTAAGATTTTGCATCCTAATATATTTTTCTATGTTGTTTGAACAATAGATATTTGAATGCTGAAGGAAAGAGGAGGAAGGAGGGTGTGGCGCGTGCTTAAATAAGCCCCCTGGCTCCGCCCCTCCATGCAGTACGTTGCGCACGCCGATTATGTGCGACGTGCAATGCTGCCCTTCCTACCGATGGCGTCCGCGGCTTCACCCGCTAGCTGCAACTACGCTCCACCAACCCAGGCTTTGCGCGGGCAAGCGGAGTGGGACTTATAAGTGATTACATTTAAATGTATAGAATTATTTAACTCTAGTGCTTTTACTCATTAGTGGCACCAGCTGTTTCAAATGGCCACTAACAGTGATTGAAATATTTAAGATTTGGCATCTTAATATTTGATTTTATCATTATAAATATAAAGGCAATATAAATATCAATCTGAAAATGCATAATCTACGAGATGCAGATACATACAATCTAGGTAAATGTATTTTTTCTAAGAGTTCTATGTCTGAAGATGGAAATGGACTGCCTTCAAGTCAATGCCTACTTATGGCTACCCTATGAATAGGATTTTCATGATAAGTGGTATTCAGAGGGGGGTTACCATTGCCTCCCTCTGAGGCTAGTCCTTCCCAGCTAGATAGGGCCTGCTCAGCTTCCCACAGCTGCACAAGCCAGCCTCTTCCCTGTCCTCAACTGCCAGCTGGGGGGCAACTGGGCTCCTTGGGACTATGCAGCTTGCCCACGGCTGCACAGGTGGCAGGGCACGTAACCCCTGAACCACTCACTGTGGGGGTGATCTTTAGCTGGCCCTTTACACCTAGGAGACATGAGCGGGGATTTGAACTCACTGTCTCTGGACTCCCAGCCAGGCTCTCCTCCCCACTGTGCTATAATCTTAGGTTATTAAAGCCTAAAATGGCCCATTTGGAATGGGCTGGGGTTGGTTACTCTCATGTTTTTCCCCATTTCTTAGATATTTGGAAACCAGTCCAATTACTGTTTCAAAACCATAGCTCTCTTCAGATCTATTATACTTTTCATTCTATTATCCATATTTCTCTGCTAGGTCTTTCTTTTAACAACACAAATATTCTGTAGCAAGGCATGTTGATAGCTGTTCTTGTTCAGAACATTTTATCATTCCATATCACGGTGCCTAAAATTAATTAGGTATGGAAGTGTATATATCCTAAGTGTCACATGTTTCATAGCATCCTGTTTCGAATGCAGTCTGTTGCTTGCAAGTTATCCTTGTTATGCAAATAATACATGAAGCTTTAAAGCAAACATTTAATTTAACTAAATCAATTTAAAGTTATACTTTATTTGACTACAAATCAGCTTCTACAACTGACTTTTATTTATACTAGTGATGTGATTTATTGTTTTCTGAAATGAAGCTTAAAGGTTTAGGGAATGAACAAATAATCCTAAAACACATCCTGTTTAGGAAAGCACAAAGGCTGGGATCCAAAACGTATGAACTACTGAAGAATTTAGGTTTGCCCAGTCGAATTTTGTTATTTTGTTATTTGAATGGCAGATGCATTTCCACACTTACCCTCACAAAGCCAAATCTGCTTTTTAAAACATCTTCTAGTTGCTTGAAATCAAGAGAGAATAGTGGAACTACAGTTTGAAAAACTTAAGCCAAAAGCTTCCTTAGGCATAGACAATGAATTCAAGGGTAGTGGGGGAAGCAGCCAGCAGTTTTTTAGGTCGGAGCAGTTTTCTGATAATTTGAAGGGGGTTCGCTATTTAGCAATGACATCAGCAGGGAAGTTCCCATCACTGGACACCTTGCAGAGAAAAAATGGTGGCCACCACAGTGACCCATGAAACAATATGTCATGACATAGCATAATTTCAAAGAGGATTGTGTTTTTGGAAATAACTTCTGCCAAGTGGACTCCTACTGACATGGGAAGAAACGACTACTAGTCTTGCCAAATTGTAAGGCCCTCTAAAACTTTTTGTACTTCCCTAAAATTGCCACCAGAGTTTCAGATCCTCTTTTTGTCCTCTATTGCAAATTTAAGCCAAACATTTACTAAATTAAACTTTCAGCTCAGCTTTAATTGGCAGAGCTACTCACACAGTTCTCTAAATCTAGCCTATAGTCTACTGCAGTAGTCACCATGTGAATTCACAGCTCTTTTTCATTGTATCTCTGTGCCCAAATTCTAATTGCTTATAGCTGCCTTTCTGGTCCACGCTATGTATTACCATATTGTTATTGTGGAACATGGTGACTACTTTGATTTGATGCCCATAGGCATCTGGATTACTTATAAGAACAGAATACTAGACTACATAGGCTTTTAGTCTGATCCAGCTGGACTCTTATGATCTTAGAAGTCTTCACATAGTGTTTGCAATATCTGATTTGCCCTATTCTGTCTTTGACTTGTTAATCTTTGGAGTATTCATCCTGCTTTGCAAGATCTTGATTTGCCATGAATGACATCAATATTTTCATGAAAGAACCTCTCAGAGTCCTAAGTAGAAATCAGTGTTGAATGGCTGATTTAATGTTTTGCCAAAAAGTGCAATTCGATTGAAAAAAGATTAAAAGGGAGCTAAGGCTCTCGTGAAATGCTCATGGTTTTCTGACCTTCTGTCAATAATTAGACCAGAAAATGCCCTATGAATATTTATAGTGCAATTAATTAAACAGGTGGATAGTATTTGTTATGTAATATTCTTATTGATGTTTACAAATCCCAGAAATTCTTTTGTCCGTCTTAAACAAAATCATAAGAGAGGACAATTTCAAGATCTTAATTTTGTTGTACATCTCTAAAAATATTGTATTCTGCATAAATAAAAAATGGAATAAAATATTAAGAGTTCTTTAGGCAACAGATGCAAAATATAGAAAAAGCATAATGGCAATGTATAAATGCATGATACAGCCATACCATTAATTGTTGTGTTGCTATGGATTATCTTCCACGAATATAATGTTGTACAATACTATAGAGATTGTATTTAAAGAACCATAAACATATTCAGGGATACTGAATGCAGTTTACAAGGAAACAGATTAAAATGTTATTACTAAAGAGTTAGAAATAGGGATAGACAAAGCAGTCTAAGGTCATATTCACACATTATTTTTGTAAAATCTAGATACTGGACTACATATATCTCTTCTGAAATGTCTGTTTTTCTGTTCTTAAAAAGGTGTTATTTTCCCCCTTCAGCCTAGAAGTCTTGGCTCCTTTTTTTTCCTCTTTTTTTTTCAATTAATTTTTATTCAAATTTTAAAAACCAAAACAATACAAAAAGAAAAAACACAAATCAATAACTAATACAATAAAAAAAGAAAAAAATATATAAAAATATTGACTTCCGATTTGTCGTAGTTCAGCTATAAATCTATAATATATAACAAGCCTGTCTCTTAATAGATTATAAAATCACCTTCCTCCAGCGGTTATCTTAATTGGTTTCAAATCTCATTAACATCATATCATTTTATTCTTCCACAAAAAGTCAAAGAGAAGTTTCCAATCCTTGAGATATATGTCCATCAATTTTTTTTCTAGATAAACATGTCAATTAATCCAACTCATCAAGTCTACTAAGTCCAGTAATTTCAAATCGCTCTTCTTCCATTATCCGTATTGGTTCCATTTTCCATCTTTACGCACCCAATAATCTTGCTGTCATAGTCATATAATAAGAGTCTGATAGGAATGTCCTTTATCACAAATATTTTCTTGCCATCAATTCCGAACGTATCACTGAAGTATTGTTGCAAAGCCGCATCTCTATTCCTCTTTTTTACATGATACACTAGCACATCTCTTGAAGATTTTTCCATTGACACAAAACAGGGATTAATTCTGTTAACTTTCTCCATTTCAAGTTCCATCAAATCCTTCCAGTCCAGGAATTTTTTTGAACTGATAATATCTTTATCTCCAATCTCTTCAATTCCTTCAGGGACAGCGCTGAGTTCCAAACCGTAATATTTGTCTCCAGGATCCATCACAGCCAGGAAATCCAAATCTTTTTCCATGTCCATATTTAATCCAATCTCCATAGTTTGAACCTTTAATTTCTCTTTCATCCTTTTTTGGTTTTCCAGATCTATCTTTATTCTCCTTTCTCATAGAATCCTGAATTTCTTTCAGCTCCTGTCTCATTTCGTCAAATTCAATTCTCAACGCTTGACTATTATTTCTCAGTTCTTGTTTTATTGACTTAATCCCATTCATTATTTTCTGAAACATGTCTAAAGATAAAGTCCCTTCTTGTACATCCACGATCTTCTTAATTGTCATTCTTAAAGCCAAAGGAACAAAACTCCTTCAATTTTCAATGTCCCAAGCAAAGAGCAGTTTATTTCTTTATCCAGTTACAAAGGAGTTAATCTTTCAAACCAACTAGCGTCACACTCTAGACAGCCCTTATCTCTTATATGCCCAGAAGTGCAAAAACAGCTTTAGTTCACAGCGTCCAAATAACTAGTAGCAGAAAGAATGAGCAGATTCGTCAAAAAAAACGTAGATCAGAAAAAATAGTCCCAGACATATATTACACAAAAGTCTTATAAATCAAAAAGATTTTTCTTTTCTGTTCCAATCAGAAACCCCTCATCCGTTGTAATCTTTATAATGCTATTTTCCATGTCAGCTTTTTGCAATAAAAAAAAAGATAGGCTATTTTTATTTTCTTCCCCCTTAGTTCCGTGAGTAAAAGAGAAGGAAAGTTTTGACTCACCCAGGTTTTCTTAATTGCTGGTTCTTTGACAAATCTCTTTAGCTGTATAGATAAGAAAGTAATAAGCGTAGACAGGAGAATGCTTGCCTGTTAGTCCGTTTTTCTTTAAAAAAAAAACGGGTCACTTATTCAGCTGAGCTAGCTAGAAATCCTCGCTCCGTCCGAGCTGCTGGAAGACCTTCTTTCACAGACAATTCTGACGAATTCCAGTCTCCAACAATCACAACAAAGCTGTGTGGGAAATCTCACATTTCTTCCTTATCCGGAAGAAATTATCCCCAGTCAAAAAAAACCCTTCTGACTGGATTTAAAACTGAAAAAGTTTCATCCAAGATGGGAGCCCGTCTCAGAGGCTGCACAGGCGGAGGGATCCTCCTGGGAAGTCCTAGCCTAGAAGTCTTGGCTCCTGTGAGAAAACAGCTCTACTGGTTTAAATGATTCAGCTGGCTAGCTGGTACAATTCAGGTTTCAACACCTGATTTTTTTCTTTCTTTCAGGGAAAGATGTCAGTAGTTTAGTTATTTACAGGGATTCCTATCATACTGTTACAGGACATTTTAAAAATAAGGAATTGGAAGTGAACCAATATTTTAAAGCTAAAGTGTTGCAGTCTTTTTCATTATTAAAAATTATTTAAAATGGACTTGTCCCCCTTTAAAGCAAACAAAATACATGCACCAAAATAGACATTGCTTCAGACATTTTGATTCTTCAGGCAGCATGTTTAAATAATGCCTCCTTGATCAGGCAGCTTCTGGCTCTCCTTATTAGGTTGGCCAGGTTCAGGGTTGGATTTACGTACAAGTTAAACAAGCTACAGCTTAGGGCCTCACATTACGAGCGGCCTCATGTTAGAAAGAAAGAAAGAAAGTTTACATCATTGCCACTGGGAAACCATAACCATCATATTTTGGTAGATATTGAATATCATTGTTGTGGTTCGCTTGCTGACAACAGTAAACAGTAAACAAATCTATAGAACGTAGTACACATGCGGCCTTTTGGATACTTGCAGAAAACAGCCCGCGTGTATATATAAATTATATTATATCTAATTTATATATTATAACTTTATATTATATTGTTTGTGTTGTGTTAGACAAACTCCTAAATAAAGGATGTACACACATAATTTGCATTTTAATACCTATATTACACAACTATCAAATTCCGTTTAATTGTACAGCCTCTTTTTGCATTTAAAATGTGTATTATTTGTTGAGAAGGGAAGGACCTCACTCTTGTTAAAGCTTAGGGCCACAACAAGTTTAAATCTGGCCCTGGCCAGGTTGTAACCTGGAGAACTGGCATTTAAATTTAAATATATCCACAACGTGGGAGACAAAGTAGCTATAGCGTCCACCTGTATCATAAGGAATAAGCAGAAATAAATTTCATTTTGTATAAAAAGATAGAAAAAAATCAATGTGTGTATCACTTTGATTTAGGTGTGGCTTGGGATTTTTTTGTGTTAATTATTTTATGGAAAGGGTCTTCCAAGCAAGTAAGAGCAAAATGAGTTGTAACTTTTTAAGTGTGGTAGAAGTGCTTTGAACATTCATTTGGAAGATTCTGATGCCTTTATTTTTAAGTAGTGAATGTGTGTTCAAAATATGGGTGATAAGAAATGGTTTCCCCAACTTTGCCTGCAGAAAGGTACTCCCTTTTCAGTGATTTTTCAGAAGCCCTGCAAACACTGCAAAGTGTTCATCTCACTTAGCAACAGCACCCATCATCCCTAGATGAGCTAGGTAACATTCTTAAAATATTTACTCACAAGATGCCAATGTGATGCAACTCTGATTTTGCCTCAGAGTTGTCACATGCTGTTATCCTGAAGCCAAATCAGACTCCAGGCAGGAAGTTTCCTTCATTCATATTTGACTTTATGACCGTTCCAGATAGCCAGTGAAATTTGACTATGTGATTATGACTGAAGTAAAATCAGATTGAGCACTTTCTGCCCTCAAAACGGCATCCTGGGGGGGGGATGATAAATGCCTAGTAGAGCAGCATGCACAACCATCACCACTGCCAGGACCACAAACCAGTAGTAAGAAAAGGGGGGAAACCTTGAAGAAAGGGAGATTTTTCTCTAAAGTCCCCCACTCTCAAACGCCCCATTTCAAACAAAAAAAGTTTGAAAATTTTAGGCTCTGCCTTAGTTCAAACTACTTCCGCTATGTAAAATGCTATGTCAAGACTTCATTTTATTGAGCATGATCCATCTAAAATTAATCACATTGATTTCAGGTATGTCAGTAAATGGCAATGCATGCTTAACTCTCCTTCAGTGGAATCAACGGGACAGAAAAGTAGTCAAACTTAGCTGGATCATGACTATAGTGTTCATTTGTTACATATATAACATTTTTTAATGGAAAATATTTCCAATTAGAAAGATAGGAAGAGTAGAAAATGTGTATTGGGGCTGTTTAAATAAGCCACCCATAGAAAACCCTTTGTTACACGTAGTCAGTGACCTGAAACATTAGACTGTTGGTTCCTGGCTTGTTGATATGTTAATGTGAAGTAATTATTCCAGTGAATTGATGCTGAAAGTCAACATGTATATTCATTAATTTAGTATAAGCACACTTGTTGTTAATCACAGTTGGGAGATCTATTTTCAGCAAGCAGATTGAAAACCTTCCCATCATGCTTTGCCAGCCATAACATTTGATCACTTCTAAAGTTATCTTTAAAAATCCCAAGGAGGAAATATTTGTGATAATGTTTTTAAGTATTCCATATTGCAAAAAAAAGGAAAAAATAATTATATCACGTCTCTCTTGCTTTCAATCAAGAATGAATGCCATATTGCATTTATTATAAATTGCAGGGTATAATTCACACCACTGTACCATTTGGGGAATTATACTAAACACCAGAATAATTCTCAATTTTGTAATCAGAAAACATTACTTTAATTAAACTTTTAATGTATTATGAATATCTCATATCTGCTTTGCATAGGGAAACTCTATGATTTCAGGGCAGTCTGCATAAACAAAGATAAAAGGGAATATAACCTGTGACATTTTTGTGCATTTTATCTCCATTGTGATATTGTCATGTGTGGGTCTTGCTGATTGTCCCAGCTTTTTTCCTTCCCTTTCTCCTATCAAAATACAGAGAAAATTCACAAAGAGAAGCAACTTTACCTTTTAACTTGCCCCTCCTGGGCAAGATCTTGGAACGAGTGGTTGCTGGCCAGCTCCAGGCGCTGTTGGATGAAACCGATTATCTAGATCCATTTCAATCGGGTTTTAGGCCCGGTTTCGGCACCGAGACAGCCTTGGTCACCCTGTATGATGACCTATGTCGGGAGAGGGACAGAGGGAGTGTAACTCTGTTGATTCTCCTTGATCTCTCAGCGGCTTTTGATACCATCAACCATGGTATCCTTCTGGAGAGGCTCATGGAGTTGGGAGTTGGTGGTACTGCTTGGCAGTGGTTCCACTCCTACTTGGCGGGTCGTCTCCAGAAGGTAGTGCTTGGGGAACATTGCTCGACACCGTGGGTTCTCCAATGTGGAGTCCCACAGGGGTCAGTTCTGTCTCCCATGCTTTTCAACATCTACATGAAGCCATTGGGTGCGGTCATCAGGAGTTTTGGAGTGCGTTGCCATCAGTACGCTGATGACACGCAACTCTACTTCTCCTTTTCATCTTCTTCAGGTGAAGCTGTCAATGTGCTGGACCGTTGCCTGGCCGCGATAATGAACTGGATGAGAGCTAACAAACTGAGGCTCAATCCAGACAAGACTGAGATGCTGCTGGTGCGTGGTTTCTCTGATCAGGTGGTGGATATACACCCTGTCCTGGACGGGGTTACACTCCCCCTAAAGGAACGGGTTCGTAGTCTGGGAGTCTTTTTAGATCCTTCCCTGTCACTTGAGGCTCAAGTAGCCTTGGTGGCACGGAACGCGTTCTACCAACTTCGGTTGGTAGCCCAGCTACGTCCCTACCTGAGCAGGGAGGACCTCACATCAGTTGTACATGCTCTGGTAACCTCGCAATTGGATTACTGCAATGCGCTCTACGTAGGGCTGCCTCTGAAGACAGTTCGGAAGCTACAGCTCGTGCAAAACGTGGTGGCCAGATTGATAACGTGGACCAAGCGGTCCGAACACATAACACCCGTTCTGGCTCGCTTGCACTGGCTTTCAATATGCTTCCGGGCCAGATTCAAAGTGCTGGTTTTAACCTATAAAGCCTTATACGGCGCGGGACCACAATACCTGTTGGAACGCCTCTCCCGATATGAACCTGCCCGTACACTACGTTCTACATCGAAGGCCCTCCTCTGAGTTCCGACTCATAGAGAAGCTCGGAGGGTGGTAACAAGAACTAGGGCCTTCTCAGTGGTGGCCCCCAAACTGTGGAACAGTCTCCCCGATGAGGAGCGCTTGGCGCTGACGTTACTATCTTTTCGGCGCCAAGTCAAAACCTTCCTCTTTTCTAAGGCATTTTAATCTAACTTAATCTAGTTTTAACATGTGCTGTAACTGTTTTTAGTTTTTTATTCTCTTATATTTTTGTTGTATTTTATTATGGGATTTTATTGTATATATTTGTATTTCTTTGTTGTACACAGCCCAGAGAGCTATGCTAGTGGGGCGGTATAAAAATTTAACAAATAAATAAATAAACAAATAAACTTGTGACATCAAGTCCATATATTTATTTTTTTCTATCTGAACATTAACTTCAATGCACATCATTATCAAGTCTTCTTTTTAAAAGGTGGTCATTTATTATATTTAAGGTTTGTTTTTCAGTTAAAACTGAGTCCATGGTAATCAATAACTTGAAAAACAGAATTCTAAGGATGAGAACTCCAGTTTACTCTTGTCCTGAAAAATGTTGCACCACAGTTCCAATTATTCATATAAGGTCCCAGATACTTAGTGGCTACTTAAAGTTTGAACACCTAATGACAAGTCCATTAAGTACATAAGAAGAGCCAGCTGGATAAGGCTAATGACCCATCTAGTCCAACATACTGTCCTTGCAGTGGCCTACCAGATTTTCATGGGAAGCCTGCAAGGAGGACCTGAGTGCAAGAGCACTCTCCCCTCTTGCAGCTTCCACCAACTGGTTTTCAGAAGCAGACTGCCTCTGACTATGGTGGCAGAGCAGAGCCGTCATGCCTAGTAGCCATTGGAAGCCATATTCTCCATGACTTTGTCTAAACCTCTTTTAAAGCTATCCAAGTTGACAGCCATTACTGCCTCTTGTGGGAGCGAATTCCATAATTTAACTATACAGAGAGTGAAGACTTAGTCTGTCCTGAATCTTCCAACATTCAGCTTCATTGAATACCCCCAAGTTCAAATGTTATGAGCAGGGCCGGTTCTAAAGGGCAGCCAGGCGGGGTACTGGCCCGAGGGCCCCTGGAGCTACAGGAGGCCCTCTGCTCTCCTTCCGCGATTCGCGGAAGCATCCATGGACCACCATCCCCCCGCTATCCCCCCACTTTACCTACCTTTCCATTGTTTTTTGCAGCGTGCAGATTTGCCATCAATTAAGATGGCTGCCAAGGTTTCCTTAAGGGACTGAAGCCTCTGCCGCCATCTTTGCTGATGGCACGCATGCGTGCTACACGCATGCATTGCTGCCATCAACAAAGATGGCGGCAGAGGCTTCAGCCCCTTAGGGAATCCTCAGCCGCCATCCTGATTGATGGCAAACCTGCGTGTGCCGCAAAAAACAACAGAAAGGTAGGTGAAGCAGGGGGATGGCAGGTGGCGCGGAAGCTCTTGTCTTGCGGTCCGTGGATGCTTAAGTTCCTCAGATTGCAGAGGGGGAGCGGAGGGGCCCAGGGCAGGCTGGTACCCAAGGGCCCCGGCATGCCTGGAGCCAACCCTGGTTATGAGAGGGGAAAAACATTTCTACTTTCTTCACACTGTGTATAATTGTATAATCTCTTCTTTGCCTTTTCTACAAACCTCAAATGTCGTATCCTTTCCTCCTAGGAGAGTTGCTCCACCTCCTTGATCATTTTCTGCAAAACAGCCATCAATAAAACTGCCTGCATATGTATTTATGTTGTCATGCTAAATGGACCAGTCTTATATGTCAGCTGCCTTATATATCCAGCATACCATGTATTGGGCACCATGAAAATGAAATTAAAGTGACCATTAAACAACTAATGTTGGTGCTGCCTGTGCCTGCATGTTGAAGCCACTTGCCAGGCCTCTTCATTTCCTAAGTGGCCACAAAAACTGCTCACCACCGCAGCTGCTTCAGGCATGATGACATGATGTTTCTACCATGTGTGTCTTAAGCTCAAGTGAGGTGGCTGCCTCAGGCTGCGGATTTGGGGTGTAAAGAAAATGCAGCAAGGTTAATAATTATTATTTTTAACTGCCGGGCAAAAAGAGATATTTGTAGTATTTTCTGCCTCAGGTGCCAAAATAACTTGGCTGGTTTGGGGTTATTGTGCACAGAGCCGGTGCCAGTAGAAGGCCAGGTCAGGCACTGGCTGAGGGCCGCTGGGGCTGGGAGGGTGGAGCTCCTGTTCCACAATCCATGACAGCATCGGCTCAGCATCGTGGCATAGGAGCTTCACCCTCCCAGGCAACACCTCCCCCATGCAGTTGGTGCAGGCTTGAATTATTATTATTATTATTATTATTATAGTTTATTTATACCCCGCCTTATGGCCAAAAGGCCCTCAAGGCGGCTTACAAGAAAAACACAAATATAGAAATACATCAGAAAAACAATACACTTTACAAAAATTAAATAACAAATAACATTATTAAAAAATAGCAATTACAACTTCCAGTGAAAATACAGGGTGGTGCAGGCGCCTGGAGCAGCAGAAACATCTCAGGCTGCCCCCAACAAAGCTGTGAGTTGGTTCTGTCTCTTTGCTTCTATGCTTGCAAGTCCGACACCTTCAGTTGAACTTCTGATCAGCTTCTCTGATGGCAAAATACAAGTAAGCTTTCCCCAGCACCAGCCAGTCGTGGCTGGATGTTGTTCCTCATCCCACCGCCATAGTTGTAAATGGCGGCAGCAGTGGCAGTCCCCTGCTTGGAGGCCACGTAGATCTTCTCAGAGAAGGTGCACCCACCGCCCCACTGGACCTTCTCATGTCTCTTCAGACTATCTTACGTCCTAAGGTCTGTGTGTGGTGGTGATGGTCATGGTGAGAAATGAAGGCCATGGAACTGCTTTATTCTATGTTCTGCTGGACTTGAGGAGGCAGGTTGGAGAAACGCTTTGCATTATTCCTCATCCATTTTCAGGCTTCAGAATTTTTTCCTTCCTTCCTTCCTTCCTTCCTTCCTTCCTTCCTCTCTCTCTCTCTCTCTCTCTCTCTCTCTCTCTCAAATAAATAAATAAATTAGTAATAATCCTTGATGCCCCAGTAATACAACCCCCCATTGCAGGCTGGACGAACGGTATACTCAACTTCATCTTCATCTGTATTCATATTGGTGACCCAACGGTAAACACCTCTGGAAAAGGATATAGAAGTCTCCAAAGGCTGAGAGATAATTGTCTCCTCCATGACAGTTGGGATGGAGAGTGTATACTACAGCATCCTGGTCCTTTTTCATGTTGATGACACGGCAATAATGGTCTCCTTTGATGATGTAGAACAGGTCAGACTTATGGGCTAAGTAGTTATCTCCTCCCCGACAAGAATCGTGCAGGCTAAACACCTCAAGGTCGCTTGAACTTGGTTGACCTCATGTAGCAGCCCAGGTCTGAGCAGACAATGTACTAATATATTTATTTGTCCCCCCAATAAATCAACCTCTTTGTTCTTGGGGACTATTTGTGGCATGGTGCTTGATTCAACGACCAAAACACAGAGGGATGAAAAAGTTGGTTAGTGTGCCTCTTTAAAATGTACACTTGGAAACTATAAAATAATATCATATTAGCCATTTGCAAAGCTCTGAACATATCTGTAGCCTATGCAAAAGAACTGGCACCTCTCACCCTCTGCCCCGCAAATCTCCCTAATAAGCCTAAGCACGTGACTTCCCATGTTGCTGTGACTGCCTTCTTGGATGCTATGGTGTTTATGAGATATAAAAAGTAGTCACAATGAATGCTCCTAAAATACTTAAAAAAAAACCAGTTTAATATTGAAAAAATGTAAAATCAGTCCTGTGCTGTGCTATGAATTTGGCTACATGAGGTATGCCCCACGCGTGAAACAACTCTACAGTTACATAAAATTCAGCCATATATTTTGAAGTCCCTGCTGATTAATGTACTTGTAGATGCACAAATGTTCTCATCACATCAGTTTGAGAATACTGTGGTGTGAGCGTTCTTTATTCTTTTCTCTATAACTGTGGAAAATCATGTCCTTTAAACATAGTCAATGCCAAGCTTGTTTTTGCAATATACAGTGTCACAATAAATCCCACATACTCTGTATACAGCTTAATTTTTTCTTGGACTTTTAAAGGGTAAATTATTCTCCTCAGTGTGTCCATTCTCTGAAGTGCATATTGTTTTCATCCTATAGTAATTACTCAGAAGACTTATTTCAGAGGAACTTGTATTAATGTAGCACTTTGAGGACTGCTCTGCCCATGACAGTATTTGAAGTATTCTTATTCTTACCCAACCAAACCTAATGCTATGGCTTCAATTACTTAGTCCATAGCTTAATGAATCTTTCAACTCATTTTGAGTCTGTTCCTATGCCACCTGCTCCCAGCTGTTTTACCAGATTCCTTAGCACATCACAAGAATGCTAATGAGGGCATGGACCAAGGCTTTTGTCAGGCTTTGAGGGGTGTATAACTGATATAGCTACAGCAATATTTTGCATCATAGTCCTTGCAGAATAGCTTTCTCCAAATAATAAAAAACTTTTCCAGTGAGAGCTATTTCCTATCCATTAGTAAATGAAAATGTTACCTATCTTGGCAGCTTTGTTATCCTCTAATAGGTTCTTTATATGTTCAGATTCAAAAGAATGTCACAATAGTTGGCCGCAGTTTTGTGTTCACAAATCTCTTGCATTAAGCCAACCATCTGAAATGCAGGTTGTCTGTTCTTTCCCCCCAGCTGTCAGGATTAATGTAAATTAGATTACATTAAGATCAATTTAACAATAAAATCCAAATCATTATGAGGAATTCATGCAGAAGACTACTGTAGAGCCAGGGTATGACCTATTAGATTTGTATGGTTCTTTACTCAGTATTTGAAAAGATAAAATAGCTTTCTACAAGCTTCTCCCTCCTCCCCCTTTTAAGCTGTATTGACTGAAGAAGAAACTCTTACAGTATTCAGATACCAGCCGAGTGGTGTCATGAATAGCTTTGTTATCTACCAGATGTGTGCATATGCACAGAAACATGCACTAACTTAGGCTAATCACAACTTAAAGTGTACTGCAAGCCTAAGACCCGGAGCTTCTGAGCATCTACCCACTGCCCTAGTAGCTGGGCCAAGTTCAAGAGAGATCCATTGTATTGGCTCCATTTGTCCAACACACTGCCACTAGGAGGTTTGGGCTGGGGAGGAAGGCTGCTGTTCAAAAAAAACGCGCACAAACCACATTGCACATTGAGCTAATTATATAGTGAGATTTTTGCAGACTTTTGTCAACAAGCATCAATCTAGACATAGTTATTGGGTTGTTAAGAAGATGTGTACTGTTCCCCATGTCTAGAAACTACTTTTTAACTACTTATTTATGCCTGCCCATATGCTTTTGAGAAGGGGAATATCTGTTTCTAATCAGGAAATCTTAACACACATCTCAATGCACTCTTTCAAAGATCTCTCTTGCCAAATAAGAGATGGGTGCTGTTTGGTAGTACTGTCTAATCTGTTGATGTAAGATTGGGGAAGTTAGTGATCAGCATTGCCGAAACTAACCTAAAGCCAGCCAGGATCTGGCTCACCACATCACCTTCTACATGATCTTGTAAGTGGAATGTTGGCAGAGTTAGACTGTGGATCAGCAGTATTGCAATGGGGAGAGAGAGAGAGAGAGAGAGAGAGAGAGAGAGAGAGAGACCTGTGAGGAAGCAGACTTTTACTCTGCTGCATTCACAGAGACTTCAGACTTTGGTAAAATTTTAAAAAAGCATACTTTATTGAAAGAAATACATGGTAGATTGGAAAGACAATGTAGTTCTAACTAGCTAGCTATGTTAGAGGCACAAAGACCAGACATGTTTATTGCCTTCATGCTGCAGGTGAGAGAGACAAACGAAAGGTATCTTTTCATGAAGGAGAGTTTTAAATGTGTGGTCAGCTTCCCTAAGCTTTGTTTACAGGAAGGAAGGTTAGCAGATGAGTAAAGAACAGGTGCAGCCTAGTATCCTGGAGGACTCATCTCTATCTCCCCTCTGGAATGGTATTTTTCCACAATTCTAAGATGGACATTCTACATGCAATTATTATTATTATTATTATTATTATTATTATTATTATTATTATTATTATTTATTAGATTTATATACTGCCCCACTAACATAGCTCTCTTACTGAGCTACGGACCCTCCTCCAATTCACAGAAACGTGACTGTAAAATTGATGCAAGAGCATAACCTGAATTAGGAGTGCTTTCCTGTAGATATGACAGTACAAATCTGGACGTATCGGTGCAAGTCTAGGCTTATCCTAGAAAATACACATTTGAATGTTAACTACATGCAATCTTGTTCCTTAGAAATGGAAGTAGTTTAGCCCAATCATATATAGATTTACAAAGGTTTATATTAAAGTTATATAATGTGTTGTATTCCTAGTTCTTTGTAATCCTGGGTGTCCTTACTTAACAATCATTTAAGATTTCATGGCGATACACAAATCAGAGAGAATCGTCAGTTTAAAGTCCAAAACGAGTAAAAAAATTCCAGACCCTCATTGGCCTTTTTTCTGTCACTAGTCTCATAATTTGTTGGAATTAATTAAAAATCAGCCATGTTCACAAAATACATGTAATCCTATTACTGACTTTGCCCCATACTCTGGCTTTCATCTTCCACAGTTTAAAACTTTTAAAAATGCAGGGCTGTTTTTTAATTAATTTAAGAAAATTAACATTGGAGTCAATGATGAGCACGGGCATACTCAGTAAGAACCAACTGTCAGTGTTCTGAAAACCCAACAGCTGTTTGGTTTGGCTAATCAAGAGACTCCTATTCTCCTGACAGAGCTCCAATGACCAGAGTGGTTTAACAGTCAGCCCCTCTTCCCGGAGAAGTCAAGCAACTGGAATTCTGTGAGGGGAATAACAGTCTCCTAAATAACTCTCAGCACCCTTCACAAACTTCACTTCCCAGGATTCTTTGAGATAAACAATGATTGTTTAAAGTGGAATAAATGCTTTGTGTGGATGTGGCCAGGATCAGCTTTGGTTGAAATTTGAGTGGGAGACTACATGTGTTTGCAGTAGAATAAAAAGGCGGGGGAAACCCTGAAAAAGAATACTGTTTACAGTGTTTTCCTTTTGGAAAGGAAAGGGGCTTTCCCTCTGCCCACCCAATCTCCTCCCCTCCCTATCCCTGCTCCATCTCCCCTCCACTTTCCTTCCTACCTGTACTCTTCCTCCGCTCCTCCTCTCTCTCTACTTCCCTGCCCCTTCCTCATGTCAGTTTCACATATCCTAAGGATTATTGCACAGGAGTAAATGCCACTGAACTCAGAAAGCATGCCAATGAGCAAACTGGTCCTCCCCCCTCCTATCACCTTTCTCCTGTCCTGCCCCTCTCCTTCCATCCCTCTCTCCTCTCCTTCCTCTTCCTCCTCCCAGTCACTTCCCTTCATCACCTCTCCCCTTCCTTGCTACTTCTCTCCCCCTTATTCTTCCTCCTGGTCAGTTTCACTTTTCCTAAGCATGATTGCATGGGAGTAAATCTCATTGTTCTCAATAAGCATGCGAATCGATTCTCAGCAAACTTGCACAGGCTCCCATTTCTTACCTCCCAGATTAAAATGCAGAGAAACTCACTAACAGGCAAACAATCCTTGTGGTTTAAGAATGTATCTATAGCCAACACATATTTCTATCAAACTTTAAAAAACAGCAAAATTGGGCAGCTGTAGTGAATGCAGTAGGGAAGCAGGAGAGCTGACCTCCTCTCTCAGATATTGTACTGCCCTACAAATTTGCCAAAATGTGAACATAATTTGGGTTGGTCTTACACAATCCAATCCACTTCCTGTGTAGCTTGGAAGAATTTGATAACATGCCTCTGAGCATATGGTGAGTGGTAGCAACATCTGCAATTGGGACTGGATTTCCAAAAGTGGAGAATTGCATTTTTATATATAGCTGTGTTTTTTTTTACTTTGCTTCTTTCTTTGTTACTACTGTTTCTACAGAGAATCTTAACCTAGAAAATTATATTTCCCTCATTATTCATCCTTGAAATCTGTGTCAAATTTATTTTTATTAATTTCAAAGCCTTTTTATTGTTCAATGTCATATGATGGTGAAGACAGAATTTTGTGTTTCATGCTGGAGGTTGTATTCTATTTCTTTTTTGGGTTCATTAACAGTTGAATCTGAAACTGCAGTTTGATGTAAAATCAAACTGATTACAATATGTTGCTACTTAAGCAATGACTCTAGCTGTTGGAAAAAACAAACCTGGCCTGCCCAAGATGCATGCATTCAGCCACCTATGCTTAAACCACTCAATTTAAGGAAGGATGGGAATGGTCAATTAAAAACATAGAGCGCATTTATAAATTTGCTAGGATATATTTCACCTCCCATTGTTTTATCTTGCGCAAACTAAGACGCTACTCATGTCCAGTGGAGTCTATTCTGCAGAATAGTCAGTTCCATTATTCCACAATTGTTTTTGGAGGTTTTTTTAGTGTTGCAAAGTGCTGCTGTACTTCACATATTCACAGAAACAGAAGCAACATAACATGATTTACCATAGGACACTTCACTAAAATTGCAAACGTAGTTAAAGTGAATATATGACGTACAGCCTGTTAGTGTAATATAAAAATCAAATATCAAATATAAAAAACCCTAGAAACATTAATTTGAATTTAGTGCCTTCCTTTGATCATTATACATACTGAATCTTTATCATTTCATTAAATAATTAACTCATTTGTTTGTCTTTCAATAGCAATATTATCCAAAGCTTAACAATTTCAAATAATCAGCATTATCAAACATTTGGCATAAGTATTCTGTTACTAGTTTCAAAATTACACAAAATAGAACATTTTTCTGCCTTCATTCTGATAAGCGATTAACTTAGCCAAATATAGTAATTTCTAAAGCTTTTTTTCATTAATATCCCCTTGGATCTTATATTGGTTTTCCAAATTTTTGCAAATGTAATTCTAATTTCATTTATTAAATATTCAGTACTTGAATGTTTAAGGTTTTAATATACTTAACAAAATTCAACAAACATAGTTTTGGTTCTGGTTTAAATTTTAGTTTGCATATGTTATTTATAGTAGTCTCCAATACTTTCATGCTCTTTCACATAAGCACAATGACTGTACTTTCACAAAGTAATTCTGCATATACACAATGCAGGGAGTGGGGGGTAAGGACTGCACACACAAGCCTTGTCCCTGTCTTCGGTACTTTGATCCGGCCTTCTGAACACAGCCTATGTGTGCACAATCTGTCTAACCATAGGCTGTGCAAGCATAATGCATAACTTGCAAAAATACTGTGGTTGAGCCACATAGAAGAAGTACAGCATGTGTCATTGTCTAGGTTCCCTTTTAGTATACAGGCCCTCATTCCATGTTAGGGTTGCAAGGTCTCCGGTTTTAGCCCAGAGACTCTGGATTTTTGGGGTCGTATCTGGGTCTCAGGGTGAGTCACCTTAATCTCCAGACTCTTAGCTTTTTTTTTTAATTAAGTTTCTAGGCGGTCTGCTTCATGAGATATACACCAAAACATCTACCCCCCCACAACTTCTGTTTAAATGAGCTCGTAGCTGGCTGCTCTAACCCCACCCTTTCAGGTTTATAGCCAATAAGTGAAGTCAGCATTGTGATTGACAAGGGATTTGTTGACCTCCAGGCAGTAGCCAGATCCCATTGCAAGGCTAGAAAACTGTTGTTTTTTCCTAGTTATCTGAAAATCTCATAAATTGATTAAGTGTATAGCTTTTAGCCCCCTCTATGATGCACACCTTAATGTGGTGAGGGGGTTTAAGAATGTTGAAGAAGCTGAGAGCAATGCCATCAGGAGTCTAGACCAAGAGGCTAGACTACTAGCAGGAGCACCCAAGGTGGAATGGTCAAAGCTGAAACACCAGACTAAGATGCATCCAAACTCAGAGGAAGGCAATGGTAAACCACCTCTGAATATCTCTTACCACGAAAACCCTTTGAACAGAGTATGCAAAATGCAAAATGAGATAGTGCTGGAAGATGAGACCCCCAGGTCAGAAGGCACTCAATGAGCTACTGGGGAAGAACAAAGGACAAGTACGAGTAGCGCTGTGACTAATGGTGCAGCTGGGTCAAAGCCAGAAGGAAGCCCAGAGGTTGATGCGCACAGATGCGAAAGGAGAGTCCGGAGTTGTACGATGCATGTAATAGGAACATGGAATGTGAGAAGCATGAACCAGGGAAAGTTAGAAATTGTCAAGCAAGAAATGGAACGCATCTACATTACAATACTTGGTGTGAGTGAATTAGAATGGACGGGAATGGGACATTTTCAATCAGGCAACTACAAAATATTTTATGCAGGAAATGAGAAATTAAGAAGAAACGGGATTGCGTTAATAGTGAGAAGTGATGTAGCAAGAGCAATTAGGAGCTACAATGCAAGGCTTGAGCGAGTTATATCAATGAGATTAAATGGGAAACCTATCAACATAACCATCATCCAAGTCTATGCTCCAATGGCAAACACAGAAGCAGAGGAATTGGAGAGATTTTATGCAGAAGTACAGGAGGAAATTGATCACACACCAAAACAAGATGTGCTGATAATCATGGGGGACTGGAATGCAAAAGTAGGGAACAGAGAAGAACTAGGAATTGTGGGGAAATGGGGCCTAGGAGACAGAAACAAAGCAGGAGAAAGACTTATTGAATTCTGTGAAGCCAATCATTTGTTTCTTGCAAACACATTTTTTGAGCAACCGAAAAGACGGCTGTACATGTGGACATCACCAAATGGTCAATATAGGAATCAAATTGATTATATAATTGGTAGCAGAAGATGGAGAAGTTCCATAATTTCTGCAAAAACAGGACCAGGAGCAGACTGTGGTACAGATCATGACTTGGTCGTATTGAAAGTCAAAGTAAAGCTAAAGAAGACCAACAAAGAAATCATAATGCCAAAATACAATTTAAATAACATCCCAGAAGAGTATAAAGATCAAATAAGGAACAGGTTTGAGGCTTTGAACTTAGTTGACAGAGAACCAGAAGAACTATAGAATGAAGTCAGAGACGTTATCAGGGAAGAATGCAAAAAGACAATACCTCTAGTTAAAAAGAGAGAAAGACCCCAATGGATGAATGAAGAAACTCTTCAAATGGTTAAAGAGAGAAGGAAAGCAAAACCGAAGGAGATAGAAACACAGTCAGAACCCTAAATGCAACAATATAGCGACTAGTATGTGGGACAAAGAGAACTATTACAATAGTTACTGTATAGAAATAGAAGAGGACAACAAAAAGGGTAGAACAAGAGCCCTGTTCCAAAAGATTAGAGAAATGAAAGGGAAATTTAAACCAAGGGTAGGATGTTGAATAATCAACAGGGGAACACACTGAGTGACCGAGATGAAATAAAAGGAAGAGGGAAGCAATACACTGAAGAACTCTATAAAAGAGATGCTAGGATGGCAGATTCATTCACGGAGGAACCATATGATGAAGAACCAGAAATTTTAGAATGCGAGGTGAAAGCTGCTCTTAAAATACTTGGAAGAAACAAATCACCAGGAATAGATGGCATACCAGTAGAGTTGCTACAAGCTACTGAGACTGAATCTGTCCAAATTTTGATTAAGATTTGTCAACAAATATGGAAAACTAAACAATGGCCCACAGACTGGAAGCGTTCCATATACATCCCAATTCCAAAGAAAGGGGACCCCAGGGAGTGCAGTAATTATCAAACTATTGCCTTAATATCCCATGCAAGTAAAGTTTACAGAAGGAATTAAAACAAGTCAACTCAATCTTTATTTTCAGTCAACCGACCACAATTACAAACATAGTATTAAGTATTAATAATAAGACTACTTGGTAACAGAAGCTATGGCAGACAGTAAAGCAGTTTAGTGGAATTAATTGCCATTCACAATCTTACAGGGTCTGGTCAAAATGGCCAAGTAAAGTAATGCTCAAGAATCTACAACAAAGGCTCTTACCATATATGGAGCGAGAAATGCCAGATGTCCAAACTGGGTTTAGAAAGGGAAGAGGCACGAGAGATCATATCGCAAGCATATGTTGGATAATAGAACGGACCAAGGAATTTCAGAAGAAAATCACCCTGTGCTTTATAGATTATAGCACAGCCTTTGACTATGTAGATCATGAAAAACTATGGAATGCTTTAAAAGAATGGGGGTGCCACAGCATCTGATTGTCCTGATGCGCAACCTATACTCTGGACAAGAGGCTACTGTAAGGACAGAATATGGAGAAAACAATTGGTTCCCCATCGGAAAGGGTGTGAGACAGGGGTGTATTGTACCACCCTATTAATTTAATCTATATGCAGAACATATCATACGGAAAGCAGGACTGGATGAAGATGAAGGAGGTGTGAAAATTGGAGGAAGAAATATCAATTTAAGATATGCAGATGATACCATACTACTAGCAGAAACCAGTAATGATTTGAAACGAATGCTGATGAAAGTTCAAGAGAAAAGCACAAAAGCAGGACTACAGCTGAATGTCAAAAAGACTAAAGTAATGACAACAGAAGAGTTATGTAACTTTAAAGTTGACAATGAGGACATTGAACTTGTCAAGGATTATCAATACCTTGGCACAGTCTTTACCAAAATGGAGACAATAGTCAAGAAATGAGAAGAAGGCTAGGACTGGGGAGGGCAGCTGTGAGAGAACTAGAAAAAGTCCTCAAATGCAAAGATGTATCACTGAACACTAAAGTCAGGATCATTCAGACCATGGTATTTCCAATCTCTATGTATGGATGTGAAAGTTGGACAGTGAACAAAGCTGATAAGAGAAAAATCAACTCATTTGAAAGGTGGTGTTGGAGAAGAGATTTGCGTATACCATGGACTGCAAAAAAGACAGATAATTGGGTGTTAGAACAAATTAAACCAGAACTATCATTAGAAGCTAAAATTATGAAACTGAGGTTGCCATACTTTGGGCACATAGTGGGAAGACATGATTCATTAGAAAACATAATAATGCTGGGAAAAACAGTAGAAAAAGAGGAAGGCCAAAGAAGATGAATTGATTACATAAAGGAAGCCACAGACCTGAACTTACAAGATCTGAACATGGTGGTTCATGACAGATGCTCTTGGAGGTCAATGATTCATAGGGTCGCTATAAGTCGTAGTCGACTTGGAGGCACATAACAACAATAGTTTTTAGTCTTTTTCTCTCTTGCGTGCAGGAATTAAACAAATTTAAATTTTCCTGGGCTGTTGAAGAGGGCAGTGTTGAAAGCCTTCCCAATATGAAGCTTTAATGCAATACTCGCTTTTCTGGGAGTAATGCTGTAATGCTAATCCCAAATACCCAGAGTATACCCCATTATTATTATTATTATTATTATTATCATTATTATCATTATTATCATTATTATCATTATTACATTTGTATTCCGCCCCATAGCTGAAGCTCTCTGGGCGGTTTACAATTAAAAACATTAAAAACAAATATACAAATATACACATATAAATGCACTTAAAAAAAAAAATTAAAAACACACACTAAAATGCCTGGAAGAAGATAACAGTGTTGGCGCCAGGTGCACCTCGTCAGGGGGATCATTCCATGATTTGAATTCAATAGGATTTACTTTTGAGTAGACATGGTTACAATTGTGCTGTAAATTACTGGGACTTTTGAGTGAACACAGCAAAGGATTGTGTTTGTTTTGTAACTCTTTCCCCCTCCAGTCCTATTTTTTAAAGCAGTTAGGTAGGGCTTACTTAGGTATCACTGTTTTTATTATGAAGGAAATTAATACTGATTTTATTTTTATAAAAAAAAATGTTCTGGAATGACTAACTGGTTTTCACAATAAATTATTATATGGGGTGCATGTATTTTTACATCTCCAATGTGAGTATTATGTGGAGGTAGGGTTGCCGACTGGAAACCAAGGCAGCTGATAATAAGAAATAAATCCCTTTACAATCCAATAGTCAGAAAACCACGTATAAAACAGCTTGAAGTGCCATGATTCTGAGTTTTGGATAGGGTGAGTGAAGTTCCTTATCACTTGAGGTTTCGGTTCTGTGCAGGCTTCAGTGTTTGAACATAAGAACATAAGAAGAGCCTGCTGGATCAGGCCAGTGGCCCATCTAGTCCAGCATCCTGTTCTCACAGTGGCCAACCAGGTGCCTGGGGGAAGCCCGCAAGCAGGACCCGAGTGCAAGGACACTCTCCCCTCCTGAGGCTTCCGGCAACTGGTTTTCAGAAGCTTGCTGCCTCTGACTAGGGTGGCAGAGCACAGCCATCATAGCTAGTAGCCATTGATAGCCCTGTCCTCCATGAATTTGTCTAATCTTCTTTTAAAGCCATCCAAGCTGGTGGCCATTACTGCATCTTGTGGGAGCAAATTCCATAGTTTGACTATGCACTGAGTAAAGAAGTACTTCCTTTTGACTGTCCTGAATCTTCCAACATTCAGCTTCTTTGAATGTCCACGAGTTCTAGTATTGAGAGGGAGAAAAACTTTTCTCTATCCACTTTCTCAATGCCATGCATAATTTTATGCACTTCTATTATGTCTCCTCTGACCCGCCTTTTCTCTAAACTAAAAAGCCCCAAATGCTGCAACCTTTCCTCGTAAGGGAGTCGCACCATCCCCTTGATCATTCTGGTTGCCCTCTTCTGAACCTTTTCCAACTCTATAATATCCTTTTTGAGATGAGGCGACCAGAACTGTACACAGTATTCCAAATGCGGCCACACCATAGATTTATACAACGGCATGATAATATCGGCTGTTTTATTTTCAATACCTTCCTAATTATCGCTAGCATGGAATTTGCCTTTTTCACAGCTGCCGCACATTGGGTCGACATTTTCATCGTGCTGTCCACTACAACCCCAAGGTCTCTCTCTTGGTCGGTCACCGCCAATTCAGACCCCATGAGCGTATATGTGAAATTAAGTTTTTTTGCTCCAATATGCATAATTTTACACTTGTTTATATTGAATTGCATTTGTCATTTCTCCGCCCATTCACTCAGTTTGGAGAGGTCTTTTTGGAGCTCTTCGCAATCCCCCCATTGAATATATTGGGACTAGCTTCTGAGTAAACAAACATAGGATTGCACTATAAATAGCATTACAGGTTGTGTAAATAATAAACATCTTTGACAGTCATGCTCATATAAATATTTCTTCATACTATATCCAGATAAGTATCTGCTCTCACATTATGGTTGTACATGATTATTTCCTCTACATTTTCAGTGTGTCCTGCTTCCTTGCGTTGGTCATGGTTACCCTCTGTTGTTTTAAACTTGAGGGGCAGATAGGCTGAGAGATGGTGAGTAGTCCATGGTGACCCATTAAACTTTATAGCTCATTTCCATTAAAATAAATAAATTAAAACAATTTACATGCAGGCAAAGTTTATTAAGTAGATCCACACAATACATTTAAAGTGCATCCAACTCACTTTTAAAGTGCATGACTTCCCCTAAAGAATCCTAGGAAGTGTAGTTTCTCCCTCACAGTTATAGTTCTCAGCACCAATAACAAACTACAGTTCCCATGGTTGTGTGCTATGATTCATGTGTTTCAAATGTGTGTTGACTGTGCTTTCAATGAGTGGCGTGGATCTCCCCTAGGTATGAGGTGCATTGAATAGTGAACTGAAAAGAACAATTTTAAATTTTAAAAGATACTTTTTTAAACAATGGAAGGGTTGTAGCTGAGTGGTAGGGCATATGCTTTGCATGCAAAGGTCCAAAATTCACTTTCTGGAAAAGAATACTGCCTGGAATCCTGAAGAGCCAGTGCTAGTCCATGTCATCAGTACTCAGCTAGATAGTACCAAATGGCCTGAGTCGATACAAGACAGATTGGGAAGAGACACAAGGGCCACAGTGGCTCCAAAATGTTATTGTAAAAAATCTCAAAGCTGTTTACAGAAGGAAAAACAATAAAATTATTTGCAAAAATAGTTAAAGACAGGTATTTGGGAACATTCAAAATAATAAAACCAACAATGAGTTACAAACTAATAATAAACACAATAGCTTCTACATGCCTGGATATACTTTCCTAAGCAAAAATGTTTTTAGGAGATGCTGAAAAGAGTGCAGTGGAGGTGCCTGAGTTCCAAAGTGTAGGTGCTGCCACACTAAAGGATCAATTTCTTACAAGAGCAGAACAAGTACTATGTGGCACCTGTAACATGGAAAGCACACCTTGAACTTGGCCTGGTAGCAAATCAGCAACCAGTGCAGATTTCAGAGCAGAGGTATTATGCGGTGATATGGTCTCACTCATGTCAGCAATCATGCCACAGCATTCTGCATTAACTGCAGCCCCCAGGTCAGGTTGTGCTGCATGGGGAATTTATGTGACCTTGGCTGTCTGGCTGCCAGTTTTTTTTAGTTTTGGTTTTTGGTTAGGAATCCTGACTAGTTGTGGGATGCTGAGTTTTCTGTCTTATTCCTAAGAATCTTCTTGTGGTTGGTATAGTATTGCATTTAGGAAATTATCACTGTCCTTTTTTTTTTTTCTATTTGCATTTCATTTACCTTTAACCCCACTGCCTTACATCCATAGAAGCAACAATGGTAATTCCATGCACTCAGCTCAACCCCCTAAAACCCATTGATGATATACCTTGTGGTTGCATGATGGTTTGCTTCTTGCCCAATAGTTGTGAAAGAGAATTCACATACTGGGAAGTGTGGCTGCAATTGTTGTTGTTTCCAAGCTGCTGCCTGTGAAGGTAGGCCAAACCATGTGTGCTTTCTCTTTGTCAATTATTATTCACTGGAAGGGAGTTGGCAGTCAAAATGAGTTTACACCAGCCCACAGGGTAGACAGAAAAGGGTAGAGAATCTTCTTACTCTTACTCATTTCTCAGACCTCTTTCTGAAGTGAAGGGTCAAATCTGTAAAGAAATTTGGAGCAGCCATGTTAAAAGATAGGAGCAGGGCATTCCAGGCAGGGGGTTGCCAACCCTACTTGAATATGGATATCTTTGCAGAGGATCCCTAGTCAAGCTTTACCAACAACACAAACCAAACCATATCTACTGAGAATAAGTCTTATGGGGCTTAGTCCCTTGGTAAATGTGTTTAGAATTGCAGCCTTCAGGGGCATCCATCTTTATTCTTGAGTGCTCCCATTTAACATCTCCACAGCACTAGGCTCCTTTTTCCTACATTGTCCTTCTGGTGACTGGCCTGGCCTGAGGGCACTTAAACCCTTTTTGCCAGAAGCAAGTTGGCTAGATTAAATGTTTCCTACCCAGTCTCCAACTGTTAGCTAAGATTTCTATCTCAATTTCCAATCAGAGAAATGTTTTTGTTTGAATTGTATGCTGCGAGCAACTGTGGTTGATGCTTAATGTATCATGCTTAATGACATCACTAGGGCCCACCCATGTGACACCACTCAGGCCTGCCCCTATGACATCACTAAGGCCCACCCCCTGACATCACTAGGGCCTGCTCCTGATATCTCAGAGTTTGGGATGCTTCTGACTTGGCAACCTTACTCCGCATCTTTGCCGCTCATCATAATGTCATGCATTTCAGTAATTTCACTCGTGGCCGAGCAAGATTTTCTTCCAAGATAAGGTCTTTAACAGTGGGTCCGTAAGTGACTGTGGAGGCCAATTCTGGATCCATATAGCCTCCCATAGTGAGGACATAGGTTTCCAAATGGATTTGCTTGGAAGATGCCTGTGCATGAATTTGTTTTATGTGGGGAGATCAGTGCATGATGATCAACACACAATCTTGACAGTAAAAGGCTTTGATTCAATGGCATGGGATACAACAACGATTGGAAGTCTTTTATCTGCTGCAGCCTTCATCCGCCTTCACAGCCGTTGTAACATACACATTGTTATCCTCCGCCTATTCCGCCATTGAGGACTTTCTTGGATTGTTCTTTGTCTGGTTCCTCTCCCTTGACCTTACCGCCATGGGTAACCCTGCTGGGAGTACATGACTCCCGACAGCATCATTCATAGGGTTCACTGGAACACACAAGCCCACTCACCACCACAAGGTGAGGATCCAGCAAGAGGGTGATAAATTAAAGATATGATAGCAAAACCCTTTTCCAATTTGGCTTATAGCCTGGCTAGGATATTATGCAAATGAGATTGTATGAATACTGTCCATTAAGCCCAAACTGTGATTCAGCATTCCACCACAAGCAACTTTAAAGTGAGCTGTCCTGTTATTAACGTTGAGGTGCATGTCAGTTGCCTGATCCAATATTTTCCATGGACCTGCCTGTTTACTTGCTGATTTTACAATATTTGATCAAATATCCTATGATTATTCATTTGTAAATATCACCTTTTTAACTGGATCATAGTGTCTTCTGGTACCAAATGCAGAAATACTCTCCAGACACATCCATGTGTATGTGCACACATGGTTTCTTTAGCTGTCCTGTGCTATAATATAAGCATATTTTAAACTTTTATCTTTTATTGCGCCCAAAGTCTCAGATATTGTAAAATATGACATATTAGTTCATACTCAATAAATGCAGTTGCTTATAAGCCATAATTTTGGATTATATTGTAAAAAACTGTATATATGAATCAGTGGATTTATGAGTAATGTGCTCGATAATCAAAATGGAGCAGCAATTATAGTCTTCCTGTCATATATGTTTCCAGCATTTATTATTAATTTTTCAATCTAAGACGAATCTTGCTGTATTCCCACTTAAGCTTTTGTTTTCACATTTTAGCATAATAAGCAGTATATGCCATCATAGTTTTAATTTTCATTCCAAGCAGAGAGTGACAGCTGGGAAACAATATGCAAGACAGATTTGCATCTTCTAGAAAACTGTAAATAAGGAAGAAAAAAAATGTTCAAGTCACTGTTTTAAATTTCCTTTATAAACATCATTTTCCCCAGCATAAAACAATTTTTATTGATTTTCCCTCCAGTAATGTTCAGTATACATGTGCAATGACACACAAAAGAAAAAAATAAACTAATTACACCATGCAAACGGATTCCCCCATTCGTGTGGGGAAAAGTGGAGTTTGTGGAGTCCAGTTATAAAGCATCTGTTTGAACTCCTTGTTGCAGAATTTCTTCAACACTGATCTGTATGACAAGCCAGATGTTTGCCTCTGCCTCCATTCCCTCCCCCTTTTCTCTTTGTATTGTAAGACCCTTGGGGTAGGAATCTTTCAAATCTGTTCTTTGTAAAAAAAAAGAAGAAGAAGAAGAAAAATGGTACTATATTATGGATATTATGTGGATCAGGAACTGGAAGCACAGAACAGGAATTAATGGGCAGTTCTCTTAATGGAGGGCTGTAGAAAGTGGAGTCCCCAAAGGATTAGTATTGGGACCTGTGCTTTTTAACTTGTTCATAAATGATCTGAAGTTTGTGGTGAGCAGTGAGGTGGCCAAATTTGCTGATGATACTAAACTGTTCAGAGTTGTTAAAACAAAAAAGGATTACAAAGAGCTCCAAAAGGACCTCTCCAAATTGAGTGAATGGGCGGTAAAATGGCAAATGCAATTCGATGTTAACAAGTGTAAAGTTATGCATATTGGAATAAAAAAACTTAATTTTACGTATGCACTCATGGCACCTGAACTAGCAGTGACTGACTAGAAATGAAACCTTGGAATCGTAGTAGATAGCTCAATGAAGATGTCGACTCAGTGTGTGACTGCTGTTAAAAAGGCAAATTCTATGCTAGGGATCTTTAGGAAAGGTATTGAAATAATGCCTTTATATAAATCTGTGGTGCAGCTGCATTTGGAATACTGGGTACAGCTCCAGTCACATCACCTCAAAAAAGATATTAAAGAGCTGAACAAAGTTCAGGCAAGGGCAACCAAAATGATCAAGGGGATGGAGTGACTCCTCTATGAGGAAAGGTTACACCATTGGGGGCTTTTACGTTTAGAGAAAAGGCGAGTTAGAGGTGACGTGATAAAAGTGTATAAAATTATGCATGGCATGGAGAAAGTGGATAGAGTAAAGCTTTTCTCCCTCTCTCATAACTGATGGACTTCCAATGAAGTTGAATGTTGGAAGATTCAGGACAGACAAAAGGAAGTACTTCTTTACTCAGCGCATAGTTAAACTATGGAATTTGCTCCCACAAGAGGCAGTGATGGCCACCAATTTGGATGGCTTTGAAAGAGGATGAGACAAATTCATGGAGGGCTTTGATTGGCTGCTTGCCATGACTGGCTATGCTGTGCCTCCATGGTTGGCCTGATCCAGCAGGCTCTTCTTATGTCCTTAAAGGGAGAAAACAGGTGTAGCAGCTGGACCTCAGATGAACTGTTGAGCAATAGCAGTTGGATGATCTGTTGCTTGGCTGTTCTGTTACCTGGCTGTGTGCTTCTTTTAAAAAAACAGTTTTTCCTGAGGACTTAAGTATATGTAAAATACATTTTTAAAGAGAGATTGTTAGCCATAGCAAGAAATCGGTGAGGACAGATTTGTTCTTTCCTGAGAGTTGGAATGGCTTAGTCTAATAAATATTTCATAATTATTTTATGTGTCACATTATCAGTATACAAACACTGTTATTTCAGAAGACTGAGGTTCTTTGTAGATTATTATGCAAATGAATACAACTTTAATCAGGATAAAAGAAATGCTGTTTTTTAAAAGTAGGGCATCTTCTGTCAACTTGTCTTCTGTCCTGATTTAATCAAGATGGTTAGCTAGTACTGAATATTGATATATGGGAGTTGTCCTGACAAGCCATTCTATTAGAGTGGATACAAAAGTAACACAACAGATTTGAGATCTTGCTAACAGAAATATGGATTGTGAGCCAATTTTAAGCAGAAAAAAAGGAAAGTTGTCACATAGCATCTTAGTTAAATTGCTTGTATTTTCTTTATGATTTCTTTTGCAACTATAGTCTTGCACAAGTTTGACCTATGTCTCTTGTATAGTATTATAAGAATATAAGAAGAGCCTACTGGATCAGGCCAGGGGTTCATCTAGTCCAGCATCCTTGCAGTAGTCAACCAGGTACTTATGGGAAGCCCTCAAGCAGGACTTGAGCTCAAGAGTACTCTCCCTTCCTGCGGATTCCATCAACTGATAGTCAGAAGCATACTGCCTATGACCATGGAGGTACAGCATAGTGATCATTGCTGGTAGACACTGATAGCCTAATCCTTTGGTCTGCATCCAAAAAAAAGTGAGACTAAGCACAAGTGAGACTAAATGTGAGACTAAGCATAAAAAATGTGAGCACAAGTTCTGTGTGCGCTCAAATAAGTTTTCAGTTTGTGTTTCTCAAATAATAGCCCACCCCTTTCCCAATGTTGAAACTGAAGGTAGCTTTATAAGTAGTTTCAAGTAGACGTGAGGGGTGTCTGTCAATCAAAGGGAGAGCCAGAAATTCCACTGGATGCAATACAGGTGTCTTAAGTTGCTTTCTGGATCCAATTCAATGTGCATGAACAATTCAGAGCAGCATGACTAGCATGTGATGGGAGGGACCCATTCTTCCCCAGTCCTTTCACTAAGGATGGAAGGATCTTCCAATTTCAGTTCTCTCCGTTTGTAATTTTTCAAAACTTAAATTCAGTCCTCCACATTTCTGTAGCCATATTTTTTTTTAAAAAATCCTCATGAAAATTCTTAAGCATTTTAGTGCGAATTTCTCCTAGGACACACATTTTTATTTACAGTTTTGTCTGATATACACATTTTTTCAAGCAATTTCTCCTAATATATACTCCATACAGGTATTGGTAACAAAACTTAACAGCATTCTATACAAGTCCCTTGTAGGATTCTAAAAACACAGGCCTGCAGCAGGGTTTCTCTTGATATGGATGCAGTCCTGTAGCCAAGGTGGGGCAAAATCATGCACCACCACCCCTAAAGCTGTGTTTCACACACCTCTAGGATTTTTTTTAAATTGCTTTTTAATTTGTGACATGCCAATGACAGCCTTTATTTAAAGAATAACAGCTTGTTTTAAGAACAGAAGCAATTTAAGAATAGGAGTCTCTGGAAAATTTAGTAAATAATGCAGGACACACAAATGCCTCATTTAACAGTGCCCCCAACAGTCTGCTCAATCAAGGTTTTCACTGACAGAGTTGTAGATAGGGTTGCCAGGTCTTTGGTTTTCACCTGGAGACTCCAGATGTTTTGGGTCCTCTCCAGAAGAGTCAGTCCAATTTCCAGACTCTCAGCTTTCTTTTTTAAAAAAAATTAAGTTTCTAGGTGGACTGGTTCAAGAGATATATACCAAAATGTCATCCCCACAACTTCGGTTAAATGAGGTCAGAGCTGGCTGTTCTAACCCTGCCCTTTCAGGTTTTTAGCAAATAAGTGAAGTCAGGGTTGTGATTGACAAGGGATTTGTTGACCTTCAGGCAGTAGCTAGAACCCATTGCAAGGCCAGAAAGCTTGTCTTTTCCTGCTTGTTTGAAAATCTCATAAATTGAGTATGTTTATAGCGTTCAGCAGCACCAAATGTACCTTTCTCTCTGCGTGCAGGACATCTAGAACAAAAGATCACAGCAAAATCTTGGTAAACAAATTTATGATGATAATAAAAGTGTAAATGCAAAGTTGTTTAAATTGCTTGAAAAAAATAGCATATTATACATTTTATTTTTCAAATAATTTTTGAACAGAAATTTTAAAAACATGTAGCTTATGATGCCATTACAATGTGTTATAATTTTCTAATTATGAGGAGTCAAACAAGTTTAAATTTTCCTGGCTGATGAAGAGGGTGGTTTATTTGTCTAATTAATATTCTGTTTGAAAACCTTCCCAAAATGAGGTTTTAGTCCTATACTTGCTAATTCCACATACTGGGAGTAAACCCCGCTGAATTCAATAGAACTTACTTTTGAGTAGACATGGTTAGGATTATGCTGTACAATAATGGGACTTTTGAATCCTATTTTAAAGCAATTAGGCAGGGCTTACTTAGGTGTCTCTCCTTTTATTTGTAGGAAACTAATACTGATTTTATGTTTTTTTAAAAAGATGTACAATGACCAACTGGTTTTGACAATCAACTATTATGTGGGGTGTATGTATTTTTACACCTCCAGTGTGTGTATACAGAGTCTTTCCAACAACCCTGTGAGGTAGGGTTGCTGATTGGAAACCAAGGTACCTCACAACACGAAATGAATCCCTTTAAAATCCAATAAGCATAAAAACAAGTATAAAACAATTGCAAAACACCTTAAAGTGGCATGATTCTGATTTTTAGGTTGGGTGAGTGGAGTTCCTTATCACTTGAGGTGGCAGTCCTGTGCAGGTTTCCCTGTTTGAGTAATCCCATTGAATACATTGGGACTTGCTTTTGAGTAAACAAACGTAGACTTGCACTATAAATATCTTGTAAATAATAAACGTCTTTGACATTCATGCTTATGTAAATATGTCTTCATACTGTGTCCCAGTATCTGATTTCACACTATGGTTGTACTTTATTATTTCTTCTACATTTCAAGCATGCTCTTCTTGCTTGGAGTTGTCATGGATCCCCTCTGTTGTTTTCATCCTGAGGGGCAGATTAGGCTGAGAAATAGTGAGTAGCCCATGGTCACCCAGGAAACTTTGTAGCTGATTATCATTTAAAAATATTAATTAAAATTGTTTACCTGGAGGCAAGGTTTATGAAGTAGATGCACACAATACATTTAAAGCACGCCCAACTTGCATTTAAAGCTCATGACTTCCCGCAAAGAATCCTGGGAAGTATAGTTTCCCCTTCACAGTTATAGTTCCCACCACCTTTAACACACTACAGTTCCCATGATTCTGTGGTGGGATTCATGTGTTTCAAATGTGTGTTGAATGTGCTTTAAATGCATGGTGTGGATCTGGCTTAGGTATGCTATGCATTCATTAGTGAATTGAAAAGAACAATATTAAAATATACTTTTTTAAATGGGAAGGGCTATAGCTCAGTGGTAGGGCACATGCTTTGGATGCAAAGGTCCAAAATTCAATTTCTGGAAAAGACT
This sequence comes from Rhineura floridana, assembly GCF_030035675.1. Taxonomy (NCBI): domain Eukaryota; kingdom Metazoa; phylum Chordata; class Lepidosauria; order Squamata; family Rhineuridae; genus Rhineura; species Rhineura floridana. The sequence goes on along the minus strand of NC_084484.1, from coordinate 127,698,888 downwards.
ATTGCCTGGAATCCTGGAGAGCCAGTGCTAGTGCATTTCGTCAGTACTGAGCTTTGTTGTTGTTGTTATGTATCTTCAAGTCGATTACAACCTATGGTGACCCTATGAATCAGTGACCTCCAATAGCATCTGTTATAAAACACCATGTTCAGATCTTGTAAGTTCAGGTCTGTGGCTTCCTTTATGTAATCAATCCATCTCTTATTTGGTCTTCCTCTTTTTCTACTCCCTTCTGTTTTCCCCAGCATTATTGTCTTTTCTAGTGAATCCTGTCTTCTCATTATGTGTCCAAAGTATGATAACCTCAGTTTCATAATTTTAGCTTCTAATGATAGTTCTGGTTTAATTTGTTCTAACACCCAATTATTTGTCTTTTTCACAGTCTGTGGTATGCGCAAAGTTCTCCTCAATGCCACATTTCAAATGAGTTGATTTTTCTCATCCACTGAGCTAGATCATACCAGATTGCCTGAGTTTGTATAAGACAGATTCCTTTGTTCATAAAAAGGGAAAGAGACCCAAAGGTCACAGTGAATCTGAAATTTATTTATTGATTTTATTTACAACATTTATATACCACTTCATTGTAAAAAGCTTCAGAGTGGTTTACAGAAGGAATTAAAACAATAAAAGTATTGCCAAAAAAAGTTAGACAGGTATTTAAAAGCAATAAAAAAAAACCATCAATGAGTTAAAAACAGATAAAAACATAATAGCTTCTACATGCCTGGATAGGCTTGCCTAAACAAAAATATTTTTAGCCGGTGCCAGAGTGCAATGAAGGTGTCTGCCTAATGTCAATAGGCAGGGAATTCCAGAGGGTAGGTGCTGCCACACTGAAGGATTGATTTCTTACAAGAGCAGAATAAATACTACATGGCACCCGTAATATGGAAAGCACACCTTGAATTTGGCTTGGTAGTAAATTGGCAACAACTGCAGATTTCAGAGCAGAAGTATTATGTGCTGACAGGCTCTCACTCATGTCAGCAATCGTGCCATATCATTCTGCGCTAACTGCAGCCTCTGGGTCAGACTGTGCTGCCTGGGGATATCTGTGACCTTGGCTGACTGGCTGCCAGGATTTTTTTTTTAGTTTTGGTTTTTGGTTAGGAATCCTGACTGGTTGTGGGATGCTGAGTTTTCTGCCTTACTCATAGGAATCTTGTTATGGTTGGTATAATATTGCATTAAATCATCACTGTCTTTCTTTTTCTATTTACTTTTCATTTACCCTTAACTTAGGGTTGCCATATTGCCCAGTTAGCCGGGTTTTACCCAGATTATAGCCATACTACCCGGTGTCTGCTTAGCCCATTAGGTGGCCCAGATTTCCTAGATTTTATTTTTTTTAAAAGCAAGTCTCTAACCCTTGTGAATCCAGAGATACAAGGTAAAATGTGGAGACAGTTTTCTGCCCTTTTTGTGAGAAATCAGCCTACTCCCACCTTCCATTGTTCTTAGCCAATGTGGGACACCGCAGCTGTCCCAGGAAAATCAAGAATGTTTGCCAGCCTGCCTGCCTGCTGCGTATGTAGAATATGTAGAAAACTGCACATGCTCACTTGATCTGCCCCTTCTCCAGATACTTTCTGTTTGAGTCAGCAAGGAGAATCAGCCTTCATCTCATTTCCCTCTATGTCTCAGGCTATGTGTCTTAAGTGGTGAATGCAATGGGAGTGTCCGCAATAGGAGGATGGAATAAGGGGGTTTGAATCCGCCAAACTCTCCCTCCCCTGAACAAATACAAAATATAAAAGCAAACCTCCCTGTAGAAAAGTCTGAGGTATTAGTATTTGCATTTTTGGCCCTGCCCCCGGCCTGTTGAATGGTGCTTACTCCCATGTAAAGTGGCATTGGAATGGAGCCTCACTCACCCTGTTGCCCAGCAGAGCCCATTCAGCAATTCAAAAAAGGCTAAAAAGTATTTTTAATACATATCCTTCTTCAAAATGACTGGCAGACATCTTTCTGCCAAAGATAGATGTGTGTGTATACACGCACACACACGCATATGCACATACACAATAGGAATAGAACAGCTGCCGTGCCTAATACTAGCACAGCTTGCCAGGTCTCTAGAAGTCACTGCATTTATTTATTTATTTAAAAAAGAGGTGCCAGCACTCAAATCATCAAGTTCCAGCTTTTATGACAGAAGGCTGTGTTTCCCCTTTCCCTGATCTGGTATGTGAGAATCAGTGTACTAAAGACATTTCTTACATGCTCAGACACTACTCTCTTTAGATAAGATGATTGACTAAACTGATAATATTAAAATCTTGATTTCTATCTGCATTACAAGTTGTAGTGTTTTTAATTGATGTTTTGCTAGCTTTTTGTTTTATGCTGGATTTTTATACCGCTGTACTGGCTTGTTTTGTGTTTATTCCTATTTCGTGTTTTTATCATGTTTTATATTGATTGTTTATTTTTATTGTTTTTGTTAAGTTTGTAAGCTGCCCTGAGCTCTTTTTTTAACAGTGGAAAGGCAGGATATAAATGCTCTTAATAAATAAATAACTAAATGTTCCATAGTGTTGGAAACTACGGTGTAGGCATTTAAGGCTGAAGATGTAAGTTAAAAAAGAAAAGATTCCTCACATCCTCCCTCACTTTTTGGTGGTAATTACTAGACACAAAAACTAAACAGCTGGACAATGCAACAATTAATATTCCTAATATGCATAATTAGCAGATAATTTGCATATTATGCAAATTAGCTGCACGGATTTGTGGAACTAGAATATGGCAACCCTACTTTAACCTCACTCCCTTTCAACCATAAAAGCAACAACAGTGGTTCTATGCACTCCACTCAACCCCCTTAAACCCACTGATGAGGCACCTTGTTTGCATGGCTAGATTAAATGTTCCCTACCCAGTCTTCATTTGTTAGCTAAGATTTCTATCTTAATTTCCAATCAGAGAAATTCCAGTCTAGCAAGTAAGATAGATTAAATGTTCCCTGCCCAGGCTTCCTAAGTTGGTGAGAAGGAATGATTCTGTCATTTCAGTTGGATGGTGTTGGGAAGTGCATCTTTTGGCTAAGATTTCTATCTTAATTTCCAATCAGAGAAATATTTTTGTTTGAATGGTATGCTCCGAGCAACTGTGGTTGATGACTAATGTATCATGCTCAATAGGCCCTGTCTCATGACATTACTAGGCCCCGCACCTGAAATTGCAGGCTTTGGGATGCTTCTGACCTGGCATCCCTAGTTGTGGTTAGGGTTGGTTTGCTTTAAAATGCAGTCAGAGTGAACATTTCCTCCATCTCTCAACTTTTTCCCAAGGGAAGAGAAGACGGGAGGAATCTGGGGGCTGGGTTATATTTCCTGGAACTGTGTTTTGTCAATTTACTATGCTTGAATACAATTCAAAGGAAAGGAATTGCCTGCTGAGTTATTTTTTAACGATTACATCCTTTTTTAACAATTGGTGACTGTGACGCCGTTCCCTGGCTCTCCCTGTCAGGTTCCTACCTGCTCGTGGCTACTGCCTGTCACTAGGCACCACCAGGGACTCCACCAGTCCGGACTGTCCTTTTTTATGGTTTCTCTCTCCGCTCTAGCATAGACCTCACCAGATCCCCCTGCTAGGCAGCACCACCAGTCACGTCCTATAACCAGTATCCCCAGAGACTCTGCCTGAGTCTCTCTCAATCAGGTTACCTCTGTGACTGCGTGCTTAAGCTGTTCCCAACCCCCTTGTATCACTGCAGATAACTCATAACTCAGGGTTGCTCTAGATACTTATGAATGTTATAATCTCCTCTTCACCGCTGCCACCATTTGTTACTGTTTCCCTTCAGCCTTGGTCATTACCTTACCCTCCCTTCTGGTCTGTGAAACCCCAGCCAAGGATCAGGCCTTTGGTAAACCAAATATAGTTTTTATTAAATAACAGAGATAACAAGATTACTTTTCTAATGGTACTTAAGCATATGGTTTCATCTATTTCTGTGATACTTGACTTATCATGAACTAGAACTCACCACTCTCTCTTACTCCACACGCTCCTGACATCCACCTCCAAACACCACCAAACACTTCTCAAACAACCCAGCAACGTCCACCCAGATTCACCACAGATTCTCCACCTAGATTCAGCTGTCATTCTTCCATTTATACTCCCAGCCATTCAAACACTCAGCCAATCATCCAGCATTCTACTGCTCATTTACTCCCCCTCCTCTTTCATTCCACTTACCATGTATCTTCTATACAAACAGCACTTACCATATATACATTAATACAGGAACATCACAGTGACCAATGTTATATCACTTCTACAACTAAATAAATAGAAATCACATATATAAAAATAATGCAGTGTCTCCCTCCACAAAATTCTCCATGGCAAAGCAGAACTGTCTTGAAAACATTTAACATAAAAAAAAATAATCCACCTAACTCCTCTTTGAATTGATTTTCAAAGGTTAACATGTCTATTACTTTAATTAAAATCCTTCTCAGTTCATAAATTATGTGTTTGACACTTCAGTGATGCCAGCAATTGTCAAGAAGAAGGCCAAAGTGTCCTCCTGGAAGACCAAGGTTAATATGCTCTGAGGACAAAAAGTCTTCAGTCTCAATGGGGTTATATCATGGTAATTTATAATGTGTTGCTTACTGAATTAGCTGTATATATAAATTTCTTAAAAGACTCATATATTCCTCTCTCTAATCTTTAGGTTCATAGCATTACAAATTTAACTTGTTATGATTATGTAGTGTCAAACATAATAGCTCTGATTTTGAAATATTAACCAGTCATATTAAGTGGTAATTTTCAATTATTGTATTATTTTGGCCTTGAAAATAGCCCCATACAATTTAGTACCACACAAAAAAAATTCACTAGTCTATCTGCCTGCCAATATAGCAAGGGGCAGTGATGGCCACCAGCTTAGATTAGACAAATTCATGGAGGATAAGGCTGTTAGTGGCTACTAGCCGTAATGGCTGTGCCTTGCCTCCACAGTCAGAAGCAGTATGCTTCCAAATACCAGTTGCTGGAAACTGCAGGAAGGGAGAGTGCTGTTGCATTCCGGTCCTGCTGGCGGGCTTCCCATGTGCATCTGATTGGCCACTGTGAGAACAGGATGTTGGACTAGATGAGCCATTGGCCTCATTCAGCAGGATCTTTTTATGTTTTTATGTCTGCATCTGTATTGGAATTGTTTTGAGATTTTTTAATTGTCTTATTGTTTGTGTGTTTGTTGCCCTGGGCTCCTTTGGGAGGAAGGGCAGGATATAAATTTAATTAACAATAGTAATAATAACTGTTGGAACTTTGGTTATGATCTTGTCCCAGAAGCTGTGTGATCTTGCATCTACTCTGGCCTTTTTGTTGTGTTAAGCTTCCACCAAGAAAATCCAAACACTATGTTCAGTGCATCATAAACATAAATTATCATGTGTTTTACTATCTTTGCTTAGTAACGTATTGTAATTTATGTTACACACAGAAATTTTAAATAAGGGCGAGCACATAAAAGTGTAAAGGAGGATATTTTGTATGTGCATCTATGTGTACAGTAGGGCCCTGCTTATACGGCGGGTTCCGTTCTGGACCCCCGCTGTAAAGCGGAAATCGCCATAAAGCGAAACCTCATTGACTTTAATGGGGCGCGTTGCGCAAAAATGCCACAAAAGTGGCTTAAAAGAGGGGAGGAAAGCTGCTGCATTAGCGGAACGCCAGTAAGCAGAGCGCCGGTAAGCGGGGCCCTACTGTACTGTATACATAAAAATAAAGATGAGATATTGTTGTAAAGACTAACGAAGAGTCATAGGTAATAACACAGACACCTTATCACAGGTAGGAACAACTGCTTAATACTATGATTGGAGTGTCTATTTCCAGCTACCCCTGGTTTGCCAGCTATAGGCCTTTTCTGGACAGAGATGACTTGGCAACAATACTCCATGCTCTAGTAATTTCCAGATTAGGTTATTGCAATGTGCTGTATGTGGGCTGCCATTGAAGATGACTTGGAAACTTCAGTTGGTCCAAAATGCAGTAGCCAGATTACTGGCTGGGGTTCCTTTTAGAACTCCTGTATAACTTATAACTCCAATTGGTTGCCAGTTTGTTTCCAGGTCCATTTTAAGGTGCTCATGTTAGTGTTTAAAGCTCTAAACAATTTAGGCCCCAAATATCTCAAAGACCATCTCCTTTCCTACAGAACCTCTTGGATGTTAAGATCAGCAGAGGGGGGACCTCTTCATAGTCCTGCCACCCTCAGAAGTTTGGAGGATAGGGGCCCAGTAGAGGGCTTTCTCTCTGGCAGCCCCTAAGTTGTGGAATTCCCTCCCTACAGAGGTATGTCAGGCACATTCACTGTACAGCTTTTGGCACATGCTAAAAACACACCTCTTTACCCTTCAGCACTTGAGATGTACGATTTCAGGACCCACACTATTACTGTGAATGTAATGTGTTTTAATTGTTTTTAAATACTGTATTTTAATGTCTGTAACCCACCCTGGGACCTACTGGTGAAGGGCAGGCATTATTATTATTATTATTATTATATATTGCATACTTATGAGAAGTCTTTGTTGCTTTTGCTGCTTCTTTTTTGTGATATCATCTCCAAACTGCTGACCAAATAGTCAACTTCTGTAACTAATCAACAGCTAATTTCTTTGATAGTGGGAGTTGAATTTCAGAAATGATTGACTTTTATGAAATTTGTTTTTAGTATTCACAGCTAGTACATAGTAGATGTCATTTCTGGGTAAATGGCTGAAATAAGGGTGACTTGATTGGCTTCCACAAAGATCTTAAGAATTACTAGTAAATATTATTCACTAAGATTCTGACATTTACCATGCCATATATTATAACATGGTGAATAGCTATCAGGGCAAGTGCTACACATGCCTGGGCCTTTGTGCACCAGCCTGCCCTGGTCCTGTGGTGCTGGAGCGCAACCCCTCGCACATCCCACCTACCTCTATTGTTCCTGTAAATGACATGTGTGCTTTGCACGCAATGCCTGCCATCAACCATGATGGCGGCGGGGGTGTCAGCCCCTTAGGAAAGCCTCTGCCACCATCTTAGTTGATGGCAGCCATGTATGCATGCCTACCATCAACCAAGATGGCGGCAGTGGCATCAGCCCCTTAGGAAAACCTCCGCCACCATCTTGGTTGATGGCAGGCAGGCATGCACATCATTTACAGGAGTGATAGAGGTAGGTGGGGCATACATGGCTCACACTAACTGTATGGGGTGGAGGTGCCTGGTAGCTCCCTCTCAGCAATCCACAGTAGGATCGGGAGCCGATGCTGCCGCAGATCGCAGAACGGGAGCGCTACCCTCCTACCCTAAGGAGGGGCCCCTCAAGGGCCCTCAGCCAGGGCCCAAGCTGGCTGCCCCCTGGTGCCAGCCTTGATAGCTATGCACTGCATAAAGAGAACCAGGCTTACAGTGCAGGTGGTTTTGTTCTTAAGGATATTTTGGAAATAGGAAAATAGACTTTCAGCATGTGGTGTGTTTTTTTGTTTTTTTTTGAGCCGCTAGTCTCCTATGAGACATTAAGAGGGAGAAAATGCTTGCTCTGACAATGCTTGCTTTGGCAATTACAATTCTCCTATATAAATGTTTGCATATAATCTCTCTGAAAGAAGACATTTAGTGTTTCCTCCTGAAGCCTGGAGAGGCAGTGCAGCTTTTCCTAGGCAAGATTCAGCCTTTGGCCATCTATGCATATTTTGATAACCCCACATGGGTGCAGAACACTTTTGCTTTTTTGAGAATATGAAAAATTAATTTCCTAAAAACAGAGACCACTTGTTTTAATGGGAGGAACTCACATAACTTTGCAACTTCATATGATAATGCTTTGCCTATGGGTACTTTTCAGCATTTCCTATCATTTTTGCCTCCTGCTGCTCCAGTAGGGAGACCCAACCTATGTGCATATTTGTGGCTCTTGCTTTCATTTCTGCTTCCTGCTGTGGCTGCTGTAAGACAGTCAAAGCAACAGCAGGGAATCATAAAATAAAGGGGAAACATAGTGGAAAGTGGAAGCACTACAGGCTGCTGTTGTCATTTTGAACAGGACACATTCTGCAACCTCACAGCTGCTGAGGGAGAAATAAGATTTCTTTCTGAACTTCCCAGTTTAACTGCTCAGATAGAGAGAGGTGCCCACATTTATAGCTGAGAGAAATAATGAAAAAATATTTTTACCCTGCTCTGAGGAGTTTGGTATTCATATATATATATATATAAATGTCAAATGGGGTCTAGAAAGATTGCCACTGATGTAACTAAGATGTGGAATTAGAAGGAATGACTTTCTGACTTGCATTCCCCTGTGATTGAGGAACAGAAGGAAACTCATACACCTTCCTCGCTAAATATTACATGATCAAGTCATCTGACCTTCACCTATAACGCTTTTCGCAAAGGCAAGAGGGAAAAGATATTAAGTATAAATAATGGGCTTGAAATCAGTTTTCCAATGCAGGAGTGAGTTTAACTCTTCTTTAAGAACTGTATCTCACCATATTACCTCTGGCTGCCCAAATCTCCACCACATCTTATATTTATAGCTCTATGATGGGGTGATCCTTCAATGGGTTTTGACCCATAGGATTGGATATATTGTGGGCAACAGTCAGCAGCTAGATATATCTTGCTCGTAGGGGCCTTTGATCTTAGGGACCTTTGAGTCATATCATATGCTTGAAAAGTCTAACTGAAAGTCCCCATGTTTTACACAGATTTTATTTATTTATTTATTAAATTTATATCCTGCCGTTCCTCCCAGAAGGAGCCCAGGTCAGCAGACAAAACACTAAAAACACTCTAAAATATCTAAAAAACAGACTTTAAAATATATTAAAACAAAACATCTTTAAATACATATACCTATATACATATATGAGTATGAGGGTCATTATTACAATATATGTAGGCTACACCAATAAGATGCAAACAATAACTGGGTTAGGTTATTTCACACACTTATCAGTTTTGAATCCATCTTGGAACCACACCCTGAAAGCACAGGCCTCAGGCATGCTCAGATCCAACATTTCTAAATAAACACTTTACCTTTTTGGCCACTAAGTGGCAACCACATAAACGTGTTTTATACTCCTCCCCCTTTAGTTTATATTATCAACATACAATCTACCTATATTACTAAACATCAGATTCTTCTTTCTTCTTCTTGGCAATCACTCGTGACCGAGTAAGTTTGTCTTCCAAAATAAAGTCTTTAACAATGGATCTGTCTGAATCTGTACCGCCGATGTACCTGTCCATGACTAGGGGCTTCTGGATTTCACAGTTCTGCCGATCGCCATGGGACTTTTGTTATGGAAGACGCCTTTGTTTTATGTGGGGAGATCGGCACACCACGATCAACACACAATCTTGACAGAAAAAGGCTTTGATCCAATGGCATGGGTACCACGACGATTGGAACACCAGATACATTGGTCTTAACAACATTCCTTGTGTTTATAAATACAGCTTCTCCCTGGGCTTAGGAATTCTTTTTTAATGGTGTAGTGCAACTGCAGGTGTTCTTGGCTTGTCCACCACTGTCACTGAATGTTCTGTCTCAGCAGGAAATGCCTCTAAAACAGTGTCAGGATCTGATGCAGAAATTGTGGGTCTGTCAATCTCTCTGGTTGTATCAAGTGGGCAGTGCAATGGTTCCACATCGATTTGCTCTTCTACTTCAGTCTGTGGACCCTCTTCAGGAAACTCTTCTCCATGGTATAAACACACTTGATTTTGGTGTCGCCGAATATGCCTGCCATCTGGTAATTCCACCACCCATGAGAGGGGCCCTGCCTGTGTTACAAGACAACCTGCCAGCCAATGAGGTCCAGTCCCAAAATTAAGGGTATAAATTAGGTTGCCCACTGTTAGGGTTCTTGATGCTGTTTTTAAGTCATAGTAGAATTTTTGTGCTTCCTGCTTCTCACACACCTTAATAGCCTCATCAGGGTGTAGGATGTTCAGGTGTGTACACAATTTCCTACCCATTAGTAGTCCTGCTGGTGATTTTCCTGTGGTGCAATGTGGTGTAACACTATACTGGAAAAGGAATCTGGCCAATTTAGTCTCTAAGCTGCCACGTATCATTTTTTTTAGTCTGTCTTTCAAGGTCTGTACAGTTCTTTATGCTAGGCCATTGGAAGATGGGTGATGTGGAACAATTCTTACATGCTTTATGTGGTTTTTCTCCAAAAATTCTTGGAAAATGACACCTGTAAATTGTGGCCCATTATCACTTACCACTACTTCCTGCAATCCAAAAGTAGAAAAAGACAGGCGGAGTTTATCCACAGTTCCTTCAGCAGTATTGGATGACATGATGTGAACTTCAAACCATTTGGAATGTGCATCTGTTATTATTAAGAACATTGTTCCCATGAATGGACCAGCATAATCGACATGAAGTCTTGCCCAGGGCCATTGTGGCCATTCCCATGGATGTAAGGGTGCTTTTGGAGGAGCATGGTGGTTAGATTGACAAGTCCCACACTGTTGCACAACTGTCTCAATATGCTGGTCTATTCCAGGCCACCACACATAACTATGTGCTAATCCCTTCCTCCATGTAATGCCAGGATGTGCTTCATGCAACAATTTTAGCACAGCAGACTGACTCCCTGGTGGTACTACGATCTGAGACCCCAATAATAAAATTCCATCCTGGATACCCTATACTGATAGTAGGGCTGTAAACCTATGCTTCCCCCCTCAATCCATCCATTTGTAACCATTCTTCGCACTCTAGATAACAGAGGATCTTGGTCCGTCTCTCTTTTAATCTTTGCTGCATCTATCAAGGATGTGGACATCAATTCAATAAGAATGGTTTCAGTAGGCTGAGGTACTGACTTTGGGCAATCTGGTAGTGGAAGTCTGCTAAGGGCATCAATATTACTCAGGGCTTGACCTGGTTTATATTCAAATTTGTAGTCATACACAGACAACGTCAAGGCCCATCTCTGGATTCTAGCAGATGCCTTTGGGGGTACTGGCTTGTTCTCTCCCAGCAGACCCTGAAGGGGCTTATGATCTGATTGTATGACAAAACATCTGCCATATAGGTATGAATGGAATTTCTTTACTGCAAAAACCACTGCTAACCCTTCATGTTCTAGCTGTTAGTAGTTTTTTTCTGCTGGGGCTAGGGATCTTGATGCATAACAAATGGGGCGCTCTGATCCATCAGACATTCGGTGGGCTAACACTGCTCCCACTCCATATGGAGAAGCATCTCAAGACAAGAGAAGTTGTTTATGAATAAGGAGCATGGATTACTTCAACAAGTTATTTGCTGCTGCAAAAGCTCTTGCCTGCTCTTGACCCCAATGGAATCTTACTCCTTTTTGTAAAAGTCTGTGTAAAGGTGCCAGTACTGTTGCCATATTGGGTAAGAATTTGGCATAATAGTTTAGCAACCCCAAAAAGGACTTCAGTTCTGAAGCTGACTTTGGTGCAGGTGTCTCAGTAAGGGCACATACCTTCTCTTCCTCAAGATGTATGCCAGCAGCATTAATTTTGTGTCCCAGATACACAGCTTCTGGGGCCTGAAAAACGCACTTTTCATTCTTGAGATGCATCCCTGCAAATGACAGCTTTGACAGTACTTTGCCTAGGTTCTGCAAATGTGCTCCTCTGTAATCAGAATATCATCAAGATACACACAGACATGCAGCATAGCCTGGAACAAATTGTCCATAGCCCTTTGAAATATTCCATGGGCAACAGAAACGCCAAAAGGGAGCCAATTGTAACACAACAGTTCTTTATGAATATTTATTACATACTGTTTTGAACTTTCCTCAAGAGGACTCTGAAGGCACTCATCACTTAAGTCAATTTTTGGAAAGTTTTTCCTCCAGCCAGGGTGGCATATAGATCTTCAATTCTAGGAATGGGGTATGTGTCCAGCTGTGCTACACAGTTCACAGTGACTTTATAGTCCCCCCAAATCCCTACAGTACCATCTGGCTTCAATACAGAGACAGTTGGAGCAGCCCACTCAGAGAACTGAACAGGTTCAATAATATCTTTAGCCTGTAGTCGATCTAATTCTTGCTCCACTTCGTGATGCATAGCATATGGTACTGGGCAGGGCTTTAAAAAGTGGTTTAGCATCTGGATCCACAAAAATCCTACATTTACCCCATTTAGAGTACCCAACCTATGTCTGAAGAGCTCTTTATGTTATGCTTCTGCCCCAAGTGAGCTAATTTTGTTGATCTGTGCCTAGTTGAGGTTCAGCTGTCTTATCCAGTCCTGCCCCATAAGACTAGGGTCTCTTCCTTTGATCATAACTAAGGGCAATTGAAAGGTCTCTTCTGCATATTTCACTTCTGCATTAATACTGCCACTCACTGGGACTTCTTGACCAGTATATGTGCATATCATTTTCAGTGGTCTCAACTGTGACCCCTTATTCTTTGGCCACAAACAGTTATAAGTGGCTTCACTAATTATAGACAGAGAGGCCCCTGTGTCCACTTCCAGGGTTATGCTTTTCCCATTAACAATAACATCCACTTGCTGTGGTGTTTCTTTAGTCTTTTCTAACAATGTTGTACATAATGTACACTTCATCTGTGCCCTTATCATGTTCCCCTGTACTTGCCATCTGGTGTATCTGCTTCTCGCTACCTTCCTTCCTTTTTGTCTGTGCCCTTTTTCTATGGCACATTTTGGCTAGATAGCATTGTTTCAAGCAAAACCAGCACTCACTACTCATGTGGGGGCATGGGTGGCCATCATGTTTCCCTCCACAGCGAAAACAGGGAGTTGCACCATGTAAGTCGTTTCTCTCTTCACCTGGACAGTACTTTTTAGCCAATGTGGTACTGGATAATTTATGCATGGTGCCAGCAAGTGCCTGGTCATCACTTGGATGTTGAGATATCCCCTGTAAATCTAAAGCATGCTGAGCTGCAACCTCCATGCTTTGTGCAATTTTCAGGGCTTTTTTAAAATCTAAACTGGATTCTGCCAATAAGCGCCTCTGAATCCTCTTGTCATTGATGCCACAGACCAGCCGGTCCCTCAGCATGGCATTCAAGGCATCTCCAAATCCACAATGCTCTGACAGGCGACACAGTTCTGCTACAGACATCCCAGGAGAGCGTGAAAAACTGTTGAACTTAAATAACTGCACAATTTCAGATGGCTTGGGGTTGTGGTGATTTGAGACAATCCCAATCAAGTCCTCCAGGGATTTGGCACTGGGCTTTTCAGGAGCTACCAAACTCCTAATCAGTCCATATGTCTTTGTTCCACAAACCCTCAGCAAAATAGCCTGCTTCTTGCTATCATCATTAATATCATTAGCAATGAAGTACTGGGACAGTCTCTCTATATACTGCACCCAGTCCTCCTGATCAGCATCAAACTCCTTCATAAGTCCATAAACAGCCATTTTCCTATCACACTGCTACTCACAATGTGTGAAGAAATCCAAGGAAACCGACGCATCCAGTTTACCTTCGTTGCCAGTATAATATATGTAGGCTACACCAGTAAGATGCAAACAATAACTGGGTTTATTTCTTAGGTTCTTTTGCACAATTCTAAGTTCTGAATACATCTTGGAACCACACCATGAAAGCACAGGCCTCAGGCATGCTCAGGTCCAACTTTTCTAAAAACACTTCACCTTTTTGGCCACTAGGTGGTAACCACATGAACATATCTTAACAATTATAATGAGGAAGGATTAGGGTCCTCTCTCTCTCTCTCTCTCTCTCCTCCATAATGAATGAAATGTGATAGTGACCTTTGTTGTGCCTCCCCTCGCACCTGCAGCCACCTTGTCTGTAGTAGATGAGGGGCACATTATTTATTTTTCCCCAAACACAGTTATACATAACAATGCTGCTGTATTTCCTTTATTTCCTACCTTGCTATATTCACCAGGTTTACAGGCAAGCCTCACCCCCCTGTGCCTCTTTGTATCCTTCCTTAAGATCATAGCTATGGATTTGCTTTCCTGACCTGTTACTGTAACACTGAGGTAATTTCACTGTCACTGTTTGACATTGTTTCACAATCTCTTGTATATTTTTACCAATCCTTATATGTACAGCGGGGCCTTGCTTTTTGGCAGCCTGCTTTTTGGCGTTCCGCTAATACGGCGGCTTTCAATTAGAGTAAGGCTCCACTTATATGGTGCTTGTTCCACTTTTACGGCGTTTTTCGGGCGTCGGGTGCCATTATATTGAATGAGTTCTGTTTTCAGCGGGTTTCGCTTTTAGGCGGGGGTCTGGAATGTAACCAGCCATATGAGTGGGTCCCTACTGTATTATAGTAGCTAGCCAAATAACCAGACATGTTTTGAATGAAGCTGATTTATTAAATAATATATTTGGATATGAACAAGAATACTTTGTGTTCAGGTTTTTAAGCATGTGGTTATAAACGTTTTTTACTTCTGATGTACACTCATTAAATTGCTCAGTGAACACCAATAATAACAGCCTGCCTAACTATCCACATTCTTTCCACCCTCTCTCTTCAAAAATCAAGGCCTGTCTGTTCAAACGTCCAGTCGTGTTTGCTGCTCAACTGCCAAGCACTCAAATACAAAAACTCTGAACCCGCATTCACTCAGCAAATCACAAACCAGCCTACACCAACATTCTGTCTTACTCATTCCCCTTTCCAAACACTCATCACTTACCTCATTCATTGTAATATACTAACTCACCATATATAACATAATACAAATGTACACAACATTTTAACATACAAGTGTGGAACATCACAACCTTGTCTCAGAGCATAGTGTGATTCAGTAAAGAACTGGTCTGCTGTGCCCAAATTAAAGTGCTCTTACAAACTTTTGATACTGGGAATTATGTAGAAGAACAAATTCTGCAGGATAAGCTCTCAGGTCACAGTGCAAGTGAGGTGAAAAAATCATCATACACATACATGTGCTTTCTTATTTCTCTCTCCTATCCACCCTCCCCTTGCCCTGAGGCCCTTAGACCAAAAACAGTTAGTCACCCCTGATCTAAACAATACAGTTCTTCATTTAAATGTGTACACAAACACACACACAAATACAGTAACACTAGGGCAAATGCCACGTTACATAGCTCACACAAGCAGAATTGTCTATGCTCAGAGAATGCTATTTAGGCTGGCCCTTACCACTCAAAGTCTATGTTTCAAATCCTTTATAGACTGACAGTTACTGATTGTAAGGAAAACAATTATCTGGAATATAAAAGAAACAATCCGTGGAATATGCTGCTCTCAAATTTGTTATATACTTTAATAATTTGTTGCAATATTAATTTTTTCATGCTGTGATGCAAAGCTCTTACATGCTCACTATGACATTGCTAGAAGAGAATGGATTTGTTCATCTCCATCAAACCTGAACAATGTGGTCTGTTCTTTACCTCCCACTAGGGGTTAATCTTTCACCATTATGTGCAGGCTGCTGTGAGATGGCAAAAGGAAACATCCTCTGAAGTACTGACTGGACTTGCTGCTCTAGTACTGCCAGAAAGGTGTGTTATAAAATTCCCTTTAATATCGAAAGGCATGTTTTGTCAGACATGCTGGCAGACCTGCTAAAGTACTGTTGAAATTGTGTTTGAGCTGAGCGGGGCACTCAAGTATCCTCTGGAGCCTCTGGTCTTGCATGTTTAATTATTATTTAATTAAAAACATTTATCCTGTCTTTTTGATTGATGATTGAAAGAAGCAAGGTGGCTAACACCACAAACAAAGAAAAAACAGTGTAAAATAATGAAGAGACAGGCTGGCAGATAAAAACAACAGAATATGGGGGGAGGCACAAAAGGAAAGCCAAGCATTATAAGACAATGGGTTTGCAAAACATAAAATGTCTTCAATTAGTAAGTGTCCCATCAGGGAAAGGGCCAGATGGATTTCCCAGAAGTGAGGGTTTCAAACTTTGTGGTTCTGTAACCAAAAAGGTGGTTATGTTTTTGCCAATTGCTCTTGAGAAGCAGATGGGACATGCAAAAGAGCCTCCACTTCCTAGTTCCCATGAAGGAGTTAGTCCTCCCATATGATCTTGCTTGTGGGCAGCCAAGATCATACCTAGTCAACCCAGTGGTCTATCTAGCTCTGTATTATCTACATTGATTGCCAGGGCCGTCAGGGTGCGGGGGCAGCCAGCTACAGCCAGTCCAGACAGAGGACTCTCTTTGAAGATAAGAAATTGTTAATTGGCATTTTTGCAGCAAATGGAGGAATTAACTATCCTACTGCAACTATCTGCACTGATTTGATTGAATCCACCAGGTATTTCTGTATTCTGTTATTTTATATAACAATATTCATCAACACATAAACATGTTTTTCAATAAACAAATTTGTCAATTACATTTTCCAGGGAGTATAGCAGACTATCCTCTGCTTTAAAATGAAACTGAGACATTAAGGGATTGATAGCGGTCATTTGACATATTCCTTGTACTTGCATCTGCAAAATGAGTTGGCAATCTTGGAGAGCTCATTACTGAAGTATTTTGGAGTTTTGTTTCACTTTTCATCTTTTTGTTTTGTATTTATATGTTGTTTGTTCACAATTATCTGTGTTTTGCATTTTTTAAATTTTACTACTGTCTGATTGTTTTGCATTTACAAATTGTGGCTTGTACACAAATCCTTAGTATTGGTTCTAGCATGTTGTGTCATTGGAAACCTCTCCTTTGCTTCTTCACTCTCTCTGAAGTTGCTAGGGATTGAACCTAGGACCTTTGACGTGCAGTGCAGTTGCTCTACCAGTGAGCTGTGGCCCTCTATTATATGTGAGCGCTAACCCCTTTATTTATCCTAGTTAAAAGCTGGTTAGGGGTTTTAAAGCATTATGGTCAGTACTCTGAATTATAGCTAGAAACAGACTCAGCCAGTTTCACTGACATAAAAGAGGCTCTGGTCAAAATTTTAGCTAGGGTTTTCAAAGGCGGCCAAACATAGAACAAATTACGCTAATCCAGTCTTGATATAACTAAGCCATATGTGACTTATGGTAGCCTCATCTCTCTTACCCACACAAATGGGTGCATTTGGAACCAGATGAAGTGAAACAAAAACACTCCTGTTCATAGATATCACAAAGGAATCCAGCACTCTGAAACTGCAGGTCTATTTTTTCAAGGGGAGTGCAACCCCATTTAAAATAGCCCTGAATTTTATTGCTAGCTCAACAGTCACACTGACCAAGATCACTTCTCTCTTTTGTAAATTCCATTTCAGTTTGTTAGCCCAGATCCAGCCTATTACTGTTTGATAAGGGCATACATGAAGGCATTCTAGGGTGAAACATTTTCTTGACATACTTTTTTCAGCAAAACTAAACTGTGCTCCAATGTTTTAACATTAATGTTTAATGCAGGCTTCAAGTGCTCCATTATTATTTTTTACTTTCAAATTCACATGGAATACAGTTCACCTGACATAAATCTCTTTATTATTATGCTTTCAGTATTGCTGTTTTGTCAATTGGCAGAGGGAGAGAGGGCAGTAGAAAGGATAGGATCACTTGCCACCTGTTGATTTATGTATCTGCATATTGATTCAGGTTTGGGGCATTTCAGTATTTGTAAAAACATTTAAGCACATTGAATGCCTACCTGCTTCAGAATGTGATGGTTCACTTACAATGTCTTAGGGCGCAATCCAACTTGTATTTGCACCGGCTGGGGGGAGTTGGATGTGGCAGACCCCTGATTGAGTTGGCAGCTCCCGGCACTAATGGGTTCCACTGGCAGAAGCCCCTCATCTCGGCTGAGTAGCAACACCACCAGGACCCTGCTGGCTCAGCTGGGGGTCTGCTGGGGATGGCAAGCCCAGCAGATGGAGAGCCGGCAGAAGCCAGTGGAAGGCCCAAAAATGGGGCATTCTGGGGCATGGCAGAGGAGGGCCAAGGGGGGATTTATGCAACTTCCTACTCATGTTCGGGGTGCTCCCACACTACTTGAACTATGCAGATGTTCCACCAGCAAAAAGGTTGGCATGGGAAAACAATTACAATGACTCTCAATGGGGAGCAGTTACTTGCAGGTAGAGGTATTTGTTGGAGCTGTCTTTGCTTTTCCATTCATGCACACAGCTCCTGAATGAGCTGGCCCGTCAGCTCCTGAATGGTGAGTGGATGATGTGGAGCTTCCCGCCAGCTCTTCCTCTGCTGTCCCCCCTCCAGCTCACATTACTTGGATTGCTCTGTTATTCTAGCATGTTAAACAAACTGTAACTGTAATACAACTGTAATCTCTAGTGCATTACTATCTTGACATACATAAGATGCTCATATACTACATCCAAAGCCTTGATGTCTATCAGATGCCTTATACTTCCCTATTTAGTCATTTCTACCTTCTTTTCTTGCGCTCCTTTGCCTTGCAATCTTCTCTACTCAGACCCATATCCTTTTTACATAACCAGATTATTGGCATGGGAGCTATTAGCTAAGCCTTAAATGTTGCTCTTTCTCCTGCCAACATTTACAGAAAGTTCCACACAAGCATGTACGCAAAGGCAAGCTCCCACTAGTATCTCAGTCACAGTACAGTGAGTTTTTTGAGTTCTCATGCTGGCACACCTACAAATATTCTATCATTCTCACATAGATGGAAACATGAGCACAGTTCTTATCATGTGAAATGTGGAATTCCCACCATATTATAAGCTGTAACAAGTTTAAGGAAATTCAGAATAGGAGTAGTATTAGTGTGAGCCGCATCTGATAGTTTTCTTTGTTTAACTGTCTCCTAGATTTGATGTTCCCTGTCACCAACCTCTGCTGCATATCTTTGTTTACTAGTGGTGGGTCAGGGAAGTATGTCTTGGCCTGGAACAGGAAAGGGTTGGGAGTGGGACTGCCATCCCTGTGATGGTAAGAAGGGGAGATGTGGTAGTGAGTGAAGGTATAAAGGGAGGTGGAGGAGTGCTAGTTACATCAAATCCCTTGCCTCTCTGCTTCACCTGCTGTGTTTCAGAATCTGGGAGTTCCGGTCAGGCAATCCCCTGGCCTTGTGGTGAAATTGATAAATGCCAGGTCTCCCCAAAACATGTATCATCCATGATCTGATTGTGGATGAGGGGGCAGACTTGGCATGTAAAACTGAGACCTGGGTGGGTGAGTTTAGTGGCCCAGTGCTAACTGTGCTGTGCCTGCCTGGGTAGTTGGTGCAGCACCATTCCAAGTCAGAGGGAGGGAAGGGGGAGTTGCAATCATCGATAAACATTCCATCTCCTTCACTCAGAGACCAATCTGCACTGTCTGTTTGTGGGACTGTTTGTGGTGTTGGGCCAGAGAGACAGAACAGGATGTTGTTAGTGTACCATCCACCCTGCTGCCCTACAAGCTCCCTAGCCAAGCTGGCAGAGGTAACCTTGGATATGGTGTTGGAGAAGCCATTCATGGTGATGTTGGGATACTTCTTCCAGTCTGAGGCTGCCTCAAAGGGGCCAGCTTGGGACTTCATGGTCTCCATGACAACCATGGGGCTGTCCCAATACATCAGTGCCCCAACACATTTGGCCAGACATACCCTCAACCTGGTCTTTGCCCCAGAGCAGATTGGTACTAGTCTGTTGATTGTGGGACTCGCTGTGGGTCCATTGTCATGGATAGATCATTGCCTGCTAAGATTTAGGTTGAATGTAGCTACTCCAGTCTGCAAGGGTGGGGGACCCATTGAAATGGTCTGCCCTCTGAGACTTATGGAATCTGATGCATTCCTGAATGCTCTGGGGGATTGTCTGGCTGGCACCCTGGTGCTCCTGTCGAGGCTCTTGTCGCACTGTGGAATGGTGAGATGCGTAGAATCATCAACACGATTGCTCCTGAGTGACCCCACCATTGCTGTGGAGCACATGGGTCACCTTGGTATTCCAGTGATCTGTGTGTGATGAAACAGGAGAGTCAGCGGCTGAAGTGCAGGTGGCGCAAATCTTGGTCCAAACCTGACTGAACATGGGTGTAAGGCTGCACTATCGTGCCTACCATGTGGCAGTGGTTGTGACAAAGGAAGCTTACTTCTCTGCCACCATTGCATCCACAAGTAGCTTGCTGGCAGAATTTTTCCGAGTGGTAAATGGCCTTTTGTCCTCTGGCCAAGAGAGTGCTGCTGTAACACCCTCAGTGGCCTGCTGTAACAACTTTGCAAAGCACATTAGGGACAAAATCGATCAGATTCGGACAGAGTTGGATGCCACAGTTAGAGCAAGCCCAATGAATGCATCCAGAGCATTATCTGTTCCCCTGTATTGGATCAGTTTCAATTATTGTGGCCTGATGATATGAACAAGTTGCTTGAAGAAGTGTGGCCCACCACCTGCCCCCTTGACCCTTGCCCATCCTGGCTGCTGAGAACTAGCTGCAGGAGACTGAGTAGGTGCTTCACTGAAGGAGGGGGAGGTACCATCTGCCTTGAAGTAGGCATTGGCTTATCCCCTCCTTAAGAAGACCTCTGGACCCAGAAGTGTTAAACAACTATCGCCCAGTAGCAAATATCCCCTTTTTGGGCAAGGTCCTTGAGAAGGTGGTGGTGGTCCAGCTTCAAGCATGCTTGGAGGAAACTGATTACTTGGATCCATTCCAATCTGGCTTCAGGCCTGGCCATGGTACTGAAACTGCCTTGGTCACCCTGGTAGATGACATCTGTTGGGAAAGAGAGATGGGGGAATGCAACCCTGCTTGTTCACCTTGATCTCTCAGTGGCTTTTGATACTGTTGACCACGGTATCCTTCTGGAATGTCTTGAGGAGGTGGGGGTTGAGGGCACTGTGCTTCAGTGGTTCCATGCATACCTCCAGAACCTCTTCCAAAAAGTAGTTATGGGAGGCTATGTTCAGCATCATGGGAATTATCCTGTGATGTTCCTCAGGGTTCCTTCTTGTCCCCATGCTATTTAACATCTATATGAAGCCACTAGGAGCTGCCTTCAGGAGATTTGGAGTGAGGTGCCATCAATATGCAGATGACACCCATATCTGTTTCTCTATTGAATTATCCTGTGATGTTCCTCAGGGTTCCATCTTGTCCCCATGCTATTTAACATCTATATGAAGCCACTAGGAGCTGCCTTCAGGAGATTTGGAGTGAGGTGCCATCAATATGCAGATGACACCCATATCTGTTTCTCTATTCCATCTGAATCAGGAGAGGCAGTTGAGGTGTTGAACCAGTGCTTGGAGGCTGTGATGGACTAGATGTGGGCCAATAAATTGAGGCTGCATCCTGAAAAGACAGAGGTATTATATGTCCAGAGTTATCATGTCCAGGAGGTGGAAAGACGGCCTGGTCTGGATGGGGTTGCTCTTTCATTGAAGGAGCAGGTCCGCAGCCTGGAGGTACTCCTGGATCCAACATAATCACTGGAGGTTCAGGTGGCCTCAGTGCCTAGGAGTGTCTTTTTGCAGCTCTGGCTGGTTTGGCAGTTTGGGGCCCTTTTGGACAGAGAAGACTTGGCCACAGTGCTACATGTTCTGGTAACTTCCAGACTGGATTGTTGTAATATGCTCTATGTGGGGCTGCCCTTAAAGATGATTCAGAAACTTCAACTGGTCTAAAATGAAGCAGAGAGAGCCAGTGTGGTGTAGTGGTTAAGGTGTTGGACTACAACCTGGGAGATCACAGTTTGAATCCCCACATAGCCATGAAGCTCACTGGGTGACCTTGGGCCAGTCTCTTCCTCTCAGCCTCACAAAAACCCTATTCATAGGGTCGCCATAAGTTGGAATTGACTTGAAGGCAATACACAAAATGAAGCAGCCAGATTACTGGTGGGGGTTCCTTCTAGAACTCATATAACCCCTGTTTTAAAACAGCTGTATTGGTTGCCAGTTTGTTTCTGGGCCCAGTTCAAGGTGCTCACATTAGTTTTTAAAGCCCTAAACGACTTAGGCCCCAAATATCTGAAAGACCACCTCCTTCCCTGCAGACTCTCTCGGTTGTTCAAATCATCAGAGGCCTGAGAGAGGGCATTCTCTGTGTCAGCCCCTAAACTGTGGAACTCCCTCCCCACGGAGGTGCTTCTGTACAACTTTCGGTGAATGCTGAAGACACACCTCTTTACTCTGGCCTTCAACACCTGAGATGTATATTTTTAGGACCCATCCTATTTTCTGTGATGTTGTTTAGCATGTTTTAACTGTTTTAATTAAGTGTTTTAAAATTGTTGTAACCCACCCTGGGACTTCGGGATGAAGGGTGGATAATAAATTCTAATTCTAACAACATCAACAGTATGGTAAGGGTACTGACACCATGGAGATTTCCTAGATGATTCCATGATGGTGAAATTCTCATCTGTGATATAATTAGCATACTGTTCCAAACACATGAAATATGAATATATACAGTAGTGTGGAAGGCAGCTGCAAACTAATATGGTTACTCTTCTGAAGACTGCATGTAGATTTTTTCCGAGAACAATTATTTCTTGTTAACAGCCCTCCAAAGAAAAAAAGGTTCCCCAAATCTGGGTTAAAGGGTTATAGGCCATTATAGAAAAGCATGTTTCAGAAAGATGTTTGCTCATTACACAGCCACGATAATGGCTGTATACTATAGTCAGCATGGACTTTTTGCAGTCCACAATGTTAAATTGAAAATACTCCCATGCCATTCTGATGCTTCCCATAAACTCATTTCAAAACAAAACCTTACAAAACATATAGTCCTGGACTCAGAAACACTTGCTTAACAACCACATAAATTTTCATGCCCATACACAAAACAGTCAGAGAGAATCAAGAGTTCAAAGTGTAAAAAGAGGGGGGGGAAACAGACCCCTTTTGGACTTTTTTCTGTCAGAGTTCTCATAATTTGTTGAAATTCATTAAAAATCAGCCATATTCACAGAGTACCTGTAATCGTATTACTGACCTTGCCCCATACTCTGACCTTCATCTTCTGTAGTTTAAAAGTTTAAAAGATGCCTGGCTGATTTTTAATTAATTTAAGAAATTTAGCATTGAAATGAATGATAATGTTGGGCATGCTCAGTAAGAACTAACTGTCAATGTTCTAAAAGCCAGACTCACAGCTGCTTGGCTTGCCTAATCAGGGGGACACACCCACACCAGACCTTTATTTCCCCTTAGACAGTCATGGCTTCCCCCAAAGAATCCTGGGAAGTGTAGTTTGTGAAGGGTGTTGAGAGGATACTCCTATACTCCTGACAGAGCTCCAGTGGCCAGAGTGGTTTAACAGTCAGCCGCTCTGATTGAAGGTCTGTAAGGGGAACAGAGCATCTCCTAGCAACTCTCAGCACCCATCACTAACAACATTTCCCAGGATTCTTTGGGAGACGCCTTGACTATCTAAAGGGAAATAAAGGTCTCGTGTGGATGTGGCCAGGGACAGCTTTGGTTTAAATTTGGGTGGGAGGCTACATGTGTCTGCTGTAGAATAAAAAGGTGGGGAAAACCCTGAAAAAGAATGATACTGTTCACAATGTTTTCCTTTTGGAAAGGAAAGGGCCTTCCCTTCTGCCCAGTGCCCACCCATCCAATCTCCTCTCCCTGAACATGTGCTCAGAGGCACATGTTACCAAATTCTTCCAAGTTACACAGGAAGTGGATTGGACTGTGAAAGACCAACCCAAATTGTGTGTGCATTTTGACAAATTTGTAGAGCAGTACAATATCTCAGAGAGGTCAGATCTCCTGCTCCCCTGGTGCATTCACTATAGCTGCCCAATTTCCCTGCTTTTTAAAGTTTGATAGAATTATTATTATTATTATTATTATTATTATTATTATTTATTAGACTTTTATACCGCCCGACTAGCAATAGCTCTCTGGGCAGTGAACACAAGAAATACAATAAAATACACAGTATAATACAACAAGGACATATAAAAATAAAATCAAATTACAACAGATTTAAAATTGTTAGCTTAAATTAAAATTAAAATTAAAATTAAAATGAGAATGCCTCGGAAAAGAGGAAGGTTTTAACTTGGCGCCAAAAGGATAACAATGTCGGCGCCAAGCGCACCTCCTCAGGGAGACTGTTCCAGAGTTCGGGGGCCACCACTGAGAAGGCCCTAGATCTTGTCATCATCCTCCGGGCCTCTCTGTGAGTCGGAACCCGGAGGAGGGCCTTCGTAGTAGAACGTAGTGTATGGGCCGGTTCGTATCGGGAGAGGCGTTCCGACAGGTATCGTGGTCCCGCGCCGTATATCTGTTGACTATAGGTACGTTCTTAAACTGCAAGGTTTTTTTTGCCTATTAGTGAATCTCTAGTATAATTCTGCTGTCCTACTGTTGCAGTCTGTAGCATAATTCCTCTGATTTCCTCCAGAAAGCTATATTTGCTGTTTTTACTTTTCCCCAACTTGTACCTGGAAGTAATCATGAACTTAGTACTGACATGAGGCATGAACAACTGAGAGACCCAATAAAAGAGCATTTTCATTGAATTTGTAATCAGGTAGTGCTAGAACTTACGGATTTTTTTAAATCACTGGATGAATTTATTGAAAAAGTCTCATTTTGTCTTACTCAAAGCAGTGATTCAGAAAGCGTAAGGGGCTTTATTGTAGTTAATAACAACTGCAACATTTCAACTTTCATTCATCGCGGTACAGTAGCTGGTAGTTCTAATATGCTGCTTGGATTTGTATAAACAAACGTCCAGCTCATGCAGCAGAATGATATAACTGCTAAACATGTCGTTAGTGAGATTGCTGCTGGAATACTGTATCTGTTCTGCTATCTACTCTCCAAGAAAGATAAGAACAAACTGAAGACAGAAAAGTAAATAAGTCTGCGAAATTGACAGCAAGACTTAAAAATATTTCTATTTCATAAGTGTTGGAGGAATTTTCCTTTTCCGCATATTGACAGTGGTCATGATCCAACCGAGGTTTGTGTTTGCTGTGGGTTTAAGCAATCTTAACCCTGAGTTGGAATGCCCAGTATGTTTAAGAAGTGACTTCAGCACTCTGAGACTATGCATATTACTATGTTTCAGACCTCCTGATAAAAAAGTGTGTTTCTTCTTCCAAAAACTCACGTGCATTACAAAACTAAACTGATCTCACTGCCATAGTTGTTTGGAGAGAACACTGAGAATTGGGTGCTAAATGTTCTCTTTTTGAGATTGCCATAGTGTCTTCTAATATTTTTGTTGTTTCAAAAATGGTTTCATGCATTTCTGTAGTTATCTCTTTGCATTGCTGGTGCTTTTTAAAGAAGTCTGTAGACTGCACTGTGCTGTGACCAATGCACATTTACTTATATGATCTGAACATGTTGATGGCTTCATGTCCTAATAAAAATAACTTATAATACTAAGGAGCACATTTAGCTTTGTATTATTAATAAATATCATGACTATGAATAGTCCCATCAATCTTGCTCTTTCCAATTTTTTACAGAGTGCCAGTAAACTCTTTTTACCATTTCAAAAAGTGGAAGGTATTTACATTTTTGGCACACAGCATAGTAGTAATAGGTTTAACCCTGAGATAGTAAAACCTCCAGACCAGCAAAATATTTCTTTCATAAGTGTATGGGTCTGTGCTCTTTTTGTATCTGACTCCTCAGGTTTTGACATTTTCTGTTAGTATTGCATCATGTAAGTCCACCAATCATTTGAGCTGGCCTAAGATTCCACATGTCTTTGCAAGGTGTTTTTTTTTTACCTCTGCTTTTGTTTTTAGACTAAATAGAATACTAAATGTCAAAAGTCCACATTCTTATACAGATGCTTTAACATAACATTTTCATGTTTGAAATTAGTTATCCTCTGTCCTATTTTTTTTCTTTGTCATTATATGCAGTTCTTGTGTACTGGCAACATGCATCCTTGTATCATTTTAAAACATTGCACCCAAGAGTCTCTTGTTTGATTTCTAGCCCCACAAACCAAGAATTGAATTGTAAGTAATAAAAGTCAGGTGTAGTATTAGCTTGGTCCCAAAGTAGAAGATACAATCATTATTAATATAGGTCTCATTATTCAGCAAGTGACAGTCTGGATTCCAAGATTCTGCAGTTTAGCTTTTCATGCCTTTTAAATTAACTTGTGAGGGAAAGGCATAGATATATATAGTGTACTGGGAAAAAAGAGGGCATCAGTAATCTTCAGAACAACAAACAGAGGCAAATCTCAAAAACTTGCTCGCAAATTGTTTTATTTCTATATAGGAGCACAGCAAATTTCATAGCATTATTTAAGTATAGCATGCTGTTCTTCAGCAGCAATAGTTACTTATTTGCTCAAAAGTAAAATAACCTCAACAAGGAGATAAAAAGTGACCGTTGTCTTCATTGTACTTCGAATGCATTACATAATTTGGAGTACTTTGGTAAATAAATAAAATATACAGTGTGCATATAGACAGTGTCTGACAAAGCAGCAACACAGTACCCATGTGGGATTTACTGTACTGTTTGTCTCTCCTCATTCCATTTCCCCAAATCACTAAATCACAGTGTGGCCTAGTTCACACATCACCTTATACCATAATCTAAAAGAAACTACGGTTTAATGTGAATGCTGCTTAAAAGTTCCCACGGCACTCCTCCCATTTCTATTGTCTGACATCTTGTGTTATCTGAAGCCAGAGTTGTTTGTTTTGTCCAACCAAATCACTAATGGTCATCAAGAACAAACCTAGGTTACTACTCATGGTTTGTTTGGAGGAAACAAACTATGAGCCTTGGTTTGGACAAGCCACGGTCTGGGTTGTTTCATTTGCAGCACTCCAGGAACAAGGCAGTAGCACTGTGGGAAGAAACTACTGAGTGTGAATGTGCAAGTGAAATTGAGTTTTGGGAGATAATTCATGATTTTGCAATGAAAAGGCCAGAAAAATGAGCTTTAAACTGAATGTATCCATTTATAAAATATTTGCTGCTGTGCTAGTCCAGTAGAATAAAAATTCAAAACATGGACAGGAGAATACCTTTTATTAGTGTCAAGCAAAAAGCTACAAACTAGTCAGCAATCTTTGTAGTGTTCAGGATGGTTGTTATGTTAAATGAAAATAGAGAAAGCGTGTGTGTGTTTGAGGGCACGGTAGAAAAGCCACAGTGTGGGCCATGATGTAATAAAACAAAGATAGAAAATATAATTCCAGAAGTAAAATAGAAACTTTTCCTTCATGATTCATAACATTGTATATATGGGATAGGATCATGATATGTGTGTGGTGAGGAGGTCCATGTTGCAAGTTTGTATCCCCCCCCCCAAAAAAATAATGCTTGGGTCTCCCAAGACTAGAGTTACCAGGCCTCCAGTTTTTGGCCGGAGTCTCCAGTTTTTTAGGGGGCCCTCCGGCTCTCCAGCTAGCACCCCTTAATCTACAGACTCTCAGCTTCAATTTATAAAAGAAATTAAGTTTCTAGGTGGTCTGGTTCCCAAGATATACACCAAAATGTCAGCCGCCCCCACAACTGTTTAATCTATTTAACTGATACGACACTGAAGTTGGTTCCTAGTTCCCAGTTCCTTATTTGCTTGAAAGTTCAAAACACTAAAAAAGAAGAGTTGACAACTACAGCAACTTCAAACCAAAGTTAACATGTCTCTGAACCCCAAAATATATGTTGGGGTACCCTGTATGATATATCACTGTGATTGGGGGACTCTCCCCGTCAAGAATAACAATACGTTTATGCAATCAGGCTTCTGATATTATCATAAATACATAATGATGTCATGAAATCATAAATAAGTATTTGGGGGTGCCCACCCCAAACTCTGCTCTGGGACAGGACAAATCATATACCCCAGGAAAGGGGAGGGTGTCCTCTATGAGATGCCACTGCATCCCGCCTGGCCCAGAGCTTCTGCTGGGCACAGGGCACGGAGGAGGGCATCTATGCAAAATCAAATCAGACCAAAACATACAGGAAAAAATAAGTAACTGCGGGTGCCCACCCCAAAATCTGCTCTGGGCCAGGACAAATCATACACCCCATGAAAGGGGAGGGTGTCCTCTACGAGATGCCACTGCGACTCACCTGGCCCAGAGCTTCTGCTGGGCGCAGGGCATGGAGGAGGCATCTATGCAAAATCAAAATGGACAAAAACACGTAGAAAAAAATAAGTAACTGGGGGTGCCCACCCCAAACTCTGCTCTGGGCCAGGACAAATCACATACCCCAGGAAAGGGGAGGGTGTCCTTTATGAGATGCCACTGTGTGCCGCCTGGCCTAGAGCTTCTGCTGGGTGCAGGGCACGGAGGCGGGCATCTATGCAAAATCAAAGCAGACCAAAACATATAGGAAAAAATAAGTAACTGGGGATGCCCACCCCAAAATCTGCTCTGGGCCAGGACAAATCATATACCCCAGGAAAGGGGAGAGTGTCCTCTATGAGATGCCACTGCATCCCACCTGGCCCAGAGCTTCTGCTAGATGCAGGGGAAGGATGAGGGCATCTATTCAAAATCAAAGCAGACCAAAACATACAGGAAAAAATGGGTAACTGGGGGTGCCCACCCCAAAATCTGTTCTGGGACAGGACAAATCATATACCCCAGGAAAGGGGAGGGTGTCCTCTATGAGATGCCAGTGCATCCCATCCGGCCCAGAGCTTCTGCTGGGCACCGGGCACGCACAGATGCATCAATGCAAAATCAAAATGGACAAAAACACATAGAAAAAAAATAAGTAACTGGGGGTACCCACCCCGAAATCTTCTCTGGGACAGCACAAATCATATACCCCAGGAAAGGGGAGGGTGTCCTCTATGAGATGCCACTGTGTCCCGCCTGGCCCAGAGCTTCTGCTGGGTGCAGGGCACAAAAGAGGGCATCTATACAAAATCAAAGCAGAAAAAGACATACAGGAAAAATAAGTAATTGGGGTGCCCACCCCAAAATCTGCTCTGGGCCAGGACAAATCATACACCCCATGAAAGGGGAGGATGTCCTCTGTGAGATGCCACTGCATCCCGCCTGGCCCAGAGCTTCTGCTGGGCGCAGGGGTTGGATGAGGGCATCTATGCAGACAGAAAGGGTAGAGAATCTTACTCTTACTCATTTCTCAGACCTCTTTCTGAAGTGAAGGGTCAAATCTGTAAAGAAGTTTGGAGCAGCCACATTAAAAGATAAGGGCAGGGCATTCCAGGCAGGGGGTTGCCAACCCTGCTTGGATATGGATGTCTTTGCAGAGGATCCCTAGTCAAGCTTTACCAACAGCACAATCCAACCTATATCTACTCAGATGTAAGTCCTGTTGAGTTCTATGGGGGCTTAGTCCCTTAGTACGTGTGTTTAGAACTGCAGCCTTCAGGGGCATCCATCTTTACTCCCGAATGTTCCCATCTAACATCTCCACAACACTAGGCTCCTTTGTTCCTACAGTGGCCTTCTGGTGACTGGCCTGGCCTGAAGGCACTTAAACCCTTCTTGCCGAAAGCAAGTAGGCTAGATTAAATGTTCCCTACCCAAGCTCCATCTTTTAGCTAAGATGTCTAGCTTAATTTCCAGTCAGATTTTTTTTTAATTGTACTCTCCAAGCAACTGTGATTGGGCCTGCCCCGTGACATCACTCGGGCCCGCTCCGTGACTTTTTTCGGGCTCACCCCTAAAATCTCAGGTTTGGGGACGCTTCTGACCTGGCAACCCTACCCAAGACAGTCTCCTGCTTTGAATGTATTTAAGGGATTTTCTGTTGTTGGTTTTTATGTTTTTTGCAATGTGCTCCTCAAATTCCTCTTTAGCATCCCTTGTCTACTTCCATTTCTTTTGCCAAGTTTGTGTCCTTTTTATTCTCATTTGGACAAGACTTCAGTTTTTTGAAAGAAGCCTTCTTGCCTCTAATAGGTTCTTTGACTCTGCTTGTTAAGCACACCTGCATCTTCCTTTCCTGAACTGCAGTATATACTCCAGTTGAGCTTCTAATATTGTGTTTTTAAACAACTCCCAAGTGTTTGGGAATGATTTGACCCTCTGAACTTTGCCTTTCAACTTCCTTTTTACCAATCCCTTCATTTGGGGGAAGTTTCCTCTCTTGAAGTCAAATGGCAGTTGGTCATTTACATGTATGTTTAATTTAATAGCACTATGGCCACTGCTGCCGATTGGTTCGACAACACTTGCATCTCACATCAGGTCCTGGGTGCCACTTAAGATGAAGTTCAGGGTCACTGTTCCACTGGGTGGTTCCATGACCAACTCTTCTAGGGCAGAGTCATTTTGAGTATCTAGAAATGTTACCGTTTGTCATGGCTGGAACACATATGCAGCCAGTCTATGTCAGAGTTGTTGAAGTTACCTATTACTACAACATATCCTAGTTTGGATGCTTCCTCAATTTCATTTGATGCAGAAACACAGGTGACAGGCAAGGGGAGATTCTGCAGATATAAATATAAGAGCACTGCTGGGTCACACCAAAGGGCCATCTCGTCTAGCATTCTGTTGCCAACAGTGACCAAATGGTTGTTTCCGGTAAGCCTACAAATAGGGCATAGCTGCAGGGATGGGAGGAGGTAACTGCCTCTTCTAATGTTATTTGCAAGATAGTTTTTAAAACATACTGTGTAATATTTCCAGATGTATCTCAGAAGCTATAAGTATTTCTGCTTTTAAAAATAATACATATGAAGCAGAGGTCAAAATCCAAACAAATATACTACTTGGAACCTCATACATTGTTAAGAGTGCAAAAAGAAGGTGCATAGATTACTTTTTTGCATCTCTTCTATGGCAAAATGTGCAAGTTCCTCATGTTCTGGGAACTCAGAAAATATGCAAACCTTCTCCTAGTATTGCCTCTGTCCTGCTTATAATTTCTAATAAATCAAGTCTGTGGCCTTCTCACTGTCACTGACTAATTATAAACCGAGCTTTTAAACATCCTTTAATTGTTTTGATCCTTCCTGATTTTTTTCAAATAGTGCTTTTCAGTCTTGCTTTTTCACACTACAATCCATTCCTTCATTTCCTCCACAGAAAGATGATTAGACAGATCTCAAATCCCCTGTCACACTCAGGACATCCCTGTAAAACTACAGGACCTTAGCAATCCTAAATACTGCTGGATGATATTAACACTAGAGTAAACAGTAAGTAAAAATTATCCACCCTATTTCCACTATAGGAAATTCTTGAATAAGGCATATGATGTTGATATCCTCCCTCAGCTATCATCTGCAGCAGTTATTCCATCAGGCTGCAGGAGACAGAGAGAAAATGGGACTGCAGGGCCTTTCCATCTGTTCTATTTCCTATCCTTGAAATCTTTCAATTCCAGCCAGTCATTACAAGAATTATGTAACTGAGAAACAGTGCCTGAATTCTTTCCCTCCTTCTTCCCAATCCCTTTTCCTTCTGTGCCATGCCTTTCAGATTGTAAGCCTGAAGGCGGGGACTGCCATATTATTTACATTTGCAAGCCACTTTGGGACCCTTTTTAGCTCAAGAGTGGGATAAAAATCCAGTTAATAATGAATGTGAGATCTGAACGTTTGGCAAGGTTTGAAGTTGCTATAGATTAAAAAAATGTATGAGCCAAATTACAACTGCAGTATTTTGACCAAGAACATGTTAGAATAAGCAAACTTGCATGTTCCCTTTAAGGGATATTTGGGAAATATCCCATGTTCCTGTTTACCAGTGATGTAATTTCCTAAAGGGTGGGGTTACCTGGCTTTCTCTTCCTCCTCCTTTGTCTGGGATTCTTGCATATTCTCCATTAAGCTTGAGAGAGAAGCATCCACATGGCTGCTCTTCCAAGATGACCATTATCATGGACTGAGACTTCTATTTTTCCATCTAAGCTAGAGCCTATGTTTTCTGAACATATGAGAGGTCGTGAGTAAATATTATTTTTTCTTAATAAAATTGTGTCTGTTATTATTTGTGTCTGAGGGAAAGGGTGGACTGGTTGATTCTCATCCTGCTGCTTGCATTTATATCTCTGCTAAGAAATAGGACCACGGAACTATTTCTATTTTACATATTTTTAAAAAAATATCAAACAGAACAAGCATCTACTTAGGATTTTGGATATATGATGTGCACTCCTTCTATAAGCTTATGAGCATTGCCCATGTTCCCCAAATCCTGGTGCTAGAACTAAGGGCAAGTCTATAGCAGCCCCCAATCTAGGCTTACAAATATTGACTTTCAGAGAGTTCAGCTGATTCTTAGCTTACATCCTTACATAAACACTGTAGATGCTTCCATAGCTACCTTTATACTCCTTGTCTTGTCCAGCCATCAACCTTACTTAGGGTTGCCAGGTTGCCAGTTTTTGCCCAGAGACTCTGGATTTTTGGGGTCATATCTGGGTCTCTGGGTGAGTCACCTTAATCTCCAGACTCAGTTTTCATTTAAAAAATTAAATTTCTAGGTGGTCTGGTTCAGGAGATATACACCAAAACATCAGCCCCCCCGCAACATCTGTAAAATGAGTTGTAGCTGGCTGCTCTAACCCCTACCTTTCAGGTTTGTAGACAATAAGTGAAGTCAGGGTTGTGATTCACACGGGATTTCTAGACATCCAGGAACTCCATTGCAAGGTCAGAAAATTTGTTTTTTCCTGCTTATCTGAAAATCTCGTAAACTGAGGAAGTATATACCTTTCAGTCTTTTTCTCTCTTCTGTGCAAGAATTAAACAAGCTTAAATTTTCCTGGGCTGTTGACGAGGGCAGTGTTTTGAAAGCCTTCCCAATATGAAGCTTTAATCCAATACTCGCTCATTTCGGAGTAAAGGTGCAATGTTAATCCCACATACCCGGAGTAAACCCCATTGAATTCAATAGGACTTACATTTGAGTAGACATGGTTAGGATTGTGCTGTAAATTAATGGGCCTTTTGAGTGAACATAGCAAAGGATTGTGTTGTAACTCTTTTTCTCTCCTTCCAATCATATTTTTTAAAGCAATTAGGCAGGGCTTACTTAGGTATCACTGCTTTTATTATGTAAGAAACTAATACTGATCTTACTTTTTAGAAGAAATGTTCTGCAATGACCAACTGGTTTTGACAATAAACTATTATATGGGGTGTATGTATTTTTACATCTCCAGTGTGTGTGTGTATATGGAGTGTTTCCAACAACCCTGTGAGGTAGGGTTGCAGACTGAAAACCAAGGCAATTCACAATAAGAAATAAATCCCCTTAAAATCCAGTAACCATAAAAACAAGTATAAACAGTTGCAAAGCAGCTTAAAGTGGCATGTTTCTGAATTTCGGGTTGGCTGAGTGACGTTCCTTATCACTTGAGGTTGCAGTTCTGTGCACACTTCCCTGTCTGAGTAAGCCACATTGAATACATTGGGACTTGCTTCTGAGTAAACAAACATAGGATTGCACTATAAATATCATTACAGGTTGTGTAAATAATAAACATCTTTGACAGTCATGCTCATATAAATATTTCTTCATACTATATCCCGATAAGTATCTGATTTCACACAATGGTTGTACAGGATTATTTCCTCTACATATTCAGTGTGCCCTTCTTTCTTGAGGTGGTCATGGTTCCTCTCTGTTTTTTTAATCTTGGGGGCACATTAGTCTGAGAGATGGTGAGTAGCCCATATTCACCCAGTAAAAGGTATAACTCATTTCCATTTAAAAATAAATTAATTAAAACAATTTACATGCAGGCAAAGTTTATTAAGTAGATCCATACAATACATTTAAAGCATATCCAATTCGCATTTGAAGTGCATGACTTCCCCTAAAGAATCCTGGTAGTTTCCCCCTTACAGTTATAGTTCCCACCACCCTTAACAAGCTAGTTCCCATGATACTGTGGTGGGATTCATGTGCTTCAAATGTGTGTTGAATGTGCTTTAAATGAATGGTGTGGATCTGCCCTAGGTATGCTGTGCATTCATTAGTGAACTTAAAAAAATAGTTTTAAAATACACTTTTTTAAACAGGGAAGGATTGTAGCTCAGTGGTAGGGCACATGCTTTGCATGCAAAGGTCCCAATTCAATCTCTGGAAGAGACTATTGCCTGGAACCTGGAGAGCCAATGCTAGTCCATGTCATCCGTACTGAGCTAGATGGTACCAAATCACCTGAGTCAGTATAAGGCAGATTCCTTTGTTCCTAAAAGTAGAAAGAGACCAAAGGGCCACAGGGACGCCAAAATTTATTTATGTATATTATTTACAACATTTATA
Organism: Rhineura floridana; assembly: GCF_030035675.1. Classification (NCBI taxonomy): domain Eukaryota; kingdom Metazoa; phylum Chordata; class Lepidosauria; order Squamata; family Rhineuridae; genus Rhineura; species Rhineura floridana. The sequence goes on along the minus strand of NC_084484.1, from coordinate 127,664,770 downwards.
TGCCACTTTACTGTAAAAAAAAAACCTCAAAGGGGTTTACAGAAGGAATTAAAACAATAAAATTATTGGTAAAATTATTGGTATTTAAAAACATTCAAAATAATAAAACCGACAGTGAGTTACAAACAGATAAAAACATAATAGCTTCTACATTCCTAGGTAGGCTTGCCTAAACAAAAATGTTTTTAGCAGGTGCTGAAAACAGAAGAATGAAGCTGTCTGCCTGATGTCAGTAGGCAGGGAGTTCCAAAGTGTAGGTGCTGCCACCCTAAAGGACTGATTTCTTACAAGAGCAGAACAAGTACTATGTGGCACCCATAACATGGAAAGCACACCTTGAACTTGACCTGGTAGCAAATCAGCAACTAGTGCAGATTTCAGAGCAGAGGTATTAAGTGCTGATAGGGTCTCACTCATGTCAGCAATTGTGCCACATCATTCTGCAATAACTGCAGCCCTTGGGTCAGGTTGTGCTGCATGGGGAATTTCTGTGACCTTGGCTGACTGGCTGCCAGGATTTTTTTAGTTTTGGTTTTTGGTTAGGAATCCTGACTGGTTGTGGGATGCTGTGTTTTCTGTCTTACTCATAGCAATCTTGTTGTGGTTGGTATGGTATTGCATTTAGGAGATTTAGGAAATTATCACTGTCTTTTTCTTTTTCTATTTGCATTTCATTTACCTTTAACCTCACTCCCTTATATCCAAAGAAGCAACAACAGTGGTTCCATGCGCTCCGCTCAACCCCCTTAAACCCACTGATGAGGCACTTTGTTGATTGCATGATGGTTTATTTCTTGCCCAATAGTGGTGCAAGAGAATTCACATACTGGGAAGTGTGACTGCAGTTGTTGTTGTTTCCAAGCTGCTGCCTGTGAAGGTAGACTAAACCATGTGTGTTTTCTCTCTGTCGATTATTACTCACTGGAACTGGATTGGCTGTCAAAGTGAGTTTATAGTAGACAGAAAAGGGTGGAGAATCTTCTTGCTCTTATTAATTTCTCAGACCTCTTTCTGAAGTGAAGGGTCAAATCTGTAAATTAGTTTGGAGCAGCCATGTTAAAAGGTAGGGGCAGGGTATTCCAGGCATGGGGTTGCCAACCCTACTTGAATATGCATATCTTTGCAGAGGATTCCTAGTCAACCCTTACCAATGCCACAGTCCAAAGTATATCTACTCAGACGTAAGTCCTATTGAGTTCTATGGGGCTTAATCCCTTAGTAAGTGTGTTTAGAATTGCAGCCTTCAAGTGCATCCATCTTTACTCTTGAGTGCTCCTATCTAACATCTCCAAAACACTAGGCTCCTTTTTGCCTACAGTGGCCTTCTGGTAACTGGCCTCTGGCTTGTGGGCACTTAAATCCTTATTGCCTGAATCTAGTAAACTAGATTAAATGTTCCCTACCCAGGCTCCATCTTTTAGCTAAGATTTGTGTCTTAATTTCCAATCAGACAGATGTTTTTGTTTGAAATGTATGCTGCAAGCAACTGTGGTTGATGCTTAATGTATCATGCTTAATGACATCACCTGGACCCGCCCCCATGACATCACTAGGGCTCACCCCTGAAATCTCAGAGTTTGGGATGCTTCTGACCTGGCAACCCTACTGGTTTCAGCCAGATTCCTAACAGCCTTTCCAGGATCCTGCTTCTATCCAACTCTTAAGTGGGAGACCTGTAGTTATCCCAACAGCCGTCACTCCTGTTTTTCAGGGGTGCCATCTTCTCATATTAAATATAACATATAGGTATATTAAAATATGCGCAGAATTGCTAGTGGAGGGGAATTTTGTTTGATGTCCTAATGTGGGGAGGAATTAAACTCCCGGTTTTGTTATTATGTAATGCTAGCTGGTTTTAAAAGAATAAAATTCCAGGTTATGTTTCATGTTCAACACCAATAAGGCAGGGTTTAATAGTATGTTATTAGGTTAAATGTTAAAGGAAGCTGGAACTGTTTATTGGATTGTGTGTTGCAGCTTTGCTTTAGAAACATCTTCTGTAAGGATCTTGTCTTGTCAGCAGTGTGAATTTGTACAGTTTCTAATGCTTCATATTTCATTAAATTAAGCAATCGATGGGTAAAGCGATCAATGGTTCCAACAGCAGCTGGATTAATCACAGAAGGAAAGGAAAGCTGCCAAATTTCATGCTGCCACTTAAATTGATTCTGCCAGGTTTTTCATCCTGAAGCTTCAGCTGTGGAGTTGAGCAGTCTTATTTACAAACTGCTTCTGAAATTGGTTTCACATTTTCTCTTCAAGTATATGGTTTATGCAGAAGTAAAATGAAGAGTATATACAGATGGCTAATAAACACATACCCCACAATTCCAAAGACCACAAACACACATACTTCACATAGCTGCCTGTTTAGGGTATGTGTGGAGCACTTCCTTCTTTATTTATGAATATGGAAAATATATAGTCTTATGTTTATTACGGCCATTTTGCATACTTCATTGGAGCAAACAGGTTTGCACTTGTACATTCAACTGGCACATTCATCCAAATCTGGTGTGTTAAATGTGCCTGTATAGTATAAGCTCTTTTCAAATATTATGGTGAACTAAATGAATGCCATTGCGGTTGTGGGAGCAAACTGTGGCAGTAGGCAGCTTCCCCAACCTGTGCACATTCATTATACACACAGGGCTCTATGGAGTCATTCTAATAGATGCATGTTGGTTGGCAGAGGAGAATGCTATAATCATGACACTGCTCTACATGTGCATTCATTTAGCTACTACAACATTTGAAAAGGTCTATACATGTTTTCATGAGCCTGTTCAGCACATTAATATTTTGCATTTTTAAGTGTATGCTTTAGAAAACCATAGGTGCACACCTAAAAACATGATGCATGAAAAGACTCTTTGTTTTGCCCTTGTTAGCTGCAGGAGAGGCCCCTAATTTCACTTTATGGATGGCTGAGGACAACTCAGTAACTCTTCAGATTTCCCTGCTCTCTGGCACACAAAAGGACACTGAAAAATAAGCAAGAGGTAAACACAGGAAGCATTTACATCCTATAATTATTTGCACACCTAAACTGCAACTCTGGAGCAAAAAACTATACACACTCACTTTTGCAGGCTGGAGAAGGTCCAATATTTGCAGAGCAACCAGCAGAGCATCCAGGAGCTCAGAAGAGGTATAGAATCCCAAGTACCTCCTCTACTTTGTCTAGCTAATATTAGCTGCAGAAGGAGACACCCCAAAATATAAATGCTTCCCAAGAGGCCAAAGCAAACAAGTCCATGGTTGATGTAGTATCTAATTATGTTTAGCCCTATTATTTTGTTGCTCTAGCTTTTTGGATTTTTTGGGGGGAGGGCAATGCAAACCTGCAAAATGGGGGGCCCTTCCCCACACACATATCATGATCCCATCCCATACATACAATATCATGAGTAATGAAAGAAAAAATTCTATTTTGCTTCTGACATTGTATTTTCTACCTTTCTTTTATTACATCATGGTCCATACTATGGCTTTTCTACCATGCCCTCAAACACACACAGCCTTTTTGCTATTTTTCATTTAACATAATGACCATCTTGAATGCTATAAAGCTTGCTCACTAGTTTGTAGCTTTTTGGTTGAGATTAATATATTTTATTTATTTAATGAAATTTATATATCACTTGAATGTAAAGATCTCTGCAGTTTACAAAAAGCATTGAAATATTAATTAAATAGTTAAAAACAAATAAGTAAAAACATATTTAAAACAAAACAGCTACTAACTAAAAATATTAAAACAGATAAACATCTATATATTTATCCTGTCCATGTTTTGCATTTTTATTCAGCTGCAAATATTTTATAAATTTATCAATTCACTTTAAAGCTTTGTTTTTTCTGGCCTTTTCATTGCAAAATCATGAATTATCTTCCCAAATTCAATTTCACTTGCACAATAAACAAAATAGCTTGGGGCTGCACACACTGCACTGAAAGTTTGTTGCACTTGTTTTTGTCAACTTCATTTAATAAGATAAGTAGGGATAGTTGATGCTCTTTTCCAAATTTAGTTTTTTCCAGATACAATATTTCACAAAGAAAATTTTCTGAAAGTTATGTGGGATACTTGTGAAGTAGACATTTACTCACATATATCCTGGCCCTGCAAATCCCACAAGCAGCACTAGCTCTCATTAACCTGGGATCAGCTATCCTATTCTGTCCCTGCCTCCCTCCCTCTGCACAAACAATTCTATGACTGGTTGTTCTTGAGAAAACATATCACATGGGAAAAGCACAAATCAAACTACTACTATTTTAATTGCACGTGCTCTCTGTCTGTTTTAGAAAAGGGCCTGGGCCACTAAATGTTCACAATATCCTTGTTCTTCTATAACATTCTTGATTCATGCCATCAAATCTCTTAAGATCTGTACAATAAACACAGGAAAATAAGTTTCCATAATTATCCTCAAGTATGATCTACAATTTAGTTTCTTTTTTTCCTTATGGTAATAGAGGTGTACCCTGGGCCAGATCACACTGGATCTCCAGGTCCCAGTAAAGTGTCCCCTTCCCTTTCCCAAGCACATGCTTGGGTCCGGCGTATGTGCACAGTTCCTGGCTACAGGTTCTTGACTATTGGATTGCATGATGATGTTTTTCCATGTTATATGTGTAACTGATTCACTGTTTGACATGGAAAGAGAAATACTGACAGAAGTCCCATTTTTCAAGTATTATACCCCCACCTTGAAGCTATGTTTGTACAAATATGCATTTTAAAGGATGGTTGCATTATCATAGCCTTCTCTCATAATAATGTATATCATGTGTAAATTCATAAATCAATAAACAGCAACAAAAGGAAATCTTATCTGTGAGGAAGATATGTATGGTATGAAGGAAATGATATACCAACTCTAGTCCTCTTATGTGATTTGGAATGTTCTACTGTTTAATGTGGCATAATCGTAATTTAGATTCTTTGTCAGGTTTTTCTTTACTATAAATAATCTTTGCTCCTAGAATTCTCTATGGCTTATTAATAGCTTCCCATCATTAAGGTGTCCAGGAATTTATGCAATATTATTAATACAGTTAAAGCAGAATCATATATAACATCTTCCCTGCTCCACAATGATGCGATTGACACGCATATCTGCAGCCCTGATAATAGTGTAACAGTGATCTGTATAAAATTGGAAGCAGCACAAGCAGATTTGTTTCCCCATTATATCGTATGCATGTTCTCTCTTCCCCCCCCCCCAATTCTTAAATAAAAATTCATTGGACATGCCTCAACTGGATGCTGAGAGGGACTTTCTGCTTAAGATTTGTTAGCCTTCTCAAGATTGTCCTTTAGATTAGGATTGTGATGGCCGCACTGTAGCATACAATACATGTCACACTCCAGGTCACTGTTTCCAGCAAGTTTCTGATTCATAAGGTTACATTCTGCATCTCAGAATTTATTATATTGCTATGTTACAGTGTGTGATGATATAAGGGACCAAGAAAGAGCCTCACGGCAGAATCCTAACTATGTTTACTCAGAAGCAAGTCTTGTTGAATTCAATGGATATTACTCCTAGGAAAGACTGTGGTCATGGCTAATACATTCATCTCCTGTAACTAGCTCTCCATAATGTCTAAAACTCAGTGATTTTTAACCTCCTGAAATACAGATACTACAATAAAAAAAACTCATTCTTTTCAGTATTCTTGTTGAATGCATTAAAAGTTATTGAATTATATATATACACAGATTCTCACAGCAGTGGTCCAGGTCCATACTGCTTATTGATATTTAAAGGCTATGTGTAGCCCAAATGAAGTATCCCCTGGTAAAAATTAGATTTCTCATAACTCAGGCATTACTATATTACATTTTGTCAATTATAAAGCAATATAACATTTTTGCAGTGAAAACACACAGCCTTGGAGAATAATTGGTGTTCATCACTAGAGGGATCAAGAAGGCAGAACCGTTTGCAGTTCTGCAGAAGGGTGGAGAGATTATTGTTGATTTTGTTTTGTTCTCTCTCATTACCGGCAACAGGGAGAACCCTTCTGCATTACATGCTCAATAGCATCTCAGTGGAATGGAAGATGGCAAGTGAAAAATGGATCCCAATCAAATACAGGAACTCCAAATGTGCTTAGTATTAAACTGCTGTTCCGGGAGTCCTTTTTCCCTAGAGTTGTTCTAGGCGTTCCTGTCAGCAGGTTTCACAGCTCTCTCGAGGACCTAGTGTTTCTGGTCTGGCAGCAGCCAAGTGAAACTGCTGCCAAATAGAATGCCACACTGAAGCAGAACTAATTTCATAGTTTATCAGTAACAAAATATAAAACATAAACCACATTATCAAAAGGCTACAGAATCATCCATCAAGAAGTCATTTCAGGTCCTTGCCTGTGGATAAAGAATTATTGCAGTGTGTGGGCAAATGCCCCCCCCCCCGGTTCCTATATTATTATCACGTTAGGGACTCAGTGTGACTGAGCTGTTGTTGGATGAGGTGGTTCCCTCTTTTGGATTTATTCTCTTGTTTTGTCAGAGCTGCATATAATATCTGTGTGAACTCACACCTAAGTAAAAACGGCAATATACCATGTACTCATGCATCAGTGCTAAAAAGTCATATTTCAATAAATTGTGCAAAGCAAACCACCATATTTACTTTACTATTATCCTCCTTTGTATTACCAATGTGAACAGATGTTTCTGATGTAAGCAATACTATTAACAGAGCCAGGATACAGAAATATTTAGGTACCATACTTTAGTCAGTTTTTGATAATTATCCATACAAAGTCTGATAGAAATCACATTCACCGTTCACCAAAAACACTGGATATTCTCAAGAATTCACTTGATTGTCACTGGTCTTGGTAGGGCTGCCAGGTCAGAAGTATCCCCAACCCTGAGATTTCAGGGGCAGGCACTAACGATGTCATGGGAAGAGCCCTAGTGATGTCACGGGCGGGTCCTAGTGATGTTATGAAGCATGGTACATTAAACATCAACCAGAGTTGCTTGGAGCATACAGCTAAAACAAACAAATTCTCTAATTTGCAAACTAAAATAGAAATCTTAGCTAAATGAGGGTGTTCCCAGGTCCAGCTGAAGTGATGGGATCATGCCTTCTCAACTGCTTAGGGAGCCTGGGTAGGGGAACAGCTGCAGCACTAGAGGGACTGAAAAAGACCTGCCCTGGGAGTGAGTATCTGAGCATCTGGGTGCTTGCTGCTTGCTCCTCTGCATTGCTGTCTCTTGAGACAGCTGAAGTCCCTGGTAAGTGCTGCAAGGACTGGGACCGCCTGCCTGAACTTTGCTCCAGAGAGAGGCTGTGGTCAATCTTGCAGCCTATTATATCAGCTCCTGGCTGGGTCAGGAGGCATAAAAGCCCAGCAGCCCTTGCGGAGCCCCTTAGGGAGTCCTGAGAACAAGGGTGCTAACCTCTTCTATTTCTTTTTTTCCCTAACCAATCTAGAGGAGATTGATAGTGGGGAGGGCGTATGGCTCATGTGTAGTTCCTGCGCAGGGTGAGAGCCTGTGCAGTGAACTGAATGATCGGAGAAAGTCACCAGATGCCTTCAGAGTGAGAGTCTGTAACTGGCAGAAGGCTGGCCCTCCCTGGGTGTGAGATAGAGGGGGAGTAGATGTGCCCTGTGTGAAAAATATTGAGTGGGACTGACTGTTCCCAATTCTCACAGAGGCCTACTGGGATAATTGGCGCAGATAGGTTTTGTTGGTGGGCTCTTGTTGTGTCCATATAAGGTGTTCAGGAGAAGTCTTAGTAAGGAGGAACATGGGTGATGCCACCCTAATTTCAGTGATCACAGGTAGAGGGAAGTATAGCTATGGGGAGGTGGTGAATTACCACAGAAGATGAGGGCAAGGCTATCTATGCTTTGTTCCTTGCTGCCACTCATCTGCTATGCCCACTGGCTTGTGTGTGTTGGTGTTTAACACCAGATTAGTACACAATAAGACCACACTCATCCATGATTTGATTGTGGATGAAGGTGCCAATTTGGTGTGCATAACCGAGACCTGAATGGGTGAGCTGGGAGAAGTTGATCTGACCCAGCTTTGCCCACCTGGATACTTGGTGCAACACCAGCACAGTAGGCATGGATGGGGGGGAGGAGTTGCTGTGGTCTACAGAACTTTCATCTGTCATCAGGAAACTACTTTGTCTTGGAGCTGGCTGTGAGGGCCTGCGCCTGGTGTCAGGCCAAGGAGACAGTAAACTAGGGTTTCTGCTGGTGTACCATCCACCCTGCTGCCTGGCACCTTCTCTTACTGAGCTGGCAGAGGCCACCTCGGCTGTGGTACTGGAGGAGCCCAGAACAATAGTCCTGGGTGATTTCAGTGTCCATGCTGAGGCTGCCTCTAGTGTTCCAGCTTGGGTCTTCATGGCCTCCATGGCTGTCTCAAGTTGTCACTGGCCTGACACACAGGGCAGGGCACACCCTCGATTTGGTTTTTGCTCCAGATGGAGGAAGGGGCGGTTTAGAGATGGGGGGTGGATGTCACCCCATTGTCATGGTCAGACCACTTCCTGGTGAAGTTTAGACTTCTGGCTCCGATTCTTCCCTGCAAGGGTGGTGGACAGATTAAGATGGTCCACCGCCAGAGACTAATGGAATCTACTGGATTCCTGAATGCCTTCGGAGAGTTCCCAGTAGACAGAGCAGGTGACCCTGTTGAAGCGATTGTCATGCTGTGGAACAGTGAGGCACATCAGGCTCTTGACACGGTTGCCCCCAAAGGCCCTCTCCGGCTTTGTGGAGCCTAGTTTGCACCTTGGTACGCCAGTGAGCTAAGGGCAATGAAACAGGCTAGATGACAACCAGAGTGCAAGTGGCGAAAGACGTGCTGTGAGGCTGATCGGGCAAGAGTAAAACATCATAACCATGCCTACTGTGTGGCAGTGAGGGCGGCGAAGAAGGCCCACTTCTCTGCATCCACTGCATCCTCAAATAACCGTCCAGTGGAGCTTTTCCGTATTGTCAGGGGTCTGTTGACATCAACTCCAGGAAATTGAGTTTTAGACCCTTTGGAGGCCCACTGTGAATTGTTTGCAAGGCACTTTGAGGGTAAAGTTGCTCACCTCCATAGCAGTCTTGATGCCCCCTCCACATCTACTGTAGTCCCCAGTGAGTTGTCCAGTGCAACGTCTGCTGCAACTTCTTGGGAATGGTTTCAGTTGATGTGGCCTGATGACGTTGACAAGGTGCTTGCGATGATGCAGCCAGCAACATGTTCTCTTGATCCTTGCCCTTCTTGGCTTATTAAAGCTTGCCAAGGAGGTTTGACAGTGGATCCAGGGTGTGGTCAACACATCATTGCGGGAGGGAGTGGTTCCAGCTGCCCTGAAAGAGGCGGTGATCTGACTGCTCCTGAAAAAGCCCACCTTGGACCCATTGGTTTGCAACAATTAGCGACTGGTTGCAAATACCCCCTTCTTAGGGAAGGTGATTGAGAGGGCTGTAGCGCAGCAATTGCAAGTACTCTTGGATGAAACAGATTATCTTGACCCACTCCAGTCTGGGTTCAGGCCTGGTTATGGGACTAAATTGGCCTTGGTCACCCTGATGGATGACCTTTATCAGGGGAAGGACAGGGGGAGTGCGACCCTGTTATTCTTACTTGATCTCTCAGTGGCTTTTTGATACCATTAACCATGGTATCCTTCTGGGCCAACTTGGTGAGAATGGTATCGGAGGCACTATTTTACAGTGGTTCCAATCTTATCTCCAAGGTTGTTTTCAGAGAATAGCATTGGATGATTGTCTTTAGGCCCCCTGGCAATTGTGTTGTGGGGTGCTACAGGGTACCATTTTGTCCCCCATGCTGTTCAACATCTATATGAAGCCCTTTGCAGCGGTCATTAGGAGATTTGGGGCCACATGTCAGTAGTATGCTGACAATATCCAGCTTTATTTCTCTGTAACAGCTGAATCGGGAGAGGCTATGCAAGGCCTGGACCACTTCCTGGAGTCGGTGGTGGGGTGGATGATGGCTAGTCTGAATCCTAGCAAGACGGAAACGCTGTGGGTTGGTGGTTCCTGAATTCTGATAATTGGTCAGTTGCCTGCTTTGGATGGGGTCATACTCCTTCTGAAAGAGCAGGTCCATAGTCTGGGGGTGCTCCTGGATCCATCTTTGTCACTAGAGGCCCAGGGGACCTCAGTGGCTAGGAGTGCCTTTTACCAGCTTTGGCTGGTAAGACAGCTGCGGCCATTTCTGGACCGGGATAGCCTGACCATTGTTGTCCACGCATTGGTAACCTCCAGGCTGGATTACTGTAATGTGCTGTATGTGGGGCTGCCCTTGAGGTTGGTCTGGAAGCTGCAGCTGGTGCAAAATGCAGCAGTGAGTCTGCTCACTGGGGTAGGGTATCACAACATGTTAACCTGCTGCTGAAAGAATTGAATGGCTGCCGATATGCTACCGGGCCAAGTTCAAGGTTCTAGTTTTGGTGTACAAAGCCCTATACAACTTGGGACCAGGATACCTTAAAGACCGTCTTATTCCTTATAAACCCAGTCGATCACTGCACTCTAGAGGTGAGGGCCTCCTGCGGATACCATCTTATCAGGAGGTCCATTCTGCACAACATAGGAAATGGCCCTTTAGTGTGGCGGCACCTCCCGTGTGGAACTCCCTCCCCTTAAATATTAGGCAGGCACCATCTCTGTTATCTTTTCGGCACCTATTGAAGACCTTCCTCTTTCAACAAGCCTTTTAAATTGAGACCTTATCCCAGAAGGCCACTGTAGGAAGAAGGAAGCCTAGTGTTGGGGAGATGTTACATGGGAGCACTCAGGAGTAAACATGGATGCCCCTGAAGGCTGCAATTCTAAACACACTTACTATGGGACTAAGCCCCATAGAACTCAGGAGGATTTCCTTATGAGTAGATATGGTTAGGATTGTGCTGTTGGTGAGTCTTGACTAGGGATCTTCTGCAAAGATATATCTAAGCAGGGTTGACAACCCCCTGCCTGAAATGCCTTGCCTGCCTTTAATGTGGATGCTCCAAACTTCTTTACAGACTTGACCCTTCACTGCAGAGAGAAGTCTGAGAAATGAGTAAGTTAAGAAGATTCTCTACCCTTTCCTGCCTACCCTGTGGGCTGCTTTAAACTCACTTTGGCAGCCAGCCCAATTCCAGTGGGTAATAATTGACAGAAGGAAAACACACATGGTTTGGTCTACCTTCATAGGCAGTAGCATGAGAACAGCAGCAATTGAAGACACACTTCCCAGTATGTGAATTTTCTTTGACCACTATTAGGCAAGAAACAAACCATCATGCAAACAACAAGGTGCATCATCAGTGATTTAAGGAGTTTGAGCTGATTGCATGGAACCACTGTTTTTGCTTCTATGGATATAAGGGGATGAGGCCCAAGATAAATGAAATGCCAGTAGAAAAAGAAAAACAAATGACAGTGATGATTTCCTAAATGCAATACCATACCAACCACAACAAGAGTCCTATGAGTACGGCAGAAAACTTAGCATCCCACAACCAGTCAGGGTTCCTAACCAAAGATGAAACATTAAAAAAACTTGACCAGTCAGCCAAGGTCACAGAAATCCCATGCAGCGCACAACCTGACCCAGTTGGGAGGGGGTTACAGTTAGTGCAGAATGCTGCGGCACAATTGCTGACATGAGTCAGCGCATAATACCTCTGCTCTGAAATATGTACTGGTTGTCGATTTGCTACCAGGCTAAGTTCAAGGTGTGCTTTCCATGTCACTGGTGCCACATAGTGCTTGTTCTGCTCTTTTAAGAAATTGATCCTTTAGCGTGGCAGCACCTACACTTTAGACTCCCTGCCTACTGACATCAGGCAGACACCCTCATTGTAATCTTTTCAGCACCTGCTAAAAACATTTTTTGTTTAGGTAAGTCTACCCAGCCTTTTTAGTAGAGACCTTATCCCAGTCACTGTCTGTGTTGGAATTGCTTTTTAAGATGTTTTTAAAGCTTTTTTTAAAAAAAGATGTTTTGTTTTAACATGTTGTTAAAGGTGTTTTGTTTTCATATATTTTAAAGTCTGTTTTTATGATCTTTTAGAGTTTTTTTAGTGTTTTTGCCTGGGCTACTACTGGGAAGAATGGTGGGATATAAATTTAATAAATAGATAATAAATAAATGTTGCCCCTATCTTCAAAAAGAGCAAAAATGAGGATCCTGGGAACACCAGACCAGTCAGCCTGACATCAATTCCTAGGAAAATTCTGAAGCAGATTTTAAAGTGGTCAGTCTGCAAGCAGCTTGAAAACAATGCAGTGATTCCTAGAAGCCAGTATAGATTTGTCAAGAACAAATCCAGCCAGGTATGCTTTCTCTTGAATTCCGGCATTGAATGGGGAGTTGGACTCAATGGCCTTAGAGGCCCCTTCCAGCTCTACTATTCTATGATTCTATGAAGGACTGCATTGCAATTTTCAGACAAGTGCAAATTTTGAAGCAAGGCTTTGTTTTGTTTTGCATATTGTTTTGGAAAGGGCAAATTAGATAGTTTTGCTTTTTCATGCAAACTAAATCAAATTTCTGCTCCATACCTATCTCTTCCAGTTCTACCTGGAGATGCCGGAGATTGAACCTGGGAACTTCTGCATGCAAAATAGATGCTCTGCCACTGAGCTGGAGCTGTTCTGAGTCTTCCTGCTTTGTAGATGGTCTAGCAAGCTTTAAGACAGGATAATGATGTTTAAATATACTGAGCACTACAATACAAAATTATCGCTTGCAATCCAATTAACATTCCACTTTTATCTGGAGCAATTTTGTTTCTGACTTCCTATTTAATATGTGAACAGTGGCCATTGGCATATTCTAATACATCAAGAGCTATACACACCATAAAATCACTTGCGAATGAACTGGATAATTAATAGTTCTATTTAATATATCTCAGAAAGCTCTACCAACCTAGCAAGAAATACCACCTAATTATGTACTATTTATTACAACTGACATTTGATTTCTTAGTGTCGACAAGTGATGCTGAGTTTTCTTCTGGCAGTTTAAGAATTTGTCCATAGATATTTCTGATGTAAGCATCAAATGCAAAACTGCAAGAACACAGAGTTTGCAGATTAGATGTAATAACTGGCCAGTGTAGCTGTGCATTCATCACTGCTGATATCTAAAGCTGATATTCACTCCTGATTCATATTGTTGTTATGTGCCTTCAAGTCGATTACGACTTATGGTGACCCTATGAAACAGTGACCTCCAAGAGCATCTGTCATGAACCATCCTGTACAGATCTTGTAAGTTCAGGGTTGTGGCTTCCTTTATGGAATCAATCCAGCTCTTATTTGGTCTTCCCCTTTTTCTACTCCCTTCTGTTTTTCCCAGCATTATTGTCTTTTCTAGTGAATCATGTCTTCTCATTATGTGTCCTAAATATGATAACCTCAGTTTCATCATTTTAGCTTCTAGTGATAGTTCTGGTTTAATTTGTTCTAACACCCAATTATTTGTCTTTTTCGCAGTCCATGGTATCTGCAAATCTCTCCTCCAACACCACATTTCAAATGAGTTGATTTTCCTCTTATCTGCTTTTTTTTACTGTCCAACTTTCACATCCATACATAGAGATCGGGAATACCATGGTCTGAATGATCCTGACTTTAGTGTTCAGGGATACATCTTTGCATTTGAGGACCTTTTCTAGTTTTCTCACAGCTGCCCTCCCCAGTCCTAGCCTTCTTCTGATTTCTTGACTATGGTCTCCATTTTGGTTAATGACTGTGCCGAGGTATAATCCTTGACAAGCTCAATGTCCTTGTTGTCATCTTTAAAGCTGCATAAATTTTCTATTGTCATTACATTCGTCTTTTTGACATTCAGCTGTAGTCCTGCTTTTGTGCTTTCCTCTTTAACTTTCATCAGCATTCGTTTCAAATCTTTACTGGTTTCTGCTAGTAGTATGGTATTGTCTGCATATCTTAAATTATTGATATTTCTCCCTCCAATTTTCACACCTTCATCTTGATCCAAGCCTGCTTTCCATATGATACGTTCTTGCATATAGATTAAATTAATAGGGTGATACAATACACCTGTCTCAAACCCTTTCCAATGGGGAACCAATCGGTTTCTCCATATTCTGTCCTTACAGTAGCCTCTTGTCCAGAGTATAGGTTGAGCATCAGGACAATCAGATGCTGTGGCACCCCCATTTCTTTTAAAGCATGTTGTGGTTTTCCGTGATCTATACAGTCAAAGGCTTTTCTGTAATCTATAAAGCACAGGGTGATTTTCTTCTGAAATTCCTTGGTCCGTTCCATTATCCAACATGTGTTGGCAATATGATCTCTGGTGCCTCTTCCCTTTCTAAATCCAGCTTGGACGTCTGGCATTTCTCGCTCCATATATGGTAAGAGCCTTTGTTGTAGAATCTTGAGCATTACTTTACTTGCATGGGATATTAAGGCAATCGTTCTATAATTACTGCATTCCCTGGGATCCCCTTACTTTGGAATCTGTTCATAGGGTTTTTGTGCTAAGAGGTATTTAGAGGTGGTTTACCATTGCTTTCCTCTGAGTTTGGATGCATCTTAGTCTGGTGTCTCTCCTTTTACCATACTGCCTTGGGTGCCCCTGCTAGGAGTCTAGCCTTTTGGTCTAGACTCCTGACGGCATTGCTCTCAGCTTCTTCAACACTCTCAAACCCCCTCATCACATTAAGGTGTGCATCCTAGAGGAGCCTGATTCATATACTCATGCGGAAGAAAATCACATTTTTGTCGTACTTGATACGTTATCAAATACCCATTTAATTACAGTACAGAAATTTAGTGTGCAATCCTGTATACACTGTCTTGTGTGTAAGCCCCACAGAACTTAGTGGGCCTTACAAATGAACACCCATAGAATTGCAATGTTAACCTAAAAAACATTGTATATGAAGTGGCCTGTACTGGGAGCTGTTAGAAATAAGGCTATGTGGAAATGGTGTCTTGGGATTATTGCCTTGGTTTGTGGACTGAGAAATTGGGGGGGGGGTGACCGTTCCCCATTTTCTCCAGGAAAACAATACATTTTCCAGCAGTTTCTTGGGGTGGGGATCACTATTACCTGTTGCAGTAGGACAGCTTCTCTTCCCCCCCAAAGGTGGCTTTTATTTTTGTGGGGGGGGGTTGCTGCTGCTGTAAGTGCCTACAGCAGCAACAGTGTTAACAGCTTGGTCACCATTTTACATCCTCCACAACGCGTCAGACCTAGCATTGTTCCAGTGTATTGGGGGGGGGAGGAAGCAGCCACCACAAAAAACAGTAGAGAATATTAGGAGAAAATGCTGCAAAATGCCCTTCTTTTTCGGGTGAGGGGGTGTTAGAGGAAAAGAAAAATCTTAGGAATTTTCTCAAATGTTTTTGGCTCACCTCTAGTTCGAATGCAGTCACTCTGCACTTGATTCCATTTGAATTCCCAATGAAGTGAAAAAAACAGATCAACAAGGACATATTTATACCTAGGAATAATCTAAAACAAGACAGACCTGGAAGAGAAAATAACAGAACAGCATTTGTTGTTCTGATGTTAATGGACAGGGAGTTCCACAGAGAGATGCTACCACACTGATGGATCAATTCTATGCAAGTGGGAAATGAACATAATATGGCACTTGCAAAATTGCCATTTCCACAGATCAAAGTCGTCAAATGGGTGAATGTCAGGTAAGGTGATCCTTCAAATCCATGAAAGTTCATGCTATAATACATTTGTTAGTCTTTGTTCTTTCTATTGTAACAGACTAACATGGCTACCCTTCTGGAAAAGTATTCTAGCAGTAATTCCTGCTGAATGCTCTGAAAATTCTGGTTTGAAAACTAAAGTGAACTAGAAGATATTTAGAAGACACAGTAAACAGAGTTATTCAAGTTTTGTTCTCATCTCTAAAACTTGCAGAAAAGCATATTTGACATTTTTTGTTCTCAAGATGTTTTTCAAATGAGAACAAAGTGTTCTAGCATTCACCAAACCAGTGCAGTGCCAAGAAATTAACTGCATACTGCAGGGCTGCCAATCTTTTTGGACCTGAGGGCACATTGCAAATTTGAGAGGACGCCAATCACAAAAATGGTTGCCATGGGGGTGTGGCATAACACAAAATTAGAGAGTAGTCATGTTGAACCTTTTCCCATAATTGTATTTCTGTACTAGAAAAGGTTTGACCTGTTGCATTTCTTCCTGCCATACAGCTGTCAAAGGCACAAGAACCCTGTTTGCCCCCAATGCCAACCATAAACCAAAGCCTAGGCTGCCATCCTATACACACTAACTTGGAAGAAAGCCCCATTAAAGAGACTTAATTCAGAGTAGACATGCGAACCATTGTACAGTCAGTTTACCATACAGTGAATTCTTGATGAATCCCTGGTCTTTAGCTCCTGCAAAGCAGAAAGCATGCCTAAGTCTCTTTGTAAAGTTTTTACATTTGCCTTTGGGGGGAGGCATCCACCCGTCTGATTGTGTAGTTGTATTTGCGGGGGGAGGAATTCTAGGCACTACCTGAACTCAGATGAACGTAACACAGGAAAAATGCATCCTGGTTGCTGGGGGGGGGGCTTTGGAGATTTCAAGGACTAGCAAAAAAAGACAAGCAGGAAAATTGCACTAAAAGGGAAGGCAAAACAGCAGCTCTTTAATACCCCAAGGATTCCTATTGCCTGGTGTCCAAACTACTCACTTACCAATCACAGCTCTGACTTCATTCATTGGCTAATAATAATATTGACAGGCAGGACAGAGCAGCCAGGCTGGCTCATTTCCCAGATATCACATAGAAGGGTACCTGCCCATTTTACTCCATAGCTTTCCTTCTAGTTTGGCAAGAGACTTTTTTTAAAAAAAAAATGAAAACTCAGATTCTGGGCTATCTGCTTTGGGCACCACTGAAGGCTTTGGCGGTGTGGGTGACTCCTGGAATACTGTATTTAGAGGGGGAAGGGAGAATAATTCATGCCAAACAAGGTAAAGTTTGTTTCCTGCAATGTGCATCCAAGGTTTAATTTATCATTATGAAACCCTGATATTTTTACTAATGAAGTGAAAGTGGCCTTTTATTCATCTTTCGATCTTTGAAATTTGTTTATTTTGTTTATCAGAATTAGCCTGCTGATGAACTGAGCTAGTGCAATTAAACTGTAAGTAGATACAGATCTATTTTGATACTTTATAGCTAATCCCTTCACAACCAAATTCAGTTTAATAGCACTGGTATAAAAAAAAGAAGAAAGCAAAATATACTTTCTCTTGTTTTTAAATTCTACCAATGATTCTTCAACAGACAACAAGGAAGCCAAATCTTAATATTGCTTGTATTTTTAAGATCATGCTATGGTTCCTAGAATAAAACATTTGAAATATATATGTGACCTAAATGATTTATTCTGGCATCTAGCCTTTTTCAAAGATAGCTTATTATGTACAGTAGCAATTACAACATTAGGGTGATATCCAACCAAACCATATTCAGAGTTGACTCACTGAAATTAATCAGCTTCAGTTACTTAAGACCATTGAACCTATCCCAAGTATGTTTAATATCGGATATTAGTTTTAGGGGCTCTCAAGAGGTTCATTTTTATTGTATATTCATCAATATTTGTGCTCTTTATGTTGTTGGGGCAGTCATATGCAATCCCACTTTCAATACTATTTACGTCTGCAAAAGTTTTTGGGCAGTCCTCCTGTTTCATTTTCAATCAGTGCATATCCTGTAACTTCCTGCTGAACTCCTGTAACTTTTCATGCCACAAATGTTGGGGGGGGGGAGGGCATTATCCCATTTTTTCTGTGCTGTAGTAGACTACAATAAAGTTGAGGAAGCATCACAGAAAAACCAATAAAGGAGAATAAATCCACCACTAATGCATGGTTATTGGGTCAAGAATATGTTGCAGAATGCACCTGCAATAAAAAACACCACTCTAGAGAGCCCCTCTATCTTTTCTTTTAAAACTCTCAGAGTTCATTATGGATTCTCTCTTTATGTTAATAGGTATATTTCATTATTTCTTGGATTTTTGAGAGGCCTTTTAGTTCAAAGCAACTGCTGCTGTAGTGATGAAGTGGTACTTACATTCAAATGGTTTCAGAATACTGTCAATTCTAGATATAGAATCTTCAGAAATAAAATAAAAATTACATATCCTATCCCAATTTGTGAGAACAAGTGAAGGCATAGTTCAGCAGTTACTCAAATCTTGAACTTCAGAACTGGCTAAAAATATAAATCAGAAGTTATCATTCTAAGAGTTTATCTTAGGTGAGGTATAAAGCTTAAAAAGTGTTAAGTGTTTGAACACTTTGAGATAAAGCTAGAAATATAAACGCTTTAACAAATGACAACCTGAATTGATACAAGGGAACAAAATATGAAAATGGAGAACAGAAAAGTATAGATAGGATTACAGGAAAATAAAAATTGAATTAGAATGAGATATTTAAAAACTGAACATAATAATTAATTAATTAATTGCCATTACAGTAGGGCCCTGCTTTTTGGCGGCCCGCTTTTCAGTGTTCCGCTAATATGGCAGCTGAAATTAGAGTAAGACCCCACTCATATGGCGCTTGTTCTGCTTTTATGGCATTTTTCAGGCGTTGGGCACCATTTTATTGAAGGAGTTCCGCTTTTTGGCAGGTTTCACTTTTAGGTGGGGGTCTGGAACGTAACCCGTCTTATGAGTGGGGCCCTACTGTATTTATAGCCTGCCAGTAATTATCGAACTATTGCCTTAATATCCCATGCAAGTAAAGTAATGTTCAAGATTCTACAACAAGGCTCTTACCATATATGGAGTGAGAAATGCCAGACGTCCAAGCTGGATTTAGAAAGGGAAGAGGTACCAGAGATCATATCGCAAACATAAGTTGGATAATGGAACAGACCAAGGAATTTCAGAAGAAAATCACCCTGTGCTTTATAGATTACAGCAAAGCCTTTGACTGTGTAGATCATGAAAAACTATGGAATGCTTTAAAAGAAATGGGGGTGCCACAGCATCTGATTGTCCTGATGCTCAACCTATACTCTGGACAAGAGGCTACTGTAAGGACAGAATATGGAGAAACCGATTGGTTCCCCATCGGAAAGGGTGTGAGACAGGGGTGTATTTTATCACCCTATTAATTTAATCTGTACGCAAGAACATATACGGAAAGCAGGATTGGACGAAGATGAAGGAGGTGTGAAAATTGGAGGGAGAAATATAAACAATTTAACATGTGCAGACGATACCATACTACTAGCAGAAACCAGTAATGATTTGAAACGAATGCTGATGAAAATTAAAGAGGAAAGCACAAAAGCAGGACTACAGCTGAACGTTAAAAAGACTAGAGTAATGACAATAGAAGATTTATGCAACTTTAAAGTTGACAATGAGGACATTGAACTTGTCAAGGATTATCAATACCTTGGCACAATCATTAACCAAAATGGAGACAATAGTCAAGAAATGAGAAGAAGGCTAGGACTGGGGAGGCCAGCTGTGAGAGAACTAGAAAAGGTCCTCAAATGCAAAGATGTATCCCTGAACACTAAAGTCAGGATCATTCAGACCATGGTATTCCCGATCTCTATGTATGGATGTGAAAGTTGGACAGTAAAAAAAGCTGATAAGAGAAAAATCAACTCATTTGAAATGTGGTGTTGGAGAAGAGCTTTGCGGATACCATGGACTGCAAAAAAGACAAATAATTGGGTGTTAGAACTAATTAAACCAGAACTATCACTAGAAGCTAAAATGATGAAACTGAGGTTATCATACTTTGGACATGATACATGATTTATTAGAAAAGACAATGCTCGGACAAACAGAAGGAAGTAGAAAAAGAGGAAGGTCAAAGAAGAGATGGATTGATTCCATAAAGGAAGCCACAGCCCTGAACTTACAAGATCTGAACAGGGCGGTTCATGACAGATGCTCTAGGAGGTCACTGATTCATAGGGTCGCCATAAGTCATAGTCGACTTGGAGGCACATAACAAACCCACACAAATTGCTCTCCCTTACTGCAGTACACAGCGCAGAGACGGTGAAAAACATCTGGCGAAAGCATAGACAGAAGGATAGGTGGGTACTGGAAATGAAAAGAGGCCAAGGCCAGGATCAATTGGACTTAAATAGCTTCCTAAACTCTGCTTCCTGTCCCAGTATGCCACATGTCTGCACACGAGTTTGCCTCCTTTCAGCCTGGGCACAACCTTGTTCCTACCTGAAGCCCGCCAGTAGAGGTGGGGGAACAGCTTTTTTGTGTTCCCTTTAATACTATAGAGTTTGCAAGTCAGTTTTCAAATCTCCCATGAACAGCAGCAACCTGTTTTAAATACACCCTTATAGCTGGTGCATTACTATACTAGACAACAGAATATTTAATTTACTCTGACACAGGGTAAGACTTTATGTACCACTGATAGGTATATCTAAGTGGGATATGCTAGCAATTTACAAATTTAATCAAGCACCGATTAGTAATCTGGCTGTTAATATAACAAGTTAAATGTTTTACTAATGTTTTTTCTATTTTTTAGCAAGGATTTATATTAAAATGAGTCTGTACACACAAATCTCTATCCATCTTGTGCAAGTAAATTATATTGTGAAAGAAAGATAAATCCTGGTTACAATTTTTAAAAAATTAAGTGCTCAAGAGCTTATTTTTAGGGTAGGCACATTCAGGATTTGTTCCTGTGCTATTTGGGATCTTGGATTATTAGTGTTTTGGTCTTCAGGAAAGTTTATGGCATGCTCATCACAAAACAAATTATTTAAATATGTTCAGGAAAATTACTTCAGGACAAATTGGAATAAGATCAGCTAACTTACCATAAATCCTTCGCATTAGCATGCTTTGGGGGTTGGAATGGGCTACCCCCATGGCTGGTTCTCAAAGTTTATGGAAAGCAAACTCAATGATACTCAAGCCTCCTATACAGCAAGCAAGTTTATTCATTAGTCCAAACACAAGCAAATACATACACACACATCTAGAGAGGGAAGGTTAAACCAAAGTGCTTTGCTGTGCCATTTGTAGTTCTTAAAGGGATATTGTACCACGTCACCCTTTCATAAAAAACAAACATAATTATATTTCGCATATAATCAGAATGTAAAAATAGAGCATCAAAATAAACTGCTATAATGGGACCAGAGGTCACCAGTAGTTAGCCTACCATCTCACCATCCTTCCTCAAGGGACATAGTCCCTTAATCTTACTGGTAACATTACAGGTCTGCTTCGAGATGTTACACGCACAGCAAGCTTTTCTTCAGCAGGAAGCACGTCTCATGAGGTACAATTTTGTCCTCATTGTCTTGAGTGTCACAGAGGTATCAATAGTGTCCTAACTGACTGTTCTTCATAGAATAGTAGAGTTAGAAGAGGCCTATAAGGCCACTGAGTCCAATCCATGGAAGAACAAGCCTTGCTGAAGCAGAGCCAGCATGGCTTCTGCAAGGGAAAGTCCTGTCTCAGTAACCTATTAGAATTCTTTGAGAGTGTCAACAAGCATATAGATAGAGGTGATCCAGTGGACATAGTGTACTTAGACTTTCAAAAAGCTTTTGACAAGGTACCTCACCAAAGACTTCTGAGGAAGCTTAGCAGTCATGGAATAAGAGGAGAGGTCCTCTTGTGGATAAGGAATTGGTTAAGAAGCAGAAAGCAGAGAGTAGGAATAAACGGACAGTTCTCCCAATGGAGGGCTGTAGAAAGTGGAGTCCTCAAGGATCGGTATTGGGACCTGTACTTTTCAACTTGTTCATTAATGACCTAGAATTAGGAGTGAGCAGTGAAGTGGCCAAGTTTGCTGACGACACTAAATTGTTCAGGGTTGTTAAAACAAAAAGGGATTGTGAAGAGCTCCAAAAAGATCTCTCCAAACTGAGTGAATGGGCAGAAAAATGGCAAATGCAATTCAATATAAACAAGTGTAAAATTATGCATATTGGAGCGAAAAATCTGAATTTCACATATACGCTTATGGGGTCTGAACTGGCGGTGACCGACCAGGAGAGAGACTTCGGGGTTGTAGTGGACAGCACGATGAAAACGTCGACCCAGTGTGCGGCAGCTGTGAAAAAGGCAAATTCCATGCTAGCAATAATTAGGAAAGGTATTGAAAATAAAACAGCCGATATCATAATGCCGTTGTATAAATCTATGGTGCAGCCGCATTTGGAATACTGTGTACAGTTCTGGTTGCCTCATCTCAAAAAGGATATTCTAGAGTTGGAAAAGGTTCAGAAGAGGGCAACCAGAATGATCAAGGGGATGGAGCGACACCCTTACGAGGAAAGGTTGCAGCATTTGGGGCTTTTTAGTTTAGAGAAAAGGCGGGTCAGAGGAGACATGATAGAAGTGTATAAAATTATGCATGGCATTGAGAAAGTGGATAGAGAAAAGTTCTTCTCCCTCTCTCATAATACTAGAACTCGTGGACATTCAAAGAAGCTGAATGTTGGAAGATTCAGGACAGACAAAAGGAAGTACTTCTTTACTCAGCGCATAGTTAAACTATGGAATTTGCTCCCACAAGATGCAGTAATGGCCACCAGCTTGGATGGCTTTGAAAGAAGATTAGAGAAATTCATGGAGGACAGGGCTATCAATGGCTACTAGCCATGATGGCTGTGCTCTGCCAGCCTAGTCAGAGGCAGCATGCTTCTGAAAACCAGTTGCCGGAAGCCTCAGGAGGGGAGAGTGTTCTTGCACTCGGGTCCTGCTTGCGGGCTTCCCCCAGGCACCTGGTTGGCCACTGTGAGAACAGGATGCTGGACTAGATGGGCCACTGGCCTGATCCAGCAGGCTCTTCTTATGTTCTTATGTTCTTATGCCCTCTTAAACAGCCCAGGAAAATTTCAACTTGTTTGACTCCTCATAATTAGAAAAGTATAACACTTTGCATAGCATGTACACTTCTTTTAAATTTCTTTTCAAAATTTATTTGAAAGATAAAATGTATAATATGCTGTTTTTGCAAGAAATTTAAAAACTCAGCATGTACATTTTATTATAATCATAACTGAAATTGTTTACTGGGCATGTCTGCCAAGATCCTGCTGTGATCTTTGGTTCTAGATCTCCTGCTCACAGAGGAAAGGGTGCTGTTGCTGAAAGCTATATCAATTTATGAGATTTCCAGACATGTAGGAAAAGACAACTGTTTTCTGGCCTTGCAATGGGTTCTCAATATTTCCAGGTGGTCAACAAATCCCTCGTCAATCACAGCCCTGACTTCATTTATTGGCTACAAAGCTGAAAGGGTGGGGTTAGAGCAGCCAGCTATGACCTCATTTAACTGAAGTTGCAGGGGGGGCTGATGTTTTGGTGTATATCTCTTGAACCAGTGGTTGAACCAGAACATGCAGAAATTTAATTTTTTTAAAAAATGAAAGGTGAGAATCCGGAGATTTGGGTGACTCACCCAGATTCCCAGAGAGGACCCCAAAAATCCAGAGTCTTTGAGTGAAAACTGGAGACCAGGCAACCCTACTGTAGAATGCAATGACCTACTGGTTATGTAAGGAATAAGAGAGTCTCCCAAGTAACTTGCTCCCAAATTGTATAGGGCCTTATATGTTAGCACTAAACCCTTGAGCTTGGCCTGGTGGTAGATGGCCTGCCAGTACAGATCCCACAGACATGATGATAAATGTTTTTGGTACGTGGGCCAAATCAGCAGCACATGAGTGGGAACCCCGTTGCCTTTCTACTTTCCTTTCCACCGCCAGCAGTGGCTGTGGTGGAGTGATGAAGGAGAGAAATGCCACCTTGCCATCATTATTGCTGACAAGGAAAAAAGGAAGCCACCACTTGCTACTGTTGTGGGAAGCCCCAGAAAAAAGCCTGAAGAAAATTCCAGGTTTTTTTCTGGTGCTTTGCACAGCATCAGCAAGTGGTTGGGAACTCCACTGGCTTCCTCCTCTCCCTTTCCACAATATCTGAAAGGCTTTTCCAAGTCTCCCCCTTTCCCGCTTTAAGTTCCCAACATCAGGGACTTGAAGGAGAGAGACTCAAAAGGCTTTTCCAATTCTCCCTCCTCCCCTTTCGTCCCCAATGTTGGGAAGCTAGTGGCAAAAATGGGGGGAGCTGGAAAAGGCTGTAAGACAGCTTTTGAGCAAATGGGAGTGCAGGAGCTGTATTAATGCCTTTGCAAAAGCATCTTTGAAGTAGCTCTCGCCCACAGGCAACCTGCTTCAATGGGCACTTTTGTAGTGGGCACTCATCCCCGCTCAGCTGATGAGTTCTATGATACTTTTAGAATACACAGCTTGCATTTTAAAAATTTAATCTTGAATTTATCCAAGTATTGGCATCTGAACCTTGGTTGCTGTAAAAGATCTCTTTTGACTTGTCCACCACCACCTGCCATCTGAAATTACCATACCTGGATGTATCCTGAATTTTGTGTTGCCAGTTTAAGATCAATTTATGAAAGATCAGCTGTATCATAACTGTACAACTCATGAAACCTGACCCCTTTACATGGTTTAGGGGTGACACTGGGGGAGAAAGCAGTGCTTTTGTGCTTTAAATAGATGTGTAGTAGGCAGAAATTCAACAGATTAAGCCTTTTCTAGACAGGAAAATACCAGTAAGAAAATACTAGTACTAAAAGAGTAGCCTGTTGACATTCTTTCTGTAAAACACTTTATTACTTGTGTGTGGCCCTTGATTTATATGTTGGCATCTCACCAAGGCCTGTGGCCAGGGAGTTGCACATGGGGGCACCACCCCCATTAGGGTTTTTTTGGGAAATTGTCTTTTTTATTTATGACATGACAGTGATAGCTTCCATTGAAAGAATGATAGCTTGTTTTAAGAACAGAGGCAATTTAAAAATAGGACCTTTTGAAAACTTCAGTGAATAAGGCAGGGCTGGTGCACAACAAAAGCCTCATCTGGAAGAGCCCCCAAAAATCTGTTCACTCAACACTTTTCTTGACGGAGGTTGAATTTCTCATGATCACAAACATCCTGTAATTACTTATGTAATCCTGAAAAAAACAGCATGTATAGGAACATGACCCTTGAAGAGTAAAATATTAGAACTTTGTATTATGGACTAGAGTTAGACTCCACCACTTGGACTTTCCTTTGCTCTGATTTTCATTATACAGCCATGAGAGTGGCTGTATACTATAGCTAGCATGGATTTTTCACACTCCACAATGTTAAATTGAAAATACCCCCATGCCATTCTGCTGCTTCCCATAAGCTCATTTCAAAACAAAAACTTACAAACCTTATAGTCCTGAATTCAGAAATGTTTGCTTAACAACCCTCTAAGTTTTCATGGTGATACACAGAACAACAGAGAATCCAGAGTTCAAACAAGAGCAAAATAATCTCAGTGGTTTCATAATTTGTTGAAATTAATTAAAAATCAGCCATTTTCACCGAATACCTGTACAGTAGGGCCCTGCTTTGCAATGACCCGCTTTCTGGCGTTCCACTAATACGGCTGCTTTCAATTAGAGTAAGGCCCCACTTGTACGACACTTGTTCCACTTTTACGGCATTTTTTGGGCATCAGGTACCATTCTATTGAATGAGTTCCACTTTTCAGCGGGTTTTGCTTTTAGGCGGGGGTCTGGAACGTAACCCGCCGTATGAGTGGGGCCCTACTGTAATCCTATTACTGATCTTGCCCCATACTCTGACCTTCAACTTTTGCAGTTTAAAAGTTAAGAAATCCCTGACTGATTTTTAATTTAAGAATTTTAAAATGGAAACTATGCTAGCGCAGACATGCTCAGTAAGAACCAACTCTCAGTGTTCTAAAAGCCTGGCTAACAGCTGT
Source organism: Rhineura floridana (assembly GCF_030035675.1). Classification (NCBI taxonomy): domain Eukaryota; kingdom Metazoa; phylum Chordata; class Lepidosauria; order Squamata; family Rhineuridae; genus Rhineura; species Rhineura floridana. The sequence continues at coordinate 127,638,948 of NC_084484.1, read as the reverse complement.
TTGGCTTGGCTAATCAGGGGGTCACACATATTCCAGACATTTATTTCACTTTAAACCAGTCTTGTCCAACCTTTGGGCCACAGATGTTCCTGGACTGCAACTCCCATCAGTCCCAGCCAGCATGGCCAATGGCCAGGAATTATGGGAACTGTAGTCCAGCAACATTTGTGGCCCAAAGGTTGGACAAGGCTGCTTTAAACAGTTGTGGCTTCCCCCGAAAGAATCCTGGGAAGTGTAGTTTGCTGAAGGAAGGGTGCTGAGAGTTGTTAGGAGACTCCTATTCCCCTGACAAAGCTCCAGTGGCCAGAGTGGTTTAACAGTCAGTCCCTCTTCTGGTGATTTTAGCTCTGTAGGGAGAATAGGATGTCTTCTAGCAACTCTCAGCACCCTTCACTAACTACACTTCCCAGGATTGTTTGGAGGAAGCCATGACTGTTTAAGTGGAATAAATGTCTATTGTGGCTATAGCTAGGGACAGCTTTGCTTTAAATTTGGGTGGGAGACTACATGTGGCTGCTGTAGAATAAAAAGGTGGGGGTAACTCCGAAAAACAAAAATACTGTTAACAATTTTTTCCTTTGGAAAAGGAAAGGGGTTTTCTGTCTGTCCAGTGCCCACCCATCCAATCTCTTCCCCTACCTCTCTCCCCTCCAACTTTCTCCCCAAGCCTACCCTCCCTCCCCCTACTTCCTCTCCCCTCCTACTTCACCCCCTACCTACCTCCCCTTCCCTACCTGCCCCTCTCCCAGGTCACATTCACTTATTCTAAGCATGATTGCACAGAAGCAAATCCCATAGAACTTAATAAGCATCCAAATAATCAAATGTGCCCCCTTCCCTCCCCTTCTTCCCCCTTCCCTCTCCCTCCCCTTTATCTCCCTTCCCCATCTCCCCATCCTCCCTTCTTTCCCTCCTTCCCCTCTCCTCTCTTCCTCCTCCCCTCTCCTCCTCCCCTCTCCTCCTCCCCTCTCCAACCCTTACTCTCCCCCTATTCCTCCCCCTACTCCCTACACTACCCCCAGGTCAGTTTCATTTATTCTTAGAGACCTGATCTGCTCCCTAAGATATTATAATGCTCTACAAATTTGTCAAAATGCAAATACAATTTGGGTTAGTCTTTCACAGTCCAATCCACTTCCTGTATGGCTTGGAAGAATTTGGTAATGTGACGAGTATATTGTGAGTGGTGGCAACACCTGCAATCAGCCCAAATAACAGAAACAAGACATGTGCTATGCTGTACTGGTCTTGTTTTAGCAGGGAGAAAGCAACAATATTAAGACAGTTGATGTATTCAGATAGTCAGTTTAAATATGCTTGATTTACTTTGCAATTTTAGTGAAGTTTCCTATAGTAAATCACTTCCTTTTGCTTCTGTTTCTGTGAATATGTGAAGTACAGCAACACTTTGCAACACTAAAAAAAAGCTAGAAAAAGTTGTGGAATAATGGCACTGACTGTTCTGCAGAATAGTTTCCAATGGATTTGAGGAGCGTCTCAGTTCGCACAAGATAAAACAGTGGGAGGTGAAATATATTCTAGCAAATTTCTAGGTGTGCTCTATATTTTTAATTGACCATGCCCATCCTTAAGTGGAGTAGTTTAAGCATAGCAGGTTGAAAACATCCATCTTGGGCAGGCCAAGTTTGTTTTTTCCAACAGCTAGAGTCATTGCTTATGTAGCAACATATTGTAATCAGTCTGGTTTTACATCCAAGCTCCAATTTCAGATTCAATGGTTAATGCACCCAAAATAGAAATAGAGCATAACCTCCAGTTTGAAACACAAAAGGCTGTCTTCACCATCATATTACACTGACCAATAAAAATGCTTTGAAAATAATAATACATTTGAGACAGATTTCTAGGATGAACAATGAGAGAAATATAATTGTTTAAGTTAGATTTTCTGTAGAAACAGTAGTAAGACAGGAAAGAAGCAAAGTTGAGAAGAACACCAGCAAACATACAGAAATGTCATTCTCCATCTTTGGAGATAGCAGGTATTGCCACCACTCACCATATACTCAGAGGCACATGTTACCAAATTCTTCCAAGCTACACAGAAAGTGAATTGGACTGTGAAAGACCAACCCAAATGGTGTTTGCATTTTCACAAATTTGTTGGGTAGTACAATATCTCAGAGAGGAGGTCAGGTCTCCTGCTCCCCTGGTGCATTCACTACAGCTGCCCAATTCCCCAGCTTTTTAAAGCTTGATAGAAATATCTGTTGGCTATAAGTACATTCTTAAACCACAAGGGTTTTTTGCCTGTAAGTGAAATTTCAGTTTCTGTTGTGCTGTCAACCCAGGTTTGTTTGCCTGCAGCAGAAGTAAGAGTTTGTTTATTCTGCAATCATTATAATTCACTAATATGCAAAAAAAACCTTGCAGTTTAAGAATGTACCTATAGTCAAGAGTTATTTCTATCAAACTTTAAAAAACAGGGACATTGGGAGTGGAGGGGGAGGAGGGGGAGGAGGGGGAGGAGGGGGAGGAGATTGGAAGGGGATGGGGGAGGGGAAGGGAGAGGGGAAGGAAGGGAGAGGGAAGCGGCAAGAGGGAGGGGATAGGATGGAGATGGAGGGGAGGGCAGGTTTTATCATTTGCAGTCACTTTGAGTTCAGTGGGATTTACTTCTGTGCAATCATGCTTAAGATAGGTGAAACTGTCTGGGGGAGAGGGCAGGAAGGGGAGGAGGAGCGCAGGAAAGGGAGGGGAGTAGATTGGATGGGTGGACACTGGGCAGAGGGGAAGCCCCTTTCCTTTCCAAAAGAAAAACATTGGAACACTATTCTTTTTCAAGGTTTTCTCCACCTTTTTATTCTACAGCAGGCGCATGTAGCCTCCCACCCAAATTTAAACCAAAGCTGTCCCTGGCCACATCCACACCAGACCTTTATTTCCCTTTGAGATATTCAAGCCTTCTCCCAAAGAATCCTGGGAAATGTAGTTAGTGAAGGGTGCTGAGAGTTTCTAAGAGATGCCCTGTTCCACTCCCAGAGCTTCAATCAGAATGGATGACTGTTAAACCACTTTGGCCACTGGAGCTCTGTCAGGGGAATAGGAGTCTCCTCTCAACACCCTTCACAAACTACACTTCCCAGGATTCTTTGGGGGACACCATGACTGTCTCACGTGAAATCAAAGTGTATTGTGGGTGTGGCTCCTGATTAGGCAAGCCAAGCAGCTGTGAGTCTGGCTTTTAGAACACTGACAGTTGGTTCTTACTGAGCATGCCCAACATTATCATTGAGTTCAAGCCACAATTCCTTAAATTAATTAAAAATCAACCAGGCATTTTTTGTACTTTTAAACTGCAGAAGATGAAGGTCAGAATATGGGGCAAGGTCAGTAATTACAGGTACTCTGTGAACATGGCTGATTTTTAATGAATTTCCACAGATTATGAGAACTCTGACAGAAAAAAGTCCAAAAGGGGTCTGGTTTCTCTCTCTCTCTCTTTTTACACTTTGAACCCTCAATTCTCTCTGACTGTTTTGTGTATTGCCATGAAAATGTAGAGGATTGTTAAGCAAGCGTTTCTGAGTTTATGACTATGTTTTGTAAAGTTTTGTTTTGAAATGAACTTATGGGAAGGATCAGAATGGCATGGGAGGTATTTTCAATTTAACATTGCGGAATGTGAAAAATCCATGCTGACTATAGTATACAACCACTCTTGTGGCTGCATAATGAGTAGAGCATATTGGGTGCTTATTGCTAAACAGTGAAATAAAGATATACAGTAGGGCCCCGCTTTACAGCGTTCCACTAATACAGTGGTTGTCAATTGCAGAAAGGCCCTGCTCCTACGGCGCTTGTTCCGCTTTTACGGCGGTTTTTGCTCATCGCGTGCCATTTTTGCGTCATTTTCACACAACACGCACTATTATCTTCAATGCTTTCCACTTTACAGCGGTTTTCGCTTTACAGCGGGGGTCTGGAACATAACCCGCTCTATGAGTGTGGCCCTACTGTAACTTAAAGTGATCTGAAAAAATGGCTGCCCTTTACTCTTTTAACGCACTCACTATACTCTCAATCATACTAGCTATTTTTTCTTCTTTTTCTTGATTAATTGAGGACAAAGCATGAAAACAGCCCTAGAGGCATAGAAATATTGCTACAGTTAGCTAGGTGGCAGACTGGACACCTGGGCTGTAATTGAGGCCTAATTTCTTATTTTTCCAATATGTGTGGCTCAACCCAGCGACCAGTAAAAAAAAATCCAATTACTTTTCACAGTTAGTTTCCAATTGCTTAATTCATTCTTTACATAGCAGCCAGTTAAATATTTTTCCCTTGATTGACCAATAGGAAGGAAAATCTAAAGGCTAGGAGCAAGACTAGAATGAGGGTCTCTCAAGGAGGCGTTAAACAAACAGTATATGTTTTCTCTCTGCCCTTCCCTAAATTTGCAGTATGTTTTTCAGGTGAAATCTAAAACTGAGATACCTAATGTAACATAAAAGCCAAGCTTGGGAACTTACTGGTGTCATGCCCCTGGGCCCCTCAAAGCACCAGAAGTCATGCTTCAGACCCAATTCCCACCCTTAGGGTAATTGTTCTGGAAACCCAATATCCAAATTCCTCCTTGCCCAGGCTGTGCAAACTAACACCAACCCTGCAAGGTAGGAAGTAGGCTGCCACCACCCCTGTCACTGGTTCCACTCAGAGCTAGGGGAACTCTGAGCCCAGAAAATAGGTAAACCAAGGTCCTATAAGACAAGAGCCAAATTTACACTCCTTGTCAGGAAACCTCTGGTAAAACCCCACAAATTAGAATTAAGCTTTAACTCCTTTTCCCTCTTTGGTAGTTGCGTAGCTGAGTTGGTCAAGGTGCTGGATTCAGAACCACCCTTCCCCTCAATGAACACACCAGGTTAAATAGAAGTAGCTTTATTCAAAATATAAGTGCACATTAAAATATAGCAGCAAGTAATCCTTTAAGACCATACACCCAAACAGGGGTTTAGGTACATCTAAGAGAATTCTTTCACACAACAAAAAAATAACAACTTAGCTAACCTTCTCTACTTACATATGAGGTAGTTGGTTGCAGTGGCATCTCTCCTAAGAGAGATTGGCATCAGTCACAAAGCAATGGAACCCTGCTTAGGTTACCTCCCATAGGCAACAGTCAGAAGGAACCTTTCAGAACCTTCTTGAGGGAACAAAGGCTATGGGTCTCTACCCCATGTTACCAATTACGCCTCAATAAATTTTATTGATGGCTAAGGCTCGCTCCCACATCACAAGATGTCAATAAACATGAAAGCGACGAAACAAGTCTTAAAAACAAAGCCAAGTTTATTGCTCTTGCAAGAGGAGAAGCAGCAAAGCTGGTTCTGCTTGTGCTGGACGCAGCCAGCCTTCTTATCAACTTGCATTACTACGTATCGAAAGCTAAACAGAAGCACCTACCCATTTCCCCGAAATCAGCCCATTTACAAGAAATCCATACGTGTCTCTCCTCATGAAGACCCTTGTCCAGTTTCCATTTTCCTTATATGGTGTGATGTTAGAGAGGGAATAGGCGCCATTACTCTAACATAGGAATGCAATGCCTCAGCAAATTAAGCACTAATCTTACTACATGACCTTGTCACACATTTTCCCTGAGACTACAGAATTCTCCACACAAGCTGCTTCAAGGAATCTCTATCAGGGTGATGTGGGCGCCTACTACTTATAACAAAATGGAAAATCATTTTCCACACCTATACTTAAGGAAAAGAATCCCAACGGTCCAAGATTAATTAACCAATCAGGAGGTTTCTGATGTAATCTCTTTCTAGATGTTTCTCTACTTTTGCGCGCCTTCTAGGCCCCCCTTCCAACGGTGTTTCAAACTTCACAGGCTAGGATGGCCTTGAGTGCCAGGCTCTTGCTATTTGGTACAGATAGCCAGGTGCTTCTGTTTAGGCTTCCCTTAACCGTCTTCAGCTGGAAACCGAAACTTAACTTTTTTACCCTTTCAGAGGCCTGTTTCTTGAACAAGATGACCTCCCAGAGTTCCTTGCACAGAGCCAAGATGTTACCTATAATTTTAATAACTCATGAACATATCCAGGTTCATGACAACTGGTTTTGTCAAAGTAGTTCAAGTCATGAAGAAGAAGAACATAAGGACAGATCCTAGGTGAAAGGGGATTGTAGCTATAGGCAAAGGCAACCTTTTGAGTCTGGTATTCCTGGAGATCTCTCAAAAAAAGGTTGAGCCAATTCAGTAGATTAAAGTTAATTCATGTACATTAACAAATTCTCTGGATGGAGGAATGAGGGCAAAGGTCACTACCCTTCCCTTCCCCTGGCTTGGCCTTCACATCCTCTCCACCAGTGGGGTTCAGCTGGCTGGTGCTATGCACCTCTCCCTCCCAATGTCCCACCTAGAAATGTAGCTGCTCCACCTAACAAAGAAAGCTGGCTACAGGTCTGCTCTCACCCTATCTGCAAAAGAGGATACAAATTTGCATGTGGCACAAACCATATGCACATTTGTGTACTCTTTTACTCGTGGGGTGGAGGGCCAACTTGCGCATACAGTATACTGGGCCTCAAAACCTGTTGGTATCCATGATTGAATGCTACTGCAATCTGAATAGTTGCCCATATCTAATTAGATAAAGGTGTATTTCCTTAGCACACTGTGTACTGGAGAAATCCAGAAAAAGAGAACAAAAAGGAAAATGTCCCACAGCATAAATTGAAAAGGAATTTAATGGCCAGGCTGTTCCTTCTCACAGTCTCCTACTCCTTCCCTCTCTTTGCTATCTCCTACAACTTGTTACAGTTTTCCAGTCAGTGAGACACAATTTAATCATTAGATTTTGTAGACTAATTAAATAAAAATATAGCTTTCAGTAAAGATATATCTGTAGCTATGAAAAACTTGATATAATCAGATTTAATCTCAAAATCGCAAATAACTCCTTGAGAGTGACTTACAGGTGCTTCTGACAAGTATTAATTTCATATCACTATATATATGTGGGCTTGAGCTGATGTCCTTACAATGGAGAGTGGGAGTTTGGGTGAAAGGACTTGGTGGAGACTACAGAAATTATTTAGTTTAGTATAACCTGGCATTCTTAACTGCTAATTCTTGGTGCACCTCCACCAATAGTATTGGCCACTTTGAATCACACTCTACTGCAAAAGATGATGTGAAGTCTTATTACTGTGTTACAAAGATAAAGCTTTACTAGAAAATTTGAGCGTATCAGTTCAAAGCCAGTAGTAGCGCAATCCAAACCCGAGATCTGCCAAGATGAGAAAGTTTGGATTTGGAGGATCTTGGCTTTCCTTACCCCAGTTGATCTGAAGATAATACTGGCTTAAATCCCTCATCCTGGTTTAGCCGGGGCTTTGCTAGATCATCCAGCAGAATTTAAACTGAAGGAATTTATGCTGGCATAAATCCCAAAAAAGGAGTGCTCTGGGGGTGGGACAAGGAGAGACATACACCTGTTCCAATCACTCTTCAGCTTGGTCATGTGACCTAGGACCCAATCCTGAAAACCTGGGCCCAGACTCAGCCAACAGTAGCCCCCTCAGAGACACCTGACTAGTGTTTTGAATAATTTAACATCAGCCTAAATTACACCAATTTAAATTATGCTGGCTTCCTATACTTAAGATTGCTCTTTAAGAGGGAGTATTTGTAGGATCTTCAAAGAGTCATGTCTATTAACTTAAATGGGTCTACTCTGAGTAGGAGTAACATTGAATACTACCCATTGTTTCTCTTACAAGAAAATAATTGTCTTTTACATAACCTTAATTTCAAACTTACAAAAGAATACATGAACATTATATTTATTAAGACAATTTATGTACCACTTAACTACAATTAGCTTTAAGCAGTGTGCAAGGAATATTGTATCTTAGAATATACAATACCTTAGCTATAATAAGTTATTTTCTGATGTGAATTTGCATAAACTCTGTTGCATATTTAAATTATATTTGTTTTATTTCCCTTACTGATAAACCTTTAGAATAAGTTTTTTCAAGACTTGGTTGTAATTTTGGTCATGGTCATATCTCAGTGGAAAACTTTGTATGTGCATAGGTTTCATCTGAAATTGAAATTCTGCTACTGAAAGTCAACTATACGCTGCCACTACATATGGGCGCTGAAATGCTTATTTCAGATTCTGATTGCATATTCATTGGCCTGTAAAAAAAGAACTTGCTTATTTCTTCTCATCTTGAATCTGACAATCAACATTCTGCACAGTTCAATTATTCTAAGCCTGTGATTGTTTGGACTTTCTCAGCATGTTATCATATTATATCTATAAATCCCTGGTTTTTAATTTAATGTATCTAGTAACCATGATGGTCTCTTTTTGTGTATAGCTTTGGGGGTTTTCAATACTTTTGTAAAACTAACCATAAAGCTTCCACACTTTCTGCCTTGCATGAAGGCATAACTGGATTATTAGATATATTTACTTGCAGAGATTTTGTTGTAAAGTGAAATGATCTTATTCTCCCATACATATTATTTATATTTCCCATCAGGTTATCAGCTCCACACATGATTCCCTGTAGGCTGAACTCCTGGAAAAATATATATTTGTATATAATTATGACATTTGAATTGTAACAACTAGTGCTGGGTCACAGTATCCTCTTTTGGGGAAATTTGTTCAAGTGGCTACTGGCTGTACAAATCTAGTCACTTTTGGATGATTCTGACTGTTTGGATCCATTTTAATCTGCTTTCAGGCTGCTTTTCAGCACAAAAACTGCATTGATAACCCTGATGACCTGTGCCAGGAGGATAGGAGCAATTCTTCTGCATCTTTTGGTCACTTGACCCAGCTAATTCTTCTGTATCTCTTGGTGACCTTTCATACGATGTTTTTGGGGTCCTTGGCTGATTAGGTTAGAGATTGGGAGACTATACATCAGTGGTTGTATTCTTGCTTGGAAGCTGATTCCAGAAGATACTACTGGAAAACTACTGCTCACAGCTGTCCTGTCGGTGTACAGTCTGTTCGGGTGTCTGGCAAATTAAAGGACTGTCTCATAAGTGTCTATCTAAACCTTCTCCTGCCATCTGAAGCCCTCCTCTTTGTCTAGGGTTGCCACATCTCAGATTTTTGTCTTGAGAGTCTTGATTTTTGGGGTCCTTTCCAGGACTCCGGGTAAGTCACTCCAATCTGTGTACTCTCAGGTTTCATTTTTTAAAAAAGTCGGTTTCTAGGTGGTCTGGTTCAAGAGATATACACCAAAACATCAGCCACACACACCCTGCAACTCTGGTTAAATGAGCTCGTACCTGGCTACTCTAACCCCAATAAGTGAAGTCAGGGGTGTGATTGACAAGGGATTGGTGAACCTCCGAACCACAGCTAGAACCTATTGCAAGTACAGGAAAATGTTTTTTCCTGCTTCTCTGAAAATTTCATAAACTGAGTAAGTTTACAGCTTTCAGCAGTAGCAAAAGTCTCGTTCTCTCTTGTGTGCAGGAGATCTAAATGTCATTACAGTATCTTATGCTTTTGTAATTATGAAGAGTTAAATAAGTTTAAATTTTCCTGGGCTGCTGAAGAGGGCACTGTTTTCAAAACCTTCCAGATATGAAGCTTTAATCCTATACTCGCTTATCTGGGAGCAAATGCTAATCCCACATAACTGGAAGGAAACCCCATTGAATTCAATAGGACTTACTTTTGAGTAGACATGGTTAGGATTGTCCTGTAAATTAATGGGACTTTTGAGTGAACATAGCAAAGGATTGTGTTTGTGTTGTAAATCTTTCCCCCTCAATCCTTTTTTTAAAGCAATTAGGCAAGACTTACTTGCTGCTTTTATTATGTAGGAAACTAATACTGATTATATTTTTTAATTTTTTTCAAGTGTTCTGCAATGACCAACTGGTTTTGACAATAAACTTATTGGGTTATGCATTTACATCTCCAGTATGTGTGTATACGGAGTCTTTCCAACATCCCTGTGAGGTAGGATTGCTGATTAGAAACCAAGGCAGCTCACAACAAGAAATAAATCCCTTTAAAATCCAGTGGCCATAAAAACAAGTATAAAACAGTTGCAAAAAAGAGCTTAAACTGGCATGATTCTGAATTTTGGGTTGGATGAGTTCTTTATCACTTGAGGTTGCAGTTCTCTGCACGCTTCCCTGTTTGAGTAAGCCTCATTGAAACTTTGGGATTTGTATCTGAGTCAACATGCATAGGGTTGCACTATAAATATTTTTACAGGTTGTATAAATAATTAACATTTTTGACAGTCATGCTTATATAAATATTTCTTCATACTATGTCCCGAGACATATCTGATGTCACACTATGGTGATACATTATTTCCTCTACATTTGAAGTGTGCTCTTCTTCCTTGGGGTGGTCGTGATTCCCCTCTGTTGTTTTCATCCTGAGGGCCAGATTAGTCTGAGAGATGATGAGTAGCCCATGGTCACCCAGTAAACTTTATAGTTCATTTCCATTTTAAAATAACTAAAACAATTTACATGCAGGCAAAGTTTATGAAGTAGACCCACACAATACATTTAAAATACATCCAATTCACATTTAAAGCACATGACTTCCCCCAAAGAATCCTGGGAAGTGTAGTTTCCCCCTCACAGTTATAGTTCCCACCACCCTTAACAAACTACAGTTCCCATGACTCTGTGCTTCAGATGTGTGTTGAATGTGCTTTAAATTCATGGTGTGGATCTGCCCTAGGAATGCTATACATTCAGTAGTGAATTGAAAAGTACAATTTTTTAGACAGAGGAAAGGCTATAGCTCAGTGGTAGGGCATATGCCTTGCATGCAAAGGTCCACAATTCAATCTCTGGAAAAGGCTATTGCCTGTAATCCTGGCGAGCCAATCCTAGTCCATGTCATCAGTACTGAGCTAGATGGTGCCAAATAGCCTAAGTTGGTATAGGGCAGATTCCTTTGTTCCTAAAAGTAGAAAGAGATCCAAGAGCCAAAGTGACTCTGAAATTTATGTATTTCATTCACCACATTAAAATACCGCTTTATTGTAAAAAAAAAAAACACCTCAAAGCGGTTTACAGAAGCTCAACCCCTTAAACCCACTGATGATGCATCTTGTTGATTGCATGATGGTTTGTTTCTTGCCCAATAGTGGTAAAAGAGAATTCACATACTGGGAAGTGAGGCTGCAACCAATAGGTCTTCTGTATCTTTAAAAGTTGTGCAGGGGGGAGGGAGAATTCCACCTTGTGGTTTTTCCCATTACAGTGTTGCAAGAACACCAGCACTTGGCTGACTTTTTCTTCTCCTAAAGATACAGGATCAGTCTCAGGCCCTGAGCCTGGCAACCCTACTCCCTGAGCAGGTGAAAAGGAATGATTCCATAACTTCAGCTGGACCTGGGAACACCATCTTTTAGTTAAGATTTCTAACTTAATTCCCATTTAGAGATACGTTTTTGTTTGAATTGTATACTCCAAGCAACTGTTGCTGAATGTATCATGCTTAATGACATCACTAGGGCCCGCCCCTGTGACATCACTAGGGATCACCCCTGAAATCTTAGATTTTGGGATGTTTCTGACTGGCAACCCTATCCATGTCCCTTCTGAGGCTCTCTTGTGGATCCCCCCTTTATCTGAAGTTTGGTGGGTGATGACTGAAGAGCAGGCCTTTTCCATTGTGGCATCTTGAATATGCAGTGCTCTCCCCAGGAAAAGTGCCTAGTCCAAACTCTCCTTTCAATAACAGGAGGATTTTTTATTTGCTCAGGCATGTCACAGCTGGTTTTATTGTTGCTTCATAGCTTTGTTGGATTTTAATGATTTTGCTGCAGGTTGTGTGATTTTGTAGTTCTGTTGTTGCTTTTAAAAAGATTTGATTATACCTGTTTTTAATTGTACCCCACCAAGAGGCCTGTTAACTAATGGGTGGCTTAGAAATTCACAAAAGTAGTAATATATGATAAAGATAACAATGGTATACACATTAAAAATATAGTTCCCTGGCTGGAAATTATGGCACATTGTTCCACCTGCCTACCTTTTCACCCTCCACAAGATCGGATCTCCGTGGAGAAGAAGAGACTTACGGTCTCTGCATCAAAAGAACATAGGCAGAGCTGCTTGGACTGTGACCATGTAATCCTTTTTTTAAAAGCTGAGTATCAATCAATCAACTGTTTGCCAAGGAAAGGGAAGCAGAGGAAACTGATTGAGTTCCTCTTCCTGCTCCTGAACTTCTAATTGGTGACATTTTAGCTGTGCCTAAAGATCTGTATGCATACAACTCTGCTGTTCAACCAAGAAGGCAAATAATAAAAATAATTGGTTTATAATTTCCTGTCTAGCTGGTAGTACAACAAGCACAGAAATGTGCTTTCACATGTGTATAGCTCCCTAACTGAATGGGGGCTGCAATGTTTTGCAAAAACTTGATAATTTATTTGGATTTACTAGGGGCTGCTACTCCTGTTTGCTTCATTTGCCAACCCCACCTACCATTACCAAAGCTGCCCCCTTCCCCCTATAGGTCACCAAAGCTGTTCCCTTCCCCCACGGGTCACCAAAGACCTCCCTCATGGGTTGGCAGAGCTTCCACATCCCTCCACAGGGGTCACCAGAGCTCCCCCTCCCCCAACAGGTTGCCACATCTCTTCCCCTGTGGGTCACCAGCGCTCCCCCCTCCCACCCGAGGGCCACCAGAACTTCTCTGCCCGTGGGTTGCCAGAGGTTCCTCCCCCACCCCACACAGGTCTCTGAAACTCCCCCCCACCCCTATGGGTTCCAAATGTTCTAGGACCAGGTTACAAACAGATGAAAATATAAAAGTACAGAATCTAAAATCACAGCAAAAATCACAATAAGACTGTAAGCAGCAGCATATCAGTACAATCCAGAGGCAGACCTGCCAATGAAAGCTGTATAAGGTTGGTGCAAGAGGCACCTTGATTTACCAACTGAGAAGAAAATATAGGGCATGGAATGGCAAACACAAGCAGTGTATCAGTCCATAGAGTCCAATCATGCTTAGGCTAACTTTCTTAAGTTATGGCAGGTTTCCTGCAGTTGTTTTCCTTTCATGTTTATATCTCCCTGGGGTAGATTAACAACAGAACCTAGGTTATGAAATCCTTACCCAATTGAAGTACTACCCAGATCTCCTGCACATATAGAGTATTCGATTTTGTATAATGGCATGTGGAAGCAATGAGCAACATGATCTCTGTGGCGGACTTGTAAATACTTCCATCTCATTTACAATATAACAAAGACTTCATGGCACGTATATGCCATTTTCATATATAGTTACATATTTAATAGCTGGCATTAGTCTACTTAAGTACATCTGTGGGCATACATAAAGGAACCCCAGCATTTTAATGTTCCCAAATAATGCTAAAAATTAATGCTTTGGATTTGTTTTGATATGCAGTGACTATGTGGCACCTATATTTTTTGTAGGAGATCAAGCAAAATGCTTGAATGGATGGTGTGTATAATGTGTGTGTGTATGGGAGGAGGAATATGTATTATAGGGACCCTAGGGATTGCAGTGAATTTCATTGTACACTGCACACTGAGATATATTGCATACACAGCCTGGAGGATATCTCTCTCTGGAGGTAGGCCACAGAGATTCACTATAGGTATTAATCTTTAAAGCCCTAAATGGCTTCCTGCCAGGTTACTTGGAAAATCACCTTTTCCCATATATACCTGCCCAGACCTTGAGAATGTCATTGGAGGTCATTCATCAGGCTTCCTCACCTAATGAAGTGAGGTGGGTGATTACTAGCCAGAGGGCTTGTTTTTTTTGTGGTGCCTCGTTTATAGAATGCCTTCCACAGAGACACTTGCCTGGTGACCATGCTATCATTTTTTAGGGGTAAGTAAGGTGAATATCTTTTTGTTCTCCGATGCATTTTAATTATAATGGATATATTTCTCTGGCACTTTTAGATATCTGCATCAAGTTATTCCCCTTGCTGGTTTTATGCTGGCATAGATACAGCAGTTATGGGTTGTTGTTGCTGCTTTCTATTATATATTATTGGTTTTATTGTCTAAACTATGGATTTCATTTTGCATTTTAAGGGGTCTGTAAGTTATAATGGCAAATGCAATATGTAAATACAACAAATAAATAATACAATAGTGTCCCTATTTTTCTTACTTGTATATAGACTCCATTTGTTCCCTTGGGGAAAAGTAAAGATAAACACAGATGGGTATGAGGGCAGTCTGCTTCCTTTCTGTGTTGACTCTAGCCACTGAGAATCAAGCTTGCTCCTATCTGTATAAGCCCAAGCTGGGTTCTGTTCTAGATCACACTCTGAGTGTGACAGGGTACTGGGAGAGTCAGGCAGAATGTTGGATCTGGCTTTTACATTTAGAAAGATAGGTTTACTTAATCAACATTTCTTATGTTTTTGCAGCTTGCAGATCAGGATTCTACAAAGCATTTGCTGGAAATATAAAGTGTTCCAAATGCCCCCCACACAGTCAAACCTTTGTGGAAGCAACATCTGTGTGTCAGTGTGAAAAAGGTTTCTTTCGAGCTGAGAAGGATCCACCAACTATGGCATGTACCCGTAAGTTTGAATCATACTGGTGTTTGACATTCTTCCCTTGTCTCTCTCATTATCTCAGAAGATAAAAATAGCCCTTATTTTGTATTCCTCTCACAAGAGCTAAAAGTATGAGAGCATGTTTTTGTTAATCAAGAATGCAAATCAGGTTCTCATTTATTCCCAGTGCTCCTTTAAATAAGCGAAAAATGTTTCTCAGTCTAAAGTGTCTTTAAAAAACAAGACAATACTTGATAAAGTATTGCCCAAATTCTGGTATAAACAGAATGACCGCACATTTCAAATCTGGGTACAAGTATATATTATATATAATATGTATAGGAAAAAAACCCTTGTACATAATGTGCATTGAAATCACTTGATAATAAATACATTGCTTCTGCCAAAACTGATATTACCCTCCTTTCTTTGGACTTGAACAGAACATTATAACTATCCAACAAGTATTTCCTGACACTTTAGCATAAAAAGTATCATAAAGTAGGTGAAAAGAAGCATGTAATCAGTCATACTCCAGCATATATGAAACCCCAAGCATTTATACCCTAATTGCTTTTTTCCCCTAGTTATAAAATAAATGAATACACACAAAAGATGTACATGTATTGCAATATATCTATAAAGTGTATATCCTGAAAATGCCCTTGGGAAGATAAATACCAGCCCCTTTTGAAATACTCAGATATAGTTGCAGTACTTAGAGTTTAAAGTGAGACTATAGCATTATGGCTCAGGATCAAATGACCAATTAAAACAAAATCAAGCTATTCCAATTCCCATCAGCCCATCTCTAAAGGCAGTCCTGGCTGGCAAGTAACATAGTCTGTGTAAAAAGTCATCTTGAACTTCCATTACAGAACCCTGGCAAAGAGCCTCGAATACTCATACATATTTTCATGGCCATCCCAACCTGTTCATTTTAATGAATTGCCAAGGAAAAACTGCCAGTACTGCAGCCCCTGCCCACTAACCAACAAGCCTTAGGATGGTGAATCTGGCAGGCCCTAAGGACACTACTTTATGAGACACGGAAGATGACTTAAGAAACCTTCTCTTCAGATGCGTCCAGATATTTACCATGTTCCCACACTTTCTCCCTCAACTCCATGCTGTGGCCTACTTTGTGACTTAGAATCCCAAGACTGAACCACAACACCCAAGTAAACACAGGTGTCACTGTAGTCTGACAGTACAACATACATAAACTGAAAATAACTCCTTACCAATGTCCAATTCAAGTGAGGTAGTAGTAAAAAAATAATCCTGCTCAGCACCAAAGGCAACCAGCTAAACTCATAGTGTTATGGTCTGGGGAGGATGTTTTGTCGTGCTTCCAGGAAATGATGATAATGGCAATGACAAGTTTTATTATTTCTATGAATTTGTTGAAAAAATCTAGGTGGTGCATACTATAATTAAATACTTTGGGAACTGTATTTAAACTGCCTTTGGGATTGCCAGAACAGAAGAACTTTGGGGGTAAAGGGTTAATGGGTTGGCTCCAGACTAAGTTAGTTGCACTTTGGTCCCATTGAGATCAATGTGAAAAGTTAGTCATAATTAAGTACCATTGGTTTTAATGGGACCTAAATGTGACTAACCTAGACTGGATCCAACACAATGGATTTATGTAACTTTCCTGTGGAAAAGAGATGTTGACAAAATTGCTGGATATCTCTTGCCTTCCTAAATGACATTCTGATTCTTAATAGTGGTCAGTACTTAATATTTTGTTTGTAAACAAGGCATACTAATAGTTATAAAAGAAAGTGAACTGCAATTGGTCTCTTGCTAACCTGTGATTTTACTGTCTGTTCATCACTGGAATTTCAATCTAGGCTGTTCCTGAATGGTGCAAAGCTTTATTCTGCTTATATGATGGGATATGTTAATAGGACGCTGAATCTGGGTTGCCATTCCATTAAATAAGTATATGTTACTGATCAAGAACAAAAGAAATACATGACAAAGCTGGCAACCCCACTAGGACTTTTATATGTTTCTCCAACAGCAGCTTCATACAGCAACCCATTTTTGAAACACAAAATAGTTTCAAAAGCATTTTGAAATATCGCATGGGTCTGTTCAGAAAAACATCAGAAACCCGTTGGGTACACCAAGGTCCTTGGGTATGTTCAACAGACCTTTCTAGAATGCGGACAGTATCTAATGCTTTTCTATAAAATAAATTATTCAGGTGTTAGTCTAATTTTTATACTCTTACTGCACAAAACTGGGATAGTCATAATGTTTGATGCATGTAGTTGAAATACATTAATCATTTAAAATAATCAGTGTACTTGCTTGCCTAAATGAAATATATAGCATGAAGAAATTCCTGAGCGTGTTGCTCACAGATGTCTGTAAAAAGGTTATGGCTGCCAGGTTTTTTTCCAATGTGACATATAATCTATGCATAATTTATAAGTAATAACAAAGCAATCAGGCCACATTCATAAAAATCCCAATGACACATTATTTAGTAGAATCTGAGGATTAGAATTAATTGTCTCTCTTTATTCCAAGTTCTAAATCTTGGTAAATGATTCACTGCATGTCATTACAGCTTAATATTTGCATGAAATCACAGTTTAGATGGCATAATTTAATGGCAATTAAAAACCTATTTAATTGTCATGCAAATTGGCATGAGGGCCCTTGAGTATGAAGGGTGTCTATTTCTTCAGAATCTGCAGGCGGACAGTTATAACATTTAAACACTCCTAACCACAATTGATAACAGTTTTTTTCTTTCACAGCAATATGAATGTACAATATATCATATTTTTGTTATAAACAGAGACCTAAGTTCTCTGTGCATTGATTTGCTGAACAAAAGAATTAACAACCATTGGAAAACTGCAAAAGAAAAATAATGATTTATACATATTTTTCTTCTAATGTCATCTGTATATTATTATACATACACAAACTAAAATATCGTATAAAGATGTTTTGTCAGTAATTGGACCCTCTGTCATTTTGACCTCAGGCCACATGATGCTTGAAACTGAGGGCTGATTCACATAAGAGGCGTACTGGGATAGGGTTTCTTGGTGGGCTGTTGTTTATATCATGTGTTTAGGAAGAGTCTTGGGAAGAAATGAAATAGTTTGAACTACCTCTCACGCGCCCACACACAGATTCAAGGGTTCTTCACTTTTTCCTTTAGCCTAAAGCTGTTTAGAGTCCTTGTATGTAGCAACTGCACTTTGCCTAGGCACGTGCCTGATGCCCCAGCAGTAAATCTAAACAGGCAGCCTTAAAGAGGAAGCTCCCACCAGAGATTTGTCTCAGGGCTAGGGATAAATCAGGGTAAAAAAGAATAGAGTTCCACAGCGGAAGGAGGTTATGCTTTTTATTGACTACACATTTCTATATATATGAGCATACATTGTCTGGTCAAGCCAGTAAATGAATAAATCAGAATTAATAATACAACACAAAACCAAAGGTTATTAAGTAATATAATATATTCTTATACAGTCTAGATATCTTTAACACATATATAGAAAAGAATGACAGTTTAAATCTCACCCACGGGAGCTCAGATAAGCCTTAGATTAAAACTCATGGAAATGGACTGCCTTCAAGTCGATCCCGATTTATGGCTATCCTATGAATAGGGATTTCATGGTAAGCGGTATTCAGAGGGGGTTTACCATTGCCTCCCTCTGAGGCTAGTCCTCCCCAGCTGGCTAGGGCCTGCTCAGCTTGACACAGCTGCACAAGCCAGCCCCTTCCTTGTCCGCAACTGCCACCTGGGGTGCAACTGGGCTCCTTGGGACTATGCAGCTTGCCCACGGCTGCACAGGTGGCAGGGCACGTAACCCCTGAGTCACTCACTGTGGGGGTGATCTTTTAGCTGACCCATTACACCCAGGAGACACGAGCGGGGATTTGAACTCTGGACTCCCAGCCAGGCTCTCATCCCCACTGTGCTATACCAGCTTTGCAATTAGACAAATGGCAGCAGTGTGACCAGTCCTATGAGGACTGATAAAAAACTGCATTTGTAATCTCTCTTTTTTTGTCTCTCATCTAGATCATCTTATCTGAAATTGCATCACCTTTCCGTTCCCACAGTCTTTTCTCACAGACAAATTCTCACAGACTTTTCATAAACATTCTCATGGGACACATTCTCATAGTTCTCTATCTCAGATCTCACCTAAGGTTACTACGGGACATCCAGAGAAACCACTTAAGGGATTCTTTCCACTCTCTTTGATGTTTATGAGTAAGCCCAGACTTGTTGATTTAAGAGCTACAATCTTGGCTATATGCCCAGAATTCATGGAGGGGGAGAATGGGTACAGGAACGCTTGTCTTTTCAAAATACATTGTATTTCAACTCCGAAGGGGGCAAAATACTTTATAGACACATAATACATACATTATTTATGTAAAACATACATTATATGGGCCTACTACAGGAGGAACATGGGTGATGCTACCCCAATTTTAGTAAACATGGGTCGGGGAAGTTATAGCCATGGAGAGGCAATGGCCTGCAATGGAAGATGAGGCCAAGGCTATCTACACCTTGTTCCTCACTCCCACTCCTCCCATAGATGGGCTTGTGGTTGCTTATCTTCTGTGCCCACCAGCCTGTGTGTGCTGTTGTTTAACACCAGATCAGTACACAATAAAACTACACTCTTCCATGATTTGACCATGGATGAGGGTGCCGATTTGGTGTGCATTACCGAGACCTGGGTGGGTGAGCTGGGAGGAGTTAACCTGACCCACTTTGCCCACCTGGATAGTTGGTGCAACACCAGCACAGGATGCAGGGAAAGGGGTGTTGTGGTCTACAGAACTTCCATATCTGTCACCAGGAAACAACTCTGTCTTGGAGCTGGCGGTGAGGGCCTGCACTTGGTGTTGGGCCAAGGAGACAGTAAAGTAGGGTTGCTGCTGGTATACCATCCACCCTGCTGCCCAGCAGTTTCTCTGACCGAGCTGGCAGAGACCGTTTCAGGTGTGGTATTGGTGAAGCCCAGAACAATAGTCCTGGGTGATTTCAATGAGGCTGCCTCTAGTGTTCTTGTCTGGGACTTCATGGCCTCGATGACAACCATGAGACTGTCTCAAGTTATCACTGGTCTGACACATAAGGCAGGGCACAGCCTTGATTTGGTTTTTGCTCCACATGGAGGAAAGGGTGGTCTAGAGATGGGGGGTGGATGTCACCACATGGTCGAGAACAGACCACTGGTGAAGTTTAGACTTATGGCTTCAATCCTCTCCTGCAGGGGTGGTGGAGAAATTAAGATGGTCTGCCCCGAGAGACTACTAGAATACACTGGATTCGTGAACATCCTGGGGGAGTTTCGAGTAGATAGAGCAGGTGACCCTGTTGAAGCTCTTGTTATGCTGTGGAACAACGAGACATTGGGCTCTTAACATGGTTGCCGCTGAGTGCCCTCTACAGTAATTTGTGCACCTTGGTATACCAGTGAACTAAGGGCAATGAAACAGGCTGGACAACAGCTAGAGTGCAAGTGGTGGAAGACATGCTGTGAGGCTGATCAGGCACGAGTAAAACATCATAACCACTTCTACTGTGAGGTGGTGAGCACAGCAAAGAAGGCACACTTCTTTGCCTCCATCACATCCTCAAGTAGTCGTCCAGTGGACCTTTTTTTTAATTGTCAGAGGTCTGTTGACATCAACTGCAGGAAACAGAATTTTAGAGCCTTCAGAAGCCCACTGTGAATTGTTTGCAAGGCACTTTGAGGGTAAAGTTGCTCGCCTCTGTAGCAATCTTGATGCCTCATCTACACCTATTGTAGTCCCAAGTGAGGTGTCCACTGCAATATCTGCTGCAACATCTTTGGAATGGTTTCAGTTGATGTGTCCTGATGACATGGACAAGGTGCTTGTAACGATGTGGCCAGCAATGTGCTCTCTCTACCTTTGCCCTTCTTGGCTTATTAAAGCTTGCTGACGGGATATGACCAAGTGGATTCAGGGTGTGCTCAACGCGTGTTTGTGAGAGGGA
The DNA here is from genome assembly GCF_030035675.1 of Rhineura floridana. Lineage (NCBI taxonomy): Eukaryota > Metazoa > Chordata > Lepidosauria > Squamata > Rhineuridae > Rhineura > Rhineura floridana. The sequence goes on along the minus strand of NC_084484.1, from coordinate 127,618,370 downwards.
GTGGTCCCAGCCACTCTGATAGAGGCAGTGATCTGACCGCTCCTGAAAAAACCCACCATGGATCCATTGGTTTGTGACAACTACTGCCTGGTCACAAATACTGCCTTTCTAGGGAAGCTGATTGAGAGGGTTATGGCTCAGCAATTGCAAGTACTCTTGGATGAAACAGTTTATCTCAACTCATTCCAATCTGGGTTCAGGTCTGGTTATAGGACTGAATTGATCTTGGTCACCCTGATGGATGACCTTTATTGGGAGAAGGATGGGGGAATGTGACTCTGTTATTCTTACTTGATCTCTCAGCAGCTTTTGATACCATTGGCCAAGGTATCCTTCTGGGCCGACTTGGTGAGATGGGTATTGGAGGCACTGTTTTACAGTAGTTCCGATCCTATCTCCAGGGACATTTTCAGATAATGGCTTTGGGCGATTGTCTTTCAGACCCCTGACAGTTGTGCTGTGGGGTGCTGCAGGGTACCATTTTGTCCCCCATGCTAATATCTTTATGAAGCCCTTGGGAACAGTCATCAGGAGATTTGGGGAAGGTGCTAGCAGTACGCTGATGATACCCAGCTCTATTTCTCTGTGACATCTGAATTGGAAAAGGTCATGCAACCCTAGACGAGTGCCTGTGGTGGGCTGGATGAGGGCCAATAAACTGAGTCTGAATCCTAGAAAGACCAAAGTGCTGTGGGTTGGTAGTTCCCAAATTCAGATAATTGGTCAGTTGCCTGCTTTGGATGGGATTGTACTCCCTCTGAAAGAACAGGTTCATAGTCTGGGGGTGTTCCTGGCTAGACGCCAAGTGACCTCAGTGGCTAGGAATGCCTTTTACCAGCTTTGGCTGGTAAGACATCTGTGACCATTTCTGGACCAGGATAGCCTGACCTTTCAAAATGGCTGCTGCCAAATTTTAACTGTACCTATTTCAGTTCCTAGAACGTTTACAGACATCATTCTGGTTTCTAAATATATGTTTTGGGGGTCAAGGAATTCAGTTATAAGGTTCTTAAATTCATTTGGATGTTAGATTTTACAAATCAGAACAGATTTTTTTATGGGACTTCATTACAGTGACTGGATTATTAGTAAACGTCATTGCATTGATCAGATGCTACATATGTGGAAGCAGTCTTCTGTATATGTATCCCCAGCGGATGGGGAACTGGGTGTGTAACTATATGCTGCTCTCTCTCTCTCTCTCTCTCTCTCTGATACAAAACCCTTTTTTTAAAAAAAAGCTAAAATTTTGAAGATTGCTTATTGAAGAGCAGGAATGAGGGGAGGGCTAGTTTCAACCCTCTGATTCCTCTTCCCCTACAAATAATTGATTGGCAGGATTTTGGTTCTTTAAAATAAAAAGTTTACTATACCCCTCTACTCCAATCAGATAATTACAGATAAAAGTCAGTGTCCATGATCATGGTGGCATGGATGAAGATTGTACGGTATTGTGTAACTTGGCCCTGAAGGTTTAAATACACCATCATTTTGTCACAACCAGATATCATATTCTATGGTGTGGGCATGTGGTGAGGATCTTACTTCATCAAGGGGGCCTAACCTTGCAAGTCCCATCCTGAATCTGTCTTGATTGCTATTTTTTTATCTGGGATCTGGGATTTGTGTCTAACAGCTTTGATCTTGTCCTGAATTCCTATACTGTAGTTTACATGTTCCATAAAAACAGTGAGAGGTTGCATTAGTCCTGTTAATCTGCAAAAAGGGGGGGGGAATTTTGTATCTAAATGATTTAAGAATATACTATGATTGTCACACTGAAATTGTTTCTGTAAAGGAAGAGCTTTGTGGGTTTCAAAATATATTACCAAGTCTAATAAAAAAAATGTTTTTCTTTTTCTTAGGCCCTCCTTCTGCTCCAAGGAATGTTATTTTTAACATTAATGAAACTGCTCTCATGTTGGAATGGAGCCCACCAAGTGACACAGGAGGGAGAAAAGACCTCACATACAGTGTAAATTGTAAGAAATGTGGGTCTGATGCCAGCCAGTGTGAGATATGTGGAGGAGGAATCCGATTCATTCCAAGACATACAGGACTAATCAATTCCTCAGTAACTGTGCTTGATTTTGTGTCTCATGTGAACTACACTTTTGAAATAGAAGCCATGAATGGAGTCTCGGAATTAAGTTTTTCACCCAAGGAGTTCACAGCTATTACAATTACCACTGATCAGGATGGTAAGTTTGTGTCATTTGTTTATCAGATAAAGCTTATGCAGTAGCGTTATTGTTAATAGTACATTTTGTGATATTTTTGGAAAGTAGACATCATATTTATACCTACTCAGACCATTAGTTCTTCCATGGTACTATTTTGTGGGGTGGGTGGGGAAGAAATGCTTTCAGGATAACTGATAAGTGTTCACACAAGGTGTTTTGTTAAAATTACACTATCCAAGTGAAAAGGTGTCACATGAATTGAACTTAATCTGTGTACACGCTACACATTTAAAGTACATTCCCTCTGTCCCAAGAATCCTAGGAACTGTAGTTTATCTCTCACAAAGCTATAATTCCTCATACCCTTAACAAACTACAGTTTCCATTATTCTTTAGGGAAGAAATATGCTTTAAATATATAGTGTGCACACAGCCTAATACAATGTCGATGTGCATGCCTAATGTTTCTTTAAGCTTTCCTGAAGGTCTCTGTTTTTCTCTATTTTACCTTGTGCAATTACTCATGATAAAGTATACTGAGGTTTGATACTGTGCAACTCTATTAATTTCAACAGTACTCATGGCAGAACAATAACTTGTGGATTTCATGCTAAGAATGCAGCTCTCAGTCCATTTAAGTCAATAGTAACATTTTCACTAATTTCAGTAAGTTGACTGCACTCAGCATGTATGTTACATATGCGCTTATGTATGTAAGAAATGTACTTCAGATATTTAAAGTATTAAAATATAGGTATTGATACATGCTCCATGAATTTAATTTCACAAAATGTATTACTGTAGCTGGTTTGGTAGGTACAATTTTAAGGCCTTAAGGAAGCAAAGCACATTATTATGTATTCACCAAAGTGTTGATGATATTAGTAATGTAATTCTCAGAAGTATTCGAAGGTACATACTAGATACTACACTAACTTCTGTACAGTTCGGCTTGTAAAACTGTGCACAAGTGTGTGTGGTGATATAATTTATTTCTTGTTACGATCCATTTAAATATTATGGGTGATATTCAGTGCTAGTTCTACTCAGAGTAGACCCATTGAAGTTAATAGACATGACTAACTTAGCTTCATTACTTTCAAATAGTTTATTCTGAGTAGGACTTAATTGAATCCAACTTTATGACATGTTCATATGAATAGCCATAAAGAATTTGTGATATTGTGGTCAGCTTCTGTGATCATTTTTATGTGAGACTATTGTCAAAATGTTAACTGCAGGAATTTAAGTGGCTACTGCTTGGACAAGCAACATCTGGCACTGATGCATTTTTCCACATCAATATCTGATACAGATGCTAATACACCTGTGGATATGCATTCTCACAACACCTTCAATGTGACTCTCATCTGGGCTATCTTAAATAGAATGGAAGCAATTGGAGATGCATTTTCCTGTCAAGGTGTATAAGTTGTTAGGTGTGACTAGTTGCATGCACAGCATCAGGCTACTTCAATCCCAGTGTCTTGAATAATACAGTATATATCAATTTGTGTGCAGGACTAGAGTCCAAAATGTTATTTTTGTGATCTGTGAGGGTTTTCTTACTAGTATCTTCTTTGATTCCCCTCCCCATCTAGATATGAAGTCAGCATATTATTGTTGAATTATATTATCAACAACAAATGGATAGTCTAATCTTAACATTTGTTGTCTTGGCGCACAGCAGTTTATAATAGGTGTATCAATGATATAGAAATAGAGTTCTCAAATTATGATGTCTGTGTGAGGTTATTATGGAGGGACTGAGGTAGCAGAACTGCTAAAGGGATGATATTCAATTCCTAGCCACAGGCTTCCCTAACTCTTCCAGCAATTAATATTTTGCCCCATTTGTACAGAAAAACTGTCATATACATAGGAAGAATGGCTTAATTTTGGTTTTATTGAGAGCTACAATGATCAATATGTATACCACATGGAAAACTAAACCTTCAGAACTGAATATCCATTGACACTTAATTTAAAGTCTTATACAAGTAATTAATCAGCATCATGCAATAATTGTATATTCACCAAACTATCTAGTACATTTGTTTAAACATTCCCTGTATCATTAATTCCTTCTAATAGTAAAGTAGTTGGCTCCATGATGACCAGATTGGTAGCAAATGGGACACTCTTATAATGAGGTATCTGCATATCCAGGGGAAACCTAGTTACTCAGAAAAATATTTGTAAATTCAGAAAAACCAAAAAATGGCCTGACAAGTTTTGAGCATGCTCATTGCTGTCAAGGAGGCACAGAGGCTAAAAGAGTCCACAGGGCTTGGAATTTATTGGGATCAGTGGGAAAGCAATTAATTAGTTCTCCAGTGGTTCTTTCAGATGTAAAATGGGCAAAGCCTCTGGTAGCTTCAAGTAGGGGAGCAAAAGCTATGACCTTCCAGATGCTGTTGGACTCCAACTCCCATCTCCCATCAGTTTCAGCCAGCATTGGCAATGGTCAGGGATAATGAGAACTGTAGTTCAGCAACATCTGAAGGAACGCCTGGCTTAAATATCCTGGAAAGATAAAATTAGTATTTGGTAAGTGCAACATGAGTAGTGTGTTTCTTTATCCCAATTTCCTACCTACCAGGGAGGTAATTTCCCCTCCCTGGACACCATTGGAGGAAAAAGACATTTATTCCACTATTATTCCACTTTAAATAGTCATGGCTTCCCCCAAAGAATCATGGGAATTGTAGTTTGTGTAGGATGCTGAGAGTTGTTAGAAGACCCCTGTTCTCCTCACAGAGCTACAGTTTGCTACAGAGATTTAACAGTCATTTCCTCTTCCCAGAAAACTCTTGAGAATCGTAGCTCTGTGAGGGGAACAGGAGCCTTCTCACAGCTTTCAGAACCCTTCACAAACTACACTTCCCAGGATTCTTTGAGGGAAGCTATGACTGTTTAAAGTGGAATAATAATGGAATAAATGCCTGGTGTGAATATGACCAAACACACACACATTTGGGAATAGATGAGCACCTTTCTGATCACCTTGCTTCAAACCTCAGCAGTTAGAACTTAACAGTCTCAGGCTGTTGCTCTAAAGAGTTGGGGTATTTCCAAACATTTACATCTCACTTCCCAGTGATTCCTTATGAGCCACCAACTTCTCACTCTGTATCTGGGGGTAGTAATCAATTACTGTTCTAAAGATAATTTTATAAAAGGAAGAGAAGTGATATTGATTAGTGAAATAAACAATGAATTAAGTAGAATTTACATGAGCTTCCTTCCATACTTTTTCTTGTATTGGTTGCCCTTCTCTACAGCTGCTTTTTTATTGTTCTACTAACATTTATTTTTGAAAACACTCCAAGGACTTATTTCGACTATATTTACATTTTCCTCTACCTTGCATTTTTCCACATTTCTTGGAAGGGGAAGAATAGATGTTCACTTTCATTGTTAAAACATGTTAATTTGTAGCCCTTAACCAACTAATGTGTAGTTATAGAATGTCTATTGCACTTGCTATATGCTTTGTGTCAATAACCCTCCAAAAGTCATAAATTATATTGCAAAGTTACTGACATAATTTACCTTTTACCTTTTAAATATTTTTAAGCAGCAAAAATGGTGCTGTCTTCATAAACTTGTTTTATGAAGGTTTGCCATTTCATTTATCATCATGTCTGTTCTGCAAATCTCCCTTTATCTTCAAATAAACTGACTGAGACTCTGAAAAGTGTTCCTTAAATTCTTTGAAGATTTACCAGTAGCATTGTTAGTAATGTAAGAATTATTGTGGGGAATGCAAGCAGCATACACACTTGGGTTTTACTGTCAGGCTATCATAGATTACAAAAGCAGAAGTCTTTCCCTGCTTGGAAACTACAGTGAAAGCCAACATAGTTATACAAAAAGCAGACACTGGTAAAAGATACATATATATTACTATCTGCTGTCTACAAAGATAAATCTCCTGCCATTTCTCTGGCCTTGCACATCTATACAGGAGCCTTTAGTGTTTTTACCGGTATATCTTTCTTTTTTCTTCTGGCATGAGAACTGTGGAAGAAGAATGCAGAGAGTATTGGTTCTTTGGTGAAGGTTAGGACTTTTTGGAATTTTGGTCAAGCGTTTTGCATCAAGCCCAACCTCAAAAACATTAGTGAGACTCTTATATGGGGGAAATGTAAGACCCCCACATGAATACAGAAAATTAGATCTCTCTCTCTCTCTCTCTCTCTCTCTCTCTCTCTCTCTCTCTCTCTGTGCAGGGATACTGTATATATTTTTATCCCAGTCTGTATTGGACTTGAAATTGTTTTATAAATGTTTTTATTGTTGGTGCTTTTATTCTTACTTGCTTTGGGATGTTTCAAGGGAAGTGATTCATTAATGAGATAAATAAATTAGTTACCAGGCACAGTTGCTCTCACTGCTAGTTGCCCACCACCAACACCACCATCTTATGCACAAGACACTGTCTTCTGCCTAGGCACTTGTACTCTTTTCCCTGGCTAGCAGGGAATCAGCCACTTCCTTTCACACTCCTTGTAATCTTGACCACAGGCTGTCAACACATGGTCAGAGAGACATAAGTCCTGTGGCACAAGTGACCAGCATGTGCTGATCTTGGGCTGAGGTTACAAGGGCCTATTACTACAAGTATATAACTACAAGTACTATTCTTGTAGTTATGACAAGATTAGGCATCTCAGGCTTTGATGTGCATCTTTGGCCAATTTTGTTTGGCAGTGTTGGAATATCAAGGTTTGTGATGAAGCTAACAATGCCTGTTGCTTCTTTTCTGGTAGCAGAATGTTTTTTTCTAAGCTAAACTTTCATTCTTCTCTCACCCCATTTCCAATTGATTCATATTACATTGAGGAGATTAAAGATTGGTGTACATTTGAGGGCAATATTGTAGAAATATTAATGCAGTTTATGAAATATGTTAGTCATGCTCAGAGTAGACCCATTGAAATTAATGACTAAATGAGGTCCATTAATTTTAATGGACCTACACTTTATAGAGCTTAATTGGATACAACTTGTAAAGTTTTTATATAAATTCAAAGGTGCACCTTTTTACCCATTTTTGATTGGTTGTTCATCTTGCTATTTTAGACCGGTAATGATGACATGATTTTAGCTGTGTTTGGTTATTTATATATTGTGCTCTATTGTTCTATTATTGTGTAACTCACATTAGGACCTTCTGGTAAAGGGTGGGTAATAAATGCAGCAAATAAATAGTGAATAAAGTTCTCTTATAAAGGAAGAATATACATGAGTATCATATAAATACTATACATTGTTCAATTATTCATATCATACTGTACATTCTCCTGTAATTGCATTTAATCCAACAGCACATACATGACATACAAAGAATAAGCAATGTCTGAATACCAGTCAGAATTACTGTGTGTCCTGGCTCCCACCAATAGTATCACTCTAGTGGGGCACTTGAGCTGGTTATTGCCAAGGGCTTTAATCCACAGGTTAGCACACAACTTTAACATAGGTCAGGGTACAGCTTACAAAATCTAGCATCACTACAAAGCATGAACTGGCATGGCTACTTAAGTGAAGATATTGTCAAAACACTGGACATGCCCTCTTAATAAAGGATGGGGCGGGCACAGCTACTTTCGTGGGGCTTTTCTGTCAGCTCAGGAAAGGGCAAACAAGTGGGCACTCCTATGGGTAGGCAGGCTAATGGCCTCAGTTTGTTCATGCCTACTCCATCAACAGCATGTCCGTGGTGATGGGGGTAGAGATGACTGTTAGACCCCCCTCCAACTCTGCCTCTGGCTCTCCCTTTTGAGCTATGGGTGGGCTGGCTGCAGGAGGTGAGCCCAGCTGCATAGCCGTCATGGGTGTCATGCTCAAAGGGGCCAGTGGCTCAACCCTGTCACCTACATTGGGATGGGACTATCAATGGGCAGACTGCTAGGCTGCTCCCCAACATTCTCATCCGCTCTCCCCTGGATCTGAAGCCTCCTTCACCTCAGACCCATCCTGCCAAAATTTTCTACAGAGCGCATGACAATGTGGGATAAACTATAGTATTAAGGCACTTGAGCCTTAAGTTGAGTATCCTGTAAAAATATCACACCAGTGGTTTACAGTTAATTTTTTCCTTTGTTTGCTCAGCCGCTTTTTTGACTCTGCTGCAATGCAATTTCTAACCTGGCCAATTGAGCCCTAAGAATCATTACTTGTTTTAATTGTGTTGATGGCTGCAGTAATGTTTTCCATTGATCCCAATCAATACCCAATTGTATACTAAAATGAAACAGGTGTGGTGAATATTTGATTTGTCTCTTGCTTGTTCCAGGGAAATGAGTATCTCTCATTGCCAATGAAACAGTAGGTCAAGTTACATCAGGGATGGGAAACCTCAGGCCCACAAGCTAAACTTGGCCCACCAGACCTTTGCATGACATCAGGTATGGGGTGGGTAAGGGCAAGGCTTCAGTTGGGAGTTTAAAGTGGGGTTCTGATTGTTTGCCTGGGGCAAGGCATGCTCCCAATCACTAATCAGCTGATTGAAATGCACCTTGCACAAGGAGGGGAGAAGTTATTTCCATTTAGTGGAAAATGCTTTACCCTCCCAGTTCTACTCTTTGAAGCCACCTCATGCAGCTCCTTTCCACCTACAACATTGGGGATGGAAAGGAGAAGCACAGGAAGACCTGCAAAGGAAGACCCACAAAGGCAAGAGATTTTGACAGGTTGGTGGGGCAAGCCACCTGTCAACCATGTGACATCATAATTATGTGATTGACAGGTGGGTTGCCACACAAAGTTGGCTTGCAGGGTCAGGCCAGATAAAAATCTGGCCCCCAGAACCAAAAGCTTTCTCTACTCCTGAATTACATCTACATTCTGCAACGGGTGGGATACTGTTACGACCATCTTACCTTATGGCCATCTGCTGAGGTGACAGATAGAACACACTTATAGCCTCTCTTATACTGTCTCATTAAGAAGTCTGTTCTGCACAACACAGGAAGCAGACCTTTAGTGTTGTGGCATCTATTCTTTGGAATTCCCTCCCTTTAAATATTAAACATGAGAGCCAGTGTGGTGTAGTGGTTAGAGTATTGGACTACGACCTGGGAGACCAGGGTTCAAATCCCCACACAGCCATGAAGCTTACCTTGGGCCAGTCACTGCCTCTCAGCCTCAGAGGAAGGCAATGGTAAACCACCTCTGAATACCGCTTTCCATGAAAACCCTATTCATAGGGTTGCCATAAGTCAGAATCACCTTGAAGGCATTCCATTTCCATTTCAAATATTAAACAGGTGCCGTCTCTGTTCTCTTTTTGGTGCCTGCTGATAACCTTCCTCTTTCAGCAAACCTTTTAAGTAGAGACCTTATCCCAGTCCACATCTGTGTTGGAATTGTTTTTAAGATGTTTTAAAAGATGTTTTTAATTTTTTTAAAAAAATGTTTTTTTAAAAAAATGTTTTAATTGTACCGATATTCCAGCATATATATATATAGCCGTGGGGAACTACAGTGCATGTGTGTATAACAGGTAAGGGACTAAAACAAGACGTTGTTCGTTGTAGGAGTGTGAAAGACATTTGCGCAAAATGCTGGTATATTGGCTAAGAAAGCTACTGTTCCTTAACACAACAGGTATTGCAGTGTGAAAGGAATTGTAGAAATCAGGACATAAGCACTACCATTTTAATCTTTTAAACTAATGCAATAAGCCCCATAAAGCAGCCGAAGTTTAGAGCTAGTTTCCATGATAAATAATACTAGAAATAATCCGTTTGCAAAGGCTGGGAACCCTGAAGATTGCAGGAGATGTGCGCTTGCAGCCTGTCACATGACAGGCATCCAAGCTTCCTCGCTGTAGCCTCACTACATTTCTGTATTTTTTTTACTCATTCCTGCCTGTGCCTGCTCCCTGTTTGCCTTTGTTTGCTTTTGGTGAGTCCTCCTTACATTGTTTTTCTGAGTTTTATCTCTGAGATGTGCCTGCCGTTCTTTCCTGCCTTTTCCCCCTCCCCCCCATGGAGCCGGGCAGATGCTAAAAGATCTTAGAAAGGTAAAGGTGTCCCCGCACTTGTAGTGCGAGTCGTTTCCGACTCTTAGGGTGACGTTTTGCGACGTTTACTAGGCAGACCATATATATGGGGTGGGATTGCCAGTTCCTTCCCCGGCCTTTCTTTACCCCCCAGCATATGCCGGGTACTCATTTTACCAACCACGGATGGATGGAAGGCTGAGTGGACCTCGACCCCTTTTACCGGAGATTCGACTTCCTCCTTCTGTTGGAATCGAACTCCAGCCATGAGCAGAGCTTTCAGCTGCGTTACCGCCTCTTACCACTTTTTTCTCTTTGTTCACTTTATGCCAGCAAGTTTCCCCTGGCTGCTTTCAGACATGAGGCTTATTGTGTATGATAGTTGCTGAAGTTGCTTTTCAAGTCTTATAAAGTCCTTTTCTATTGTCGCTTAAGCCCTCCTTCTCTCAGGCTTTTTTACTTGAGCCGGAGCAGCCTGTATTTTTAAGGTGATCACGTTTCCCCCTTTTCCCCAGTGCTTTGTTTCTGGCTCTTTGTTTTAGAAGTTTTTGGTTTCTTGCTATTTTTCTTGCCTTTTTCACCGGATCCTTGTGTCTCCAATTGCAGCAATGTGAAAGACATTTGCACAACACGCCGGTAAATCAGTTACTGCAGTGTGAAAGGAATTTTTGAAATCGGGACAAAAGGACTATCACTTTAATCTCTTAAACTAACGCAGTAATCCCCATGTGTGAAAGCAGCCTAAGTGCACAAGGATTCCAAGGCAGTCCTTTGCATACATGGATTTCTTCTCTGGCAAACAAAAAATTAGCTCAAACTAAGATTTGTCTTTTGAAAAGAGCGCTGCTGCTTCTTCAGGAAAAAAAGTACAAAATAAAACAATTTCTTGGGCATGTACATATGATGTAACAAATGCTAGACACACAATATGCAACATACAGACATTCACATAGAACATAAAATAAATTATCTTGTTAGCTACAGCTTGTCTCTGTCACTGGCTTGGAGCCATTTCTTTAGCCTGTGAAAAGAAAGAGTATTCCATTTTCCAGCCCAGGCTTAAAATTTAGGAAGGTGTATACATATGAAAATAAACAACTTGAATTAGATCTTCTATCCCAAGGAGGATAGAGTAACCCTACAAGGATGAAAACAAAAATTGGAGGAAGAGAGAAGAAGAGATCTGCTCAAGCCTAAAAGAGTTAAAATTAATATATATGTATATCCAGTTTTATATACCTTTTTATGTACCAAAGTTGGTGTAAGAGTATATTTTGACACTAGGAGTCCATTTTATTTTTTTCCCAAATTATATACATTACATCGCCCTGACTCACACACACACACACTCAGCCTAAGGCTTGTATTAGGAAATAAGGGTTATCATAGTCAATTTTTCAGAAGTTTCCTAATTCTTCTCTTCCAGGACTCAGTGGTGTTGTATTCCATGAACTGATCTAACAATTAATTAATTAATTAATTAAATGCTTCCCTGCCTTTTACTGCCAAGAACTTTGGAACAAGATCTACTATGGGTTTCACTTGAAGGGTTAACTGCTTTGGAATAGGTAATGGCTGGAACTTTCTAAATTCCACGATGCCAGGAAGGTAGGCTTAGTCTAGAACAGTGTTACCTAGCTTGGTGTCTTCCACATGTTTTGTAATCCAGCTCCCAAAAGCTCCAGCCAGCACAGTTATGGTCCAAAACATCTGAAAACACCAGGTTGAGGAAGGCTGGTCTAGAATATCTAAATAGATTCCAAGACACAATTCCTGAGCACTCCTGAGAGTAATATATCTCTTGCTTCTAACAATTTATCTTGTTTCTCCAACTGATGAACTGAACAATTTTAATCTGACAGGCAGTTTGGAAACAAAGGTGATAAGAGACTATGTCATAATTAAGTATGATTGGCTAATGTCTGGATCAGAGATGGAGCATCTCTTGTAGATCTGAATCTGAGCATTTTTAGCACAATAGAGCAGGAAGGGGAGGCTTCAGGGGGGTAGGAAATAAAAAGCTGTCCTCATAAAATCATAGAATAGTAGATTTGGAAAGGGCCTATAAGGCCATCGAGACCAACCCCTTTCTCAATGCAAGAATCCAACTTAGAGCATACCTGACAAGTGGCTGTCCAGCTGCCGTTTGAATGCCTCCATGTTGGAGAGCCCACCACTTCCCTAAGTAATTAGTTCCGCTCTGACATTTAGGAAGTTTTTTCTGATGTTCAGTCGAAATCTGGCTTCCTGTTACTTGAGCCCATTATTCCATGTTCTGCACTGTGGGATAATTGAGAAAAAATTCTGATTCTCTGTGTGACAACCTTTCAAGTACTTGAAGAGTGCTGTCATATCTCCCCTCTGTATTCTCTTCTCAAGGCAAAACATGCCTAGTTCTTTCAGTCTCTCCTCATAGGGCTTTGTTTCCAGTCCCTTGATCATCCTTGTTGTCCTCCTCTGAACCTGTAACAGTTTGTCTGCATCCTTCTTAAAGTGCGGAGACCAGAACTGGAGGCAGTACTCAAGATGAGGCCTAACCAGTGCCGAATAGAGGGAAACGAGAAATTTCACATGATTTGAAAACTATACTTCTGTTAATGCAGCCTAAAACAGCATTTGCTTTTTTGCAGCCACATCACACTGTTGCCTCATATTCAGCTTGTGATCAACACCAATTCCAAGATTCATTGCTGAGTCAAGTATTCCCCATTTTATAACTGTGCATTTAATTTCTTTTTCCTAGGTGTAGAACTTTGCACTTATCTCTGTTAAATTTCTTTCTGTTGTTTTCAGCCCAATGCTCCATCCTATCAAGACCCCTTTGAATTTTGTTTCTGTCCTCCAATTTTGTATCATCTGCAAATTTGATAAACATTTTCTGCACCTCCTCATCCATGTTATTAATAAAAATGTTGAAGAGCACTGGGCCCAGGACTGAGCCTGTTTACCTCCCCCCAGTTTGAGAAGGAACTATTGATAAGCAACCTTTGAGTATGATTCTGTAGCCAGTTGTGGATCCACCTGATCGTTGTTCTATCCAGCTCACATTAACTAGCTTGCTAAGCAGAATATCATGAGACATTTTGTCAAACGCTTTGCTGTAGTTGAGATATATTATGTCCACAGCATTCTCACAGTCTACCAGGGGGTGTACCCGATAAAAAAAAATGAAATAAGGATAGTCTAGCAGGATTTATTCTTGATAAATCCATGTTGGCTTCTAGTAATCACTGCATTGTTTTCAAGGTGCTTACAGACTGACCGCTTTATAATCCGCTCCAGAATTTTCCCAGGGATTGATGTCAAGCTGACTGATCTATCATTCCCAGGTCCACCCTTATATGCCCTTTTTGAAGATGGGGACAACATCAGCCCTCCTCCAGTCATCCGGCATTTCGCCCATCCCCACGATTTTGCAAATATAATAGACAGTAGTTCCAAGAGTTCTTCAGCCAGTTCCTTCAGTACAGATGCAGTTCATTGGGTCCTGGAGATTTGAACTTGTTCAAAGTAATTAGGTATTCCTTGATCATTTGTCTATCAATCTCAAGCTGCAAACCTGCCCCTTTAATTTATTTATTTATTTATTTATTTATTTATTGTATTTGTATACCGCCCCATAGCCAAAGCTCTCTGGGCGGTTTACAGTAACTTCTCGTTTCTCAGGAGGGTCATAGATCCTTTTTGCATGAAGGCTGAGCCAAAGTAGGAATTGATCACTTCTGCCTTTTCTTTGTCATCTGTTATCATTTTGCCATCTTCATTGAATAGCTGTACCAGAATTTCTTTTCTGTCTCTTTTACTATGGATGTACCTGAAGAAAGCTTTTTTTGTTGCTTTTAGGATCGTTGCTAACCATAGCTCATTCTCAACTTTAAACTTCCTGACACTATCCCTGCAATTGCCATGTTACCTGTCTGTATTCTTCCTTTGTGGCCTGGACTTCCTTCCACTTCCTGTATATGTCCTCTTTTTTTGTTTCATTTTCAGGTCATCTCTAAGGTTTTTGTGAAATTACATTGGCTTCTGCTATTTCCCCCGTTCCTTTTTTCCCTGTTGGAATTGTTTGCAATTGTGCCTTTAGAATTTTCTTTTCCCCCTCCCCTGCCTGAAATCCTCAGTCTGGAGCATAGCAGTACTAAAATGATGAGGTGGTACAACACTGAGGGGATATTTCTAGTTCTACCTCACCATGCTGTATTTGGGAGTTTGGGAGAAAATTGGGATCAAGCAGGGCTAGCCCAAGACATTTTGCTGCCCAAGCCAAAGGACAAGATGTCACCCTCTCTCCATTCCACATGCAGAAGCCAACCAAAGTGGCAGCTGGATCTTGCTTCAACACTACTGACAGGATAGCATTCTTCACTACATCTGACCTGAGCTCTGTCCTCCAACAGAGGGAACAGGTGGGGGGGAAGCTCAGGAGGAACAGCCAGGGAGTTGCCACTTCTGCCTTCCAACATCTCCTCCCTGAGCCAGTAACCTTATCAGCTCTACATCCAGCTCTGGAATCAAGGAATGAGTGGTTCATGGTCCACATTCCTCAAGCGAATTGCCCTCTTTCCTCACCTTCAGAGAACATCCCCATATAATGGAACCACCAGTAGTCTGTAGGCTCATTGTCAACCACTGTATGATTTAAATGATTTTTTTAAAATCTGTAAACTTACATATTTCTGTGCACCTAAGAGCCGCCCAAGTTCTCTCTTATTTTTGGGTAGCCCTTTTGTGCTTCACTCAACCACCTCAGTTGTCTATTAGTGGGAACGATTATATCACCACAGTTCATAATCTCCTTGTTTGTAAAGTATTTTCCTGGCTTGTAATGTATGGTTGATTTACGAAAAGAGCGCCTTTTCCCCTTGAGGTTCTTCTCTGACTTAACATAATAAATTAGTTTGTTTACTAGCATATTCAACAAACCATGCTTACAAACACAGGAAGCTGCCTTAAACCAGGATCAGACTGTTTGTCTGTCTACTCAGGCGTTGTTTGCTCTGACTGGCAGGGTCTCAGGCAAAGGGTTTTCATATCACCCTTTTTAAGTGGAAATACCAGGGATTGAACCCCGGATCTTTTAAAGCCCATGTTTTACCACAGAACAATGGACTGTCCTAGCATTGACTGCTCTCAATACACATAGCCAAAACACTCCAGTAAGCATACTTAGGCAGATCTGTGGTTTCTGGACAGCCTGGGATAAGTAGTTCCAAATATTCCTCAACATAATGGATTGGGGTGGGAGTCATATGATCTTGGTACTTCATATTCCAAGCTGCCCGGCAGCAACTGAGAAGCATCCTGGCTTTAAGCCTAAGATTTCATAACATGTTACCTTTGTTTGTCAAGTCAGACTATTCGTCCATCTAGCTGAGTATTGTCTACATACTCTCTGGTAGTGGGATTTCTGGATTTCAGGCAGGAGTCTTTTCCAGGTCTATTGGAAGATACCTCCTCCTGATATTGTGCCCCTACCAAATTTGGAATTTATTTATTTATTTATTTATTTATTAAATTTATATCCCGACTTATGGCCAAAAGGCCCTCAAGGCGGCTTACAAAAACACGAATGTAACACATCATAAAGCATAAATACAATAATGCAATTCTCAAAATTAAATAACAAATAACATTATTAAAAGAAAAGAAAAAACATTTAAATGTGTCACAATAAGCGAACCAAACACTTTATAAAAAGGCCTAGATAAAAATCTTCAATTTCCCAGCAAATAAGTAGCATTTTTATTTTTAACATATAAATATACACAGTATATAAGTAGCCAAACAATAACAACAAACTAATGAGAACATCTCAATAAATATACAATTAAACAATCCCCACACACTTCACAACAGTGTCTAACAAAAATATGCTGTAGTCCAAATAACAGCAAAAATGAATCTCCAAAATTAAATCTTGACCCCAAAAACAACTAAAAAACAACTAACCCCAGTAGTCTATAGACATCCCGAGCAGCAGGTTCACGCGCACATACACACACACACGGTCTCTGGCCCCTTCAGCAGTTGCTGCTTTTGTAGCTGGAGAGATACAGGGCCCCACCCTTCCAGGCCAGGCGGAAATCATCCCGAAATGCAGGGAGCAGGTCTTGCAGAAACTCACACAGGTAGATGGTCATGTGGAAACCTCCAGGCCCCTCTGTACAACATGACTGGAACAGGAGATGACGTTGGTATAGGGCCACACTTAAATAGATTTGAGCTCATTCCAAATTAATGCAAATTGACTGAAATGAAATTATTCCATTCTCGCTCACGCCAGATGTAGCTTGCCCATCACTAGGGATAGTAGCCTTCAAATTACTATGTACAGTTACTCTTCATGGAAAAACAGGATGCAACCATGTTTCTTCTAATACCGCATCCATCTTTACCCCTTGAAAGGTAGAGTGACCTATGTATCTATATAAAAATTATATATCACAGTATTGTATACAATCTGAAATACCTGCAGAAATGAAAACAGGCTTGGTTTTCAGTCTTTTGCAATTTGGTCCAGCATTGTACAGAAATCTTTCCAGAGGTGATACAATGAACCTTAAGAAGCTGTTGAAACTGTTCTACATCTTGAGTGCTTTTCCCTCTCAAGAATAAGCCACCTTGTGCTATATATATTCCCACAACTGCAAAGAACCAAATTAAAGTAATCAGGCTCGCTTCATTTAGCTGGAATCTTTATCACTGACTGATACAGTTAGAAGAGTCATTACTGAATGATATCGCCTCCAGTTCAAGATATTCCCAAAATAAGATTGTGACTTCAGTACTGTAATTAGAAACCTTTGCCACAATACTTAATTGACTGACTGCTAAAATTCTGAAGTCACATTAGTAGCCTTTTTTCAACGTTTACCCAAACATTTCTGAGAGCAATTTCAATTAAAGCACGATCTCTGATGTTCCGACTTCATGACAAGCGAACTGAAGTCTTTTTTCCTTTCCTAGCAAAAGGAATTAGTTTGGTCAAAAGCAGTAAAGGAAGACATTAATCATGACTAGTCAGTCTGGAAAAATGTGCTTGTAGGTGTCATGACTTTCACACCAACCTTTAGGGAGCATGTTCAAAGTGAAGGACGTGGTAAATTACAAACCAATACTGCTGATGTTTGCTGTGGGGTCTTTAAAGCAATTATGTTCGTAACAGGTTGCTTCAATTCATTTGCTTCTTAAAATGTAGTTTCCTCATTATGCTCCATAACCCCTTCTCCTTCTAAGAGTATGTGTCTCTTCCATATGGATTTGCCAAAGACTTTTAGCCCTGTGACTGATTTCATTTATAAACTCTGATGGCATTAAGTTGTATATGTTGGGATAGTTTTAAAACCAGATTTGAAATGACCTAAAGTTTCATATTTTGAAGCCTTCAGAAATCTATTTATTTTACAGCTGAGGTAGCTTCAAAATAGTATTTTTAATAATACTCTCGCCTACTCCTGACCAGGTTTTATAATGAAGAAAGCTTGTCCTCCAGCTCCAGTTTTAGATTACATTTTTGCAAGTGTTTTCAAGCTTGCCTCCTAGGAAACAGTTACAGAAAGAGTTCCTATTTAAAGATTTAACTACGTTTTGCAAATATACAGTAAACATTACATTTTGAGGTGTATATAGCATACTTTCCAGAATCTCAAGCACAAATATAATTTGATTTGTTTATTTTCTCCAGCACAAACAGAAAGTATGCCAAAAAGTTACGGAACGACAAACCATTACCAAAATTACAAGAGGTTTGCCAAATATATATGCAAGAAAAACTGAATGATAATTACCCTGGGACATTCAAGGTTAATTGAGGAGTTGTATACACAGCAAGAGATTCATATTCTCTCTGAAAAATGTTTTCTGTTATCATGCAGTAATATCTGCCATTGTGAGTAGGCAGTTAAATACCACGGAGAAGTTTAATGTTTTGACTAATCATTCCTCCTCTTCTCATCTTAGAGAAACTGCTATAGCTTAGCCATTATATCATATTTTCATGCCTTTTCCTTTCACTGAAAAACCATGCCCCTTACAGATGTATTAAAACCATGCACTGTATAACAATACAGTTGAATACCATGATTTTTGTATACTATGAAGTCTAACTGTAATAGGAAAACCATTTTGTATATACTAAAAAATATTGGTTGGATTTGGATAATGTCTGTAGGTACCCTCCAAGCCTGTAATTCTGTAGTAGAGGAACCTGCTGCACTGGTCAAACCAGTTTCTTTCATAAGTTGATAGACCTGATTTATATGTCTGAAGACTTGGTTGAGAACAGATGTGTTGCCATAGGAACAAATGGTGGATGATGCTCTTTTAGGAAGATAGTTCACACATCCCTCACCTGGTTGGGGCAGGAGGTAGATTTTGTGTTTTTAGTCTACTCTGGAGCTGGGGAGCTGAAAAGACAGTGAGAGGCTTAACTGCTCTGTGTGCTGAATTCCAAGCCATGGCTTTGGGAGGCCACCCCAGAAACCAAATAAGGAAGCAAGATCTGTTGGAGTGTTAATACGGTGAGCTCCTTCCATCACATGCTCAGGTTGTATATATGTGTAAATAAAGCCATATACTCTAAAGACACCACAGTCTCCGCTTACCTTCATTCCAAAGAAACTGAACCTTGGGTGAGTGCTGGAACCATTTGGAAGTCTCTCATCGCTAAGATATTGGGGAGTGCACAACAATATAAAGAAAGTTATTGAAAAGGATTTTCATGTTCCATCTTATTGGTATCCAATTGTTCTACTGTATGAACTGGCACTCTTGCCGAAATACGCAAAAAAAAAAATCCTCCATTTTATTTAATTTAACTATGGTTTTCTGGGTGTGTTTTTATTTTAATAAAAGTGCCATCCTCAAATAAAATAGTTAGGGCACTGGTTCAAAACTATGGCTTGGTGCATGGACCCTTGCACATTCTGTAAGATGCAGTACCATGAGTAGAATTTATCCAGTACAGGGGCAGGTAATATTTCAGGAGAAGCTTTAATCAGTGTTCAAAGGAACACAATATTTTGGTTGAAATTGGACACTTAGGATAAGTACAGGGGTGTAGTCATCCAGGATCTCAGGGGGTCTTATACCCCTTACTTTTTTGGGAGAACGGTCCCAGCAGAATCCCTATGTCTCCAGAATCCTATGAGCCAATCGGCATGAAAAGGGAGTGTGTTAGCCACTGAAAAGAGTCTTTTAACATGCTTCCTTCTCCTTTCCTGCTGATTGGAGCCTATCAGTGTGGAAGGAGGTGAGTCAACCTCTGAGAAGACTCTTTTCAGTAGCTAATACTCTCCTAATGGCTCCTAGGGATGTCTCTTGTTGTGGGAGAAGGCATTAACAAGGATCTCATTCTCAACCCAGCAGCAAAACAAGAGGGAGAGGCATGGCTGTGACTATCATGAAGGGACTCTGGACTTCTGAATTTGCCACTACACTACTGGATAAGTACTAGACTGGAGTACTAGTACTAGAGTTTACTCTAAACAGTAGCACAGTTTAAAAGCGGCTGTTAAACTCCTGTCTGGCAAAAGGGTAGAAAAGAAATAGGATTTTTTGAGAATACATTGCATTAACGCTGCGATCCTATGCCCAGTTACCTGGGAGTTAGCTTCACTGATCTCAATGGGACTGACTTCTAACTAGACACAAACAGAATTGTGCTGTAAAGAACTAAAGAATAAACAGTTAGATTTGGGAAATAGATAATAGTCTTGGGAAACGGATTGTCATTAACTGTCAGCAGAAATAATTAGGTGATTAATTTAGTAATTTACTAATTGTATGATTGGTTAACCAGATTATGTATGCAAATGTAGTTGACTACAGAATGAGAGATAATGGAAATGGATCCTAGGTAAAGAAGGGAAATCATAAGCTAAATATTTTATCCTGTTTTAAGTATGGAAAGGAAACTGAACCATTTCCACATAAATAAGAGTTAAAGCTCCCTTGTACATAGTATCTCATTGCAAAAGAGTATCTATAAACACATGGATTGGGATTATGCAGGAGACATTTTGTACTTGGGCTTTCTAAGAGCTTTTCATACAGTCCCTCACCAATGACAACTAAATAAAGTTAGTAGTCATAGGATTTATTTTTTATTTATTTATTTATTTAATTACATTTCTAGACCGCCCTATAGCAGAAAGCTCTCAGGGCGGTGTACAACAAATAAAATCACAATTAAAATATGAGCAAGTGTGAAAAATATAATACAATTATAAAAACATTAAACATGATAAAAATCCAAAATAGAATTGCCATTGAGTTTATAAATTAAAATCCATATTAGGTTTAAAATTAAATTTAAAATGTTTAAAAAGCCTGGGCGAAAAGGTAGGTTTTTACCTGGCGCCGAAAAGATAACAAAGAAGGCGCCAGGCGTATCTCGTCTGGGAGGGCATTCCATAGTTCGGGGGCCACCACCGAGAAGGCCCTAGATCTAGTTGTTGATCTCCGGGCCTCTTTATGAGTTGGGACCCGGAGAAGGGCCTTCGACGTCGAGCGTAGTGAACGGGTAGGTACATAGCGAGAGAGGCGTTCCACCAGGTATTGCGGTCCGATGCTGTTTAGGGCTTTATAGGTAAGAACCAACACTTTGAATCTGGCCCGGAAACATATCGGTAGCCAGTGCAGCTGCGCCAGGACAGGTGTTATATGGTCAAATTTCTTTGTCCCAGTGAGAACTCTGGCCGCAGCATTTTGCACTAGCTGAAGTTTCCGAACTGTCTTCACAGGTAGCCCCACGTAGAGTGCATTACAGTAGTCCTATCTAGAGGTTACCATAGCATGGATAACTGAGGCGAGATTCTCCCTGTCCAGATAGGGTCGTAGTTGGGCTACCAGCCGAAGCTGGTAGAATGCATTCCGTGCCACCGAGGCTACCTGAGCCTCAAGTGACAGGAGAGGATCTAATAAGACCCCCAAACTACGTACCTGCTCCTTTAGGGGGAGTGTAACCCCATCTAGGGCAGGTCGAACGTCAACCATCTGGGCAGAGGGCCCTCCCACCAACAGCATCTCAGTCTTGTTAGGATTGAGTTTCAGTTTATTAGCTCTCATCCAGCCCATTATCGCGGCCAGGCAGCGGTCTAGTACATCAACAGCCTCACCTGACGAAGATGAAAAGGAGTAGTAGAGCTGCGTATCATCAGCATATTGCTGGAAACGCACTCCAAAACTCCTGATGACCTCACCCAGCGGCTTCATATAGATATTGAAAAGCATGGGGGACAGAACTGAACCCTGCGGGACCCCATATTGGAGTACCCAGGGACTCGAGTAATGTTCCCCCAGCATCACCTTCTGGAGACGATTCCCGAGATAGGAGCAGAGCCACCGCCAAGCAGTGCCTCCCACTCCTAAATCTGTAAGTCGCTCCAGAAGGATACCATGGTCGATGGTATCAAACGCCGCTGAGAGATCAAGGAGAACCAACAGAGTTACACTCCCTCTGTCTTTCTCCCGACAGAGGTCATCATACAGGGCGACCAAGGCCGTTTCTGTACCAAACCCCGGCCGAAAGCCCGATTGAAATGGGTCCAGATAATCAGTTTCATCCAAGAGAGCCTGGAGTTGGCGAGCGACCACACGCTCTAGGACCTTGCCCAGGAATGGAACATTTGCTACCGGCCTATAGTTGTCCAAATTATCAGGGTCCAAGGAGGGGTTTTTTAGGAGCGGTCTCACCACCGCCTGTTTCAGGCAGGGTGGGACCACTCCCTCTCGTAAAGAGGCATTAATCACCTCCTTGGCCCAGCCGGCTGTTCCATTCCTGCTAGCTTTTATTAGCCATGAGGGGCAAGGATCCAGAGCAGAAGTGGTCGCCCGCACCTGTCCGAGCACCTTGTCCACATCCTCGAGCTGTACCAACTGAAACTCATCCAGTAAAACAGGACAAGACTGTGCTCTGGACACCTCATTAGGATCAACTGCTACAATAATGGAGTCAAGGTCCCGGCGGATGTTCATGATCTTATCACGAAAGTGTCGCGCAAACTCATTACAGCGGGCAATTGATGGTGTTATTGCGTCCTGGGGACCAGAGTGTAAAAGTCCCCGGACAACTTTATAAAGTTCCGCTGGGCGGTTAAGAGATGACTGAATAGAGACAGCAAAGTATTGCTTCTTTGCTGCTCTCACTGCCTTCACATAGAGTTTGGTAGAGACCCTCACAAGTGCATGATTACAGCCGTCGGGAGTTCGCCTCCATTTGCACTCAAGCCGTCTCCTTTCTTGCTTCATCACTCTTAGCTCCGGGGTAAACCAGGGAGCCAATTGAGCTCTGCAACGGAGAGGGCGCACCGGGGCGATCGTGTCAACTGCCCGGGCCATTTCTGTATTCCACAGCGTGGCCAGGGTTTCGACAGGACCGTCAATTCTATCAGCCGGAAAATTCCCTAGAGCCATCAGAAAACCCTCAGGATTCATTAGTCTCCGGGGACGGACCATCTTACTTGGTCCTCCACTCTTGCAGAGGGGAGAAGACAATGTGAGAGATAAGGAGATGGGTCTCATGGATTGGTAACAGGTTAAAGAACAGGAAGCAGACAGTATAGGAATAAATGGTCAGTTTAAAAAATGGAGGGATATAATATATAGAGTCCCCCAAGGTTTTGTTTTGGGACCTGTGTTTTTTAACTTGTTCATAAATGATCTGGGGTGAGCAGTGAAGTAGCCAAGTTCGCTGATAATATGGCTTACTGTTATATTAGGAGGAAAACAGTACTTAATGAGAAGAATTCAGCCCTTTCAGGTTCACACTTGAAGTTGATATACCTGCCACTGTAACTTTGATGTTAGGATATTATGGTGTTTTACATGTTGGGCTGCCTTTGTAGACTCTACACAGTAGGTATCAGATTCAGAATGCAGCAGGGCCAGCTTGCTGTGGGCCCCGGCAGACACACACATGCCCCAACTACCTGTCCCTGAAGGGCTCCTCCTTAGGGTGGGTAGGTAGCGCTCCCTTGCGTGATCCGTGGCACGGATTGCAGGAGGGAGCTCCTAGATACCCCCTGCCGCGTAGGCCCATGACACCCGCCTGCAACATGCTTCACCTACCTCTCTGCTGATGTAAATGCTGGTTGCGTTGCAGGTGCAAGCCTGCCATCAGCCAAGGGAAACCTCCTTTCCTTAGGGAAACCTCAGCCACCATCTTGGTTGATCGCAGGCTTGTGCCTGCAGTGCAACCAGCATTTACATGAAGGGAAAGGTAGGCAGAGTATGTTATAGGCAGGTGTTGCGGGCCTGCGTGTCAGTGGGAGGGGGTGCCTGGGAGCTCCCTCCTGCAATCTGCGCTGTGGATCAGAGAAGGGAGCCTCTGGTGCCGGCTCTGAAAGTAGGGGTACTTATGTGGTCTAGTTTGGGACTATAACTCCCAGCTGCCCCAGCCAATGTGTCCAGGAATGATGCGAGTTGTACACCAGAACATCTTGAGGTCACCATGTTGACTACACTTGCTCTAAAGCAGGAAAAGACAGACTTCTTGCAGTGTTTACTTGCAGTGTTTATTTTTTGTTTTGTTTTTACTAGATCCGCAGACTAGCCAGACCAGCCAGTCAAGTGAAAAATTCTGGTTTGGGGACAGACAGACTCTCAGAATTAAAGAGAAGGGATGTAGCTCAATGGTAGAGCAGCTGCTTTGCACGCATAAGGTCCCAGATTCAATCCCCAGCATCTCCAGGTTGGGCTAGGAGAGGTTCCTGTCTGAAATCCTGGAGATCTGCTGTCAGTCAGCAAGGACAATACTGTCCTAGATGGACCAATAGTCTGACATGGTATAAGGCATATTTCAGTGTTCCTAATTAAAGAACAAGGTGCTTCTGAGCACGTTTGTTTTCAGTACTAAAACTGAGCTCATAGACCTGTCACACAAAAATCCAGTCCTGGTTCTCTCATACACACTCAAACTTTCTTCATCTCAACAGTCTAATTTAGAAAAGGAAAATTCTTGTTTGTTAAACAATTGGAAGTCAGAATCTTTACTGGTCTGTTACAAAACACTTACACTTCTATCAGTATATCTCTATCTACTTCTGCCTGCCCCTGCTCTAGAGCAAACGCTGAGTTGATTCCTGTATCCCTCTGGACACAATTGACAGTACATTTTTTGACCTATAGTCCAGTCCATGTCTGTACATATAAGGAATCTGGCTGGTGTCCATTGGGACTGGTAGGGCACAAGGCAGGAGGCCAACAGCAGATGGAGCCAGAGCCAATGACAGGCAGAGCCAATTCTAGTTTTTCTCCATTTTCCTTCCTGCTGAATTCTACAAGTGCAATACTGAGACTAGGGAGGAAGAAGCTGACAGCCAGTGCCACACACTGGACTGGTTGTAACCAAAAAGACAGATGGGGGTGGCTGAGGGCAGACAGAGATTGGTGGGATAGTGTCTTCTTCACCCTAAAGGACCAACTTCCATTGGATCTATATAAGGGGTGTAACAATCTTTATCATTTACCATTGCTGACTAATTACATGGTACTCTCCACAACTGTGCAATCTCCCTCCCCTTGGAAACCTTGTGGTCATCTACGGGACCTTTGTTATTGTGATGGAATTTAGTGTCTTGGTTTATTTGGACTTGAATGTAAAATATGTGTTAGCTTGCGCTTTTAATCTTGTTGGATCCTGTGGAATCCTAGATTATACTTCTGGGGTTTTTTATTGCTTTAAGTCTATTGCAACCTGTCTTGACCTCTTGGAAAAGATTTGGTGTACATTTTATTTAGTTTGTGTTTGTTTAACAAAACTTGTATACAACTTAATTGTGAAAAAAACTTCTAAGCAGATTGTAAAAAACATTAAAATTATAAATAAAAAACAACACACCAGTAAACTAAAAAGCACATCAACATCTATGTGTCTGGATTAGGGTTCCCAGGTCAGAAGCATCCCAAACCCTGAGATTTTAGGGGCCTAGTGATGTCATCGGAGCAGGCCCTACTGATGTCACACAGGCAGGCCCTAGTGATATCATTAAGCATGATACATTAAGCATGATATATTAAGCATCAACCACAGTTGCTTGGAACACACAATTCAAACAAAAACATTTATCTGATTGGAAATTAAGATAGAAATCTTAGCTAAAAGATGATGTTCCTAGGTCCAGCTGAAGTGACATAATCATTTCTTACCTACTTAGGGAGCCTGGTAGGGAACATTTAATCTAGCCTAGTTGCTGCTGGCAAGAAGGGTTTAAGTGCCCTCAAGCCAGGCCAGTCACCAGAAGGCCATTGTAGAAAGAAAGGAGCCTAGTATTGTGGAGATGTTAAAAGGGAGCATTCAAGAGTAAAGTTGGATGCCTCTGAAAGCTGCAGTTCTAAACACACTTACTAAGGGATTAAGCCCCATAGAACTCAATAGGACTTACTTCTGTGTAGATATAGTTTGGATTGTGCTGCTGGTAAAGCTTGACTAGAGATCCTCTGCAAAGATATCCATATCCAAGCAGGGTTGGCAACTCCCTCTCTGGAATGCCCTGCCCCTGCCTTTTAACATGGCTACTCCAAACTTCTTTACAGACTTGACCCTTCACTTCAGAAAGAGGTTTGAGAAATGAGTAAGAGTAAGAAGATTCTCTACCCTTTTTTGCCTACACTGTGGGCTGCTATAAGCTCACTTTGACAGCCAACCCAATTCCAGTGAGCAATAACTGACAGAGAGAAAACACACATGGTTTGATCTACCTTCACAGGCAGTAGATTGGGAACAACAGCAATTGAAGCCCACACTTCCCATAATTTTCTTTTACCACTATTGAGCAAGAGACAAACCATCATACAGTCAATAAGGTGCATCATCAATGGGTTTAAGGGGGTTGAGCCGACCGCATGGAATCACTGTTGTTGCTTCTAATGGATGTAAGGGAATGAGGTTAAAGGTAAATGAAATGCAAATAGAAAAAGAAAAAACAGTGATGATTTCCTAAATGCAATACCATACTAACCACAACAAGATTCCTGTGACTAAGGCAGCAAACTCAGCATCCCACAACTAGCCAGGATTCCTAACCAAAAACCAACACTCAAAATATTCTGTCAGCCAGTCAGCCAAGGTTACAGCAATCCCATGGAGCACACCCTGACCCAGGGGCTGCAGTTAGTGCAGAAAGCTGTGGCACGATTGCTGACATGAATGGTACCCTATCAGCACATAATACCTCTGCTCTGAAATCTGTGCTGGTTGCTGATTTGCTTCCAGGCCAAGTTCAAGGTGTGCTTCCCATGTTAAGGGTGCCACATAGCACTTATTCTGCTCCTATAAGAAATACTTTAACTGTTTTTGCCAATTATTTTATTGTGTTAATTCCTTCTATAAACCGCTTTGAAGGTTTTTGCAATAAAGCGGTATATAAATATTATAAATAAAATACATAAATTTTGGAGACACTGTCACCCCTGGATCTCTTTCTTCTTGTAGGAACAAAGGATTCTGCCTTATGCCAACTCAAGCCATTTGGTACCATCTAGCTCAGTACTGATAACATGGACTAGCATTGGCTTTCCAAGATTCCAGGCAATAGTCTTTTCCAGAGATTGAATGTTGGATCTTCACATGCAAAGCATGTGCCTCACCACTGAGTACAGATCTTTCCCTGTTTTAAAAAGTATCTTTTAAAATTGTTCTTTTCAATTCAGTGATGAATGCACAGCATACCTAGGGACATCCACACCATGCATTTAAAGCACATTTAACATACATTTGAAGCATATGAATCCCACCACAGAATCATGGGACCTGGAGTTTGTTAAGGGTGGTGGGAACTATAACTGTGAGGGGGAAACTACATTTCCCAGGATTCTTTAGGGAAGTCATGTCCTTTAAATGTGAGTTGGATGTGCTTTAAATGTATTATGTGACTCTATATACACACACACTGAAGATTTATTATTATACACCCCATATAATAATTTATTGTCAAAATCAGTTGGTCATTGCAGATCATTGTTTTTAAAAATAAAATCAGTATTAATTTCCTACAAAATAAAAAGCAGTTACACCTAAGTAAGCCCAGCCTAATTGCTTTATGAAATAAGATTTGAGGGGGAGAGAAAGATTTACAACACAAACACAATCCTTTGCTATATTCACTCAAAAGTCCCAGTAATTTACAGCAGAATCCTAACCATGTCTACTCAAAAGTTTAAGTGCTATTTAATGGGGTTTATTCCACTATGTGGGATTAACATTGCAGTTTTACTCCCAGATGTGAGTATAGGATTAAAACTTCATATTGGGAAGGTTTTCCAATCAGGCTATGAATTAGACAAATAAATAGCCCTCCTCAACAGCCCAGGAAAATTTATACTTGTTTGATTCCTCGTAACATATTGTAGTGGCATTTAGATCTCCTGAAAAAGAGACTTTTGCTACTGGTGAAAGCTATACACTTAGTTTATGAGATTTGCAGACAAGCAGGGAGGAAAATAAGTTTTCTGGCCTTAGAATGCATTGTAGCTATTACCTGGAGGTCAACCAATGCCTTGTCAATCAAACTCCTGACTTCATTTATTGGCTACAAACCTGAAAGTGCGGGGTTAGAGCAGCCAGTTACGAGCACATTTAACAGAAGTTGGGGGGGGGGAGCTTGCATTTTGGTGTATATCTCTTGAACCAGACCACCTAGAAACTTAATTTTTTAACAAATAATGAAAATAATAAAAGCTGAGAGTCCGGAGATTGGGTCACCTGGAGACCCAGAGAGGATCCCCAAAATCCAGAGTCTTTAGGCAAAAAACAGAGACCTGGTAACCCTAGTCTGGATAGGTTTGCCTAAACAGAAATGTTTTAAGCAGGCATTGAAAAGAATACAGTGAAGGTGCCTGCCTGATGTAAATAGGTGGGGAGTTCCAAAGTGTAGGTGCTACCACACTTCTATGCAAATTCACAAACGTGGATTTTCTAATGGCTTAGTAGACATAATTTCTGAAGAAGGTTGCTTAGAACTGCATCCTTAGTTAAATATTAAAAGTCAAACACTTGTAAGATGTATTAATGCTGCAGTAAGCTCAAAGCAAAATGTGTTTATCTAAAAGAAAGGCATGCCAGTTTATGTAGCAATTTATTCCCTGGAGTAACTTAGGCATTATTACAAGAACTTTAATACTGCCCAATGTGCATCTTTATTCATGAATCATAACAATAGGCTTAATAATATGATCGAGTACTTCTACCTCCCCACTGGTCCAGTAGTTGTGGAATAAGACTTGTTCTTATTTTTTCATGTACGCTGCTATGTTTACAACATATCTTCTAGATCTTTGATGTGAGCCATTAAAAACTGCTATGCAAAATAGTGCTTGGTGGATTGTGTCTCTTATACTGATTTTTTAAAAAATGTTTCATAATTTTTTTGTTGCACCTGGTTCAGTTCAGTGATATGTAACTGGCATTATGAACTGTAATAAGTGCTGTCAAAGTATAGCACATCATGCACATTTAATGAATCTATCTTTGCAGCAGGGGCTTTCACACTTGATTTGAGTCAGCCTCCTATGTTAAGGGCTCGAAATCTATTTGAGCATTCCCCTGGTTAATGAAAATGATGAAAAACAAAAAATGCAGCTGGTAGTACTTGTTCTCATCTCAAACCTGACAAGAGATAAACTCAGAGAAATGGAAAGGAAAGCTACCTAACTCCATGAGAGAAAAAACAGCAACACCAGTTTCTGGTCTTATTGGCTCAAATAGCAGAGACATGCCACTCTTGTAGTAACCCCTCACTGCTGCAAAAAATGAAGATCTCAGAGCCTGATGGTATCATACCAAGGAAGTGGGAAGTAATTCCTTAGAAGTAGCCCACCACTTTGCAAAGTCATGCATATTCGCTGGTGCTGAAAGTGTTGGAATGTATGAGGTTCAACTCCAACTTGATGGGTTGAGGCTGCATGGGGTTAATAAGGGTAGCTAGAGAGCTAGACCTCTTGCTGGTTGAGGCTATACCTATCGCTTTGATCCTGCAGTCTCTTCCCTTCCTGCTAGTCTGATAAGCAAAGGAATGTTGATCCCATTTTCCTACTTGCCTTTCTCAGCGTTCTCTTTCTCTCGAGAGGGGAGCAGACATCTTCTCTTTGTCTCTCCCTCTCAACCAGCATGAGAGCTGCACTGGGACCAGTGCAGACTGCTCCAACATAGTCAGTTAAGCTAGATATAGAACTCTTTCCTATCAAGCATGTACTTCCAGAATAAAGTAGTTGTTTCTTATTTTAAAGCTGAAAGTCTCTGTCTGACTAATTTGCAGGGAAGGTAGAATCTTAGCAAAGATTCAAACACACACACACACAGCTCGCTCAATAGTCTCCGTTCCGCAGTGCTACGCAACTTTACTACACATCTCAATAGAGAGAAATTCCGACAGAAAGAACATCTCTAGGAATGGATGGTGGAGTCCTTGTAGGGAGAGATTCTATCATTAGGATTCTAGAGAGATGGATTTGTTGACTGCATGGTGACTTGACTGCCTGATTTCAAATATTGCAGACATTGCACATAGTCTAGATCAGATGGTACATACTGCCAGACACAGTTCAGTGACTGGTATACATCAACGCCATTGACATTGGGAAATACAGTTAAGAAGTCCTGAAAACTAAATTGAGATTGCTGAGTAAGATTCTGAGTCCTCCAGTTGCTGAAGACATAAAAACAAACAAAAACATTTATTTGAATACAGGAAACCAGGCAATAAAGTGCTTTTGATCTTAGATAAAAACGTTTGAGAGAAAAGCAAATGATTAAGTTGCAAGTGATTGTTCATATTCAGAACTGTTCAATTGCATATTGTCATTGAGCCAAATTGCAACTGTACCTTGCACAGTAGAAATCACAAGCCCACATGGTAGTGAACTGTCAAATTGTTCTAGTGCAGACATTAACTTAGAGCAAAGACTTGGAATTCAAAGGGACACAACATTCCTGGAACTTGCACCCATGAATCCCAACAGTAGAAAGTATCAGGGATCTCAAAGCTTGTCTGACACAAACACGTTATTCCCAGCAACACCATGGCAGCTGACAAGCAACGGAAACTGCTGGCCTGATTTGATGCAATGCCACCATTACAGATGTGCAAGGAATAGCACTGCAGCTTCCAGCCAGCAGTGATCAGGTGACAGAGAGAGGCAAGGGACCCATCTGTCCCTGTTAAACTACTGATTCCATCCTCAAGTCAGTAGTTTTGTTGCTCAGGTGCAGGTTGAGGCTGCTCACAAATTGACTGGCTCGCTTTCTGCTAACATGGCAAACTGATGCATGTTTACTCAGTAGTAAGTCCTGCTGAGTTCAGTGAGGTTTACTCTGTAATCTTTTTAGCAGCCTAAAATACCAGGTGGCATGCCTCCAGACTACTAGCTCTAACACAGAATTGTGACCAGGTTGTTTGTGTGTGATGTGCTCTGGTATTACTCAGATGAAGAGTGGTATATAAATATTTTAAAATAAAAATGGAATTGAACTAAATTATCCATTAATTTTCATATTCCTTTGTGTTGGAAAATGGCATTATTTTCCTTGCTAATTCTACTTATCATAAGACTTTCTTACATAAATTATTTGTTTCATTAACACTCCATACATTTTTTAATAAGAAAAATCAAAATATGAATCATGCCCTAAGAGAAATTCGGTTCTCCATGCTTCTCTTTTGATTAACCACAACCTGCTTTGGGCATTTTGTTTCAAAACACACTCAGAGTGTACTTTAATGTCCTACCCATGCTCATCCTGTAGTGGATTGTCGCTGAACGAAAAATTATTCTGGAAGGAAATAAATTGTTTGGAACACTAAATTCTTTATTTAGGGCCAGTGTGATTTAACTACAGTAGATTCAGTTATAAAATAGCTTTTCATTATATATTTTCCTTTCATTTTTAAAAAATCTGTAACTGCCATATCACTGGCATGAGAATATAAATGCCAAATGATAAATTGAGGCTTCTCCTGGCAACATTGCACAAACACAATGACTATGGTGTTAAGCATCAGTGCATGCCTTATTTCAAATTAAGTGTGACAAATTAGAATGTTAATTGCTAGCTTTGGAATAAATACTGTATTGCTGATTGGAGAAGGCATCATAAAACTACTGTTTACCTTGCACCAACAAAATGCCTGACATGTTGGAAAAATGAGAAATCTCTCATATAAAATATTGTAACTGATGAAGTAGGCATATGCAGATTGTGTATGGTCATGGATTTCCCTGCAAAAATATACTTGCCAGTCTAAAAATAAGTAAATAGGAAGATGCATTAGAGTTCTTGTATCAAGGTGTGTAGGTTATGGAGAAGAACTATATATATCTCTATCATTATTCCTGACTAGAAGATATTAGAGTTACTGTCAACTTCTCTTGAGACAAGTGCCAAGATGAACAATTGCTCTTTAAGTGAGTGTGACCTCAAAGTCCAAAAGACACTGTAAATTACATGTCTCCTTAAGTACCTTCTCATAGGCTCATAGATAAAATGACTGTGCAACATATGGCCATATATTTGTTGTGTAATTTTGTATAGATATTAGCAGAGATTGTCAACGGTCTGAGATGCTGTGTGCCAATGTGTGCAGTTACGTAAATTTGTATATTTGTTAGAGAACAACAGTGGTCTGAAATGTGTGTGTGCCAGTGTGTGCGTTTACCTAAGAAAGCAGGCTTTTACCCTGCATTGAGATCACTGAGACTTAAGACTTAGTAAAATAAGAAAAGCTACTTTCTTTATAGAAATACATAGTAGATAGGAAAGGCATACCTAGTTCTAACTAACTAACAAATTTGGAGGCGCAATGCCCAAGTTTGGGAGTTGCCCTCATGGCTCCAGAGGGAGACAGCAGAGACAAAGGAGTCTCAGACAGTCGAACAAGAGAAGAGAAGAAATGGTGGAAGGAGGAGGGGCAGATAAGCTTCCCTAAGCATATCAGCCTAACAATGGAAGGAATTCAGTCAGAGCATCACAGGTAAAGGTAGTCAAGCCTAGCCACCTGGAGGACCCTAATTCTATTTCCCTTCTGGAACATAAACAAAAGAACAAAACAGGAGTTGCTCTTGCCCCACTTCCAACAGTATTCTCAACCAATAATGTTTTAGAATTAGATATTACCTGGGAATGTCGCTGGAAGTTTCTGGTATTTTAACTATGCCTGAGATTAATGAAAATAATGTTTGTATCTTTAGGCAGCAGAGTCCTGAAGAGTGACTTTTCAAATGCTCA
The DNA here is from genome assembly GCF_030035675.1 of Rhineura floridana. NCBI lineage: Eukaryota > Metazoa > Chordata > Lepidosauria > Squamata > Rhineuridae > Rhineura > Rhineura floridana. The sequence continues at coordinate 127,585,954 of NC_084484.1, read as the reverse complement.
TTTGAGTGAGCATAGGCAAAATATTGTGTTTGTGTTGTAAATCTTTCTCTCCCCCAATTTTAAAAAGCAATTAAGTAGGGCTTACTTGGGTGTGACTGCTTTTATTTTGTAGGAAGCTAATCTGATTTTTTTCAAAAAATGTTCTGCAATGACCAACTCATTTTGACAATATACTATTATAGGGGATGTATGTATTTTTACATCTCCAGTGTGTGTGTATATATGGAATCTTTCCAACAACCCTGTGAGGTAGAATTGGAAATCAAGGCAGATTACAACAAGAAACAAATCCATTTAATATTCAATAACCATAATACAAGTATGAAACAGTTGCAAAACAGCTTAAAGTGGCATGATTCTGAGTTTTGGGTTGGGTGAGTGAAGCTCCTTATTACTTGAGGTTGTTGTCCTGTGCACACTTCCCTGATGGAGTAAGCCCCATTGAGTACATTGGGATTTTCTTCTGAGTAAACATGCATAGGATTGCACTATAAATATCTTTATAGGTTGTATACATAATAAACATCTTTGGCAGTCATGCTTATATAAATATTTCTTCATACTATGTCCCAATAAGTATCTAATTTCACACTATGGTTGTACATTATTATTTCCTCTGCATTTTAATTGTGCCCTTCTTCCTTGGGGTGGTCATGGTCCCCCTCTGTTGTTTTTACCCTGAGGGGCAGACTAGGCTGAGAGATGGTTAGTAGCCCGTCGTCATCCAATAAACTTTGTAGCTGATTTCCATTTTAAAAAAATAATTAAAACAATTTACATGCAGGCAAAGTTTAATGTTTATTGCAGCTGTGAGTCTGGCTTTCAGAACACTGACAGTTGTTTCTTACTGAGCATGCCCGACATTATCATGGAGTTCAATGCAAAATTTCTTAAATTAATTAAAAATCAGCCAGGCATTTTTTGTAACTTTTAAACTGTAGAAGATGATGGTCAGAGTATGGGGCAAGGTCAGTAAATACAGGTACTCTGTGAACATGGCTTATTTTTAATTAATTTCAACATTTTATGAGAACTCTGACAGAAAAAAGTCCAAAAGGAGTCTGGTTTTTCTCTCTCTTTTTACACTTTGAACTCTCAGTTCTCTCTGACTGCTCTGTGTATCACCATGAAAATGTAGAGAGTTGTTAAGCAAGTGTTTCTGAGTTTAGGACTCGAACTGTTGTAAGGTTTTGTTTTGAAATGAGCTTATGGGATCAGAATGGCATGGGAGTATTTTCAATTTAACATTGCGGAATGCAAAAAATCCATGCTGTATAATAAAGAAAGGCAAGGGCAGGGCAGGGAAACCTTTTTCCTCTGAAGGGCCATTGACTCACATGGCATTGTACTAATATTAATTTTGTGCTTGGGGACCCAAAGTGCCAAAGATGTGTAAGGTGATGTTCCTCAATAAAGGGAATAAGGCTCACAAATATACTTTATCCAGTTTTAAAATGCAGCCAATATATTTATCTTTTAAACTGTGGATATCTTTCAGCCCCTTCTGAAAGCTATCTGGGCGGTTTACAACAATTAAAAACATTAAAAACAAATATACAAATATACAAATTTAAAAACACTTAAAAACTCCCAATGCCTGGGAGAAGAGGAAAGTCTTGACCTGGCGCCGAAAAGATAAGAGTGTTGGCGCCAGGCACACCTCATCAGAAAGATCATTCCATAATTTGGGGGCCACCACTGAGAAAGCCCTCTCCCTTGTTGCCATCCTCCAAGCATCCCATGGAGTAGGCACCCAGAGGAGGGCCTTTGATGTTGAGCATAATGTACGGGTGGGTGTTGGGAGAGGCGATCCATCAGGTATTGTGGTCCCAAGCCATGTAAGGCTTTATAGGTTAAAACCAGCACCTTGAATCGAGATCAGAAACATACAGTCAGCCAATGCAAGCTGGCCAGAATCAGTTTTATAAGTTCGAACCGTCTGGTCCCTGTTACCAATCTGGCCACTGCATTTTGCACAAGCTGCAGTTTCTGAACCGTCTTCAAAGGCAGCCCCATGTAGAGTGCATTGCAGTAATCTAACTTGGAGGTTACCAGAGCATGGACAACTGAAGCCAGGTTATCCTTGTCCAGATGGGGGCATAGCTGGGCCACCAACCGAAGTTGGTAGAAGGCACTCCGTGCCACCGAGGCTACCTGAGCCTCAAGTGACAGAGATGGTTCAGGGAGAACCCCTAAGCTATGAACCTACTCCTTCAGGGCGAGTTCAACCCCATCCAAGACAGGTTGAACATCCACCATCCGGTCAGAAGAACCACCCACTAGCAGCATCTCAGCCTTGTCTGGATTGAGCCTCAGTTTATTAGCCCTCATTGAGTCCATTGTCACAGCCAGACACTGGTTCAGCACATTGACAGCCTCACCTGAAGAAGATGAAAAGGAGAAATAGAGCTGTGCATCATCAGCATACTGAAGGCAGTGCACTCCAAAGCTCCGGATGACCGAACCCGACGGTTTCATGTAGATGTTGAACAGCATGGGGGACAGAACTGACCCCTGCAGAACCCCATATTGGAGAGCCCAGGGTGCCGAGCAGTGCTCCCCAAACACCACCTTCTGGAGCCGACCCACCAAGTAGGAGCAGAACCACTGCCATGCAGTCCCTCCCACTCCTAACTCAGCCAGTTGTCCCAGAAGGATACCGTGGTCAATGATATCGAAAGCCGCTGAGAGATCAAGGAGAATCAACAGAGTCACACTCCTCCTGTCTCTCTCCTGACTGACGTCATTATACAGGGCGACCAAGGCTGTTTCCGTGCCAAAACCAGGCCTGAAACCCGACTGAAATGGATCCAGATAATCAGTCTCATCCAAGAGCGTCTGGAGCTGGCTTGCCACAACTCATTCAAGGACCTTTTGAATATATTGCATATATTCTGAGTTTGTTTGTAATTTGGCCTTAACCATTTTTTGATATTCCATCTAATACAACAGCTTCACTGAACAGAATCTGTTCTTTTCAGGAATATGACTTTTTAAAGGCTGTTTTATTCATCTGGTTTTATAACCATGCAAAGAGACATATGAGATAGTAACAATCTCTTCTTTGTGCATGCCTTACAGGCTGGTCTTTTAATAAATAAATTGCTTCAGAGGTTTCGTCAACAGAGAAAGCGGATGAGTACAAGTGCTTTAAAAACAATAACTGAAAGCCACATTATCTCTGCTTTGAGGTTATGTTCAGAGTTGGAACTGGGTGAAAAAAACCAAGTCACGCTGAATTGAGCCATTGTGGCTGACATCCGCATAACTAGCACAGTTCAGCCCAGGAGGTTTCTCACAATCAAGTAGTATATAAATTTTGTTAAATAAAAAAACTGACATCAGAAAGAAGGATCAATTAAATATTGTTTCTAAAAAAAACCCTCTCACTTGTTATTGAACAATCAAATGGGCTGAATGAAATTTCATCATAGAAGAACAAGCTTGATTGAGAAAGGGCAAGAGTACAATTGATCAGTGCTTTTTACTAAATTATTTACTCTCATCAGAAAAGTCTGCATCTACAGATTTAGAGTTGTTCATAAAGGGCTAATTTCTGAGGTTGTTTCTGCTACCAGTGGTGTTAAACAAGGTTGTTTACTGAGTCCATTTCTGTTTAATTTATTTGTTAATGAACTAAAGTTGCATTTTCAAAAATAGCTTGCTTCTCATTTTTGGTTCTATCCCAGCAGCTGTACACAAGCAACATGGTTTTGTATCAGCTGTACAAGGAAGGCTGAAATTGCTAAGAGATTTTAGGATGAACTCCCAAGGAAAGATTTTCTGCTACAGGTTAAATATATATCTAGCATCAGCTGGGCTTCTGTGAAAACTGTATGTAGAAATTTAGTATTATTATAATACTTTAAATCATTAGAGCTGGAACCAGATAAGGGGGGGGGGGAAAGTTAAGTCTGAAGACATTCTGATCTCAACTTAAGAATTTTCTCTATACTTCTGCTATGTTAAGAATTTTCATCCCCTTGAAAGTACTCACCTGAATGAATATCAGTGAACTTTGGAAAGTGTGTGTGTGTGTGTGTGTGTTAGACACAGAGAGAGAGAGAGAGACTTCAAGTAATTGGAAAAAAATATCTAAAACCTATTAGGCCAAATATTGTGTATTCATGTGCTCATGTGCCTATTTGTCCTTATATTCTCTATTGTACCATCTATAATGACCAAAGAGAAAGATATATTGAAAATATTAGCTGATTTGGCTAGTACTGGTTATCTTTATAAGATTACTTGTTTTTTCAATCATAACATCTTGATATTTTTGAAAATTTTACTATGGCAGTTCAGAAACTGAGAGTGCATTCTTGAGCAACTAATATAATTAATTGTAATGACCTTTAACATTTTCTTATGCTCTCAGTTCTGGAAGATGTTACAGTTATAAATAGTAATCAGCTCTAATACTTGTCTGGTTTTGGTCTAATATTTGAACAGAGCTTTATTATGACCAAATTGGTTGAACAACAGACTTTATAACAAGGATTGTTTCAAATTTATGACCTTCTTTTTATGTATTGCAGCTCACTATGTGCTTGATTAACCCCCTATCCATGACTCTTTTAATCTGCAATTTATTTTTACTCATTGTAAACTTAATTGTAAATTCCTATTTAGAAGTAATGCTTAAGATTCTGGACAAATCATTTTATCAATCTTAAGTGGTCCTCATTGAGTTGGGTCACTGATTCATAAGAGGGTAAAAGTAAAAAAATGCAACTTAAAAATGTTAAACATCTAGCTCAATTCAGGGGTGTTCCTAGGGTCTTAAGGGGGTCGAGACTAGGGTTGCCAGGTGTCTGGTTTTTGACTGGAGATTTTGGATTTTTGGAGTGCTCTCCAGGTCTCCCGGTGAGTCACCCCAATTTCTGGACTCTGAGCTTTCATTTTTTAAAAAAATAAGTTTCTAGGTGGTGTGGTTCCCGAGTTATACACCACAATGTCAGCTGCTGCCCCCGCGACTTCAGTAAAATGAGCTCATAGCTAGCTGCTCTAATCCCGCCCTTTCAGGTTTGTAGCCGATAAGCGAAGTCAGGGTTGTGATTGACAAGGCAGTAAGTAGAACCCTTTGCAACTCAGAAAACTTGTTTCTTCCTGATTTTCTGAAAATCTCATCAATTGAGTAAGTATATAGCTTTCAGTCTTTTTCTCTCTTGTGTGCAGGAGTCAAACAAGTTTAAATTTTCCTGGGCTGGAGAAGAGGGCACTGTTTTGAAAACCTTCCCAGTATGAAGCTTTAATCCAGTACTTGCTTTTCTGGGAGTAGAGCTGAAATGCTAATCCCACATACCCAGAGTAAATTCAATTGAATTCAATAGGGCTTATTTTTTAGTAGACGTTTAGGATTGTGCTGTAAATTGATGGGACTTTTGAGTGAACATAGCAGAGGATTGTGTTTGTGTTGTAAATCTTTCTCTCCCTCTCCAATCCTATTTTTAAAGCAATTAGGCAGGGCTTACATAGGTATCACTGCTTTTATTATGTAGGAAACTAATACTCATGTTATTTTTTTTAATGTTCTGCAATGACCAACTGGTTTTGACAATAAACTATTATATGGGGTGTATGTATTTTTACACCTCCAGTGTGTGTGTGTGTGTGTGTGTGTATGGAGTCTTTCCAACAACTCTGTGAGGTAGGATTGCAGATTGGAAACCAAGGCAACTCACAATAAGAAATAAATCCCTTTAAAATCCAATAACCAAATAACCATAAAAAATATAAACAGTTGCAAAACAGCTTAAAGTGGCATGATTCTGAATTTTGAGTTGGGTGAATGAAGTTCCTTATCACTTAAGGTTGCAATTCTCTGTGCGCTTCCCTGTTGGAGTAAGCCCCACTGAATACATTGGGACTTGCGTCTGATTAAACAAACATAGGATTGCACTATAAATACCTTTACAGGTTGTGTAAGTAATAAACATATTTGATAGTCATGCTTATATAAATATTTCTTTATACTATGTCCTGATAAGTATCTGATTTCACACTATGGTTGTACAGTATTACTTCCTCTACATTTTCAGTATGCCCTTCTTCCTTGGGGTGTTAATGGTCTCCCTCTGTTGTTTTCATCTTGAGGGGCAGATTAGGCTGAGAGATAGTGGAGTAGTCCATGGTCACCCAGTACACTTTACAGCTCATTTCCATTTAAAAAAATTAATTAAAAAAATTTACATGCAGGCAAAGTTTATTAAGTAGATCCACACAATATATATAAAGCACATCCAACCTGCACATGACTTCCCCTAAAGAATCCTGTGAAGTATAGTTTCCTCCTCACAATTATAGTTCCCACCACCCTTAACAAGCTACAGTGCCCAAGATTCTGTGGTTGATTCATGTATTTCAAATATGTGTTGAATGAGTTTTAAATGAATGGTGTGGATCTTCCCTAAGTATGATGTGCATTCATTAGTGCAGTGTTTCCCAAACTTTCAACATGCACGTACCCCTTTTGAGACATTGATTTTACCGGTGTACCCAACTTTCACAAAAATAATTGGGAGAGTGGTAAGGTATTATAACACATTCGTAATTCCTATAATTTTATATGAAGTGTTTGTAAAAAAAATAAATACAAAGTAAGTAATAAACATTTTAATAATAGAAATAATATTTATATAACAAAAATATATATTTAAAAATATAGAAATAATTCATATACTATTAAAATAACTATTATTCAAACAAAAAAACCATTCTGGAAATAAAGAGTAATACTTTTTTGGTATTAAAATTGTCAATACAAAACAACTGTTTAATGGGAGGGATGGAACTGCTTGTGACTAGATATTAGTGCGGCGATATCTGCAGCCGAAGAGCGGGAGATTCCCCAAGAGGGAAGTGGCTGGCGAGATGGCCGCTGCAGGGCTGAAGATAGAGGAAAAAACCCCACTTCCCCGCTTCCTGGTGTGAACATTTTTGTAATCGAGCATACACATAAATATCTTTGTGGCGCCATCTGTCTGTTTGTAGAAGCATTTTTTGGTGGCCAAAGTCATTGTGAGGGAGTCCGAGTCTTATGAGAAACTGGAGAGGTGCACAAAAAGACAAGGAATGCATTGAGAGCGAAAGAGACTACGCATTGAATAACATCGGGATAAACTACTGTTATTATATTGATCTTCCCTCACATGATTGTGTGAGAAACTGGAGAAATCACAAGAACTGTATTTTCTCTTAAAAGAACACACGCACACCTTTTTGCCGCTAAAACCCAACGATAAAGTACAAAAAAAACCATTCGGCCGCGTACCCCTTGAAACACTTTCGCATACCACCAGGGGTACGCGTACCACACTTTGGGAAACACTGCAGTAGTGAATTGAAAAGAACAGTTCTAAAATATATTTTTTAAAATGGGAAGGGTTGTAGCTCAGTGGTAGGGCATATGCTTTGCATGCAAAGGTCCAAAATTCAATTTCTGGAAAAGACTATTGCCTGGAATTCTGGAGAGCCAATGCCAATCCATTTCATTAGTACTCAGCTAGATGGTACCAAATGGCCTGAGCAGTATAAGGCCGATTCCTTTGTTCCCAAAAATGGAAAGAGACCCAAGGGCCACAGTGACTCTAAAGTTTATTTATATATTTTAATTACAACATTTATATACCGCTTTATTGTAAAAAAAATCTCAAAGCTACTTATTGCCTATTTTCTGTCAATTATTATTTCTTGGAATTTGGCTGTCATTGAGTTTATAGCAGCCCACAGGGGAGACAGAAAAGAGTAGAGGATCTTCCTGCTTTTACTCATTTCTCAGACCACTTTCTGAAGTAAAGGGTCAAATCTGTAAAGACATTTGGAGCAGCCATGTTCAATGTAGGGGCAGGGCATTCCAGGCAGGGGGTTGCCAACCCTACTTGGATATGGATATCTTTGCAGAGGATCCATAGTCAAGGTTTACCAACAACACAATCCAAACCATATCTATTGAGAAGTAGGTCCTATTGAGTTCTATGGGGCTTAGTCCCTTAGTAAATGTGTTTAGAATTGCTGCCTTCAGGGGCCTCCATCTTTACTCCTGAGTGCTCCCATCTAACATCTCCATAAAACTACAATGGCCTTCTGGTGACTGGCCTGGCCTTAAAACCCTTTTTGCCAGAAGCAAGTTGGCTAGATTAAATGTTCCCTACCCAGGCTCCATCCTTTAGCTAAGATTTCTGTTTGAATTTCCAATCAGAGAAATGCTTTTGTTTGAATTGTATGCGCCAAGCAACTGTGGTTAATGCTTAATGTATCATGCTTAATGACATCACTCGGACCCACCCTCATATCACTTGGGCCCGCCCCATGACATCATAGGGCCTCTCCCATGATGTCACTCAGGCCCACCCCCAAAATCTCAGGATTTGGGATGCTTCTGACCTCACAACCCTAATCAAGATACAGGCACGTGACACAGATTTGCATATGCAACCATATTACTTGAGAGACTGCCTTATTATTTATATACCCAGTAGGTTACTGCAGTCTGTAGGAGAGTTTCAAAGATCTCAGAAACCCACTCCACAGTAACTCTTGCACTTCTGGAAACAACTGAAGACACTTTTGTTTTGACAGACTTTCTCAGTTGGATAATGGTCTCTGCCATGGGTGCCAATTTTGTTTTGTTTTGAATATATCTACTGTCTTTTGTGTTTTAATAGGTTTTGTTGTTTTATTGTACATCACCTTGAGACAATTGTAGAAGGTGATTAATAAATGAATAAACAATCCAAAGTAATTAAAAAAAGTTTTGAACTTTAAAAAAGGGAGGGAATGGAGAGGGACTTCTATGGGCCAGTGCAAAAGGCTTGGAGCTTGCCTAACAACATCCCTGACTCCCCTGCATGTAGTTGCACAGAAATATTATACTGCAAGTACATTCAAGTTTCAACAGAAATAGGGTGATACTTATTTTATATATTCTTTGCTTTTTGGCCTTGGTCACCTTGAACGACTTCTTCTGTAAACACCTTTTTGCAGTGGCTGAATTAGAAAGATTGATCTGTGGAGGCTGTTCCTGCCTCACAGATGAGAGCTGATGTAGATGGCATTTTGTTCCTTTTTAGTTCTGTGATTCTGTGTGCTCCACGTAAACACCATTCAGCTGCTATGGTTTTCATTCTGAATTTTTTGGAGTAGATTTGTTGTATGTCCTCATCTTTGTGAAAAACTAGTGTGTTTGATCCTGCCTCTGAAAAAAGAGACTGCGCTGTGGGTATTTCTTCATTACTGGAATATTAAACAGATGCTTTTTGAAAATGTCATTATATATAGAAGGACTGTTATTCCTGCATGATGTTTCCATTATCCCCCAAAGAATTACGTTTTAGAAAAGGAGTGGATCTTTTTTTTTAGTAAAACAAACCTGTAGCTCAAGCACCTGTTGTACAGGGGAAGGGAGAAACTCACATGTCAGGGGAAGAATGAGCTAGCAGTATGGTAGGTGGGAGGCAATTATCTAGCTTCCTGCCATCTTTCTAAGGACCTATTAGGTGAGTGGTGCCTGTCATTCAGAAGATATTCTGGGCCCAGAACAAAATTTGTAAAAACAAAAAAAATCTTCCCCGCAAGCCCATATATCCTGCTCTAAGTTCTTGTAAGAAAGTGATTTTTTTCTTCTTCTTCAAACAAACTGCACTTGCATACAAGCAGAGCAAAACCTGAGCAAGTTCCGGAGCAAACCTCCTTGGAACTGATCATACGGCAGAATGTTTTATAGAATTGGAAGTGAAGTATTTATTCACACCTGAATTACAGAAGGAAGTTATTGGGGGACTTCTTTGTAGATTTTCAGTGAAGCCCTTACTATGACAATTTAATGACATACTGTCAAGGTAAAATACTTTGTCGACATCATCAATTTTTCATCTGTGAGGTAAGCACTGGGCAATTTCATATCTCTTAGTAAAGTGAAATGGAATACTGCTGATTCTATTCATTATGTTGCACATTTTATTTAGCATATTTTGGAGTGGGTTTATTTTTGCTTTGAATGTATTCACTAGTTAACCAAACTGATCTAAATAATGAAAAGCAAAAGGTTGCTTAACAAAATTGTCTCTGCTTAATTTATCTTTGTGAAATTTTAATTATCTTAGTACTCAACTCTCATAAGGACAATCTCCTAAATTAAAATGAACTAATTCAACAGCATTGCTTTAAAAGAGATAAATAAACAATTCCCCATCTACTCAATAACTAGTGATGTCATTCATTGACAGTACATACAGGAAATTAAAACCTATACTAGTCTTTAGCTCATACCTCCTTTATTATCACTAGCAATATTACCATAAAATACATTATCTTTTGTCTTACTTATGGACCTACTTTCACAAGATTCTAGTAGGACATGATGCTTCCCTGGAACTGCAGTTCCTTACTGGAATTCAACACAAGTGTTAAACTTTTTCCTCTCCCTTCAAGGTCTATTCTTTAGAATTGCCAGAAATTTGGATGTATTCTTAATAGAAAGATGAAAAAATTCTCAAATCTTTTATTTGAAATCAGATGTTCCCACAGTTTCAAGGCTTAACAGAGCAATCCAAACTCCTAATCCACCACACTGGAGGAGGTTTGGATACAGCAGAGGTCCATACTGAGCCCACTGACAGCACAGGCAGGCAGAAGCTACAGTCAGCAGAAGCTACTATCAGCAGCTACCATCCCTGACAGTGGGAGCCTGTGTAAACCATCAAAATGGGGCATTAATGGGGTGTGGTGGGGTGGAGCTGGGCCAGCCAAGGATCTAGGCCAGTCCAGCTACTAGAGATTGGGCCTCTCTGCTACACCAGTGTGGAGCTAGTATAGCAAAAAATGGAGAAACTCTGCTCCTCCACCTTCTGCTGTGAGCAACCATGTTTTGGATGTTGCTGTGACTCCTTACTTCATTCAGCTTCACAGCTCTCATCTCAGATATTTGTTCCCTAACATATGATTAGTACCTGCTTTGCACTTCTTGGGAAGAATACAGCCCTCCACCCTCCCGTATACTATGGTAGTTTTCTTTATTCCAGTTTCAGTGGATCCACTGCACCACAACTTCCCAGCCCCTCAGTAGGATTGTTCTGTAATTGCCAAGCATTATCAAACACTTTTATTTATGAAGCAAAGTTTGGGCACACTCTTGGAAATTGTCAAGTTGCTTTTTTCCTTGAGCAGGACCAGTCATCCTTTTGAAGATCCTCAGTCTATGCTCAGATTCATTTTTAAACTGAATGTTTTGAATGAAGGGCAGGTCTCTTTAGAGGAGAAGACAGAAACGATCTGCCCACAATTGCTGACATTCAGTAATATCTATAGGAGTATGTTTTCCAGCATCCCAGAAACTAATTTCAGTCAACAAGCCCTTATGATGAAAAATTAGAACATTTAAAATCACTATGTGTCAAAGAAATTACTTGACTGACTTGCTGTTTAAAGAAACTGAAGACAATAACAATATTTAGGCCATATTTTATATGGGTTTCTCAACAAGGCCAAATAAAGATTAGGTGACTATTTCCATCACCTGTCCCTCTTTGGAGGGATACATAAGCTGGCTGGCTGAGGTGGCCTGGGTTTTTGTCTTTTGTTTTGTTTTTGTTTTCTTTTCGGTGCCATTGGTTTTAGCTATGGGTGGGTTCGGTTTCGTTTTATATTGTAGTTCTTGGGTTTTTATGTAGTTTGTATGTTGTATTTTACTTTATCTTGTACGCCGCCTAGAGTGGCCGCTTGTGCGGCCAGATAGGCGGCCTAGAAATAAAATTTATTATTTATTATTATTATTATTAAAGGGTTGACATTTTCAACAATTATGTAACCTTTTAGTGTCAGTCATTAGCTAAACAAAGGTTGACACTGAATGACTGATCTTTTCCAGAAGCAAAAAAATAAATAAGCAATAAAAAATAAATTGACAAATGGAAGCCACTAATCCTGATATGCTTTACTTGGAAAACAGAATTGTCAACACTCAGCAAGATGGGACAGATGCTGGGATCCACAGAAGTTGAAGCCAGCTTCCCTTTTAAAACATTTTTAAATTTTAAAAAACAGCCTGGCTTTGGGTCAGGCAGCTGCAGCCACCATCTTCATTATCCCCAAAGCCTCTTGGTTCTGTCCCTGACATACACTGCACTGACATATGTTAATTTGGTGATTTAATCAGGGTTCAGATTTGCTCATTAGCAACCTAGAGGCTCATAGAGTAAAGCGTAACCAATAAAAAAAAGACCACAAAGTCAGTTACAAATCAATTGTTTTATTGTTTACAATATTTCATTTGAAGAAAAAAGATTTGGCCCAGTCTGCACATAACACTGTCAAACCACGGTTAAGTGTGAATGAGCAGGCATGGGATGGAAAGACTTGTACATTTCAATTCTGTCAGTTTCTCGTTTTTCCAATCTTAAATTCAGTTCTCCACATTTCTGCACCAATTTGTGATTTGTTTTAAATCCTCATGAAAATTCTCCAGAGTTTCTCCTAATACATATTTTTGTAGGCAGGTTTGATTATTGTACACATTTTTGCAAGCAATTTCTCATATAATGCATTTTATGTTATTTTTATTCATATATTCATTTTTATGCACACTTTACCCTAACATGCGCATTTTTATAAACATGGGTTAGTGAACTGCATTGCAAAATTCAAATAACTGCAAATTTCAGGAAGACTTTATTTATTTTTTAAAAAAACTTACAGTCATAGACCCGTAATACAGAAAGAAAATCCAAAATAAAACAACACTTTTAATACAATTATGATTTTTGAGTCTGTCTGTTCCTGACCGATTGAGCTATGAAAAGAAACTTTGCAACATGCTCTGTTATGAATTTATCTTTATCTAACAAAAGGTGCCGAGCTATCCATTTTGAGGATCTTTCAGAAAAGTTTATAATAAGAGGAACGATAAGTTTAATCCTGGCGTCACTATATAGTTCACATTCAAGGAGTACATGTTCAACAGTTTCTGGGAGATTAGAATTACATATACAAAGACGAGACTCTATAGGTATGCGTTGAAAATGGCCCGTTAAATAAAAAGAAGGTAAACAATTAAACCTTGCTCAGGAAAACAGAAATCTATAATGAGGGAACGTTAGTTCTTCCAAATATGAGGCTTGGGATGGAAAACGAAAAGTTAAATCCAGGGAAAGAGGGGAAGAAGAAGTTTTGGCCTTTGATAATGAATATTGTCGATCTAAGTCTGCTATTCTTTGGGTAATAATAGAATTGGCTTTTGTAAAATCCCATGAGGACAATAGATTGTGCAACAGGCCTAGGCGGTTTAGCTTTTCATTAAAAATTTTGGACCAATAGCATTTGAAAGGATCCTTCCATATTAGATTCAGGTATCCCAGGGAGGGACCAAAATAAGCCATTTTGGTCCAAAATTTGAATGCTTGCGACCAGGCTTTACATTCTACCGAATTTGTACCCACTTCAAGACGGAGTCCAGCTGGAGAGGCACATCTAGGCAGACCAAATATAGCCCGCAAGTACCCTGAAAGAACCACTTCAATTTTCCCATTAAAGTTTGTTATCCAGATTGGAGTGCCATACAAAAGTTGAGGTAATATTTTGAGTTTGAAAATTTTCATAGCAGCAGGAATATATTGCCCTCCCTTTGTATAAAAAAATCTGATAGAGGTTTTGGAGGTGTTATGTGCTGTGTTAATTGCGGACTTAATATGAGTTTGACTTCATTTGACTTCAAAAGAGGAAACTTTACAAAAATGAGGGGATTGGTAAAAAGAAAGCTGAAAAACAAAGTCCAGAGGGTCACATCACTCGAAAATGCTTGGAAGTTGTTTAAAAACACTATATTAGAAGATCAACTGGAGTGCATACCGCAGATCAGAAAAGGTACCGCCAGGGCCAAGAAGATGCCAGCATGGTTAACGAGCAAAGTCAAGGAAGCTCTTAGAGGCAAAAAGTCTTCCTTCAAAAAATGGAAGTCTTGTCCAAATGAAGAAAATAAAAAAGAACACAAACTCTGGCAAAAGAAATGCAAGAAGACAATAAGGGATGCTAAAAAAGAATTTGAGGAGCACATTGCTAAGAACATAAAAACCAACAACAAAAAATTCTATAAATACATTCAAAGCAGGAGACCATCTAGGGAGACAATTGGACCCTTGGATGATAAGGGAATCAAAGGTGTACTAAAGAATGATAAGGAGATTGCAGAGAAGCTAAATGAATTCTTTGCATCTGTCTTCACAGTGGAAGATATAGGGCAGATCCCTGAACCTGAACTAACATTTGCAGGAAGGGATTCTGAGGAACTGAGACAAATAGTGGTAACGAGAGAGGAAGTTCTAAGCTTAATGGACAATATAAAAACTGACAAATCACTGGGCCCGGATGGCATCCACCCGAGAGTTCTCAAAGAACTCAAATGTGAAATCGCTGATCTGCTAACTAAAATATGTAACTTGTCCCTTGGGTCCTCCTCTGTGCCTGAGGACTGGAAAGTGGCAAATGTAACGCCAATCTTCAAAAAGGGATCCAGAGGGGATCCTGGAAATTACAGGCCAGTTAGCTTAACTTCTGTCCCTGGAAAACTGGTAGAAAGTATGATTAAAGCTAGATTAACTAAGCACATAGAAGAACAAGCCTTGCTGAAGCAGAGCCAGCATGGCTTCTGCAAGGGAAAGTCCTGTCTCAGTAACCTATTAGAATTCTTTGAGAGTGTCAACAAGCATATAGATAGAGGTGATCCAGTGGACATAGTGTACTTAGACTTTCAAAAAGCGTTTGACAAGGTACCTCACCAAAGGCTTCTGACGAAGCTGAGCAGTCATGGAATAAGAGGAGAGGTCCTCTTGTGGATAAGAAATTGGTTAAGAAGCAGAAAGCAGAGAGTAGGAATAAACGGACAGTTCTCCCAATGGAGGGCTGTAGAAAGTGGAGTCCCTCAAGGATCGGTATTGGGACCTGCACTTTTCAAATTGTTCATTAATGACCTAGAATTAGGAGTGAGCAGTGAAGTGGCCAAGTTTGCTGACGACACTAAATTGTTCAGGGTTGTTAAAACAAAAAGGGATTGCGAAGAGCTCCAAAAAGACCTCTCCAAACTGAGTGAATGGGCAGAAAAATGGCAAATGCAATTCAATATAAACAAGTGTAAAATTATGCATATTGGAGCAAAAAATCTTAATTTCACATATACGCTCATGGGGTCTGAACTGGCGGTGACCGACCAGGACAGAGACCTCGGGGTTGTAGTGGACAGCACGATGAAAATGTCGACCCAGTGTGCGGCAGCTGTGAAAAAGGCAAATTCCATGCTAGCGATAATTAGGAAAGGTATTGAAAATAAAACAGCCGATATCATAATGCCGTTGTATAAATCTATGGTGCGGCCGCATTTGGAATACTGTGTACAGTTCTGGTTGCCTCATCTCAAAAAGGATATTCTAGAGTTGGAAAAGGTTCAGAAGAGGGCAACCAGAATGATCAAGGGGATGGAGCGACTCCCTTACGAGGAAAGGTTGCAGCATTTGGGCCTTTTTAGTTTAGAGAAAAGGCGGGTCAGAGGAGACATGATAGAAGTGTATAAAATTATGCATGGCATTGAGAAAGTGGATAAAGTTCTTCTCCCTCTCTCATAATACTAGAACTCGTGGACATTCAAAAAAGCTGAATGTTGGAAGATTCAGGACAGACAAAAGGAAGTACTTCTTTACTCAGCGCATAGTTAAACTATGGAATTTGCTCCCACAAGATGCAGTAATGGCCACCAGCTTGGACGGCTTTAAAAGAAGATTAGACAAATTCATGGAGGACAGGGCTATCAATGGCTACTAGCCATGATGGCTGTGCTGTGCCGCCCTAGTCAGAGGCAGCATGCTTCTGAAAACCAGTTGCCAGAAGCCTCAGGAGGGGAGAGTGTTCTTGCACTCAGGTCCTGCTTGCGGGCTTCCCCCAGGCACCTGGTTGGCCACTGTGAGAACAGGATGCTGGACTAGATGGGCCACTGGCCTGATCCAGCAGGCTCTTCTTATGTTCTTATGTTCTTATGAGTTGACCAGCAAAGAGAAGAACAAAATATAACTCCTAAATATTTAAATTTTCTAACCTGGTCAATCGTTTGGCCTTTTATTAACCAATGTTTCTTTGAATGCTTATTTGAGAAGACCATTATTTTTGACTTATTATAATTGATAGAGAGAGAATTTTCATTACAATAGGTCATGAAGATGTTTATAAGTCGCTTGAGTCCAATTTCCGAAAAGGACATTAGGACCGTGTCATCCGCATAAAGCAGTAGGGGGCAACTCACTTCTGCTATTTTGGGTGAGTGAAGATTTTTGGCAGTGCATTTAGAGCTCAGATCGTTGAGGAAGAGGTTGAAAAGAGCCGGGGCTAGTACACAGCCTTGACGGACTCCAATATTTGTTGGTATGGGGTTTGACAAGCTTTCGCTTGACCCAGATCGCACCCTAAGAGAGGTACCATGATAGAGTCGGCTAATGAAGAATAGAAGGTGCTTGTCAATTGTGGTTTTATTTAATTTAGCCCAAAGTAGATCTCTTGGAATGGAATCAAAAGCTGTTTTGAGATCCATGAAAGCGACAAAAAGACCTCTCTTAGAGCCGCTAGAATATTTTTCGGCTAGGTATCTTAAAACTAAACAGTGATCATTAGTAGATCTGTTTTTGCAAAAACCTGCCTGTTCCTGTCCCAAAATTTCTTCTTGCTCTAACCAGGATTGTAGTCTATTATTTAGAAGGCTCGCGTAGGTCTTGCCCACTATAGAAAGAAGGCTAATGGGCCTATAGTTTGTTGGATCTGTTCTGTCACCTTTTTTATGAATCGGAATAATGGTTGCCTCAAGCCAGGATGTAGGGATAATTCCCGTCAAGTTTATCTTGGTAAAAAGAGATGTGAGAAGAGGCGCCCACCATTGAATGTTAGATTTTATCATTTCCGATATAATCTCATCAGTCCCTGGGGCTTTACCTCTTTTGAGTTTTCTAATCAAAAGAACAACCTCCACTTGTTCAATCGAGGGCCAAACAGGTAACGTGTTAAGGTTGAACAGCGGTGAAGACCTATGTGAATTTCCATTGGTTGTTGCAAAATGAGTGGAAAAATGTTGTTCCCAAATCTCTGAGGAAATAGGGCATTTTAGGGGAGCTGTGGATCCCAGGGCATTAGTAACTATTGCCCAGAAGAGCTTGGAATCATTGATTTGAGAGGCCTTTATCAGGGACTTCCAATTTTCCTGCAACGCTACAGTTTTCTTATAAGCTATTAGTTTTTTGTAATCTTTTTTAACTGTATAATAATCAGGAGGAAGAAAACTTGCCCCAGATTTCCTATAATTTTCTTAGTTTCTGCTTTAGATCATTACATTCCCTGTCAAACCATTTAGGATATGCCGATTTTTCTGAACGGCAGGGACGGTAGGGTGGTTTTAGGAATTTCACTAGGTCAGAAGTTAATGCAAAGTATTCCATGATAGACTCCGTAATTGAGTTTGATTCGATTATACTTGTCCTGTAATTAAGGGCCTTTTGAGAAATTAAGTAATTTTCCAATTTTAGAGAAGTACGTTCATTCCAATGAACCCTCCTACATTGGATAGCAGTTTTGGCCATATCATGTACAGATTTTAGAGGGAGGCGAGAAATTTTACAGTTGGGCAAATTGAATAGTAGAGGGAGGTGATCACTTTCCAGTCTATCTCTCACTAAAAAGTTGGAGATATGTGGGAACAAAAGAGGGGATAGTAAAATATAATCGACCACACTACAACCTCGTCCTGAAATATAGGTATACTCTGGAAAAAAATCGATTTCTTTATGCCCGTTGACAATTATCAAGTTTAGACTAGATACCAATTGGGTCAAGCATATACCTGCAAAATTTATTGTTTGATCTTTAGAACAACGGTTATACTGTGGGATTTCATTTTCAATGTTCTGATCAACCCAAAAGGGAGATGCAGCCAATGTGAGATTATTTGGGCCTATCCTGGCATTTAGATCCCCTGCTATAATAAATTGAGCTTTTGGATATTTGAGTTCTAAGTTTATTATATAATTTTCCAACTGTTGCCAAGCTGGTAGGACCTTAGTCTTTGTAGGAAGCAGTGGAATATAGACATTAACTATTAAAATTGGTGACAAATTTAGGTCTAATAAAGCTGCAATAGCTATGTTATCACAAGGAGGTAGATTTTCAATTTTGGCTCCCAGAGCTGTGGATATTAAAATTGCTAGGCCAGCCTTTGGTCTGCCTTTGTTTTTTGCTGATTTTGCAAAAAGTTCTAAAGTTTGAAAGCAATGTAAGTAAATATTTTTAACAGCCCAAGTTTCTTGTAGGCAAATTATATCACAAGAGCACAAAAATTCAGAGCATCCAGGAGAATTTAATGTGGAAGCCCAACCTGCAACATTCCAGGATACAAATTTAACCAAGTGAGAGTTTGAAGTCCGGCTTCCTTTTCCTATTCTTAGAGTGCGTCGTGTCCTTGTAGTTCCTTGATTCCTTATTTTAGCATGACTGGGATGTTGTCAGATCGGTGTGTTGGAGTCATGAACTATTATTTCAAAAGAGGATAATGGTCTACAAACATTTGAGTAACCTTGAGGTAGGGCTGTTGAAGAGTAAGCCTCCGATGCTAAAAGTTGGACATTAGGTGGAGAGCCCATTTCGAAAGATTCTAAATATCTGGAACCTGGCCGTTTTACCCTCAGGTTATTTAAAAGAGATTGTAACTTACTGATAACCTCAGTCTGTTCGCTGTCTAAATAAATGGAAGTTGCTTAATAGTTCTTCTTCTCCTTCACATGAGAAATCAGAAAAAGATTTCTGGTTTTCCATGATTTCCTCATTTCCGGCCAGGTCAGCAGTTTGTTTTTCTAATTTAGTAGGAGAAGTTATAGGAGAAGAGGAGTTTAGCACGTCCCAAGTAATAAAATCAGAACTGGTGGAGATTGAATTTTCCGAGCTTTGTTCTTCCTGTGACTGATGAAAGATATGGATTGTTTTATTCTTCCTTTGGGTTGTACCTAATGCAGATAGAGAGATTTCGACCTGACTCGATTTTGCAAGATGGGTCTGAGCATCGTTTGATATTGGAGCTACAGAGTTTGGTAAAATATTCCCTCCATCCAGGAGAGGTTTTTCTGACTGTTTTGTAAGAGAAATCTGGGATGAAAAAGATCTTCTTTTAAACAGAGGTAGCGGTTTTGCTATATTTATAAAGTGTCTCTGGACATCTATTCCATAGTCTTTAAGAAGGGATCTGAATTTCATTATCCGAGTTGGTACAGCAGGGGATTTAAAAGTGAGTAAAACAGACGTGTTTGGTGATGAGTTGTAAAGAGACTCCACCTTCAGGATATCATCAGGCCACAAGACTCTTAAGCCCAGCGATTGGAGAATGTGACATATCCCCAATTTTCTCGCAGCAACGTTTTCTCTGATTCTGGGATAGGGAAGATTAAGTAATGCTATTTTGTTTTGGACATATTGTAAAAGCCAATTTCCTGTAACATTTTTCCTCTGGAGAGATTTGTCGAGGTTCAGTCCTTTACCGATAATCTCTCTCTGATTTGAGTTTACAGGCCGCTCAGTCAACAGGGAGGGGTTTGTAGTAGCAAGCGATGTTTCATTATAGGTCGTGTGAAGTAGCTTTATATCCGAGGGGCTTGATGTCGTTATCACAGGGGCTGGAGGAGTTTTTGCTGGGGTTCTTGTTAAATGATGACTTTCTAATAAATTAAAAAGTCTATGAAAGTTCATCTTTCTAGTTTTTTGAAGTCTATGATTTTTTTGTTTTTTTGTTTTTTAACATTATTTCCAATATATCTTTTTTTCCATTTTTTTTTCTTCAGAGAGATTTCCGATTTGGAAGGTGGGATAGTACTATTCAAAGTCGATTTTAATTTAATTTGTTCTTGTGATAGGCATTTCAATATATCATTTGTTTCTTCCAAAAAATTTTTAATGTTTTCTGCCTCTTTAACTGCTATAGCCATTTGTAAATGCAGACATTGTTGACCCGTTATCAACAGTTTTTGGCCAATTTCTTCCATTTCTTGTATATCTGGGGTCGCAGTAGAATTTGCAGGGTAAGTATAAGAGTGTGGAGTAAGTAGCAATTGTCCGTCAGACTCCACAGAGCTATGTTTCGGCGTAGCGGTCGAAGTGGATTGAGAAGCTCCTTCATTCAGCCAACTGACAGCATGCATTTCTGTTTCTTCCAACACAGGAGGTGGAGTTAGGGTCCCTTCAAGTTCATTATTTACCAATCTTTGAATTTTGAAATTCTCAGGTAGTAGCATCAAGGAATTGATAGATCCTGATGGAATCATTTGGACAGTTGAGTTTTCCAAAGCTGTGTTATAATCGATGTTTAACAGAGACTCTAAGTTGTCGGGTTCAAAACTGCTCTTTTCATTTGTAGCAGGCTGAAGCAGGTTTGTTGATAGTGAGTCAGGTTTTTTTATCTCATTAGATGACTTTTTAGTCCTTATCTTGACATGATTATTAGATGCAAAAAATCAGATAATTTCAGGTTGAAAGCTTTCCCTATAAGGGGTTTCTAATTCTGAGATTTTGTCCGCTATTAATTCTTGTTCATAACATTTTTTCCGCATTTGGACCATCTTTTGCAAAGGCAGCTTAAGGCACACAGTAGGTATTAAAGTGTGTTTACTTTCACAGGTTTGGAGCCTGGATAGGTTGCCTCTAGGTAGATTTAGTGAATTTAAGTATTTCTTATTTCTTTAGTCTGGTGGATTGAGCACTATAGCAATAAATAGTTTTCTCGTTAGATAGTTGGCTCAATAGCTCAAATCCGGTTTAAAAGGGGCCACCCTAGTCAGAGGCAGCATGCTTCTGAAAACCAGTTGCTGGAAGCCTCAGGAGGGGAGAGTGTTCTTGCACTCGGGTCCTGCTTGCGGGCTTCCCCCAGGCACCTGGTTGGCCACTGTGAGAACAGGATGCTGGACTAGATGGGCCACTGGCCTGATCCAGCAGGCTCTTCTTATGTTCTTATGTTCTTATCCTCATAGCCTATAATAGCTCTCCCAACATAAAAGGACAGAGTTCAGGGATTCAAGATAACTGTTTCAAAACAAAGTTGTAGAATTTCTTTAAAAGCATTGGCAGCATTTCTTTCGCTTAGGCAGTGAATTGGCAAACTCAAAACAGATAAGTAAAACTGCAGAGCGTTTGTTTAGAGTCAGGCTTTCTATTTAGGAGGGGCCAACTAGTTTGCCTTCCAGCTCTGCTAAAAGGAGTTCCGATATACTGTGGATTAGGACATTTAAAATAGCAAGTGAGTAATCTGATTTATGACGTTTCTGAACGCTTCTTTCTCACTTACTTTGCTTCCCGAAGGAGGTATTTTATCTATTTTGTTTTCCCAACCAGAGAGAGCCGATTTACGTGTCCTCACTGCTTCGTGGCCATTTTAAAAACCCCGCAAATTTCAAAAGATTGTTTCTGCTGTCACATTGTTTCAGAAAGTGCAAATTTGATAGATTCAGCTTGAAATGCAAAGTGAATCAAATTTCTTACCCATCCCTACTCACAGTTTCACTCACCACCACTATGTGGTCCCGCTGCTGCCATGCTACCCAGAAGCAAGTCATGGTTTGGCTTAGTGCTATGTCCAAATCTGAGCTCATGCTTTATATTGATCCAGACAAACCATGCACCAGAGCCAAGTTTTTTTCTTGGCCTACCAATCATGGGTTGTCTAGGTAAAGCAGATCCCAAGATCAGGTTCAGATGTAACACTAAGCCAAACCATGGCTTTTCTCTGGATAGTGTGACAGCTGCAAGAGTTGAAGAGGAGTGAAGCTGCCATGTTTTTTGTTGTGAGTACCCACACACTTGCTTCTTCATGCTTAACCATGGTTTCACTTAGCATTACATTCTACCTTTTTTAGAAAATATTATGTAACATAAATCACTACTGATTCCCGAAAATACAGAGGTGTTATGCGTCCCAAGTACTCACATCTGGGAGATGGGAAGATAGCCTGTTCTGGACAGAGTTGCACTCCCCTGGAAGGAGCAGGTCTGTAGCTTGGGGCTGCTGCTGGATTCAACACTGTCAGTGGAGGCTCAAGTGGCCTCAATGGCTAGGAGTGCTTTTCTCCAGTTCCGGCTGGTTCACAGGCTTCGGCCCCTTTTGGACAGAGATGACATGGCCACAGCACTGGTAACTTCCAGACTGGATTATTGGTATGCACTCTACATGGGGCTGATCCTGAAGACAGTCCAGAAACATTAAATGGTTCAAATTGCAGTTGCCAGATAAGTGGCTCAGTATCCTATGTGTGTGCATGTGTGTGTGTCTAGGGTCCCCAGAGATCAGGCACAGCAGTTAAAGGGTTAAAATACTAAAGATTAAAGAGGAAGTCCAGAGAGGCTCTCCTGGTTCCTCTGTTAATCTCTATAGTTACTAGAGATTAAAAGGGAAGTCAGAGAGGCTGACTGTGCTTCCTTGTTAATCTCCATAGAATTAACCCCTTAATTGCCCTTCCACCTCATTTCTGATTCCTACTTCATCTGCATCAATTCAAACCAGATGAAGCTGAAGTAAGTGGGAAAAATCCAAAGATGGGTTGGGGCTGCATTCCAGTTAGACGGAATGTTAGCAGACTGGGACCAGCCATCGGAGCCCAACTATATCAGGTAGAGATCATTTTGTGTGGCATCCCCTAAATTGTGGAACTCCCTCCCCACAGAGGTGCATCTGGCAACTTCAGTATACAGTTTTTGGTGAATACTGAAGATGCACCTCTTTACCCTGGCCTTTGACACCTGAGGTGCATATTTTTAGGATCCACCCTATTTTTGAGATTATAAATAGTTTTTAATTGTTTTAAATGTTATTTTACATTGATAACATATCTTGTTTTATAGAGCAGGAAATTTTTCATTCAGATTTTGTCAGCTATGTCCTAAAGAAATGTGTTTGCATACATAGTTTTATTTCTATGAGCTACATATGGCAACATGAGGAAAAAATTTCATGGCTCTCATCTTGAATATGCTAAGAGGTGTAGGATGCAGAGTTTCCTGCAGAGCAATCCTATATATATTTACTCAGAAGTCTCACTCTGTTCACTGCATAGGATTACTATGCTATAGACACAAAGTGATTGTGAACTGTCAGCAAGTGTGCGATTGAAACAATTTGAAATTCCTTGCCTGCACAGAGAGCAATTCTTATCTCAGAATAATAATCCCAAAGTATTATTAATCTCTAAATCCCTGATTGTGTAATTCAGAAATCTACTAAGATTTCTTAAATCAAGTGACATCTATATTAATTTAGTATTCAATCTATAACCAAGCCATAAAATGCTTGCTGACCAAAATTAAAAATAAATGTACTTAATGAATACAACAATAAAACCATCTGATGTGATAATTGATAACATAACCCTGTCCCTCAAACAGGATGGTAAGATGTCATTGAAATTATATTTTTTTGATAATAAACAAGTATGTTGATTAAACCAACAAAAGTGTGCAAGGCTAGGTAATACTTCAGCAATTTATTTCTTAGAAAAATCTATACGCTGCACTACAGTAAACAGAAACAGCTGGACTTACAAGGAAACACAGATTTGTGTTTTCCTTTCCAGAAAATAGGCTGAAAGTTCTTGAAATCTAAAGGTTGTAAAAGCCGCAGCTAAATTGCTGCAATTTACAATTTCAAGGTGCTTGAAAAAAATTATGTGTGTTTTTTCCAGACACATACCACAAAGACACCAGGCCTGGATGGCATCCACCCGAGAGTTCTCAAAGAACTCAAATGTGAAATTGTTGATCTGTTAACTAAAATATGTAACTTGTCCCTCAGGTCCTCCTCCATGCTTGAGGACTGGAAAGTGGCAAATGTAACGCCAATATTCAAAAAGGGATCCAGAGGGGATCCCGGAAATTACAGGCCAGTTAGCTTAACTTCTGTCCCTGGAAAACTGGTAGAAAGTATTATTAAAGCTAGATTAACTAAGGACATAGAAGTAACAAGCTTTACTGAAGCAGAGCCAGCATGGCTTCTGCAAGGGAAAGTCCTGTCTCAGTAACCTATTAGAATTCTTTGAGAGTGTCAACAAGCATATAGATAGAGGTGATCCAGTGGACATAGTGTACTTAGACTTTCAAAAAGCGTTTGACAAGGTACCTCACCAAAGACTTCTGAGGAAGCTGAGCAGTCATGGAATACGAGGAGAGGTCCTTGTGATGTTCCTATATTAATGTATATATGGTAAGTGTTGTTGTTTTAGAAGATACATGGTAAGTGGAGTGAAAGAGGGGGAGTGAATGGGCAGTAGAATGCGAGATGATTGGCTGAGTGTTTAAAATGGCTGAATGTATAAAAGGAAGAGTGAGAGTGGAATCTGGGGGGGAGAAGAGAAAGAGTGGATTGCTTGGTGGGGTTTGAGAGAGTTGCTTGCCAGGAGAGCGTGGAGAAGGAGGGAGGTGGAGTTCGGATTAGTATTGAGTAAAACCATATGCTTATGTGCCTTAAGAAGAAATCTTGTTAATCTTGTTAGCTTTGTTATCTGTAATAAATGCTTAATTTGGTTTACCAAAGGCCTGATCCTTGGCTGGGGTTTCACAGACCAGAAGGGAGGGTAAGGTAATGACCAAGGCTGAAGGGGAACTGTAACAAATGGTGGCAGCGGTGAAGAGAATAACAATACCAGTATTCAGAGTCTCTGGGTATACTAGTATTGGGACGTTACTGGTGGTTGCCTAGCAGGGGGATCTGTTGAGATCTGTGCTAGAGCGGATAGGTAAACCATAAGAGAGTGCGGTCCGGACTGGTGGAGTCCCTGGTGGTGCCTAGAGACAGGCAGCAACCACGAGCAGGTAGGAACCTGACAGGGAGAGCCAGGGAAGGACGCATCACATGTGGTGGCAGTAGCGGTGGGATACAAACAACAGAGAATCCAGATACGAACCAAAGAGAATCCCAAAGACACGTGGTGACAAAGGAGACTACGTCACAGGTGTTGGCTGTAGCAGTGAGATACGAATACTAGACAATCCCTAATAGTTGTGTGGCAAACAGAAATAACAAAACAAGATTACTTGTGAGAGTGACTGGCAAAGAGTGTGTGGCAAAGATTGAGTGAACTCAAACACCATGGCTGAATACATAAAAATGAAAAGAGAGGAGCTGGTGGAGAAGTGCATAACATTCAATTTACCTCACGAGGGTAAAGGGGTAGATGAATTGAGGGTAGCACTTATAGGATTTGCAACTGCCCAGCAAAAACAACCTGTCAGGGAAGAGACCCCAGAAGGATATTTAAGCAATCCCGCTTATATAGAGTACTTGAGAGAGAAGTTAAGATGGGAGGCTGAGGAAAAAGACAAGCAGAGGGAGTTGGAAGCTGAGAGATTGAGGAGGGAGGCTGATGAGAAAGAAAAGCAGCGGGTCTTTGAGGCTGAGGAAAAAGATAAACAGCGGGAGTTGAAAGCTGAGATATTGAGGATGGAAGCTGAGAGATTGAGGAAGGAAGGTGCAGAGAAGGAAAAACAGAGGGAGTTGGAAATTGAGAGAATGAGATTGGGGTTTGAGGAGAGGGAGAAGCAACGAGCAGTGGATGCTGAATTACAAGTAGAAAAGTTAAAATTTGATAGAGAGAAATTTCACTCTGAGGAGACAAGGAAAGACAGAGATGGAGCAAAAATAAAAATTACTCCAAAGGACTTTGCTGTCTATGAGCCTGGTCAAGATCCTCAAATTTACCTCAGCACCTTTGAAAAAGCAGCTCAGTTGTGGGGGTTACCTGAAGATAAATACATGCAGTATTTATCAAACCTGATTAAAGGGGAATTGGCTGAGGTATACCAATATTTCCCCTCAGGCAGGCCCGTCACCTATGCTGAATTCAAAGAAGCAGTGTTTAAAAGATTCAGACTGGGGCCTGATTATTTTAGACAGCTTTTCAGAAACTGCCAGATACAGACAGGGAGGTCTTTTGTGGAACTGGGAGCAAAGTTGATGGATATATCTGGAAAGTGGATGAGTAGTGCCAAAGCTCAGTCAGTGGAAGAGGTGAAAAGCCTCATGATACTGGATCAATTATACCATCAGTTACCACATCTGTGCAGGAGGCCGCAGAGATGGCGGATCACTTTGCCTCCAATAGAACTGGCTGGGTGGGGAAAACATCAACAGAGTTTAAACCCAGACCATATAGTGCTGGCAGAAGGGATGTGGTACCACAGCGAGTGAGTCCTCCATTAAAATCTGAAGGGCACAGGACACCCCAGAGTGGATCTGTGTACCCTAAAAGTGAGGAGAAATTATGCTACAAATGTGGTAGACCAGGGCACCTACGTTTTCAATGTGAGGTTGCCAACCCCAGTAGTAATCCTGCTCAGAAAAGGGCAGTGAAAACAGAGCCCAAGGCTTTAGAAACAGCGAAAAAGGTTCAGTTTTGCCAGATAAACTGGACAGAAGTAACAGACCTTGATTCAAGTCTGAGAGAGGAAGTGAGTGTACAAGGGGCAAATTATTGGGCATTGCTTGACACTGGTGCCGCTCAGACGTTACTGAGGCCAGATTTAATAAAATCTAAAGAAATATTACCTCAGGAAACAGTGACTATCCAAGGAGTGAGGGGTCAACCAGAGAGTTTGCCTGTGGCCCTAGTGCAAATGGAATGGAGAGGCCGAAAGGGCCAATATAAAGTTGGTATTAATGCCCAGCAACAAGAACCAGTAATACTGGGAAGAGATGTTATGGGGGCACAGGGGAAAATATATGTAGTGACCAGACAGCAACTTGGCAGAGAAAAAGAAGCCATATTAAGGGGGGCTGAAACAAACAGGGTGGAATCTGTTAACCAGCCTCAGGTCACCATAGCAACCACTAGCAGGCCTGCTGAAGGAGACAAAATGTATCAAGTGGTCTCTGGGGAAGAAGCAGATCAATTCAGGGAAGAGCTGCATAAAGATATAAGTTTGAAGCAGATAAAGGAACAAGCCCTGACCCAACAAATTCCTTTCACTGACAAACTGAGGAATCAAGTTGTGTGTGAGAATGGGATTTTATATAGACTGTGGATGCCTGCTGAGAGAAAGGATGAATGTGAACCAGTGAAGCAATTGATAGTACCTAGCAAATACAGAACCAGATTGCTAGAGGTAGCCCACGATGTCCCATGTGCAGGACATCTGGGAATAAAAAAGACCAAGAGGAGATTGGCAGCACATTATTATTGGCCAAATATCTCCAAGGATGTAAAACAACATTGTCTATCTTGTGGAATATGCCAAAAGGTGGGAAAGAGTGGAGTAAAGACCAAGGCACCCTTAAAGCCCCTTCCTATAATTGGACAACCCTTTTATAGAGTGGGAATAGATTTGGTGGGCCCTTTTTCCAAACCCACAAGGCATGGCAAGAAATATCTAGTGGTGGTGGTGGATTTTGCCACCAGGTACCCAGACGCAGAAGCACTGAGATCTGTAGAAGCCCCTGTAGTGGCAGAGGCTTTATTAAAAATCTTTATGAGGCTGGGTTTCCCTCATGAAGTGCTGACGGATCAAGGCAGTGTATTCATGGGAGAAGTGATGCAATGTATGTGGAAATGTTGTGGTCTAAAACATCTAAAGACCACTACTTACCATCCCGCCACTAATGGGCTAACAGAGAGATTCAATGGAGTTTTGAAGGGCATGATCAGAAGCTATGTTCAAGATCACCCACAAGACTGGGATGAACGGTTGGGATGCTTCTTATTTGCATACAGAGAAGTCCCTCAGGAGTCAACAGGCTTCTCACCCTTTGAACTAATGTTTACTAGAAAAGTGAGGGGACCTTTGGAACTGCTAAAAAATTCATGGGAAGGAACTCTGGGAGAGTACAAAACTTCCGTAGTAGATTTTGTATTGGAATTCCGCAATAAATTAACATCAATGATGGAAGTACTGAAAGAGAATTTGAGTCATGCACAGGAGAAGCAAAGTTACTGGTATGACAGAACAGCCAGGGAACGTGTGTATAATGTGGGAGATATGGTTATGGCGTTCATACCCAGGAAACATGACAAATTACAGGCTAACTGGGAAGGACCATATACCATCAGAGAAAGGCTTGACACAGTGACATATGTAATCACCACAGACCAATTAAACAAAAGCAAAGTGGTTCATGTAAATATGTTAAAGCCTTACCATACCAGGGATGCACAGGTGTTGCAAGTTACCTTATTCCCTGAGGGAAGTGGGCCTGAACTTCCAGATTTGGTACAGGAAAGCAAAGACAAAGGAGGGGTAGATCAAGTGGAATGGTCAGAGGAGGTGAAGGAGGAAGTAAAAGAAGAGATTCTGAGAGTTTTGAAAACCTATAGGAATCTCTTTAGCAACAAACCTGGCCGAACCAGTATAGTTATACATTCCATTGATACTGGAGATCATGCCCCAATCAGATCTGTTCCGTACCATGTGAATGGGAAAGTTTTGAATGAGATCAAAAAGGAGGTGGAAGAGATGCTGGAATTAGGAGTGATCAGGGAATCCATCAGTCCCTGGGCCTCAAGTATTGTCCTGGTTCCGAAAAAAGATGGAACGACCAGGTTTTGCATTGATTATCGGCTAATCAATAAAATTACTGTCCCAGATGCGTATCCTATGCCTAGGGTAGACACAATGTTAGAGTTATTGGGGGCAGCAACCATTATCTCTACACTAGATCTCTGTAAAGGATTTTGGCAAATGGAACTAGACGAGCAATCCAGAGCCAAAACTGCCTTCAGTACACCAGATGGGTTATATGAGTTTGTGACCTTACCCATGGGACTAAGGAACTCACCAAGTTCATTTCAGAGGCTAATCAATACTGTGTTGCGAGGCATGTCAGATTTTGCAGTGGCCTATATCGATGACGTGGCCATTTTTAGCAAGTCGGTGCCTGAGCATGTCCAACACCTGACAACAGTATTGGAGGTCTTAAGAAAAGCAGGCCTCACAATAAAAGCTAAGAAATGCCAGTTTGGACTAAAGGAAGTAATCTATTTAGGACATAAGGTGGGGAGTGGGAAAATCACCCCCTTATGGAGCAAGGTGGAGGCAATACAAGCGTGGCCGATCCCCTTAACCAAAAAAAACCCAGTAAGGGCATTTCTGGGTGTGGCTGGATTTTATAGGAAGTTTGTGAGAAATTTTGGGGAAATAGCAACCCCCTTGCATGAATTAACAAAGAAGAAGTGTTCTGAGCGTGTGGTATGGACGGATGAATGTCAGAAGACTTTTGATCTACTGAAGCAAGCCTTGTGCCAAGGACCCATATTAATAGCACCAGACTATGAGAAACCATTCATCGTGGCTACAGATGCGTCGGACCTGGCCCTGGGAGTCATCTTGCTACAGGAGAGAGATGGCACCAGAAATCCAGTGGCGTACCTGAGTCGCAAGCTGACACCGAGGGAGAAAAACTATTCGTCGGTCCAGAAGGAGTGCCTAGCGGTCGTGTGGGGACTGAACAAGTTGCGCCCATACGTGTGGGGACAAAGATTCACAGTGACTACGGATCATCGGGCCTTGTTATGGTTGCAGACTATGAAAAACCATAACACTATGCTGCAGAGGTGGTCCTGGGCCCTACAGGACTATCAAGTGGACTTCCAGTTCATCAAAGGCAAGGACAATGTACTGGCCGATGGACTTTCCAGGCAAGTGGCCGGGACTGCAGTGACGTGACCAGACAGAGGAACAAAGAAAGACATTTTCCCCATAGAGACTTTTATTTGTTAACGCGACGTATAAATCCTGGAACAGGAATAATACTCTGCTGTTGTTTAAGGGGGGGGGAAATGTGATGTTCCTATATTAATGTATATATGGTAAGTGTTGTTGTTTTAGAAGATACATGGTAAGTGGAATGAAAGAGGGGGAGTGAATGGGCAGTAGAATGCGAGATGATTGGCTGAGTGTTTAAAATGGCTGAATGTATAAAAGGAAGAGTGAGAGTGGAATCTGGGGGGAAGAAGAGAAAGAGTGGATTGCTTGGTGGGGTTTGAGAGAGTTGTTTGCCAGGAGAGCGTGGAGAAGGAGGGAGGTGGAGTTTGGATTAGTATTGAGTAAAACCATATGCTTATGTGCCTTAAGAAGAAATCTTGTTAATCTTGTTAGCTTTGTTATCTTTAATAAATACTTAATTTGGTTTACCAAAGGCCTGATCCTTGGCTGGGGTTTCACAGACCAGAAGGGAGGGTAAGGTAATGACCAAGGCTGAAGGGGAACTGTAACAAATGGTGGCAGCGGTGAAGAGAATAACAATACCAGTATTCAGAGTCTCTGGGTATACTAGTATTGGGACGTTACTGGTGGTTGCCTAGCAGGGGGATCTGTTGAGATCTGTGCTAGAGCGGATAGGTAAACCATAAGAGAGTGCGGTCCGGACTGGTGGAGTCCCTGGTGGTGCCTAGAGACAGGCAGTAACCACGAGCAGGTAGGAACCTGACAGGGAGAGCCAGGGAAGGACGCATCACAGTCCTCTTGTGGATAAGGAATTGGTTAAGAAGCAGAAAGCAGAGAGTAGGAATAAACGGACAGTTCTCTCAATGGAGGGCTGTAGAAAGTGGAGTCCCTCAAGGATCAGTATTAGGACCTGTATTTTTCAACTTGTTCATTAATGACCTAGAATTAGGAGTGAGCAGTGAAGTGGCCAAGTTTGCTGACGACACTAAATTGTTCAGGGTTGTTAAAACAAAAAGGGATTGCGAAGAGCTCCAAAAAGACCTCTCCAAACTGAGTGAATGGGCAGAAAAATGGCAAATGCAATTCAATATAAACCAGTGTAAAATTATGCATATTGGAGCGAAAAATCTTAATTTCACATATACGCTCATGGGGTTTGAACTGGCGGTGACCGACCAGGAGAGAGACCTCGGGGTTGTAGTGGACAGCACGATGAAAATGTCGACCCAGTGTGCGGCAGCTGTGAAAAAGGCAAATTCCATGCTAGCGATAATTAGGAAAGGTATTGAAAATAAAACAGCCGATATAATGCCGTTGTATAAATCTATGGTGCGGCCACATTTGGAATACTGTGTACAGTTCTGGTCGCCTCATCTCAAAAAGGATATTATAGAGTTGGAACGCTATGCGGTTCGCCATCGATATCAAATTTCTCAACGTTTAAAAAGGTAAATGTGTCCCCACACTTATAGTGCGAGTCATTTCCAACTCTTAGGGTGACATCTTGCGACGTTTACTAGGCAGACCATATATATGGGGTGGGATTGCCAGTTCTGTCCCCAGCCTTTCTTTACCGCCCCAGCATATGCCAGGTTTGGAGGCAGTTTCATTCCCAGGTCTTCTGGGTGGCCCCTCCCTTCATCAGAACGTTTATTCCTGGGGGACTGAAGAATTTGAACGTCTGAAAAGGAAGAACCCAGCTGACTGTGAAAATGATGATTAATTTGACTGATAACGAAGAACACAGTTGCCAGCATTATTCTTGTTCTTGGCTTGTGGACATGTATATACAAGTATTTAAAGTAACACTTGCTCAATAATTTGCTTTTAATAATGTTATTTGTTATTTAATTTTGAGAATTGTATTATTTTATTGATGTATTATGTTCTATTGATGTATTGTTATATATTCATGTTTTTTTTGTAAGCTGCCTTGAAGGCCTTTTGGCCATAAGGCAGGGTATAAATTTAATAATAATAATAATAATAATAATAATAATAATAATAATAATAATAATAATAATAATAATAATAATAATAATAATAATAATAATAGCAACTTACTTGAATTTTTGCTGAATGCTTGACACTACCAGCTAATGATGAGGGATCATATATTAGTCACAATGGTTAGACAAGTTCTATCTAACCAAATTCAGGTAGTGAATCCCATTGCTTATATAACTTCTTGTCTACTTTTCCAACTCAGTTAATAGTCCACTCTTGTACAGGTCTCCATAAAATGACAAGAATAATTGTGGAGGTCATCATGAACTAGTTAACTGGTAGTTATACATGTACATTTCCAAGATTTCTTTATATGTGTTTAAATACTGCAAACCTCATTGTTTCTGTTTAATCATTTTAATGTTATAATTTTAAGCTCATTAAAATGTAGTCAACAAAATTTTGATAATAGCTTTACTTTTCTGAGGAAAGATTTGTAGCTATGTATTTTCCATTGACTCCATATAGTTTGTGGTATACAATCTTATCTACAAGTAACTACACAGATGGGGAAAATTCGCATATTGATTAGAATGAGAACAAATGTGTGCGTGTAATGCCTTTGAATCTGAAGTTGACCAAAAGTTCAAATTTACCTAGGCCGCTTCACTTTCACTTCAGTCATAATATTTAAACAGAATTACAGAGGGGTAGAATTTGGAAGTATATTCTGGAAATGGTCCAGGCTGTCTCCAGTTGCCAGTGAGACCCTAAGGCTACAATCTTTTACATTAAACGTACCTTAGGGTATGACCCATTCAACATAGTGGGACTTGCTTCTGAGAAAACATGTGCTGTAAGTAAACATGTGCTGTAAGTGGCCAAACATGTGCTGTAAGTGATCAAGATGGTGGCAGGAGGAATGGCGGTGGTTGCGTCTCCTCCTCAGTGGGATTATCTTTGGGTAAGGAAGCCGCTGCCACTGCCTCTTCCTGCTCTGTTTCATCCACCGCAGCCGCAGCCTGGAGCCAGAAGTCTGTGAGGACTGGTGGGGCTGGGAGCGCTGGAGGCAGTGGCAGCATTGCTGGAGGGCTTTTGGCAAGAGACTTGGGCAGCAGCAGTAGGGAGCCGCGCTCAGACTGGAGGCTAAAGCAGTTGCACAAAGTGCGGAGCATGGAACTCGACGGGCTGCCGGAGCCCGCCGAGTGCCCAGAGACACCCTTCTGCCTCTTGGTAGCTGCTCCCCCGCTAGCACCACCTCCTCTTCCTCAGCAGTGTGGCCTGTGCCCATGGCGCCGTGTTCCTCCCTCGGCAGCCCCGCGTCCTCCCCCAGCTGCAGCTTCATCCTCACTGGCTCCCACAACATGCCGCTGGTGGGCATCAGGACTCAAGCTGCGGGAGTTGACACCTCCAAAAAGACCATGGAGCCGCCACCGCCCTCAGTTGGAACAGCATTCAGGGAATTGTGACACTGAAATGCAAAACATTGCAGGAAAAAGGATGGATGTCTTTTTAAGATAAGGTCTTTAATTCTGGACATTTTTTTCCTGGACATTTTTTTTCTTAATAATGGTATTATTTAGTTTAATTTTTGTAAATTGTATTGCTTTCATTGATGTATTTTTATACTTGTGTTTATTTTTCTTTGTAAGCCACCTTGAGGGCCTTTGGCCGAAAGGCGGGGTATAATTTTAAAAAAAAAAATCTTCAAAACAGCCAGCCCAACCAAGTACGTGTTGAAAAATGAACCCAAGATAAGTTTGCCAAAGTCCTGAATTCAGCTTTTATATGGGAATGCCATACAAAGCAATCCTGTATATGTACACTCAGAAATATGTCCCTTTGAGTTTATTAGGGTTTGCTCCCAGGCACATGTGTATAGATTGCACTAATAATTACTTATCATAAACAAAATATGGCAATTTCTAAAAATAAATAATTGCTAGACTTGCGTTAGCTTTGATTTATATGTTTCTGAAATAAAAACAAAAAACAAATCTACTGCCAGAACATCTCTATTAACATTATTTCTAAGTCCCCTTTTTATATTGTATTAAAATATAGCAAAATGTCACCCAGGCATTTGCTGTGAACTATATGAGACGCTATCTATTTTTTGTGTGGTTTACTGTCCCTTACAATATATATCTGTAGTGAGGGAGAATATTATTTATATATATTATTTCAGGATGTCCAAATTAATAAAATCTTTGGAAGGGTTCCCTGACCTTCAGATTTGTGCCACTGTTGATGTTGTGTAATTATCAATAATAATCCCTTTACACTAATTTCTCTTATTAATGCCTGTAGGGTTCACATAAAAAGGGATGTGTAGGACAGAATGAAGCCCATGTCCTTCTGAACTCAGTCAAGTTTATTATGATAAAACATAACATAAGGATATAAAAAAAATGGCTGGCTGATTAAATGTTAAATGGCCATTTTAGTATGGGGAAGTTTCAGGATGGCATCATTAAAAGCTGTTTCTAAAAGCCTTTCCGGCTGTTCTTTTAACAGTTCAGGGAATAATTGCACTGGAAAAGGAGACAAGTTGAATAGAAAATGAGGTTTTATCTAGCAATATAGTGCTATATTAGGACCCTGTTTATGTGTTATTCTTGTGTAGAGCATAAGAGGGTAGAGCACGGGTGGCTAACCTGTTTCAGCCTAAGGGGCACATTGAGAGCTGCACATACTCACCACACATGCACAATCACCACACGTACAGCACACACATTCACCAGACTTCCAGTCTCACATACATGTAGTCAAACATTCATACATACACTCTCACACAGAAGCACACACATGTAGACGCAAGAAAAGACACACACACACACGCTTAACATTTCTAGCCCTCCCCACTCCTGTGCTGGAGGGCAGGGGTAGCAGGAAACACTGGTTTGTACCCTACACAGAAGGATCTGTGAATCTGGGAGCAGGAAATGCTGCCTTTAACTCTTAAAAAACAGCATCTTTTTTATCCCATTTTAGCACTGTGGAGCTTAGTCCTAAGAGTGGAGATAAAAGATCCCTTTGGCTGCCTCTTTAGAGATCCTCTCTAATAGGTAGCCAGAAGAACCTTTTATTTCTCAATCAGGAGATAAAGTAATCTAAAAAGCACTCTCTTCCGAACAGACTGAGCATTATCACCTGATCAATTCGGGAAATAAATTCAACTTAGGACTGAATCAGCCCTGGTCACCCTGCTCAGTTACCTTTATCAGGAGAAGACGGGGAAGTGCAACCCTGTTATTCTTAGTTGATCACTCAGTGGATTTTTATACCATTGTCCATGACATCCTTCTGAGCTGACTTAGTAAGATAGGTATTGGAGGCACTATTTTGCAGTGGTTCTGATCCTATATCTAAGTTGGTTTCAGATGATAGCATTGGGCAAGTGTCTTTCAGCCATCTGGCAGTTGTGCTATAGGGTGCCACAGGGTGCTATCTTGTCCTGAATGTAGTTTACCATTAAGCTATTGGGAGCAGTCATTAGGAGATTTGAGGTGAGGTGCCATCAACACGCTGATGATACCCTGCTGTATTTCTCTTTGCCATCCAAATCAGGAGAGGCCATGCAAGCCCTGGACTAGTGCCTGAACTTGGTGGTGGCCTGGATGAGAGCCAACAAACTGATTCTGAATCCTAGCAAGATGGAGGCAGTCTGAGGGGGTCTGGATAACTGGTCAGTTGCCTGCTTTGGATGGGGCCATACTCTCCCTGAAAGAGCAAGTTTGTAGTCTGGGAGTTCTCTAGATCCATCATTGTCACTAGAAGCCCAGATGACCTCAGTGGCTAGAAGTGCCTTTAACCAGCTTTGGCTGGTGAAACAGTTACAGCCATTTCTGGACCAAGATAGTCTGACCACTGTTGTAGATGTGCTGGTAACCTGAAGGTTAGATTACTGCAATGCACTCTGTGTGCCCTTGAAGTTGGCCTGGAAGCTGCTTCTAGTACAAAATTACAATCATAATTAATTGAAGGAGCATTGATATTTTGCATATGAAATTAAGAACTTAAGAGCAGCCCTGTGGATGAGACCAAAGGCCCATGTAGTCCAGAATTATGTCCCCACAGTGACCAACCAGATGAATATGGGAATCTGACTAGCAGGACATGAACACAACAGCACTCTCCACACTTGTGATTCCCAGCAATTGGCTTTCAGAGATTTGCAGCACAGGGCACTATTCCATCACCAGTACTGAAGTAAGATTCAGTTGCTAGTCTGTCACCATCTGTACTTGGAATGGAGAGGGGGTTCATTCTTGTCTCAGGCAGCAAAATGTCTTGGGCTGGCCCTGAGAATTACCAAAAATTGTTTCCTTCTTCCTTTGATAGGATTGTCCAACCCTGTGCCTTTATTTCATTAAAGGAACTGCACAAAATAGACTGTGAGGGAATTTTTCCACCAGCTACACTTAAAATGGGGTGTAATGTACAGAGAACATTGTTGTAACAGAATGCAGGTACTGTTCAGCCTTTCCCACCCTAGGCAAATAGAAAACCTCATAAATAATATCTTGATAAGTACTGATGAAAAATAATGACTAATCTTTTCAAACTTAGGAGATTTTATAGACAGTGGGAGGGTACATTCTAACATGTTACTGTTACGTGCATGAGCCTTGGGGTCATGTGCTCCCCCATTCAGAGTGCCTGTGAGGAGAAGATTGGAAGCATCCACTTCCATTTACAACTAACCACAGTTTGTTGCTTCATCTGAATCAGGCAGGGGTATAGTCATCCAGGGTCTCAGGATGTTTTAGACCCCTTATTTTTTGGGAGCAAGGTCCCAGCCAGGTCCCTATTTCTCCAGCATCCTATGAGACAATCAACATGAAAGCTGTCTGGAGCTTATGGGTGTTAGCCACTGAGAAGACTCTTCTAACATGCTTCCTTGCCCTTTCTTGCTTATTGGAGCCAATCAGAGTAAGAGGAGGATGAGTCAGCCACTGAGAGGACTTCTCAACAGCAAACACTCTCCCCTTCCATGCTGATTGGCTCCTGGGACATTTGCTGTGTAGGAGAAGACGCACAGGAAGGACTAAAGTGTGTGGAGATGACAACAGAAATCAAGCAAGGGGGTGTAGCATGGCATGACTGTCATGAAGGGACCCTGCACTTCTGAATTTGCCACTACGCTACTGGAACCAGGACAACTCTTTTAATTATGTTAGTTTTAACTGTAGTTTGTCTGAACATGACAAGACCAAACCGTGGTTTCTGATCCTGGCTTGTTCAAATAAATCAGAGTTAAAATGAACTGCAGTTTCTTGTTCAAAGAAAACAACCAGTTAGCTTAAAAGAGAAGAAAAGTCTGCTATTTGGCCCACCAGAGGAGAGTAGGCACAACACAAGCATGTAACAGTAATGTCAACATTACATCTGAACTAGATCTTTGTCTACCTATGCCAACAAAGCAAAGCCAAACTTTTATTTGGAATAGTACCTTGGACACAAAAAATATCACACAGAATTAGCTTAGATTTCAATAGATGAATGAACTAAATATTTTTGCCATATCGGAGTACCTCATTCATTTATATCATGAATGGTAACATGGTAAGTAAAATACTGCACACCTGCCTTTTATTTAGCAGGTTCTGCTTAAAGGATAAAGTATCATTTGCATTTTCTCCCTATTAACAAGCCAATCCCTTGGTGACAAATGAAACCTGCAATACAATAAAATTTACATGAAACAAGCTGTCATATGAGAGCTATGTAGTTGGAACAGTGCCAGTCAATAATAGATTGCATACCTTTGGTTAATTTATTAGCCACCTGTTCCCAAATTCCATTATAGCTGTGCATTAAGAATCTATCTTGAGAGTAACATTTGGTGTTTTGGACCTTTGGGGTATCTTTTTTTAATAACAGTAACTAGCAGAGAGGTGAAGTTAAAGAATATTGCAGCATACATGGAGGAGCAGAAAAAGCAAAAGACCAAGTTTCAACCTTTTTAATTTAATATCAAGGAATTCCCTCAATTTATTTGGCTTTCTTTTTCCTTTGAAGTTAATAGGCTTTACTGAGATTATAGCATTGTTTCTCATTCAGGTAAAGAGGAAACTATTGTGAAATAATAGTTTAAAGCCTATCTACACTGTGCAGTACTATGTGTAATTGTGTGATTTATATAGCTGTTTGTGAAGCCATAAAGAGGGTTCATGAACAAGGGTGTATGAATTATGAAAATACCAGTTCCTTGATTAACACAGAAACATTCCAAACAAGGTAGCGGGCATTTCTATTTTGTGCACTTGGATTGGTTCTTTGTTTTGTAAAGCTTGGTTCCTCACAAAAAATTTTATAGGTCCAAACTAAAAGAGATCCCAGAAATTAGAGACATGTTTAGATTCAGTCCACAGCCATTAACTTTAATGGAAGATTTGATATTGCTTTCAGAGATAGTTTCTGCTCAGTGTGCACAGGTGGAAAATATATATATTTAATGACTGTCTGTAACGCAGCCAAAGCTCTGCTCACAGCCGGAGTTCGATTCCAACGAAAGGAGGAAGTCGAATCTCTGGTAAAAGGGGTCGAGGTCCAATCAGCCTTCCATCCATCCGTGGTCGGTAAAATGAGTACCCGGCATATGCTGGGGGGTAAAGAAAGGCCGGGGAAGGAACTGGCAATCCCACCCCATATATACGGTCTGTCTAGTAAACGTCGCAAGACGTCACCCTAAGAGTCGGAAACGACTCGCACTGTAAGTGCGGGGACACCTTTACCTTTTAAAGACTTTCAGTAAGTTAAACAGTCAATTCATGCAGTGGCCATTATAGTCATACTTTGGTATTCTGTACCTTGGTCTATTTGACAAAGTCATAATTAAAGCAACAAGGCTCTTGCAAAAGAGTGTTCCCATGAATGATGCTAGCTGAATTGTAAAAGTTGCCAAATAGACTACAGAAAAATGATCATTAATTTTGCATAGCTTCAGGAGTGACACTGCATGGGAAACGGGTTAAGCTGATGATGATGGTGGTATGCGTATGTACAAAAGCAGTGGGGGACAGCCATTTTTGTGTGGCAGGAGAAAGTGCTTTCCCTATCTGCCATTTTTCTGCTGCATGTTTGTTTTCTCTCTCTCTCTCTCTCTCTCTCTCTCTCTCACACACACACACACACACACA
Source organism: Rhineura floridana (assembly GCF_030035675.1). Lineage (NCBI taxonomy): Eukaryota > Metazoa > Chordata > Lepidosauria > Squamata > Rhineuridae > Rhineura > Rhineura floridana. Next base: position 127,547,168 of record NC_084484.1, on the reverse strand, counting down.
CACACACACACACACACAATGCTGTTTCTCCCTCCACAGACTTACTGTTGCAAACACACAACTGAAATCCCACATGGACAGCAGCTTGCAAAGATAGAGTGGTATTGGGAGGAATGTAGCCTTTAGTCAAAAGACCTGAAACCAAATCTAAATATGAAACCCCACAGATAACCCTAAGCAGTGTCATGTAAATGGAATTGGAATTTAATTGACGAAATTATTTTGTACAACGTGTTATTTTGGCATTATCCTTTATTCTATATGATTTAGGTGAGTAAAATGGAACACTGTCTTTCTGCAGAAATGCACAGTGGACTCCTTTTGCACTGCCATTCATATACAAGCTTATCAATTGGTTTGTACACATATGCAAATGAAACTTAGTCTCATTGTGTTCACATTCCTGTTATTCTGGCTCTCATTATTTAGTTATCCATATTTGTTTCTGTTCTTATTACATTACTAATTGGCTGTGTTTCATGACTACAAAATTATTCTAAACTGAATAATCCTGGTCTTTGAATACATTGTTTTTCCTTTCTTTTTTTTATATAGATAAAATTGCATTGAAATAACTAGTAAAAAAATCATTCTCTTTTCTTAATTTAAAGCATTTTTACTCTGCTCTTCAGCCAAAAAAGGATCCCAGAGCAACTTACATGATCAATAAAAAAAAGACAGTCCCTCAAGCTTACAATATAAAAGACAAGGCACAAAAAGAAAATGACTTGTGAGGGAGGAGGAAATAAGCAATTTGAGGCACTAGTTACAGAGGTCTAGTAATGACCAGCTGGGATGGAAACATTTCAAGGAAAAGAGGAGCAAAGACTTGCTGGTCTGTCAACTGGACTGATGTCCTCCCCCATCCCCCACTGTAATCTGATGGAATGGATGTTTGTCTGCAACATTTGATGGAGGGAGGAGTTTGACAGGCATAGCTTTAAAAAATGAGCATTTTCAGATTTCATTAACAAAAAGTATTCTCCAGATATAAGCCAATTTATATACACTGTACAATACACTGTTAGGTATTGCATCATTTTTATCATATTCCCTTACAACTGACCAGGATACTAAAATTGCATAATAACTATCAAGTTGAATAATGTGGCACTTTGAAGTCCACAGGTAAAGAAGTATATTAAAAATGGACATTGACAAATGGCATCAGACATGTTTGCATAAAGGCCTTTTCAAGAAACTTGTTTGTCTTACTTTTAATGCAGTCCTGTGGGTTATGGATTAATCCAGTTAATGAGTGAAATTGATCAACTACCAAAAACAGAGATGGAAGTTGGTGGTAGCTATTTGTTCGTATGCTGCTGAAATAGCCATTTTCATGCATTGAGAAGGATGTGACCAGCTCAAACACAGCTAGGTATATTAAAGGCAGTATATTAAAAGCAGTCAAATAGCTGTCTTATTTCAAAGTGATAGAAAGGAAAGGGTTTTACTAAGCAAATTTTATATTAAGAAGAGAGATCCATATAGTTAAGGTTGCTAGAATTGGTTCCATTGTTTAAGCACCGTCTAAAGCACAGACATAGGATTGTATTCAGTGCAGTGCTAAGTAAAGATGACCACAAGAATTTATGCGTAAACAACACGACACCCCCATTCCTCCCCGTGTACCCATAAATCTGTTCTGGGTTTCCCACAACCCCCTGGAGCAGCTATGGGGAGGATGCAAGGGAAGGAGAAGGAAAGAAAGTCCCATTGTGCAAGTGGAAAGACTTGCACTGACAGGATGCTTACTTAGTGTTTTATTGGCTACAAGCCCCTATCTCTATAGCATTCCATTAGATGCAACTTTTCATATTCCAGTTATAACACTTTTTAGGGGGACAATTTGAGATTTAAAAAAAACCCTAAATAATTCCATTCATCAAGACAAATCTATATTACTAAACCTGTTTATGATGAGCCTAAAAACCATAGCTTGCCCTCAGTGGATTCCCCTAAGAGAGCTACAAGTTTGAGAGTTCCCTTGAAAGAGAGTTTGATTGTTAAGCCACTCTGAGAATTGTAACTCTCTTGAGGGGAATAGGTTGTTTTCTAACAACTCTCAGCATCTTTAACAAACTGCAGTTCCCAGGATTCTCTGAGGGAAGCCATGGCTGTTTAAATTGGTATAATGTTGCTTTAAATGTATAGTGCAGATAGGGCTTGAGTTGGTACTGCTTTCCAGGACAGGCAAGGCGGCAGGGAGGTCAACGTGGACCAAAGGTACTGGCAGGATTGGCTCCACCAGTGTGTTTGCACTGCACCAACCTCCCTGCTGCCTTGCTCTTCCCCCTCTTCTCTCCCCCAGTAAGAAGCAGCAATTCAGCTGTTGGGAGGCCAGGTGAATGTCACTACCCCACCACACCATCTGCTATTGGTATCAGGATCTGAGTTTCTTAGTTTATTTGGATTGGTTTTAATTGCTTTTCAATTGCTGCAGGATGTTCTCTACCATATAAGGAGAACTTGTGATCTGAGAACTGATGGAAGCCAGTTTAAAAAGTTAGATGCTTCTGGAGTTCCAGATGTTGAACTCTCTATACCTATAGGTACAGGTCCATCAAAGTCCAAGTCCAGGAACTGGATTGTATATCAGCTCCAGATGGGGTTAAACAGGCAGATAGGTTGGGGATGGTCCTAGATTCGTTGCTGTCACTAGAGGCCCAGATGACCTCAGTGGCGTGAAGTGCCCATTACCAACTTTGGATAGCACACAAACTATAACTATTCCTTAACAAGCATAGTCTTACCATGGTGGTCTGTCCGTTGGTTACCTTACAATTAGAGTGCTGTAATGTGCTGTATGTGGGGCTTCTGCACCTGATTTGGAAGCTGCAGCTAATGCAAAATATAGTTGCTAGGGTGCTTAGTGGGACATCCAGCTTTACACATATTGCACTAATGTTGACTGATCTGCACAGGCTGCTTATTAGCTACTGAGACAAGTGAAAGGTTTTGTTGTTGACGGTGAAAGACCTAAAAAAAATCTAACAAGATAATGCCTAGCAGATAACCTTTCCCAATAAAGATCAAGCCAATCTTTAAGATCTTCTGAGGACCCTCTGCCATGACCTTTTCTATAATAGCACCCACCCTCTGGGTACAAATATCAAAAACAAACAACTGAGGTTAAGTAGACAAAATTGTTGGGTCAGCAAAGGCCTGGGCTCATCAACTGCAGAGGGTTTTTCTGAACCCCTTACAGAAAACCTGGGAATTTATTTTGTTTGAGGTCTCTTCCAGGAGAGATTCAATCACATACAGGCAAATTTAGGTTTGCACAATTAAAGCGGATTAAAACACTCTGGTGCAACAAACCCTTTCAGCAGCCTAAGTGACTATTTATACCCCTTCCCTCACAATGTATTGGGAATTCCCAGTGTTTATTTGGAACCAAGACAGGAGTCTGATTTTTCAAAAGAAACTTTAGCAGCTATGAAACAAGGCTCCAGGGCAGACATCAGTAGTGGGCTCCTCAGCCTGTCGGGACCCTGGCATCAGCCCCAAGGTACCAAGAGTCAGTGTTCACAGTATGAAATAATTTGAATACCTTGGCCAAAAGATCTATATAGTGAGGAGATTATGCAACAGTTTTGGCTTAAGTCTCTCTAAGAAGTTCAAGATTTTCAGCTGTTTATTTTGATATGATGATAATCAATACTGCAATCATGGCACTTCATTCTAGAAGCAAGCACATCAATAAGCTTCCAAAACTCATTTTCTTTGTGAACACAGCTACAGTGCAATCACTAACAGTTCATTTTCCACTGAATGAGAAGCATCTGAATTGTAATGATCACACACTGAAAAATGCTATTAATGAGTAAATATAAATGTTGAATTCTGAGGTGAAAATATTTCTGGTTGGAATACTTTCATTTAAGTAGGTAAGACAGCTAATAAATTTACATTCTCTCAAATCACTCATTTCAAGCAGTATCTTTTCTAAAATTACAATGTAAAGGACCATCTTAATACTCAGCAATTTAGGCAGCTTGTGCCAAACTAGGAAGTCAGGGGACCTTTCCTATTCAGTACCACCTGTGCACATACTAGCCAAAACAATAGGGAGCAAAAGAAATATTAAGTACCTGGTCAGGCCAGGTAAATTATCTAACTAGCAACAGGAGTGGTATGTGGTATGGCTGATTTGGTGAAGCAGCCTGTCAGGGCCTGAATACCATGACTCATTGAGAAAAGAGCATAAATTAATGAGCTGGTAATTGTCACAGGGCTGGTTGCTCGACAGAGCTACAAGTGGAAGCAGACAGTGGAAGGTTAAGGTGGGTGCAATATTTTACATGGGATGCCTACGAATAAAAAATTTCAAAGAGGAGAAGAGGGTGTTCAATTAAGTAGTTCATACAGGTGGGAACAGAATGGCTATTAACAGAGTGTTTGCTCCAAGTTTGCTAAACAGAGATCATTCTAGCTGTTCTTGCAAAAGCTATTATCCTGTCTAAGGGCAGTGAAATTACTGTTACAGAAACTGGTACATTTCCTGGAAAATCATTGAATTTTGAAGATGCTACTGATAGGATTAATTAGGACTATAGGGGGAAAACCTGTTTTAATTCAAAGTCAATTTGGTCACCTCAGGATTTTGACATTTCTTGCTCAACAGCATGCTGCTGAATCATGTGTTTTTGCTAATCATTCTATATTTCATTGTTTGGTTCATGCAACTTGATACACAAAATTGTAATATGTAATATAAAAAGCTGCAAATTCTTTCGGTATCTCTGCTGACTACTACTTACGCTGCTCTTGAAAATGTGTTTTCAATGTTTTTATTTTAAATTACTTTTTTACTATAATTTTTATTCTTTGTAAGCTGCCTTGGGAACTTGTTGAAGAACAATGCATAACTCCTTAAAATTTAATACATAAATAAAAAAAATCCTTCACATAGGAAATTAGCAAGTCAGGGGCAGGACCAGCTCCAGGCATGCGGGGGCCCTTGGGCATCAGCTTGCCCTGGCCCCCTGATAGGTGGGTGGGTGTGCATATGTGTGTGCATGTGCCCCCCATGTGCCCCCTACGCCCCCCCTACCTGTCTAGTCTTTACCATTGCCCTTAATGAAGATGGCAGCAGCAGTTTCCCTAAGGGGAATGAAGCCTCCGCCGCCATCTTTGTTGATGGCACACGTGCATGCTACGTCCGCACATCTCTGCCATCAACTAAGATGGCAGCAGCGGCTTCAGTACCTTAGGGAACTGCGGCCGTCATCTTCATTAAGGGCAATGCTAAAAAGCTGGCTGACAGGTAAGTGGGGGGGTGGGGGGCGTGGATCACAGAAGAGGAGCATAGGGTCCCTCAGGGGCTCCTGTAGCTCCGGGGCCCTCGGGCCAGTGCCCAACCTTGCCGCCCTTTAGAACCGGCCCTGGTCAGGGGGAAACTAACATCAGGCAAGCCAGAATCATTCTTCATGACACCTGATTTTCAATGGGATCCTTAATTTTTTAATTTAATTTATTTTGCACACGAATCCTCCCTTCAATCTGATCATGAAAACAAGATCTCTGTGGGCTTATCTATGTATATGTCATTCATAAAGAGGAGTGTGATTTGGGAATATAATCTGCCATACTTACTAGAAATCTACCACTCATTATTTGAAGGTTAATTTCCCTAAGAATGAGTTTATTATTTTCTGTTCTGTTTCTGGTAAGTATTGTTATGGGTTTAGGGTTGTCAGGTCATGTCCTGTTCAGAGCGGGATTCACGAGGCTGAGACGCAGGTGCAATCAAATCTTGTTTTATTAAAGTAATGGATACATCAAAAGCAGTGTACTTCATAGAAATCTCTAAGCTAGCTCACTAGAAGTCCCTAACTGCACTCTAGACATGCTCTGCAACGCGTGAAGAAGGTTGACTCAGCAACTTAACCTGGACAGCTGCAGTCTTAAGTAGGGAAAGTTTTAGATCGTAATCTCTGACTCCTTTGCAAGTCCTGCCTCTGTCCTGTCCGCTTCTCGCGGCGGCGAGAGTGGGGAGACGGGGTGTGTGCTTCCAACAGCTCATCTGAAAGAACCGTCTCCTTAGCAACCGGCAAGTGACACGCTTGAGGCATCTCGAGAACCATTTGGTAAAGAGGGAGTCAATGCCCCCTCTGTGACATCTTCCAATGGCTCCTCCAACCTGTCTGGGGGGCGGCGCACTCTCCACTTCTGAGACCGCACCATCCGTGGGAATTGGCCCGGAGTCAAGCTCACTCCCCCTCCCAAGGTCTTGCTCAGACTCAACAATTCCTTGGTCTTCCACGCCCTCTGACAGCTGGGAAACCTGGAACTCATGTCTCCCCCCTCCCTGGCCCTCATGGGGCATCGGAGGCTCAACAGGTCAGAAGCATCCCAAATCCTGATATTTTACGGGCAGGCCTTAGTGATCTCACAGGCTGGTGATGTTATGGGGTGGGTCCTGGTGATGTCATAAGCATGATACATTAAGCATCAACCACAGTTTCTTGGAGAATACCATTCAAACAAAATAAGAATCTCAGTGGAAATTAGAAATCTTACCTAAAAGGTGTTCCCAGGTCCAGTGACAGTATAATTCCTTCCCACCTGCTTAGGAAGCCTGGGTAGGAAACATTTAATCCAGCCTACTTGCTTCTGGCAAGAAGGGTTTGACTGCCCTCAGTCCAGGCCAGTCACCAGAAGGCATTGTAGGAAGAAGGGAGTGTCGTGTTGTGGAGATGTTAGATGGAAGCACGCAGGAGTAAAGATGGATGCCCCTGAAGGCTGGAACTATAAACACACTTATTAAGGGATTAAGCCCCATAGAAGTCAGTAGGACTTACTTCTGAGTAGATATGGTTAGGATTGTGCTGTTCGTAAGACTTGACTAGGGATCCTCTGCAAAGATATCATATCAGAGCAGAGTTAGCAACCCCCTGCCTGGAAGGCCCTGCCCCTGCCTTTTAATGTGGATGCTCCTAGTTTCTTTACAGACTTGACCCTTCACTGCAGAGAGAAGTTTGAGAAATGAGTAAGAGTTAAGAAGATTCTCTACCCTTTTCTGCCTGCCTATGAGCCAACAGTGTGATGTGGCTGCAAAAAAGGCAAATGCTATATTAGGCTGCATTAACAGACGTATAGTTTCTAAATTGCGTGAAGTATTAGTTCCCCTCTATTCAGCACTGGTTAGGCCTCATCTTGAATACTGCATCCAGTTCTGGTCTCCGCACTTCAAAAAGGATGCAGACAAACTGGAACAGCTCCAGAGGAGGGCAACAAGGATAATCAGGGGAATGGAAACAAAGTCCTATGAGGAGAGACTGAAAGAACTGGGCATGTTTAGCCTGGAGAAGAGAAGACTGAGGGGAGATATGATAGCACTCTTCAAGTACATGAAAGGTTGTCACACAGAGGAGGGTCAGGATCTCTTCTCGATCATCCCAGACTGCAGGACATGGAATAATGGGCTCAAGCTGCAGGAAGCCAGATTTCGACTAGACATCAGGAAAAACCTCCTCTAACTGTTAGAGCCATACAACAATGGAACCAATTACCTAGAGAGGTAGTAGGCTATCTGACGCTGGAGGCATTGAAGAGGCAGCTGGACAGCCATCTGTCAGGAATACTTTGATTTGGATTCCTGCATTGAGCAGGGGGTTGGACTTGATGACCTTATAGGCCTCTTCCAATTCTACAATTATATGATACCTTGTGGGCTGTTATAAACTCACTTTGACAACCAACCCAATTCCATTGAGTAATAATTGACAGAGAGAAGACGCACATGGTTTGGTCTACCTTCACAGACAGCAGCTTGGAAAAAACAAAAACTGCAGCCACACTTCCCAGTATGTAAATTCTCTTTCACCACTATGGGTGAGAAACAACCAAAAAAAGTGCATCATCAGTGGGTTTAAGGGGGTCCAGCTGAGTGCATGGAAACCACTGTTGTTGCTTCTATGGATGGAAGGGAGTGAGGTCAGAAGTAAATGAAATGCGAATGGAAAAAGGAAAAGGAAACATACTGATGATTTCCTAAATGCAATACCATACCAATCACAACATTACTATGAGTAGGGCAGAAAACTCAACATCCCACAACCAGTTCCTAACCAAAAACCAAAACTAAAAAAATTGGCAGCCAGTCAGACAAGGTCACAGAATCCCTATACAACACAACCTGACCTGGAGGCTGCAGATAGTACAGAATGCTGTGGCACGACTGCTGACATGAGTGACATCCTGTCAGCACACAATATCTGTGCTCTGAAATCTGCACTGGTTTCCAATTTGTTACCATTTCAAGTTCAAGGTGTGCTTTCCATGTTACAGGTGCCACATACTACTTGTTCTGCTCTTGTAAGAAATTGATGCTTTAATGTGGCAGCATCTAGACCAGCATTTCCCAACTAGTGAGCCAACAGATGTTGTTGGACCACAATTCCCATCTTTCCTGACCATCGGCAATGCTGGCTCAGGCTGATGGGAGTTGTGGAATTCCCTACTTATTGACATGAGACAGTTCATTGCACTCTTTTCGGCACCTTCTAAAACCTTTTTGTTTAGGCAAAACATAGGCACGTGGACATTATTAGGTTTTTTATTTGTTTATAACTCATTGTTTTATTATTCTGAATGTTTTTAAATACTGTCTTTAACTGTTTTTGCCAATAATTGTATTGTTTTAATTCCTTCTGTAAACTGCTTTGAGGTTTTTCACAATAAAGCGGTATATAAATGATGTACATAATTTACACAAATAAATTTCAGAGTCACTGTGGCCCCTGGGCTTCTTCACTCTTTTAGGAACAAAGGAATCTGCCTTATACTGACTCAGGCCATTTGGTACCATCTAGCTGAGTACTGATGGCATAGACTAGCATTGGCTCTCCCAGTTTCCAGACAATAGTCTTTTCCAGATATTGGATTTTGGACCTTTGCATGCAAAGCATGTGTCCTACCACTGAGCTACAGCCCTTCCCGTGTTTAAAAAAGCATCTTTTAAAATTGTTCTTTTCAGTTCACTAATAAATGCACAGCACACCAAGAACAGATCCACACTATGCATTTAAAGCACATTCAACACACATTTGTGGAACGTTAATCCCACCACAGAATTATGGGAACTGTAGTTTGTTAAGGGTGGTGGGAACTATAACTGTGAGGGGGAAACTACACTTCCTAGGATACTTTGAGGGAAGTCATGCATTTTAAATGTGAGTTGGATGTGCTTCAAATGTATTATGTGCATCTGCATTACTTCATAAACTTTGTCTATGTATAAATAATTTTAATTAATGTTTTTAATGGAAATGAGCTACATAGCTTTATGGGTGACCATGGGCTACTCACTATCTCTCAGACTAATCTGCCCTCCAGGGTGAAAACAACAGAGGGGGACCATGACCATCCCAAGGAAGAAGGGCACCCTTAAAATGTAGAGGAAATAATAATGTACAACCATAGTGTGAAATTAGATATGTATCGAGACATAGTATGAAGAAATATTTATATAAGCATGACTCTCAAATATGTTTATTATTTATACAACCTGTAAAGATATTTATATTGTAATCCAAAACATATTTACTGAGAAGCAAGTCCCAATGTATTCAGTGGAGCTTACGGAACCAGGGACGCATGAACAGGACTGCAGTCTCAAGTGATAAGGAACTTCACTCAGCCAATCCAAAAATCAGAATCATGTCATTTTCATGCCTCTTTAGGCTGTTTTGCAACTGTTTTATACTTGTTCTATGGTTATTGGATTTTAAATGGATTTATTTCTTGTTGTGAGCTGCCTTAGTTTCCAATCGGCAACCATACCTCATACACACACACACACACACACACACACACACACACACACACACACACACACACACACACACACACACACACACACACACACACACACACACACACACACACACACACACACACACACACACACACTGTGTGTGTGTTTGTTATCTGCCTTCAAGTCAATTACAACTTATGGTGACCTTATCAATCAGCGATCTCCAGTAGCATTTGTTATAAATCACCTTGTTCAGATTTTGTATGTTCAGATTTTGTATGTTCAGGTCTGTGGCTTCCTTTATGGAATCAATCCATCTCTTGTTTGGTCTTCCTCTTTTTCTACTCCCTTGATTTTCCCAGCATTATTGTCTTTTCCAGTGAATCATGTCTTCTCATTATGTGTCCAAAGTATGATAAACTCTATTTCATCATTTTAGCTTCTAGTAATAGTTCTGGTTTAATTTGTTCTAACACCCAATTATTTTGCGGTTTGTTTGTTTTTTCCAGTCCATGGTATCCACACAGTTCTCCTCCAACACCACATTTCAAATGAGTTGATTTTTCTCTTACTCACTTTTTTCACTGCCCAACTTTCACATCCATACATAAAGATGGGGAATACCATGGTCTCAATGATCCTGACTTTGGTGTTCAGTGATGCATCTTTGCATTTGAGGACCTTTTCTAGTTCTCTCATAGCTACCCTCGACAGTCCTAGCCTTCTGATTTCTTGACTATTGCCTACATTTTGGTGAATGACTGTGACAAGGTATTGGTAATCCTTAGCAAATTCAATGTCCTCATTGTCAACTTCAAAGTTACATAAATCTTCTGTTGTCATTACTTTAGTCTTCTTGACGTTCAGCTGTAGTCGTGCTTTTGTGCTTTTCTGTTTAACTTTCATCAGCATTCATTTCAAATCATTACTGGTTTCTGCTAGTAGTATGGTGTTATGTACACATCTTAAATTATTAATATTTCTCCCTCCAAGTTTCACACCTCCTTCATCTTGGTCCAATTCCACTTTACGTATATGTTCTGCATATAGATTAAACAAATGGGGTGATAAAATACACCTCTGTCTCACACCCTTTCCAATGGGGAACCAATCAGTTTTTCCATATTCTGTCCTTACAGTAGCCTCTTGTCCAGAGTATTGGTTGCACATCAGAACAATCAGATGTTGTGGCACCCCCATTTCTTTTAAAGCATTCCATAGTTTTTCATGATCTACACAATCAAACTGTTTGCTGTAATCTATAAAGCACAGGGTGATTTTCTTCTGAAATTCCTTAGTCTGTTCCATTGTGCAACGTATGTTTGCAATATGATCTCTGGTGCCTCTTCCCTTTCTAAATCCATCTTGGACATCTGGCATTTCTCTCTCCATATGTTTTGGTTTCGGCCCAGTCTATCTGAAGGAGCGCCTACAGAATCACCAATTATGCTGCCTGACAAGATCAGCCTCACAAGACCTTCTCTCAGTCCCACCAGTTAAAACAGCTAGGCTGGTGCAGACCAGAGAGGGGGCATTTTCGATTGTGGCCCCCACCCTCTGGAATTCCCTTCCTTTTGATCTCCGACATGCTCCCTCCCTGATGGGTTTTCGCCAAGCCTTAAAAACCTGGCTATTCAGGCGGGCCTATGGGATTGGGGAGGATTAATTTTATAAGGTTTTAAATAGAAATTGGTTTTAAATTGATTATGATTGTGTTTGCTTGTATTTTATTTTGTATTATGTACTGCTCTCTATTATTGTAAGTCGCCTAGAGTGTCCATTAACCTGGACAGATAGGCGACCAACAAATAAAATTTATTATTATATTATTATATATGGTAAGAGCCTTTGCTGCAGAATCTTGAACATTACTTGCATGGGGTATTAAGGCAATAGTTTGATAATTACTGAATTCCCTGGGGTCCCCTTTCTTTGGAATTGGGATGTATATGGAACACTTCCAGTCTGTGGGCCATTGTTTAGTTTTCCATATTTCTTGACATTTTTTTATCAAAATTTGGACAGATTCAGTCTCAATAACTTGAAGCAACTCTATTGGTATGCCATCTATTCCTGGTGATTTGTTTCTTCCAAGTATTTTAAGTGCAGCTTCCACCCCACATTCTAAAGTTTCTGGTTCTTCATCATATCGTTCCTCCATGAATGAATCTATCATCCTTGCATCTCTTTTATAGAGTTCTTCAGTGTAATGCTTCCAATTCCTTTTATTTCATCTCGGTCAGCCAGTGTGTTCCCCTGTTGATTATTCAACATCCCAACTCTTGGTTTAAATTTCCCTTTAATTTTGTCTAACCTTTTGGAATACAGCTGGTATAGCACAGTGGGGAGGAGAGCGTGGCTGGGAGTCCAGAGTCTGTGAGTTCAAATCCCCATTCATGTTTCCTGGGTGTTAAGGGCCAGCTAAAGATCACCCCCACAGTGAGTGGCTCAAGGGTTATGTGCCCTGACACCTATGCAGCCGTGGGCAAGCTGCATAGTCCCAAGGAGCCCAGTTGCCCCCAAGTTGGCAGTTGTGTTCAAGGAAGAAGCTGGTTTGTGCAGCTGTGGCAAGCTGAGCAGGCCCTAGCCAGCTGGGGAGGACTAGCCTCAGAGGGAGGCAGTGGTAAACCCCATCTGAATACCGCTTACCATGAAATCCCTATTCATAGGATCTTGAAGGCAGTCCATTTCCATTTTTCAACCTTTGGGAATAGAGCTCTTATCTTTTTTATTATCCTTTTCTATTTCTATACAATAACTATTGTAATAGTTTTCTGTGTACCTACATATTAGTCACTGTATTATTGCATTTAGGGTTCTAACCATGTTTCTATCTCCTTTTGCTTTTCTTCTCTCTTTAACCATTTTAAGAGTTTCTTCAGTCATCCATTGAGGTCTTTTTCTCTTTTTAACTAGAGGTATTGTCTTTTTTCTTTCTTCCCAGATGATGTCTCTGACATAAATCCATAGTTCTTATTTATTTATTTATCTATCCATCTATCCATCCATCCATTTATTTATTTATTTATTTAGTCAATTTATATACCACTTATATTTAAATAAAACTCTAAGCGGTGTACAACAAGTTCAAACATCTTAAAGCAGCAACTACAACAAACAATAAAATACAGTTGACTGAACAAAACATCCTCTTTAGTATCAGCGTAATATAAACATTGCATATAAAGTACAAGAAATACAAGAAAAAAACATAATATACATAATAGACTAAACAGAATATTGCCTACATTTCAAGGAAAAGCAAACATGTTAAAGCAAGCTTATTTTAAAACATAATAAATCAAACAAATCAGATTTCTTAATCACAGTATAATAAAAAACAAAACAATTAAAACAGCTGACCCCCATTATATCAGAGTTTTGTCTTACTACCATTGGGAAAAGAAAAAAAGTCAGTTTACTCAGACACACCCTTACAAAATCAGCACATTCATATTTAAACATATCAACATTCTAAACCAACACTTACCACACTCCACAAGCACTCACATAATTCAACCACACTTCCTAAAAACAGCATACTCACATGTACATCCATGACAACCACTCAAATCTACATACAGCCATATAATGCACACACATATACTAAGTACAACATTCATACCAAACTCTCATACCAAACATTCTCGTACCCAACATTCCCCCTTGTCTTTCACTCAAGGGTGCAGAAACTATGCCCACTAGGCTCTCACCATGAGGGTATAGAAACCACTTTTTCCAGCATAGCAGACAATGAGACTTCCTCATCTCTCAACTGAGGAACAAAAACCATTCAAATCTCAAATATTCACCCTAAAGAAGGGCAGGCTTTCAATCACAACAGCTTGTTGGCTAGCCTTCTCTCTCCAGCACTTACAGCTGGATTTTTCTTGGCGGGCGATGGATTCCAGACCCCAAGATGACTCCAAGTGCGACCCTAAGTGCGCACTTAATGTCACACTTTGCACAACACCAAGGCGCACGCTGAGGCACTGCCTCAGGCAGCCCCTCCCCTTTATATACCTGGAGGAGAAGAATAGGAAATGCAAAGTTGTGGGCAAATGGCAACTGCAGCAGCACACAGAATCCTTCCAAACACACACACACCCAGCTTCAGGCAGCCCCTCCCCTCTATATACCTGGAGCAGAAGAAATGGATATGTCAGTCAGAGTTGTGGGCAAATGGCAACAGCTGCAGAAGCACACGCGCACCCACCCATCCACACACACACACACACACATATATCTGGGATGTTGTTTAAATTGTGTTTTGGCATTATGATTGCCTTATTGTTCTTTTGCTTTACTCTGGTTTTTGATATGACCAGTTCATGATCTGTACCACAGTCTGCTCCTAGTCTTGTTTTTGCAGAAAAAAATGAACTTCTCCAGCTTCTGTTACCAATTGTATCATCAATTTGATTCCTGTATTGACCATTTGGTGATGTCCATATGCATAGTTGTCTTTTCAGTTGCTCAAAAAATGTGTTTCCAAGAAACAAATTATTGGCTTCACAGAATTTGATGTCTTTCTCCTGCTTCACTTCTGTCTCCTAAGCATTATTTTCCCACAACTTCTAGTTCTTCTCTGTTCCCTACTTTTGCATCCCAGTCCCCCATGATTATAAGAACATCTCGTTTTGATGTGTGATCAATTTCTTCCTGTACTTCTGCGTAAAATCTCTCCAATTCCTCTTCTGCGTTTGCCGTAGGTGCATAGACTTGGATGATAGTTATGTTGATAGGTTTTCCGTTAAATCTCATTGATATCACTCGCTCAGACCTTGCGTTATAGTTCCTAATTGCTTTTGCTACTTCACTTCTCACTATTAAAACAACCCTGTTTCTTCTTAATTTGTCATTTCCTGCATAAAATATTTTGTAGTTGCCTGATTGAAAATGTCCCATTCCCGTCCATTTTAATTCACTCACCCAAGTATTATAGTGTTGCTACATTCCATTTCTTGCTTGACAATTTCTAACTGTTCCTGGTTCATGCTTCTCACATTCCGTGTTCCTATTGTGTACGTCGTACAACTCCGGACTCTCTTTTTGCATCTGTGCACGTCAGCCTCCGGGCTTCCATTTGGCTTTGACCCAGTTGCATCATTAGTCACAGCACTACTCGTACTTGTTCATTGTTCTTCCCCAGTAGCTCACTGAGTGTCGTCTGACTTGGGGGTCTCATCTTCCAGCACTTTCTCATGTTGCATTTTAATGAGTATTATTTTCCTACCACATAAAAGCAGTAGCACCTAAGTAAGCCCTGGCTAATTGCTTTAAAAGGGGGGAGGGGAGGGGAAAATTTACAAGACGATCCTTTGCTGTATTCACTGAAAAGCCCCATTGAATTACCACACAATCCTAACCCTGTCTACTCAAAAGTAAGTCCTACTGAATTTATGGGGTTTACTCCCAGGTATGTGGGATTAGCATTGCAGCTTTACTCCCATAAAAGTGAAGATAGGATTAAAGCTTCATATTGGGAAGGTTTTCAGAGCAGACTATGATTTAAACAATCAAACTGCCCTCTTCAGTAGCCCAGGAAAATTTAAACATATTTGTCTCCTTATAATTAGAAAAATATAACACTGTAATGGCATAATAAGCTGCACGTACACTTTTTAAAAATTTCTGTTCAAAAATTATTTGAAAGATAAAAAGTATAATATGCTATTTTTGCAAGTAATTTTAAAAATCCTGCATGTATGCTTTTATTATAGTCATAACTGAAATTGTTTACTGGGCATGCCTACCAAGATCCTGCTGTGATCTTTGGTTCTAGATCTCCAGTTCACACAGAAAAAGGTGCTGTTGCTGAAAGCTATTCATGCGATTTCAGATAAGCAGGAAAAGTAAACAGTTTTCAGGACTTGCAGTGGGTTCTAGCTATTGCCAGGAGGTCAGTAAATCCGTTGTCAATCAAAACCCTAATTTCACTTATTGGCTAAAAACCTGAAAGGCTGGGGATTAGAACAGCCAGCCACTAACAGAAGTTGCAGGGGGGGGGGCTGACATTTTGGTGTATTTCCCTTGAATCAGACCACCTAAAAACCTTCTTTGTTAAATGAAAGTTAAGAGTCTGGAGATTGGGGTGACTCACCCGGAGAGGATCCTGAAAAACTGGACTCTTCAGGCATAAACCAGAGACCTGGCAACTCTATATGGGTTTGATCTAAATGGCTTCAGAGGATCTTCTTTAACCCTGTGACTCTGATTATAAAAAAGAAACTGCTAGTAAGACCAGCAGTGGTTGGACAAGTGGAGCCTGGCAGACCCCCTTTAGTAGGGAGATCTGCACTGATGGCCCTGGAATGGTTGGCCTTTGCATTACTAAGGATATGGCCAGATATTTCTGGAGGGGGGTTACCTCCCCTCCCCCAGCTGAACATAGGAATCTGCCTTATACTGAATCAGATAGCTGGTCCATCTAGCTCAGTATTGTCTACACTAACTGGCAGTGGCTCTCCAGGATTTCAGATGGATACATTCACAGTTTTACAGACAGATCTCTGGGATTGGATATGGAAACTCTGCATACAAAGCAGATGCTCTGCCACTGAGCTATGGATGTGCTAATTCTGCGCCTGTGTTGGAATTGCTTTTTAATATATTTTTAAACCTCCTTTTTTAAAAAATAGATGTGTTTAAAGCTTTTTAAAAATGTTTTTAAAGATGTTTTGTTTTAATATGTTTTTAATGGTTGTTTTGTTTTAATATATTTTAAAGTCTGTTTTTAAGATGTGTTAGTGTTTTAATGCTTTTGTTTGCCTCACTGGGCTCCTACTGGGAGAAAGGGCGGGATATAAATCTAATAAATAAATAAATAAATTCAGAGCGGGTATAGGAAGAGAACAACAAAAAAGCAACTTGATTAGTTGCAACTAGGGCCAGATTAAGGGTAGAGACACACTGTTGTACCAATTCCAGTGTGTCTTCACTTCTGTTTTCTGAAAATGGGCACACAGCGCTAGTCATACTGTGTCCCTTTTTACTCTAAAACCTCAGATCAGCTTGAGTGTTTTTTTTTAAATCAGCTTCAGATAGTTTCGCACTTGATTAGTGATCACCCTATTTTCCCTCCAGGGGTGTCCAATGGAAACGCTTTGCTGCAGGGTCAGACAGAGAGAGTGATTGGTCCAACATGTTGCTATGGGCGGTCCTGAAAGATCGAAATTCAGCCATGGGGAGGGGAAGTGGGTCCAGCCAAGGGCAGAGTCACTTCAAAACGCAGCCAGAAAAAAAGTTCTTGCTGCTTTTGTGACTAGCGTCTCCGTAGCCTAAGGCAAGATTAGGCTGAGGTGAGAGAGCTTAAAGTTCTGGAAGCATCTTCGAGGTCCAAGGACCACCCTAGAAACCTCATAGTGGAGCAATATCTGTATGTCGGTAGGGATTCAGAACATATTTGTAAATAAATCCAAATATTCAAACACCTCAATTCATCAGTGACCTCATGCAAAGGAAACCCAAACCATGGGCAGACATCTTGGAGAACTGTAGTGTGAACTCATAACAATATATTATTTGTAATTCATTCTCTTATTCTGGTGGCTCTGTTTCTTTTGATATGGCTATTTGATACAGCTAGATTGATATGGCTATTTAATAGATATGGCTATTGAATGGATTCTTGTATTTTCTTTGTACTTGGTCTTTAAGGAGGGGATGGGTAGTATGAAGGGCAAGCCAGGGTCACAGAAGACAAGTGGAGTGATTTAAAACTGTGGTTCCCCCTTCTCTGTTCCTCATTCATCATCAGCTCAGCATTTGCCTGTTACAGGTTGTGCTGGTTGGTTGTGCTGGTTGGTATGGGATTTTTTAAAAAAATCCTAATGCCCTCGATTGGTTTAGTGTCTGGCATTGTTGAGGCGAGTTAAAAGGGCAGGTGTAATATTTAGACAGAATAATCCGGTTCGGTGTGGATTTAAGGAAAAGAAAAACCAGAAAACAAGATTTATGGACACTTTAAGGCAGTGGTTCCTAAACATTTTTTTCCATGGACCACTTGATAATTGCTGAGGTCTTTTTTTCTGCCTGTCATAGCAATTATAATGTGCTGTGTTAGGTCAAAACTAAAATTCTGAGCTGTCTGTTTAACCTTACTCACCTCATGTTCACCCAGGGAAGAGTGCGGAGCTGAGTCACATGAACCCACTGCCAGAGACCCAGGAAATAACGACAACAAAGAACCTTTGACAAAGGGGACCCAAACCTGTCCAGCCAGATGCCTTCCAGAAATAGGAACCCCATTTATTGAAAGGGGTTCAGATTATATACCCTCGAGGAGGGGCTACAGGTCAGGGGGATGAACTCCATAAAGCATAAAGAAATTACACGGTGGCATAAAGGTCATGACAAGGGGGAGAAGGAGAGGAAGGGGAGATGGGCGAAATTGCCCGGGGCATGGTGCCCCTTTGTAAATCAGATTTTGCAGACTGCTACAGCCTTGACATAAAGGCTGGAGCCAGAGAGTTTAAAACAACCAGGAAGAGGATTTTAAAACAAAAACATAGCACAAAACAAATGCAAAACATATTCTTGCGGGTACAAAGGTTTCCGTCCTTTGGCACATATCTGTTAAAGCACACTGAGCATATGAAAAGGTGGATTCAGCTTGCATTCTGAACCAAAGTTCTTTCTGCAAAGCTTCCTGGGATAGGGGTCGGGTTAGGGGCAAATAAACCGAAATCAACTTTATTTCTTCCATAATTCATTTTAACCCAACAGCTGTGATAAATGCTGCATGACTGTAAGGTTTTTCATTATGTTTCTATTGCTTCCTTTATTTCTTGTGTTGTATTTACAATAAAATATAAGTAAAAGAAGCAATACAAATACAATTAAAAATCAAAGTGAATTTTTAATGCAATGGATGTGCCATCTCCTGTCTTTAGCCACAAATCCACAGAAACACTGCAAACCACCTGAATGAAACTTGTGCACCAGTTTGGAAACCCCTGCTTTAATGTTTCTTTTTGAGGTGAAATAAAGCTTTCTCTGATACGTTCCTTTAAGAGCGCAAGGCTTGAGGGAATGGGTACAAGACTTCCACTTAAGGCCTGCCTGAATTTCCTGCAGAAAACCACTAGCCCATAAGGTGGTGACTTAGAAGAAGTTCCTCAGCACATCAGCATGACAGCCATGAGGGATTTACATAAAAGGAAGAAATGAATTTCCAAGTTTCTGGTCGCATGAACCAAAATTGCTTATGCAGCTACCGAAAAATGGTGAAATAAAACAATTATGATATAAATTATTGATTTAATTAGAATAATCGGCAACCATTTTTGTTTCAAGCAGTTGGTAGACATAATTTCTGGAACTTTGTTCAAGGGATACTAGACCACAAACACATTGTTAAAAGGCAGTCAATTAGAGGAAATTCTCTAAATATATCCAAGAACTTTATGCTTTGCCTACAAGCTGACTAGCTCACTTATGAGTCAGACTACTTCCAAAACAATAGAAAACACAAAGTCCATGACACCCAGAGAGCTGGAAAAAACTGAAAATGGGAAATTTGTATGACTCTTGAATGAAATCAGAGACGTGAAGTTACCTGCTAAGAACAGCTAGCACTTCAGCAAAGACTAGTAGAGTCTGCCAAGCCACACAGTGCAGCAAAAGGAAGGAGTATGCAAGCTCCCCTTTCACATGCTTGAAACAGCCCCAGACTCAGCAAGGGAGGATTTGCAGTGGTAGGCAGTTGAGTGAAGCAGGTCTTATTGTTAACCATCATAAGCACAAAATTCTTTATTCTGTTACTTGTTACAAATCCTGTTCTTTTAGTCGTTGGGGTTTGGGTTTAAAATGGCAGGTGGCTGACCACTCCTTTGTTCAATTGCTTTCAGATAGGTGCAGATTCTTGTGTATCAGTAATATTCAGAAGTTCAGGCAATGGTGGCCCGAGAAAGGGCATCCTCTGTAGCAGCCCCTAATGTGTAAATTCCTCCCCTCAGAGGTGTGTACTTTTACTATACAGCTTTTGTCATATGCTGAAGATGCACCTCTTTACCCTGACACTTTATACTATGATTATTAAGCAGAATCTTCTGAAAATCAAGACCTTGAAACAAGCACTACAGCAGGAATTAACAATTCAAAGAAACATTCTAACACCATACAACTATGAATGCTTCCCATATGTGCTCCACAAAACAGAACAGACAACTTTTATCAATGTCCATGCCACCAGAAAGAAAAAACTCAAAAGGGATGTTCTAAGATATCATCTTCTCCTTATTCCATCCAATTTAATAACAGAGGGTTCTATTTATAAAGAAATATTTTCCTCTGCTACAAGAGTAAAAGCTAACAAGAAAAAGAAAAACAGGAGATTCAAAAAATTTACTCCAAAAACTTCCACATGTATAACAAGATCACCTGACATAACTTACAGAAATGACCCCACAACAATAATAGATCTCACTGCAGGCAAAATGTCACCTAATGAAATTAGGCTTCTCTCCATAGGCCTCAACTTCTGACCGACACCTAGAGAGCACAATATAGCACAAATGAAATGTGACATCAAAGCATTTGAAGGGAGATGCAGATTGGCTGAATTTTTTAATGATAACTCTAAGAACAACAGAGATCCTCTGCTACAGCTTCTGCCACCTAAAACTTGGACATCAAACATTATTAGGAATCCAGTCCTAGAAACCTTTTTCTTATCAATAAACAGAGTCATTAACAACCACACACCAACTCCTACTCATGACAACCTTTCAAAAGAAGAAAGAATACCTAAGGAACCTTCAGATGAGAGGGATGTTGTCATCAAGCCTGCGGATAAGGGTGATGCTGTCATGGTACTACAGACTACATAGCAGAAGGTCAAAGACAACTAAAGGATGAAACAACATATAGATTTCTTGACAAAGACATCACCGCAGAACTCAATACTCATGTCATTACAACTATACAAAACCTTACAAGTAGGAAACGTCTTAAAGATGAGACTGCTGAACTCCTTGTTAATCCAAATCCCACCCCTGGAAGATTCCACATGCTGCCCAAAATCCACAAAGCCAACAATCCTGGTCACCCAATTGTTTCAGGTAACAACACAGCTACTGAAAGGGTTTCTCTGTACATTGACTTAAATTTACAAAACATGGTGCAAAACCTCCCATCATATATCAAAGATACCAATGGCTTCTTACTTAAAACTGAGTCTTTAAAAAAGCAATATCAATTTCATAACAATACTATACTAGCTACTTTAGATGTCACATCTCTATACACCAATATACCAGATAATGATGGGATTCAGGCTTTAAATGAGTTCCTTAACATCAGAAATACGAACAATCTTCCAACAGAGGTTATCACAACTTTAGCTACACTAGTCCTGACTTGCAACAACTTTACATTCAATGGAGAACACTACCTGCAATTACAAGGCACAGCTATGGGGACTTGCATGGCTCCATCATATGCAAATCTATTTATGGGTAAACTGGAACAAGAGATCTTCAAAAAGGTCATTAACAAACCACTTATATGTTGGTGATACATTGATGACATCTTTATGATCTGGACCAACGGTAAAGAGAGTTTAGAACAATTTAAAAATTACATCAACTCTATGCATCCATCTATTAAGTTTACATTTAATAGTACAAATGATAATCCACACATCCCTTTTCTTGATGTCCTTCCCACCATTGAAAACAACAAAATAGCCACTGATCTCTACAGCAAACCCACTGACGCTCACACCTGTCTTAACTGGAAATCCTGCCATCCTAAGCATATAAAGAAAAACATTGTGTATAGCTTAGCTCTGAGAATCAAACTTATTTGCAACAATGAGAATAAATACCAGAGAAGGATCAATGAACTTAAAGAACACCTTCTTCTGAGAGGATATCCTCCACATGTTATTGATTGCAACATTCACCAAGCCTCCATTCTGTCCAGAGGAAACCTCCTCCATCATAAGGAGGTGTCAAAGAACAAACAACAACAGATTCCATTTGTGGTAGATTTCCATCCAGCATCTCCTATCACCAAGCAATCGGGGAGAGCTACCCATTGCTACAGCCATCAACAAGCCTCCTGTTGTAGCATGTAACCAGCTTCCTAATTTATCCAGACTGTTAGTGAGAGCTGTGCTGAAACCACCTATCAGCAATCCTCGGTCTCATTCTTGTCACTCCACACACTGTATCACCTGTGTGTACCTCAGGGAGACAGCTACTTTCAAAAGCACTAGGACAGGCAGAACATATTACATCAAACAGAACATCACTTGCAGGTCCTGCAATATAATTTATGTCATCAAATGTAAAAGACCAGGATGTAATATCCAATACAGAGGAAAAACTACAACTGACCTATGCACATGCTTCAGAAACCACAAATCAACAATCTTGACAAAAAAAGTGGAGCAACCAGTTGCCAAACATTTAAACAATAAGGGCCACAGCCTGTTGGACTTTTCCATAACAGCATAGAGATGCCAAAAGATCCAACAGCACTGAGTAAGAGGGAGAACTTCTGGATATATTCTCTGGACACATTGGTGCCACATGGCCTTAACCTGGAGGACAGTACAAACATTACTTAGCTTCTGCAAATGAAGCCCCTCTGAGCATTCCATCCTCAGTGCTCTATAACTGCCACCTTGGTACCAGTATTTGTATGTTAGCAGCTGATGAAGGCGGAAGCTGAAACATTTTGGTAGAACAATAAAAACTTCCATTTTGTTAATCACAGTTACGTGCATATATTTTTAGGGGATTAATAACTACCCTGGCACCTACTGCTGAAAGGCAGTTAGTAAGTAGTAGTAGTAGCAGCAGCAGCAGCAGCAGCATATAGAGTTTGTGGGAGGTAACATCATCCATCCCCACAGGAGAGAATTGATGGACATGTGGGGGCAGGCATTTTGCAGTTAGATCGCATCCTTAGTTTGGGAAAGGCAGTTAGATGCAGAAAGAGAGATCTGTGAGTTGACTGACAATGAAGCAGCCTATCTCTGAATGTCAGATATAAGATAGTGGATCAGCTGCCTTGTAACAATGTCTGCTTCCCTCCACAATAATGCTTTGCATATATATTTATTCACTAATAGGCAAAAAACCTTGCTGTTTAAGAACGTACCTATATCCAACAGATATTTCTATCAAACTTTAAAAAGCAAGGAAATTGGGCAGCTATAGTGAATGCACCAGGAGAGCAGGAGACCTGACCTCCTCTCTGAGATACTGTACTGCCCTACAAATTTCTCAAAATGCAAACACAATTTAGGTTGGTCTTTCACAGTCCAATCCACTTCCTGTGTCACTGGAAGAATTTGGTAACAGGTCCCTGTTGCACATATCTGTTGGGTATAGGTACATTCTTAAACTGCAAGGTTTTTTTGCCTATTAGTGAATCACTCTGCTTTTTAATCTGGGAGGTAAGAAATGGGATCCTGTGCAAGTTGCTGAGGATGGATTGATCATTTGCATGCTTATTGAGTTCAGTGGGATTTACTCCCCTGCAATCATGCTTAGGATAGATGAAACTGACCACAGGGGATGGGGAGGGAAGGGGGAGGAGCAGGGGAGGTTTGATCATTTGCATGTTTATTGAGTTCTGTGGAATTTACTCCTGTGCAATCATGCTTAGGATAGGTAAAACTGACCATGGGGAGGACTAGAGTGGGCAGGGGAGAAGGAGAAAGGAAGAGATGAGGAGAGGAAGAAGGGAGGAAGGAATAGGAGAGGGGGAGGAAGGGAAAGGCAGGTCTGATCATTTGCATGTTTATTGAGTTCAATGGGATTTACTCCCATGCAATCATGCTTGAAAATGAAATGGACTGCCTTCAAGTAGATTCTGACTTGTGGCAACCTTATGAATAGGGCTTTCATGGTAAGCTGTATTCAGAGGTGGTTTACCATTGCCTTCCTCTGAGGCTGAGAGGCAGTGACTGGCCCAAGGTCACCCAGTAAGCTTCATGGCTGTGTGGGGATTTGAACTCTGGTCTCCCAGTTTGTAGTCCTGGGACAGGTAAAAGTGACCATGGGGAGGAGGAGGGGGAAGGCGGAGGGAGATGAAGGAGGAGAAGGGGGAAGGAGGGGATTGGAAGGGGGAGGGGAGGGGCAAGAGGGAGGGGATAGGAGGGAGGAGGAGGAGAGGGCATGTTTGATCATATGCATTCTTTTTGAGTTCAGTGGGATTTACTCCTGTACAATTATGCTTAGGATAGATGAAACTGACATGGGGAAGGGCAGGGAGGAAAGGAGGAGGGCAGGAAGGGGAGGAGGAGGGGAAGCCACTTTCCTTTCCAAAAGGAAAACAATGTGAACAGTATCATTCTTTTTCAGGATTTCCCCCACCTTTTTATTCTACAGTGCCTCCCACCCAACTTTAAGCTGTTCCTGGCCACATCCACACCAGACCTTTATTTCCCTTTAGACTGTCATGGCTTCTCCCAAAAAATCCTGGGAAGTGTAATTAGTGAGGGATGCTGAGAGTTGCTAGGCGAGGCCCTGTTCCACTCACAGAGCTTCTATCTGAGCGGCTGACTGTTACACCACTCTGGCCACTGTTGCTCTGTCGGCGGAACAGGAGTCTCCTCTCAGCACCCTTCACAAACTACACTTCCCAGGATGCTTTGGGGAAAACCATGACCCTCTGAAGGGAAATAAAGGTCTGGTGTGTGTGTGGCCCTCTGATTAGGCAAACCAAGCAGCTGTAAGTCTGGCTTTTAGAACACTGACAGTTGGTTCTTACTGAGCATGCCCAACATTATCATGGAGTTGAATGCTAAATTTCTTAAATTAATTAAAAATCAGCCAGTCATTTTTTAAACTTTTAAACTGCAGAAGATGAAGGTCAGAGTATGGGGCAAGGTCAGTAATTGCAGGTACTCTGTGAACATGGATGATTTTTAATTAATTTCAACAGATTATGAGAACTCTGAGAGAAAAACATCCAAAAGCGGTCTGGTTTTTCTCTCTTTTTACACTTTGAACTCTCAATTCTCTCTGACTGTTTTGTGTATCGCTATGAAAATTTAGAGGGTTGTTAAGGAAGCGTTTCTGAGTTCAGGACAAGTTTTGTAAGGTTTTTTTTTTAAAAAAATGAGCTTATGGGAAGCATCAGAACAGCATGGGGGCTGTTTTCAATTTAACATTGTGGAATGCAAAAAATCCATGCTGACTATAGTATTCAGCCACTGTTGCGGCTGTATAATAAATCAGTCACGTTTGTAATATTTGCTTTAAGTTTCCAGTTCATCCAAAAGAAATCAAACCTAGATACTGCTGCCCTTGAGTTTTTTTGTAGCAGGTAGGGACAGGCATTAGATGAAAAGGGGAAGTGGCTAATGTATTCTAGATTCTCGTCTTGGCCATACACACTGTCACTCTCTCTCATATAGGAACATATCAAGTTGCCTTCTACTGAATCAGACTATTGGTCTATCTACCTCAGTATTATCTGCACTAACTGGCAATGGCTCTCCATGGTTTCAGGCAATGATCTCACGCAGCTGTGAAGGTTACACCTGGGACCTTCTATGTGCAAAGCAAATGCCCTATGATTGCAGTATGGCCCTCCCTCCCTCTCTCCCTCCATTCTTCAGGACCCTGAAAAAGCTACAGAGGAATCCTCCCTAGTCCTATAGCCAAAGCCTTTAAATAGATACCATCAGGCTCGACAAAAGCCCTGCTCATTTTCCCCATCTCATAGACTAACTGGATCTTCTGCCTGAGATGGAGCAACAGAGCTGTCTCCTACATTTGCAAGTGTTCTCACCCTGTTCCAGTTTCGGCTCTATTGCCAGGGCAACTGTGATGTTGTATATTTGGTCAGGTACAGCACTTCTTCATCTGGCTTGGCTCATTGGGTGAGGTAGCAGTGGTGGGCCTCTGATACACATCTTATTACTTATGCAATTGAGGAACCTGCCACCATGTAATTGGGGACACAGTTTAGAGTTAATCTACGTAGTGATTGAACTACCATCAATTTATTTGGAGGCATGGTTGGAGCCATTCACCCCTGTATGAATACCATTTTTTAAAAATCAAAATTTTCACCACCACCACCACTCCAGTATACACACACATGTACACAAGTTGTCTCTATTATTTTTCTCCCGGAGGGCAAACAGAAGCTTTCAGGAAACAATTCTGAGTGGAAAATAGTGGAGGGAGAGATTTAAACACAGAGAGGGGGAATTCACTGAACACACACATACATCGTTGATGCATTTTGATTTTAAAAAACATTTTTGAGATCCATCTGCATATCTCCTGTGAAACAAGTATAAGTATCCTTTATTTAGGATAATGCAAAACCTATTTGTCAGACAGCTCGTTAACTTTGCATGAGGACATGCTCATGACAAAAGGAATAAAATAATATTCATGACTAATTAAATTACATGTCTGATAGAAAACAGGGGTATAGCAAGTTTGGGAAGGCTCTTGCCCCATGCTTGCACACAGGGAGTAGAAAGGCCTATCTTGGATTTCCATGAGTCTCAAAGAGGATTCTTCTTGCTCGTCCTAACTGGTGTTTTCTGCATATTCAGTTATATGTGTATTTTCTTTTAAAAATCAGAATCTTTGAAAAGAGCCTATGTTTTACTGTACATATTCTAGTTTCTGCATGAATATATGTATAGACACAGGTTGGCAATAATTTTCTTCAATGAAAACCAGTTGTTTCAATGAAAAATGGAGCATTACTGATGTATTGTTCCCATTGTTTCTAAAACAAACACACATTTCCTCTGAATGTGCTTTTACATTTACCAACAAAACCCGTTGTTAAATTTTCTCCTGTGGGTCTGAACTCATGTGGGTTGGAAAAAAAGTGAATCAGCAAGGCCCACATAAATATATTTTGTGTTGCTGATATAGGATAGTGTCTAAGAATCTGGAAGCCTGCTGTGAATTTACTACATGGCTATGGGCAAACCACTTACTGTCAGCCTACATGTGAACTAAAGTTCTCTGAGAAACTTTTTGGCTCGAATTTGGGGGGGCAAGCTAAAAGACTTCATGTAGTAAAGAGAATGAACAATGGCACCAGGAAGAGGGGGGAACTATTTGCACCTCTCCCCCCAAAAAACAAATAAAAATGTCCCCCAACTTTGCAGCCAGCAAATGGGATAGGAAAGTTGACGGAGCATATTGGCTTAGCCTCTTCCCCCAAACATCCATAATATGGGAAAAACACCTCCCTGACAGCACTTTTGTAAAGGTTTGCAAGAAGATAATGTATGTTGAAAGCTCTAAAATGCCATGTACATATGGTGTATTGTTATATTTTATAATGTAAGAGATGTCTCTGTTGCTCAAGAAAATGTAACTTAATGGTATACTTCTGTTCCTTTCTTTTGGGAAAATCTGATGCTTGTGCTTTACATTTTTGTTCTCAATATAAAATGTCTGCAATTTTGCTGAGAATCTTACATTAGATATTTCATTATGATTCTAAGCAAATTGTCTTGGAGCTATCCCACTGGGGAAAAAAATAAGAGCTCAAAATAATTGGAAATAGAACTTACTGTGCAAGCCTAACCATGCTTACTTGGGACATTGGCCCAGTTCTCATGCAGTGTTAAACCACAATTTAAAATACGTTTTGGTTCAATCCACATGACCATTTTGTTCCTATCCTGTTCCTGACTGTGTCACACTGGGAAGGAAAAAAGTCCAAAGAAGCTGGAATCTGGCTTCTTGTGACCTGTGAGCCTGGACTCATTTATTTATTTATTTATTTATTGTACTTATATACCGCCCCATAGCCAAAGCTCTCTGGGCGGTTTATAGTAACTAAAACCATTAAAACACATATACAAATTTAAAAACACATCTTTTAAAAACAATTTAAAGCACAATTTAAAATTTAAAACAATTTAAAACACATGCTAAAATGCCTGGGAGAAGAGGAAAGTCTTGACCTGGTGCCAAAAAGATAACAGTGTTGGTGCTAGGTGCACCTCGTTAGATATATCATTCCATAATTTGGGGGCCACCACTGAGGAGGCCCTCTCTCTTGTTGCCAGACTCCCAGCTTCCCTTGGAGTAGGCACCCGGAGGAGGGCCTTTGATCTTGAAAGTAGGGTACAGGTGGGTTCATATCGGGAGAGGCGTTCCATCAGGTATAGTGGTCCCAAACTGTGTAAGGCTTTATAGGTCAAAACCAGCACCTTGAATTGAGCTCAGAAACATACAGGCAGCCAATGAAAGTGGGCCAGAATTGGTTTTGTATGTTTGGACCATCTGGTCCCTGTTACCAATCTGGCCGCTCTGTCTGGTCTTTGACCGAAAATAAATCCATTCATAATCTGGCCGCTGAATTTTGCACAAGCTGCAGTTTCCAAACCATCTTCAAAGGCAGCCCCATGTAGAGTGCATTGCAGTAATCTAATTTGGAGGTTACCAGAGCATGGACAACTGAAGCCAGGTTATTCCTGTCCAGATAGGGACATAGTTGGGCCACCAACCGAAGTTGGTAGAAGGCACTCCGTGCCACTGAGGCTACCTGAGCCTCAAGTGACAGAGATGGTTCTAGGAGAACCCCCAAGCTACGAACCTGCTCCTTCAGGGGAAGTGCAACCCCATCCAGGACAGGTTGGACATCCACCCGGTCAGAAGAACCACCCACTAGCAGCATCTCAGTCTTGTCTGGATTGACCCTCAGTTTATTAGCCCTCATCCAGTCCATTGTCGCATCCAGGCACCGGTTCAGCACATTGGCAGCCTCACCTGAAGAAGATGACAAGGAGAAATAGAGCTGCGTGTCATCAGCATACTGATGGCAATGCACTCCAAAGCTCCTGATGACCACACCCAACAGTTTCATGTAGATGTTGAACAGCATGGGAGACAGAACTAACCCCTGTGAAACCCCATACTGGAGAGTCCAGGGTGCCCAGCAATGTTCCCCAAGCACCACCTTCTGGAGGCGACCTGCCAAGTAAGAGCGGAACCACCTCAATGCAGTACCTCCCACTCCCAACTCAGCTAGTCTCCCCAGAAGGATACCATGGTTGATGGTATCAAAAGCCGCTGAGAGATCAAGGAGAATCAGCAGAGTCACACTCCCCGTCTCTCTCCCGACAAAGGTCATCATACAGGGCGACCAAGGCTGTTTCCATGCCAAAACCAGGCCTGAAACCCGACTGAAATGGATCCAGATAATCGGTCTCATCCAAGAGTGTCTGGAGCTGGCCCGCAACCACTCGTTGAAGGACCTTGCCCAGGAATGGAACATTTGCTACTGGCCTATAGTTATTAAGATTTTCTGGGTCCAGGGAGGGTCTCTTCAGGTGTGGTCTCACTGCCGCCTCTTTCAGGCAGCTAGGGACCACTCCCTCTCGCAGAGAGGCATTAATCACTTCCCTGGCCCAGCCAGCTGTTTCATCACTGCTAGCTTTTATTAGCCAAGAAGGGCAAGGATCCAGCACAGAAGTGGTTGCACGAACCTGTCCAAGCACCTTGTCAACGTCCTCAAGCTGCAGCAACTGAAACTCATCCAAGAAATCAGGACAAGGCTGTGCTCTGGATAGCTCGCTTGATTCATCTGCTATAACACTGGAGTCTAAGTCCTGGCAGATGCTAAAGATTTTATCCTGGAAGTGGCTAGCAAATTCATTACAGCAAGCCTCAGATGGTTCCACCATTTCCTTGGGGCCAGCGTGTAATAGCCCCCAGGCAATTTTGAAGAGCTCCACTGGGCTGCAGATTGGTGATTGGATAGTGGCAGCAAAATATTGCGGTTTTTTGCTGCCCTTACTGCCCGTAAATACAGCTTACCATAGGCACTCATGGCTTGTTTCCTACAAATAAACCATGAACGAAGCCAAGGTCTATTCTCCTCCACCCTGGATTTTGATACCAGCCTCAATACCCTTGCAAAAGATTTACATGTTTTATTGGAAGTTCCATATAACAAATTCACTAGCAGGCAAAAAACCCCGAAAACCTTGCAGTTTAAGAACATACCTGCAGCCAACAGATATTTCTATCAAACTTTAAAAAGCAGGGAAATTGGGCAGCTATAGTGAATGCACCCGGGGAGCAGGAGACTTGACCTCCTCTCTGAGATATTGTACTACCCTACGAATTTGTCAAAATGCAAACACCATTTGGGTTGGTCTTTCACAGTCCAATCCACTTCCGGTGTAGCCTGGAAGAATTTGGTAACATGTGCCTCTGAGCTTATGGTGAGCGGTGGCAACACCTGCCATCTCCAAAGATGGAGAATTACATTTTTGTATGTTTGTTGGTGTTATTCTTACCTCACTTCTTTCCTGTGTTACTAGTTTCTACAGAGAATCTAACATAGAAATTATATTTCTCTCATTATTAATCTGTGTCAAATTTATTTTTATTAATTTCAAAGCCTTCTTATTGGTCAATGTCATATGATGGTGAACACAACCTTTTGTGTTTCAAATTGGAGGTTATGTTCTATTTCTATTTTGGGTGCATTAACAGTTGAATCTTAAACTGCAGTTTGATGTAAAATCAGACTGATTACAATATGTTGCTACTTCAGCCATTACTCTAGCTGCTTGGAAAAACAAACTTGGCCTGCCCAAGATGCATGCTTTCAGCCTGCTGTGCTTTAAACCACTCAATTTAAGGAAGGATGGGCATGGTCAATTAAAAACATAGAGCACATCTAGAATTTTGTTAGACTATATTTCACCTCCCACTGTTTTATCTTGTGCAAACTGAGACACTCCGCATGTCCATTGGAGAGACTTCTGCAGAATAGTCAGTGCCATTATTCCACAATTGGCTTTGGAGTTTTTTTAGTGTTGCAAAGTGTTGCTGTACTTCACATATTCACAGAAACAGAAGCAAAATAAAATGATTTACTATAGGAAACTTCACGAAAATTGCAAAGTAAATCAAACATATTTTAAGTGACTATCTGAACTATATCAACTTTCTTAATATTGTTGCTTTCTTCCTGCTAAAACAAGATCAGCACAGCACATGTCTTGTTTCTGTTATTTTCACTGATTGCAGGTCTTGCCACCACTCATCATATACTCAGAGGCACGTGTTACCAAATTCTTCCAAGCTACGCAGGAAGTGGACTGGACTGTGAAACACCAACCCAAATGGTGTTTGCATTTTGACAAATTTGTAGGGCAGTACAATATCTTAGAGAAGAGGTCATGTCTCCTGATGCCCTGGTGCATTCACTATAGCTGCCCAATTTTCCTGCTTTTTAAAGTTGGATAGAAATATCTGTGGGCTATAGGTACATTCTTAAACCTCAAGGATTTTTGCCCATTAGTGAATTTCTCTGCTTTTTAATCCGGGAGGTAAGAAATGGGATCCTGTACAAGTTTGTTGAGAATGGATTGATCATTTGCATGCTTATTAAGTTCAATGGGATTTACTCCCCTGCAATCATGCTTAGGATTGGTGAAACTGACCACAGGGGATGGGGAGGGGAGGAGGAGGAAAGGCAGGGGTAGGGAAGGAGGAAGGAGGGCAGGAAGGGCAGAGGGGAGGAAGGGGATTGGGGGCAGGAAGGGTAGGGGGGAGGAGGGCAAGTTTGATCATTTGCATTCTTATTGAGTTCAGTGGATTTTACTCCCATGCTTAGCATATGCAAAACTGACCATGGGGGGAAGGAGGAGAAGAGGGAGTGAGGGGGGCTGGAGTGGGCAGGGGAAGAGGAAGAGGGGAGGGGATCCAGAAGGGAGGAGGATGGGAGAGGAGAGGGGAAGGAGGAGAAAGGCAGGTCTGATCATTTGCATGCTTATTAAGTTCAGTGGGATTTACTCCTGTGCAATCATGGTTAGGATAGGTAAAACTGACCATGGGAGGGAGAGGAGGATGGGAGAGGAGAGGGAAGGAGGAAGAGAGGGGAGAGGAGAGCAGAAGGGGAAGGTGATTGGAAGGGGAGGGGGTGGCAGAAACAAAAGGGAGGTGATGGGAGGGAGGAGGAGGGGAGGGCAGGTTCGATAATTTGCATGCTTATTGAGTTCAATGGGATTTACTCCCATGTAAATATCCCAAAGATAGGTAAAACTGACCATGGGGGAGGAGGAGGAGGGTGAGTAAGAGGGGAGGGGAAGGGGGCGGAGGGGATTGGAAGGAGATGGGGAGGGAGTGGCAAAGGAAGGAGATTAAAGGGGAAAGGAAGCGGTAGGAGGGGGAAGGAGGGGATTGGAAGGGGATGGGGGAGGGGAGGGAAGGGGAAGAGGGAGGGGAGGGAGGAGGAGGGGAGGGCAGATTTGATCATTTGCATGCTTTTTAAGTGGGATTTACTCTTGTGCAATCATGCTTAGGATAGGCGAAACTGGCCTGAGGAAGGGGCAGGGAGGGAGGGGGGGAGGGAGGGGGAAGAGAAGATTGGGTGGGTGGGCACTGGGCAGAGGAGAAGCCCCTTTCCCTTCCTTTCCTTTCCAGAAGAAAAACATTGTGAACAGTATCACTGTTTTTCAGCATTTCCCCCACTCTTTTATTCTACAGCAGGCACATTGGGTAATCTCCTACCCAAATTTAAACCAAAGCTGTCACTGGCCACATCCACACCAGATCTTTATTTCAGTTTAGACAGTCATACCTTCTCCCAAAGAATCTTGGGAAGTGTAGTTAGTGAAGGGTGCTGAGAGTTGCTAGGAGATGTCCTGTTCCCCTCACAGACCTTCAATCAGAGTGGCTGACTGTTTAACATTGCGGAATGCGAAAAATCCATGCTGGCTATAGTATACTGCCACTCTCATTGCTGCAAAATATGCTTGGAAGAACAGAGGGACAAGATTGCCTTTTGAGATTTTGTCAGTTCTTATTTTCCTGGGTTAAGTACTACCCATATGCATTTCTGTGGCTCTTACAGGCTTTAATGTCTTCCCTATTTACTCCCAGAGGAAAGCATTTGCCCATTTTCTTATGTTTATCTGAATTTTGATGTTTCTGTGAAGGTTAGAGAATGATGCCTGATCAGCATAGAGTGTAGTTCTCATGGGTTTTTTTCCTTTTATTTGCTCTGTACCCCAGAGCCTAATTTCTGCATTACCGTTGTTTTGAGGAAATCAATTCACATTTACATCTCTATTATTTATTTGCTAATGCCATTTTTGAAATTCATCTCTGTGAATCAATTGCCATAGCAAAAGCCAAGGCATTTTTAAAGAAGGTATTGAACTATGAGTTCTTCAAAGATAATACATGTTATCTTATTCTGAATTTTATTGACTACATTCAGTTGTATAAAAATCCCACCAGGTCTGGAAAAGCTGCAGTCTATCTGTCGTGTTGCAAGTGCCCTAGTTTGCTCAATCATTAATGAGAGAACTGACATAGAGTGAAATGGCTTGAAACTGTGGTTGTGCTGGAGCCAGAGCAGGCAGCTGAATGAAAAAAATCACTTTGAAAGCTGGATGACTTTTTGCTGGCTGTAAATAATGACCCAAAATGAAGACAGCTTCTGCTGTGTATTTTACCTGTTCTTCACAGTGTATCTTCCCCTCTCTCACAGTTTATCTGATAAACAGCACTAAAAGAGAGATGAATGTTAAACATTCCATCTAACCTTAAGAGGGGAAAATAAACCTCCTGGGTATTTAGCAGTTGTATTATGTGCCAGAAACTGGAAAAGTTGTATTAGGTTTGTGCTGCGTACTTAAATGTAAGTAACTGTCTTTGAAATCAGTGGGACTTATTTCTGCATAAACAGGTTAAGGATTGTGATAACAATGCCATATATAGAGAAAGATATAGTCAAGATAGCACAGACCCTTAAAGCACATTATGATTTGAGATCAGGATGATGGACTACCTTTCTCCATGAAAATCTCCCAAGCCTTAAGTTCACATTCTGAGGCCTTTCATCAATGCCCGGCTGTCACAGATATTGCAGAGAGCAAGTAAGGAATGAGCCCTTTATGTTGTATGGGAGAAACAAGCTTCACATTGTGGTTGAACCAGATCTTGCCAGAGGCACTTTATTAAAAGAAAGAAAGCAGCTGCTTGGAGAGACAATTCAAACAGACAAGGAGGCTCTCTGTCAGTCCAAAAAAGGTTCTCTGCCATAGGCAATTTCAACACATTTTTTATAGTAAAATTTTCAAGGCACACGGAAAGCATCACTTATCACATGAAAATCTTTCAGCTACTTTGGAAAGGAATGCCCACACTATGCAAATATGCTTATCTACTTGTGGTTTTCTAGATCGAACATCAGCTGTTTTCTCGGAACATTCTGTGATACATCCTGTACGTGTTCTCTGCAGCATATTCAATGTCATTCCACCCATCACCCCTTTTGTGCCTGCAAGGTTTTGACCAAAGTTTGAGGCCTGTAGAATTTTAATTCCACAGTTGTATCTACCCAGGTAGAGAAGATTCTCCCCCGAGAGGCTAACCTGGCACTACCCCAGGCATTTTAATTATGTGTTTTTTTTCTCAAGGGTCTGGATTTTTATCTGCTGTTAGGTGCTGCTTGATTTTATTCTTTATCTTGTTTTATTTATGCTTTGATTCATGTATTGTTGTGAGAAGAGGGTGGGGCTGGGTTTTATTTTATTTAACAAAATTTATATACCACTTGAATATAAAGACCTCTAAGCAGTTTACAAAATCAGATTTGAGCAACCTGTGGCCTTCCACATGTTGTTGCTCCAACTTCTATCAGCCCTAACCAACAATCAGGGATCATGGGAGTTGTAATCCAGAAACATCTGGAGCATCACAGGTTCTCCACCCCTGAACTAGATGATCCTCAAGGTCCCTTCCAACTCTGTTATTCTGTGATATAAGATTAGGTTGTGGGCAAAAGGAGGACTGTAGAAGTATTCAAACCAATAAGACAGGTCTGGCCACGCACCTTGTGATGTGACTGCATGGGAATAATGATGGCCCAAGAATGCATAATAATGGATAGAAATTATGAATCATCCTTATTCTCCTCTTTTAGCTAGGAGTAGTAGCAAAAACCAGTGATGGGTGAGAATTTCGATTCAGTTCACATTTCAAGCCAAATCTATCAAATTTGCAATTTCTGAGACAATATAGAACTGAAACATAGCCATCCTTTGAAATTTGCACTTGTTCAAATTTTGTGATGCAGTTTGCCAACCAAACAATATTTAAACAAAATGCATATGTTAGGGGAAAGTGTGCATAAAATGAATATATGTTAAAATATAATATGCAAAAATGCATTGAATGACAAGAAATGGTTGCAAAAATGTGTTTATTAGGAGAAATCTGCACTAGAGAATTTTCATGAGTTTTTTTAAAAGCAAATTGCTGCAGAAATGTGAAGAACTGAATTTAAGATTGGAAACACAGAAGCTGAGAGAACCAAAATTTAGATCTTTCCATCCCTACAAGAAAGGTCTGTGTGTAAGAAGAAAACAGAGCTTTGGACTCTGAAGCATCTAAGGATGCTGGCTGTATTTCTTGAGATCTGATGTGGGAGCAACTGACTTTGGATGTTTGCTGGACTGTTTAAACTGTCTCTCCACCTATACTCAACTTGTATATTTGTAAATAAACACAAATATTACAATAAGCATGTCAATTAGCTTCCAATAATCTCCTTCCGAAGGGAACAAAACCTGAGTAGGTGCTGTGCCCCTGGGACCTTTCACCACTTCAAGAATTTTTACTGTCACTTGAATAAATTTTATTAAAAAAAAACTTTCCTAGGACAGCATTAAAGGATGGAGTACAAATATTTACAAGTAAATAAATATATACAAATAAATGAACAAGATTGTATCAGTAACAGTATCAGTGTCTGATGTGCATCACCCAGATTGTTCTGGGTTGTTCCATCATTTCAATGTGGTACAATAATGCAGCTGAACTGGTACAGCATTCCAAACATTTATTCTATTTTATTCGTTTGTGCAGCAGTTCACTGCACCACAGCCCTGGAATTATACAAATTGGTTAATAGCTACTGCTTCATGGTACAAATATAATTTTAGTAGAGGTCCTTTTATAAGACAAACATTTTAATTTAATATGAAACATGTATATTTGTGGATACATGTATATTATTCACCATCTCTTTTTTTATTATTTTTATTTATTTAATTTAATTTCTATACCGCCCAAAGCCAAAAGGCTCTCTGGGCAGTGTACATAAGAGTAAAACAGCAACATAAGATACAAAAACATAGAAATAAATAGCAAACTCAACAGAACAAATAATTAAATAGCATTAAAATACAATAAAATACAATTAAAGTGTAGTTAAAACAAGCAACGACTCACATACATACACACACCAATCTCATTCACACCACACAGCATACATCCGGCGACAATGTCCCATGCCGAAGACTCTCCTCGCGCAGTGCAGCGGCAACGATGAAATAAGCTGGGACCTGGTCCTGCAGGGCATGGCAGCTGTTAATAGCAGCAGTCCAGCAGGAAGGGTGGTGGTGGTGACAGCCAGGGGAAGCAGCACAGCAGCAGCAGATGACAAGGGGCTCTTCCTCCCTGGCAGCGCAATGTTCCTCTTCCTGCAGGCAGAAGGTCTTTTGACCTTGCAAAGGAGTGTTTTGTACTTAATATCAGATTCTTACTCTTTGTGGTTTTCTCTAAGATAGATAGTTGTAGGTCCATAATTTCTTGCTGTTCTTGGAAAAATGATGTTCATTTTGTTTCTCAACAGAGTGTGTGTAATGACAAAATCACTAAGAACACTAATAGGGTTTGGTTAAATATGTCTTTCTTCACAGCCCAATGAAAATTGGACTCTCTAAGTGTCCAGTCTAAGCATAAGTCACTTATTTGTTTAGCCTTGAAATTCCAATGTAAGAAAGTTTCTGATATTAGACCCATTAAATTTCCATTGCAGAATTATTTTTTATCCACAAACAGCAATAGGATATCATGATCTGACTAACTGTTTGTTTTTGTTACTTTGAAAAGCATTTATTTCACAAAGCTCCAGTGGCCAGAGTGGTTTAACAGTCAGCCCCTCTTCCCAAAGAATTTTGGGAGTTGGAGCTCTGTGAAGGGAATAACGATCTAACAACTTTCAGCACCCTTCCCAAATTATACTTCTCAGGATACTTTGGGGGAAGTCATGACTGTTTAAAGTGGAATAAATATCTGGTGTGATGTGGCCTTAAATGAAAGAAGGTTAATCTGTTGAATTGTCTCACCCTCTTTTGAGAAATCCCCAGGAATCCCAGACTCAAAAGGTTGACTTTGCTTATAGCTACAGTCTTCTTTCCCCTGTCATCTGTCCCCGGGTTCTTTTTCTTCATGAACTGAACAACATTGGTAATGACAGTGAACTGTTGAGCTTGGCTTTGATGCTACATTAGTTTTAGATTCTACGCAAAAAACAAAGTTGTACATACTACAACTTTAGGGAAGGGCAGAGAGAGAGAGAAAATACTTCATGGTGTGTTTATTACCTCCTTCTAGGCTTGTTTCTGACCTTTGGGTTTTTCCTTCCTGTTGGACAATGAAGAGATAAATTTTTAATTGGCTGCTATATAAAGGAATATACAGCTGGAAACTAATTGTGGAAAGCAATTGGAATTTTTTTTACTGGTTGCTGGGTTAATTTTTCTGTCCAGAAACTTTAAAAAGGCCTCATGCTGAGCTGCACATATTGAGAAAATCAGAAATTAGGCCCGAGTTATAGTCAGCCAGCCAGCCAGCTAACTGTAGTGTACATAGCAATATTTACCAGGTTTCAGACTCAGTTTATTGGCCCTCATCCAGTCCACTGCTGCACCCATGCCCTGGTCCAGTTTCTGCATGAACACATCTGATTCAGCTGTTATAGAGAAATGGAGCTGGGGGTCATCAGTGTACTCATGACTCACATGATCAAAATCCCTTAATGACTGCTCCCATCAATTAGATGTTTAAAAGCATGGGGATAAAATCATGAGCTGAATAACCCCATAGAATAACTGCCGGGGGGGGGAGGAACATTTTCCCAATAGTGCTCTCTGGAGCTGACCCATGAGGGAGAAATTGAAGCATTGTTAAATCAATGCCCCCAAAACCATTCTACAGAGCCAGTCCAAGACGATACCATGGTCAATGTCAAAAGCTTCAAAAAGATCAAAGAAAAGGAGCACGGTAATGCTCCCTCCCCTATCCCCCTCCCCTATCCCCCTCCCCTATCCCCCTCCCCCCCTCTCATTCACCAGGGTGACCAAGGCCACTTTGGTCATGAAACCAGGCCTGAACCCAGATTGGAATGGGTCTGGATAATAAGTATAGTCCAAGAATATCTGCAGTTAACTCACCACCACTCTCTCAATCACCCTTCCCCCAAATGCAATATTTGCGACTGATCCATTGCTATCAGAAACCATTGGGTCCAGGGTGGAATTCTTTAGGAGTGGCCACCTCTTTAAAGGCAGTGGGGACAGCTCTTTCGTGTAATGATGTGTTAACCACACCCCATTGGCTAGATTTAATTAGCCATGAGGCACAAAGATCAAAAGAGCACATTGTTGGGTACTAGGGTTTCCAGGTTCTTGGCCTGAGACTGATCCTGTATCTTTAGGAGAAGAGAAAGTCAGCCAAGTGCAGGTGTTCTTGCAACTCTGTAATGGGAAAAACCACAAGGTGGAATTCTCCCTCCCCCTCCACAACTTTTAAAGATACAGAAGACCTCTTGGTTGCCAGGCCTGGCCTTTAAAGCTCCATGCAACTTGCTTTTCTTCTGATGGCTTTCTAGCACAATCAAAAATACAACGTAATAAATAAATAACTTCTGTCAATAGATAATTCAATCTAAAAATGATTTTGAAGCATCTTTTTTGCATTTGCATTTAAACTATTTTCATTAAAAAGACATGGGGCTGTCACCTGTACCATGATATGATTGACCTCACATATCTTTGTCTCTACACCTACTGATTCCTCCCCCCCTTTCATTTTGACATTTCTTACAAGTTAATTAAAGATTCATCACTTTTGAAATGTCACGTTTAAGGGTTGGCTCTCATTGTTTGGGAAGAGTAATATTTGAAATCGTTTACTTATCTTTTTAAAACAGTCGGCAGGATGCATCAGAATTGAGTCAATTTTTCTTATGCAAAGTTTTCCAATATGTCATTTTTTAAAACAGGAAAGTTAATTGACTCAATTTTGTAGATATCGGTAACATCCAAAATAGGTTTTTAGCATCTCAACATATTCAGTCAACTAAACAACTTTTTGCAAGGAGCCCTTTACCCTGCATCACACTCTAGCAGAGACTGTGAGCAAGTTAGTGGGTGTGAAACACATTGTTATGTGCAGAAGTCAATGAGAGGTATAATGGATTTGAACTCTTATTTCCTCAATCCAATTGATAAGATTTTATTATCTTCAAGTGAAAAAAGTGTTATAGGTACACTGACTTTTTTTATTCACTAGACAGGCTGAAAGATAAGTGATTTTCCTAAGGTCACTTGAGGAACTTCATGGCTATGTGATTATTTGAATCTGGATTTCACATCTTCAGAATCATCTCTCTAACCACTGACCCTAAATGTGACAAAACTGCATTTGTCCATCTTGTTGTTCCATACCACTGCCATCTTATTTAGAAGGTGTATATATGAACTATATGTGTTTAACTTTTACCACAAGGTTGGGGAACTTTTTTCAGCCCAAGAGCCAGGTCAAGAAATGGCTGCCCACCTGCCAATCATCTTATGTCAGATGACAACTTCAAAGAGGTTCACTCTCAGGGCCAATCAGCTGCTGACAGGGAGCTCCTTTGATGTTGTCCATTAGCAGACACACTTTGGATTCAAATCATACCTGCAAGTAGCAAAGCTATGTGCAAAGGAAAAATATCAGTTTGCAAGTGCAGTTTGAATCCTCATTGCACCTGCAAACAGTCAACCACTTTGGCTCACAGTCAGCCCTGGTCAGCAAGTCTCTCTTGCCAAGGAACAATTGAGAGTGTGCTTTAAGCTTGACCACTGCCAAGCCTAATTAGGTCTGTGGGCCAGAGGTTCCCCACTATTGTTTTACAATATGTATAAGGGAAATACGATTGAAAAGGAAAGAAGAAACAAAATTGTCTAATCAACAATGTCTGTTGGATGCTCATGAAAGCAGTGGCTGGCTTTATATCTCTTTTGCACAAATAGCTTGGGGTGCTAAAAGTGCTCCCTACCCATCATCCTTTGATGTACCACAAAACAAAGCTATCGTTTTGCACAGAATTACTAATTGAGTTTTTGGTGTTCTGCAGTCTGCACCCTCACCACAACAGGACTTTTAGATGGCCATTTTCCCCTGTTCACAGAAAGATTTTTGCAAGATCTGTTGCTGAGTATTGTACTTAATACTTCTGTGGCACAATTTCACTGGCCTCCTTCAAAAGAATCAATAAAGTTATTTTTGCACCCATAACCAAAAAAAAGAAAGAGGCGTGACACAGTTGAAGCTGGATCAAAACTTGGGCCACATTTATTAAATGTATTAAACTTAATAAACTTTAATAAACATTATTCAAACTAACCAGCCATCTGCAGTGTGACTGCGCAGGAACCTTGAATCTAAATCCCTCAGGCGAGACCCACCCTGCTGCATGAAAAGGGGGTGGCCTTAACTCTACCCCTTTTCCCCAGCACCACCCAAACGTGTGGTTAGGGAGGCTTTCCTGATTTACCCTCTCCTGATGTCCCAGAACTCTGAGTGGGTAGCCCAGGTTAGCCCCAAAGGTGAACCCTATGTATCCCCCAAGTCCCCACAAACTCGAGGCCCAGTCTCGGCTGTCACCTTTCACCTTAAAGGTGCCTCAGGCTGCTCACCAATACCTTTACCTGGGTCAGTTCCTGCACATACCCGCCTAAACATGACCAACTTAACCTATTTACAAAAGAGCTAAAATCCAAACAGCCAGATTAAACAAAGCGAAATAGAGAGCTGAATGAGCCAAATTGGAAAGACACCATACAAAGCAGGTGAAACAAACCAATGACTAAGGTGTCTGACTGGCAAATAACTCCTACTTGGCCCCCTATAGGCAACCAGTGAGACTTGCACTATGTATTGGGAGGGAGGGTGGAAGTTGAGAGATGCCAGAAAGGGGGCAAAGTGGGCTTAAAAGGCCCACAACCTGTCCCTGCCCTCCATGTGACATAGCATGAGAGCTAAGCATGCTTTGTGGAGCTCTTTCAGAGTCCAGGGGCTGAACGGGGAAAGTTATTAAAGATTTGATTATCAGCTTCAATGTCAAGCTACCAATGTGAAGGACAAGCTTGTCACTGTGATGATCTGTGGGAAATGTTTACCAATACTTTTCCGTAAGCTTTGTGCCATATGAGAATGTTACATTGATAGACCATTAATTTGCCATTCAAAGGAAGATGTCCAATGAGGTAGCATATGCCATCCAAATCCCACAAAGTATGACATAAAATCCTAGGTGTTGTGATTTGAAAACATCATGGATGGTATACAACTAACATGTCCCTCTCTGTGCAAGGATTTCCACTTGCACAACTGGACTTTCCCCTTTCCTCCCTGGTGCATGCCCTGCACCCTCCCCAAATCTGCACTAGGGGCGTTGGGAAAATCCCTAGAAAGGATTTAGGGGTTCACAGGGGGAGGGGAGGGTGGAAAGTCATGTTGGGCAAGTGGAAATTCTTGCACTGACAGGACTGTAACTTAGCACTATTTTGGATACAACCCCATATGTTTATGACACAGGTAAATATGGGACACAGGCATATGAGGAGAGGTTCTGCAGCAGCTCAAAAATCTAGGCCAGACAGCAGGTGAGGAACTAATAGCAAATTTACAGGATTGTGGACTAAATATAACAACTGATAACTTTTTTCACCAGTGTGCCACTGGCTAGGGGATTACCTTAGAAAAACCTGACTCTGATTGGCATAATGAGAAAACAAGCCAGAAATCTCCGCCGCCCCCTTTCTTGCCATGAACCCAGATGTGTCAACAGCAGCATTTTGTGTTTTCAAGATCTGACACTTGTAAGTTATGTTCCAGAAAGAGGACAGTGATTATGATTCTACAGTGCATAACAATGCAGCAATCTCAGACCAGAATTCCAAGCCCGAGATCATTCTGTATTATAATAAAAGTAAAGGTGGTGTGAATGCCAGATGGTCTCCATAAATATTTTCCAAGGCACAAACAGTGGCCAATAATGCCTTTTTTCAAATATAGTGGACATAGCCTGCCAGTATTATTTGGAAGCTGTCTCTGACGTCCACCAGTCAGATTGCTTTCATAGCCAATCTCACAATCTTATAACCTCAGAGGCAGATCTCAATGCTTGGGCAGGTTCATGTGGGTGCAGGCAAACCTTCAACTATCTTGGTCCCAAATTACTTAGGGCTTTAGGGCTTTAAAGTTAAAAACCAGCACTTTATTAATTGGGCCAAGAAAAGGAAGTGGTACAGAATTGGTGGCATATGCTCAGATCACCTTGCCCCCATCAGCAACCAAGCAGCACCATTCTGTACTGGTTAGAGTTTCCAGATCATCTTCAAAAGCATATACGTAGAGGTCATTACAGTTGTCTAAACTGGATGTGACCAGTGCATGGATTACTGAGGCGAGTTCTGATCTCTCTAGGTAAAGTTGTAGTTGGCATACCAAAGGATTTAACAGAACTTAGATTAGAATAGCCATTTTTTTCAGTGCTTCAAAAAATTGCATAAATATTTACAAATTCCAGAGAAATAGCCATCTCTTTTGCAGCAAAACAGCAAGCATCTTGTGGCACCTTAAAGACTAAGAGATTTATTATGATATAAGATTTCATGGGTTAGAGACTACTTCATGCTGTTGACAAAGTAGGCTCTAGTCCATGAAAGCTTGTGCCGCAATACATCTGTTGTTCTATTAATGGGTTCTATGAATCATAGAGGATTTGGGCAGTGATAATATCATTATTTTACTAAATGGGCCTTTTGTGAAAGTCATCTAACTGCACAGTATATTTTGGTTTTTTAGGCAGGCTAGCAAGCAGATTTCTGAATACATTATTTATGTACATTAGTTACTGGTGTCTTTAATACAGAAAATTGGTAATG
Source organism: Rhineura floridana (assembly GCF_030035675.1). Classification (NCBI taxonomy): domain Eukaryota; kingdom Metazoa; phylum Chordata; class Lepidosauria; order Squamata; family Rhineuridae; genus Rhineura; species Rhineura floridana. The sequence continues at coordinate 127,504,422 of NC_084484.1, read as the reverse complement.
CAAAGTGAGGACTGAAGGATAAAATGAAAGGTGTTCAGTAACTAATTGCAATAAGGTAACCATTCTCTACCTCAGTTAACATTCCATTTACATGAAAATGTTGATCATTTTTGCAGTTGTTTTAGAACACCTAATGCCTGTGAAACCTAAAACAGTGTGGAAAACCATCTATAGGGCATAAATGATCATTAACCATTGAACTATGGCATAGCCTTCAGCAGCCCCGTTTGTCCTCACAGTGTCTGTTCCAAGCTTGGTGTGGAAAATCTCAAGTAGATAGAATATATGCCACTTTATTTCAATCCAATTCTTGCCACTTTTCAAATACCAGAGATATAGGTAAAATGTAAAATGTAAATGTAAATGCCTTCAAGTTGATCCCGACTTATGGCGACCCTATGAACTGTTGATGTGTGTGCGTTGTTGCGTGAAACAGCATACGTTACGTTGGAGTTAAGTTGCTCAAGAAACTTCTCAGATGCATTAGATCAGGTTAAGAGTCTTTTATTAAGACATTATGGCTTAAGGCTTTAAGATCCCCCCCTCTAGGAGAGAAGTTCTCAGTTCAAAGACATTGCACAGAAGACTCAGCTCAACACAGATAACTGCTAGAACTCTCCCAGTCTATCTTGATGCTGCCATGACAACGGCCTTGGCTATCCGTTCCCAGACTGGGCAAAGACATAACTTCTCTTAGCTACAGATTTCCACACTTTCAGACTTGATGGAAAAAAACACTCAGTGACAGTGTGGTTCAATGGTCAACAATCCCCCCTTTTTCCCATCATGTCTGTAATTCATTACAACAATTACAATAATACATTTCTACAATACATCTTGCAATACAGCTTACATTTCAGTACAGTTCAGAACATCTCTGCACATTTAGCTAAAACTTTATTCAATCAAACTTTGGCTGTACACATGTCAAATACAAAGTGTCAGGATCCATTTCCACAAGTTTATGCATACCTGGGCTGGTAATTACCCCCACAGTATATCTTTCTGGCGGTTTCCCTATGTTTACTCTTGTAGAACGTCTTAATGGCACTAGGGCTTCTGCTCTCTCTGTCCCCCCATCTGTGCTTGTGCTTGGCACAGCCTGCGCAGGAGATTCCATTTCCTCAGCCTTACGTTTCTTTGATCTTCGTTTCCCACAAATGAGCTCATTTAACGCATCTCTGAGTGGAATATGTGTGCCCTCCAGTTTAATGTCTAGATTTGGCTTAAATGATTGTGCTTGTGTGTCATCTGACCCTGTAAGAACAACTGTTTCCCTTTGATCCCAAGGCTTTTCTGAGACTTTAATGCTTCTGCTCAGAATTAATTGCTGTGTTTCTGGACACCAAACTCTGAAATATGCATTCTGAAATCCCAAAACAAAACCTTGCAGTGCTCTGGGCGCAAGCTTGCCCCTCCTTTTTCCCTGTGGAATGTGGATCCAGCATCTTGCCCCGAATTTTTGAATGTGTTGTATTTTTGGTTTTCTGCCAGTGATTTTCTCATAAGGAGACATTCCAAGAGCACTGTGTAATACCCTATTGTGAATGTAATTCGCATAAAGAATTGCTTCTGCCCAAAGAGAATTCCCTAAACTGCAATCCATCAGCATGGCTCTCATTGCTTCCTGAAGCACCCTGTTTTTGTTCTCTGCAACCCCGGTGGAAGGTTTAAGTGCTATTTTCTTACTTGCCAGCACTTCATGCAATGCTTTACCCATGAATTCTTCTCCCTGGCCTGAGTGTATAGCCCCCACCGTGATGCCATGTTGAGTTTCAATTCTCTTAATGAACAGTTTCAGCTTCTGCTCAGCTTCACTTTTCTGCTTAAGCAAATAAACATGAGTGTATTTTGTAAAATCATCAACCAGTAACATAAAGAATTTCGCACCTCCGCGTGAAGCATTTATTGGCCCTGATAAATCAACATGAACTAGCTGGTAGGGAGCTGTTGTGGTTCTTTCAGCCTCCCGGTTAATTGGTGCAATAGTCATTTTAGCTTTATGACAAGAATCACAATCCATTATCTGTCCACAATCTCTTAAACGCATGTTTTCACTATGCATGGGGTTTTTCTTAATCGTGTCAAGGTTTGCATGCCCCAGCCTTTGATGCCATTCATGAACGCAGCCCTGATGTACCTGTGCCTCAACGTTTAACACAGCACACCCTGCTTGACTGCTCTTTATTACAAACTGTGAATCATTAAGGCTTCCCTGCAAACACACTTGATCTCCCCTCATTATATAACATTGGTCTTTGTGGAACAATATAGAAAAAGCACAACTTACCAGTTTTCTGACTGACAATATGTTATGAGCCAATTCCGGAACAAACAAACAATCTGACATTATCCCAAGTTTATCAAATCTCACCAGTCCTCGGGCTTCCACGCTCTTCATGTGATCCATTAGCAAGTTGCACAAAATCTTGCACTTCTTCTGAAGCATAAAACAAACTTCTGTCTTTGATTAATATATGGCTTGCCCCACTGTCAAGAAGCCAATTAACAGGTGCTAAATCTTGAGACTGTTTACAAACAAAATTCACACTTCCCTGCTTCAAGCCTCCGTCCCTGGAGTTTCGCTTGATTGCACAGTCTTTCTGGAGATGCCCACGAGCCCCACAGGCATAATAAGATTTCAGCCGCTGCTGCTCCCGCTTGTTTTCCTGTCTGCTGCTGCTTTCTTCTTTCAGCTTGGCTTTTTGCTTTTCCTCAGCACTTTTCGCCTCTTGTCTCCGCTGCCATTCCTGGGTCAGCTTTTCCTCAATAAACGCAATGTTCAGACCTCCGTCAGGCATGGCTTCGAAAGCCATGACCATATTATTCCAAGTTCCATCAAGTGAAGCCAGGATCAGATAGGTCTTCTGAAGTTCAGAGTGTTCGACGCCTCGGTCCATCAGCTCAGCAAACAGGCGTCTGAATTCCGTGAGATGCTCACTCATTTCGCACTCACCCGTGAAGCGCATCTGGTAAAGCTTCAGTGCCAAACACAATCTAGATCCCGCAGTCTGTTGCACATGAAGAGCCTCCAATACGTCCCACATCTGTTTAGCGTTTGTAACATCTCTCACGTGTAGCAGTTGAGAGTCAGATAGAGCCAGAAGTATAAAAGCCTGCGCCTTCTGATCTCTATGTGTCCAGGCCGCAGTCAGTACCGCCGGAGGGGGTCCATCTATAATGTCCCATAAATCCTCTTTTATCAGCAAAGCCCTCATCCTCGGCTTCTAGCTGGCAAAATTCTTTTCCGTCAATCTTTCCATTGGCATGCCTCCCCCAGACAGGTTTACAGCCATGTTGCTCACCTCTGTCTGGTACAATCAATCAAGCTGCCCTCTGGAACTCCGTCTGCCTTTCAGACCAGCAACTTACTCTTGTGTAACACGCTGTGGATCTTGCCCCATAACCCCTGTTGATGTGTGTGCATTGTTGCGTGAAACAGCATACGTTACGTTGGAGTTAAGTTGCTCAAGAAACTTCTCAGATGCATTAGATCAGGTTAAGAGTCTTTTATTACGACATTATGGCTTAAGGCTTTAAGATCCCCCCCTCTAGGAGAGAAGTTCTCAGTTCAAAGACATTGCACAGAAGACTCAGCTCAACACAGATAACTGCTAGAACTCTCCCAGTCTATCTTGATGCTGCCATGACAACGGCCTTGGCTATCCGTTCCCAGACTGGGCAAAGACATAACTTCTACAGATTTCCACACTTTCAGACTTGATGGAAAAAAACACTCAGTGACAGTGTGGTTCAATGATCAACATGAACAGGGTTTTCACAGTAAGTGGTATTCACAGGTGGTTTACCATTGCCTCCCTCTGAGGCTGAGAGGCAGTGACTGGCCTAAGGTCACCCAGTGAGCTTCGTGGCTGTGTGGAGATTTGAACCCTGGTCTCCCAGGTCATAGTCCAACACCTTAACCACTACACCACACTGGCTCTCAAGATATAGGTAACCATGACCAAAGAATGGAAGCTAACAAAACCATTGTTGTCTTCTTTATTCTTTGCTATCTATTCAAGTGTTATTCAGGAGATCATGTGTTCCTGTTTCAGAAGTACTATCCTTAAATGTAGATATATAATTAATGAATAACTACTGTAGTTTTGAAATCAGTGTAATCTTTCTTTGAAATTGACAAGACTAATAAGCTATTTCTTTGTGACTGATCATGTTTAATTCTCCATAAACTCAGTACCCTCATTCACATATCACAAACACAAGTATTAAACTGCTCCTAAAATCTCTGTTCTTGTTTCTTCCCCAAACTACAGCTTCAGCCTTCACTCATTTCCCAGTACAGAGATATATAACTTTTATGAATCACTTTATACCAGAACAGTCTCAAAGCAACTTACAGAGTAAAAATACATACAAATAAAATTCGAACAACAATCTTTAAAAGCTACAATGTACATTAAAAGTGATCTGCCAGCAATAATTCTTAAGAAAACATCCTTCCCACTCATCAAAGGATAATCACCACAAAACCAATAGAATGCATTCTAAAATATTGGCAAAACTAAAACCATATCAGCTCCCCAATATTTGGGACAACAAAAAGGTCTTTGGCTGGCACTGTTAGTGTCAGCCGTAGGCAAGTTTCCCTGGGAAGAGCATTCCATAAACAGGAATTCCACTGAAAAGATCCCTTCTTTCATAGCCACTTTCCAGACTTCTCCTGGAGGGGGAACATGAGAAGACCCTCAGATTACAACCTCAGAGTCCATGTAGGCTCATCTGGGGAGAGACAAGGCAAACCACAAGGTATTGGTGTCCCAAGCCATATAGTATATTTTATTGGCACTGCTGCTTTTTATTTCATCTTGCAAATGTATTTGATCTTTTTTACAGTAACCTTAAATCTGCCATGTTAATAGAACTAATGGTAGCAAGGTGAGTGTGTTTGTGGGGGGGTATACATTTGAACGCAATTTAGCAAATTTCTTATGTCCTCTATGCCAGGATCAGAAATGAAGGATGCCAGGTAGCAGGCTGTTTTCTGATTTGAAAAACTCAGGTTTCTTGAATGCTTTGTTACAAATAGCTTCTGTGATTTTGATTAAATTGTTAGATTTTTATCTATGTCCAAGCCCTGATAAGTATGAAATCTTTACCTCACAAAGAATGGCATGGGTATAAATACTTTAAGGAGAGTTTGAAGGAATCATATACTGCAAAACTGGTAGATATGAAAAACTAGAGTATCTCTGGTTAATAATTTCTAAACTCTACATATACACTCAAACTGTGTATTTCTATATTATTCTAATACATAAGTGGGAAAGTTAATATGGATCCATACGAAAATATTTTATAACTCATCCTGGATCTCTCCTGTTAATATGATCTCAACCGGTATTCATACAATTTGACTAGCTAAAACCTATTTAAAATGGCAGTAGATTTCTTGTAAATTTAGGCAACCGGTTTTAATTGGGCCATGTTAACAGCAAAAAGAGAAAAACAGCCTCTGGGACAAAACTGAAAGATGAGATGTCAGTGGAAGAGCTTTATCTTGGCATACACCATAGTTTCTCCTCGAGGGTAGTAATTTGAAGTAATGAGTAGTCCTTGTTGAATGACCTTCTGCATCTGTTGCACTGCCTATCCAATCTGTAACTCACTTTCCATCAATTGCACTTTTAGTACAATTAACTGTGCCATCAAAAGACCCTGAAAATGAACAGCACACTTTCTCCATATGTTCATAGCTATTTAGCCCAGGACCGTGAGGGTGGCAGAAGTCCATTCATAACCTTCTGCTTGTGCCAGAGTGCAATTTGTTGATTGAAGAATGTGCATTGATATAGTTGGAAAAGGATGGCATGGCTTGCTTGGCATGCTACTGTAGTTCCCAGGAAATTAGTGATTTGAAAGCATGCTTAAGTCAACTTGCTGCTGGAATGCCACCTGGACTATGCATGGAATCAAGAACAAAAAAAAAAAACCCTTGACCACCTTAGAACCATGTTAAAAAAAAACCTGCTATTCTTTCAGCTACAAATAGAGAAGACTGCTTTGTCCACTCACAGATTTTATTCATTTTTACTTATTTTGTTTTCATACTTGCTTTGTAATTTTATTTGTATTTTATTTTTAATGCTAATTACTTTTATCCTTTCAAATGCTTTGATGTTCCTTTTGTAAAATTGTATATTTATTATTCATGGCATAGTCCTGCAAAGAGAGTTAACATGCTTGAATTTGTAGGATATTTTGTGTAAAAATCTAAAATCAAAGAATTCTGAGCTGTTTTGTCCAGCAGTAAAACACAACAACTCAACAACAGACTTTCCATCAGTCACAATGAAAGCAGGATTATTATGACCATACAGAGGGCTGCAATCCTATACTCACTTACCTGGAAGTAAACCTCACTGAAATTAATGGGAATTATTTCTTAGTAGAGATATATAATGTTGCACTATAAAGGTATACATAATTTTGTAGCCACTAAATTATTCTTCTTATAACAGTAACAGTCAGACTATCACACAGTTGAGACAAAAAGCACTCTGTATATACTCAACTACACTGTCATCTAAATTATTGTTTAAACTTGTTTAGGGGGAAGCCCTACAACTGGAAAGAGGTTTTGTGACTCTCTGGTTTAATTCAAAGAAGATTTTTGGTCTTTGCTTCTTTTCACCCCAAATAAAGAAAAAAAATGAAGTTAACTCCAAAAGCATAGGTTCACATTTATTCCCACAATTCTGTTCCCACAGAAGAGCGCTCATCTCCTCCGCCCTATTTCAAGGCTTTTTAAAAAAAAAATGGAGGCCCTATTCAACATTAAGTCTGAGATTAAATTACTAACAGAATAAATACATTTGGAGGACTATGCCATGACCCTGGGGTTATTAGACTCCTATTCTATGAGGGATGAGACCAGGGATTCAGAGTGAGAAGAGGAATTGCCCTCAAGGGTGGCCCCCAGAAATACATAACCTGCTAGAAGGACTTCTGCAAATAGTGGCCTTGGAGCCTTCATACTGAAAACATTAGGACGTGGACAAGGTGCTTGGACAGGTACGTGTGACCACTTCGGTACTGGATCCTTGCCCCTCTTGGCTAATAAAAACTAGCAGGGATGGAACAGTTGGCTGGGCCAAGGAAGTGATAAATGCCTCTTTACGAGAGGGAGTGGTCCCTGGCTGTCTGAAAGAGGCGGCGGTGAGACCACTTCTGAAAAAACCTTCCTTGGACCCAGAAAATTTCAGCAGCTACAGACCAGTGGTGAATGTTCCATTCCTGGGCAAGATCTTGGAACGAGTGGTCGCTGGCCAGCTCCAGGCGCTATTGGATGAAACCGATTATCTAGATCCATTTCAATCGGGTTTCAGGCCTGGTTTTGGCACTGAGACGGCTTTGGTCACCCTGTTTGATGACCTATGTCGGGAGATGTTGATCTATGTTGATTCTCCTTGATCTCTCAGCGGCTTTTGATACCATCGACCATGGTATCCTTCTGGAGAGGCTCACAGAGTTGGGAGTTGGAGGCATTGCTTGGCAGTGGTTCCGCTCTTACTGAGCGGGCCGTCTCCAGAAGGTAGTGCTTGGGGAACGTTGCTCGATGCCATGGGTTCTCCAATGTGGGATCCGCAGGGGTCGGTTTTGTCTCCCATGCTTTTTAACATCTACATGAAGCCGTTGGGTGCGGTCATCAGGAGTTGTGGAGTGCGTTGTCATCAGTACGCTGATGACATGCAGCTCTACTTCTCCTTTTCATCATCTACAGGTGAGGCTGTCGATGTGCTGAACCGTTGCCTGGCCGCGACAATGGACTGGATGAGAACTAACAAACTGAGGCTCAATCCTGACAAGACTGAGATGCTGCTGGTGGATGGTTTCTCTGATCGGATGGTGGATACATATCCTGTCCTGGATGGGGTTACACTCCCCCTAAAGGAGCAGGTCCATAGTTTGGGAGTCCTGTTAGACTCTTCCCTCTCACTCGAGGCTCATGTAGCCTCGGTGGCACGGAATGCGTTCTACCAACTTCAGTTGGTAGCCCAGCTACGTCCCTATTTGAGTAAGGAGGACCTCACATCAGTTGTACATGCTCTGGTAACCTCGCGTTTGGACTACTGCAATGCGCTCTACGTAGGGCTACATTTGAAGACAGTTCGGAAGCTACAGCTAGTGCAAAATGCGGCGGCCAGATTGCTAACTAGGACCAAACGGTTCGAGCATATAACACCTGTTCTGGCTCGCCTGCACTGGCTCCCAATATGCTTCCGGGCCAGATTCAAAGTGTTGGTACTGACCTATAAAGCCCTATATGGCGCGGGACCACGATACCTGTCGGAACGCCTCTCCCGGTATGAACCGGCCCGTACACTACAGTCTTCTACGAAGGCCGTCCTCCGGGTCCCGACTCATAAGGAGGCCCGGAGGGTGGTGACAAGATCTAGGGCCTTCTCAGTGGTGGCCCCCGAACTGTGGAATAGTCTCCCCGAGGAGGTGTGCTTGGCGCCGACACTATTATCCTTTCGGCGCCAAGTTAAAACCTTCCTCTTCTCCGAGGCATTTTAATCTCAATTTAAGTTAATTTCAATTTAAGTTAATTCAATTTTAAATATGTTGTAATTGATTTTAGTTTGTGTTGTTTTTATATGCTCTGTTGTATTGTACTGTGTGATTTTATTGTACTTGTGATTTTATTGTACTTGTGTTCACTGCCCAGAGAGCTATTGCTAGTCGGGCGGTATAAAAGTTGAATAAATAAATAAATAAATTAGCTCAGTGGTAGAGCATCTGTTTTGCATGCAGAAGGTCCCAGGTTCAATCCCTGGCATCTCCAGGTAGTGCTGGGATAGTCTCCTGCCTGAAGCCTTGGAGAATGGCTGCCGATTAATGCAGATAATACTACACCAATGGTCTGATTCAATATTATTTATTATTTATTTATTTATTTAAAATTGTATACAGCTATTTCATTAAAAACATCAAAGCAGTTTACAACTTGTTTAAAACAACCATAGACTTTCTTTTAAAAAATAAAAATGCAATAAAAATAAAGGTTAATTGTTGCAAAAAAGAAAAGAAAAAGAGCATGTTCTTACTTGCCTGCATAAGCTTGCCGAAACAGAAAGGTTTTCAGCAAGTGCTTAAAAGTTAAAACAGATTCAGTACCTGCTGAATCTCTGTTAGCAGAGCATTCCAGGAACTGGGCTGATGACACTGAAGGCTCAGTTTCGTGTCGATGTTAAATGAGCCTCGCCAACTCGGGAGACAACCAGAGCTGCTCCTGCAGAAGATCTCAGTGATCGAGCTGGGATATAAGGGTTCAGGAGGTCCCTAAGATATCCTGGACCTAAGCTATTTAGGGCTTTAATTAATACAAGGACCTTGAACCTGGCTTGTTAGCAGATGGGCAGCCAGTGCAGATGTTTTAGAAGTGGTGTCACTTGTTGTCGGCTATATGCTCCCATCAGCAATATAAGGCAGCTTGCTATGTTCCTGCGACATTCTCAAACATTGTGTTGTCCTCCTTGGACTCTGAGGACTCCATCTGAGAAGCCCCAATCCTTTGGGATTAATGTCTGCTGAAGAAGGCTGGGCCAGAGGAATCTTTCAGTGACAGCAAAGTTAGCTCCTATATAGTGCAGCTCCTATGTAATTGTCCAGTCTGAGAGTAACTGCTGCAGAAACATCTGAGTTCTGCTGTCATGGAATATTTATCCTGAGCTGTCCAGGGTACCCTGTTTTTGTCCTACCATGTCTTGCCTGGCCTCATCATTGCTGAGTTTAGAGCGCACAAGTGACAAGCTCCAGTGAAGGACAAACTTGGTACACTTCAGCAGCTTAAACACATAGTGAGAACACAGGTAGCACATTAACCAATTAAGTAAGTATTGTTGGCTTGTACATGCTTCATGACCATTCAAAAAGCACTGCTGCAGAACAGTCACTGAGCAAACAGCACAGGAAACCAAACTGCAAGTGAAAAATGTAGTGACCTACTTTTGTGCTGCAGTATATATGTCACCACTAGATTTTTAAAATTACTGTTAAAATGCCCCCTGCATTATTTCTTTAGGATATATGTATGTACACAATATGTATAACACCACAAATTATGCTAGACCATTTATACTCTTAATTTTCTTCTTCTTAGTCCCTTCTTAGTTACTGTCATATGTCATAATGATAACACTCAGTGTTTAAGAGATGTTGCCAATTTTTAGAATTTGTATTGGGGTTTCTGGTCTTTTTGGAATGACGTTTCAGTTACTCTGCGGGAATCAGTGGGATGTCAGATACCATATATACATTTGATACTCTTTTCAGATGTTAGAAAGATGGTTCAAACACATTACACCCCCTTCATTCAAGCTATGCATGAGGCTTGCACCCACTAGCCTTGCCCCCTGTACAATGACATGTGCACTGGCCAAACCCCTGGAGGCCACACATTGTGCATCACTATGTGTAAGAGTGAGAAGCCTGGCTAATTAGGACTCTCACTTACTTGGAGGAACATCTATGTGCATGCATCTATATGCATGTAGGACAATTTCATGTGGGTATCAAACATACAACCACCAAGGTTATGTCTTGCAAACTGTGTGACGCTGGAGTAGGTGCAGAAGATGCAGTTCTGCTATTTGCTCTATATGCAGAAATGCAGCATGTCGAGTGAGCTCAAGCAAACTCCCTTATATTATCAAGAAACATTGGTGATTAGTTTGAAATGTGTTATTTAGCACCTGAATCCTAAGAATAAAATTTTGGAATCAAAACCAAAACCAAACTCCAGCTTTAAAGGAGTGGATTCACATGTCTGGTACACTATGCTTATGAATACATGGATAGCCTAAGATTACTAAAAGGGTGGATTCCAGCTAGTTATGGAGCTCCCCAAAAACTACTTAACACAATGGTTCTCAGACTGTGGACTGGCCCTGCAGGGAAGCATAGGGCAACTGAAGGGGTGAGGTGCAAAATTCTATAGAGAAATAAAATCCAGGGGCAGGTGTCTCTTACTCTTCCACCAGCATAGTTCAGGGTAGTTTGCTTCACCCCTTGATGCTCCATCATCCAAATGTGATTTCCAAAGAGAAACTTTGTTCTTAAATTTCCATGTACTTAGTTTAGGAAGGATTCAGAGATATCCTACTCTGTTTCTCTTCTAATACCAGTGTGGGATTAATTAGATCCACAGATCCTCACATTGAACAGCAGGTTGCATGCACTCAACAGCTGCTTTCAAAGATTTTTCCACAGAAACTTTCATATGTTTAGAGAAGGCTGAATTTGAAAAGTTTTGAGAAACAATGACCTAACAGCTTGTAGTTGTAATAGGAGTTTCATGGACCCTTGTGCAGAGGGAACCATAGTTTGTGGCGGCCAATCTGGCCTAAAACATTTTGCTGCCTGAGGTGAAGGATAAGACGTTGTTCCCCCATTCCACACATGACCACACTTTCCATATTGGCAACTGAACAATGTCCTTCCTTGCACCTGAGATCAACATGTTATCTTAAGAGGTGTCATGCCCCCTTTGGATGAGTCCTCAGTGGAGGAGGAAGATTGGAGGGCGGCAGCAGCAGACCCAGGAGAAGGAACAAGCAGAACCCTCGAGAATGCAGCTCTTCCCCAGCTGGAGAGTGTCCAGGACACAGCTCAAGCCCCTCAGTCAGATTCAGGGAGTGAACAGGAGGCTCCCCTCCCCCCTGCAGGGCGAAGACGCCAGCGCATATTACACCAACATCGTTGCTCTTGCTGTTTAAGATAACAAGCTCTTGAAGTCGGGAGGCTAATTACCTGCACCTGTCCCAGAGAGTGGGGTTTAAAAGGCAGTGCTTGACTGCAGCTAGCTGCTGACTACAACGTCGGTCATGACCTCCACGTGAGACCTAGCTTCCAGAACCCAGACCCTCAGACTGAACTCTTGGCTCACTTGACCCAGCTTTCCTTGACTGCGCTTTTGGACACTGATATTGGTACGTTGCTTGGAAACTCTCCTCTGACCTTCTCTTGTCCTGTTCCTGTTATCTGCCTAGCCTTGGCAGATTTATGACCCAGCTAACTGCCGGCTAATTAGTTTACGGCCAAGCTATTGCCCTCAGAAGCAGGGCTGTGGAGTCGGAGTCGTGGAGTTGGAGTCGGGAGCAATTTTGGGTGGAGTTGGAGTCGGAGTTGGTGGAAATGTACCGACTCCGACTCCTTCATAAATGGCAAATGTATTATTAATTAGTAATAACAAATTTACTGTAGTAAAATGGTAGCACAAGGCATTTCATCACCACCACATGATTCCAGAGCTTGGAAAAGTTACTTTTTTGAACTACAACTCCCATGAGCCCAATCCTTGGGGCTGATGCCATTTATGAAGGAGTCGGAGTTGGACAGTAGAAAAATAGAGGAGTCGGAGTCGAAGGTCTGGTGTACCGACTCCACAGCCCTGCTCAGAAGCTGACAAGAGGCATGGGACTGGACACATGGCATACACGGCCCTGTCCTACAACACCCCAGCATCTACTGCCTGAAGTGGCTGTCTCCCTCTACCTAACAGTAAAGCTGGGCCTTCAATATTGTCAGAACACATCCTTGCCATGCAGAAAGCCCCAGGATCAGTCCCTACCATCTCCAGGTAGAAGAATCTAACATAGCCAGGGGAAGACCCCAGCCTGAGACTTTGGAAAGTTAGTGCTACTCAGAAGGGGCAATAGGGGGAAAGGGGGGAAAGGACAATAGTGGCAAGAATTTTATTTGCCATTTTACTCTGTTTCTTTCATATTTTAATTATTTTAAAATGTCATTGTACAGGTGGCAGGGCACGTAACCCCTGAGCCACTCGCTGTGGGGGTGATCTTTAGCTGGCCCTTTACACCCAGGAGACACGAGCAGGGATTTAAATATTGTTTATATTAAACAGTGTATAGACTAGCTAAATATATAAATAATTGTCTGACTCATCTTAAGAAGATTTATATATAGTATTAAGTGTTTAGAGCCAGTGTGGTGTAGTGGTGAAGGTGCTGGACTACGACCTGGGAGACCCGGATTCGAATCCCCACATAGCCATGAAGCTCACTGGGTGACCTTGGGCCAGTCACTGCCTCTCAGCCTCATGAAAACCCCATTCATGGGGTCACCATAAGTCGGAATCAACTTGAAGATAATACACACACACGCATTAAGTGTTTGATTTCAGATGGTTCCTTGCTGCTCTCCATTCATGAAACTGTCTTATATAACTGCACTTCAGAATCTTTTATAATTCATACACAGTCACAGAGCTTTGACTGACTTTACATGGTAGTGGCCAGAAACATTTCAGACAATAACTAAAGCAGAATAGAATCTTCAACAAATTCAACACTTCAGAACACAGTGGCCTAATGTAAAGATCCTACTGAGTGTGAAGCTCTTCTTTTCTAAACATAAGGTCAACACTGCAGGGGCATTCTAATCCCTCATGTGATGACGGAGAGCAGAGACCAGTGTAGTAGCTCCATCCCCCCTCACCATCCCGTCTCCATTGCCCTCAGCTAGTTAGGATAATGTTGAAGTAATTAGCTTTTTCTACTCATATAGGCTCCCTGCCCATTTTGGATTCCTGATCTTCCAAGGTTCTAAATCACCCAGGGAGCTTACACAATTTGAATGAAATGCTGTGTGAGCCAAGGTGCTGCACATATAAACATATTAACATTTCACTTCATCTACTTGGTCCTTCCCCTCCTTTTGGAGGGAGAAGAATGGACTATATTGGGCAAATCTACACATAATTGGCCTGGTCAGATAAGATGTCAGTCATGTGGTACTAGCCATAGACTCTCCTGAGGCCAAAACAAGATCCAGCAAAAGGTCCAAGTGTTTAAGTCTTAGTAAGAAGTTAGCATCTTTTCAGACCAAGTGCAGAAGAAAGAGAGATTGCTAGGATGTATTTCTTCATTTAGACTGTTACTAAGTTCCACCCCACAATCATCCATATTGAAGAGCATGTAAGCTTAATTTCTTTTTTTATATTTATTGGAGTTGCTTGAACTAGCTTAGCCTTGTGTACTCTGTGTCTTATTCTTTGGAATCCTGGTGTCTCTTGGGACAAAATTAATAGCCCAGAACCTTGGGACAAAGCAAGACTCAATGATCAATACATGCTTTGTTCAACTAATGTGAACTACAGCAAGGCAAACAAGGAAAGTCCAGATTGCTGAAGAACAAACATTTTCCATTTTCAAGCTGCATAAAATAAAGGTCTTCGGGTGTTTTAGAAGCTGTCCAAACAAAATATGCTTAATAATCTGAAGCATACTACATAGTGTATATCACATATAAATCATGTTTTGGAAAATAGCTCATTAAAAAATCTGGACTATGAAATCTTTTTTAAAGTGTAGTAGTAGTTAACTCATTTTCAAATCTTCTGTCCAAAATCCACAATAAGCACTTCACAATTTTCATCCTCTTAGATGTCTTTAGTGGGGGTTATTACAGTTTTTTGTGAATATAGTATGGTTTACTTTGAAAATAATCCAGATTTTGTCCTTTTCTTATTGTTCATCCTAGTACCTTAATAATTTCAAAAGAGTGTTCAAAATTTTAGTGATTTTAGTTATTTTCTAAAATACATTTTTATCCTTGGAGTGTTTCTAAATAATCCTTGTTTTATGTGCTGCAGAATGTAAGTGGTAAATCAAGATTTCATGATTTATTTGCTGCCTCAGTACACAGTGCAAGATTTATTAAGTAACAAGTCTCTTCGTAGGAACACACTGACTTGTAGGCCATTTTTAATTCAGTGAAATGGTAGCTCTTGCTAGTGATGATTCTTCAGGTGCCATGGGTTCACTAAAATGTCATTATAAGGCATATAGAATATAATTTAAAAACAAATAATGTTTTGACTATTCTGCAAATTTAAGAGTACATTAATCTCTGAAGGTTAATCTCTGGCAGACGCTTTGGGATTTTCATGTGATGGTGATGTGGCTTTTATATCCAGCTGTAGATTGTTCATGGGACTGTAATCTACATTACATTGGAGGAAAGGAATTTAAAAGAAGAACATCTACAAATAGTTATAAGCAGAGAATTTAAAAATATTTTACAAAAAGAATATAAAGTACATTAAGCACTTCACTTACCTGTGATGGGTCTAAGTAGTTTTGAAGTTATTTGTAAAAATAAAGTTATTATTGATAATAAGTGATGATGATGAAGTAGGAGATGACTTTTGTTTTCCTTCCAAAGGCACTTCATCCACTATTAGTGATTACTTTTTTCTCCAACTGAAGCATTCAGATGGGCCACATAGCACATTCATTAGTGGAGCTTGAATCTCACATCAGTTACAGCCACATCTGTTATTTATTTTATTTTATTTTAACGTTTTTATAAACCATTTAAAAAATTTAAAACCTCTTAAGGGGTGTGGAGTGTTTAAAAAACTTTTTTTTAAAAAAATTGGATCTATGATCCTCTTGTGTTTGATTATGTGTACTACTAAATGCCTGGCCATGAATCTTTATACGTTTCTTTTGGGGTTTCTCTGGATTTCCACAGTAATCTTCAGGTCCTTCTACAGTTTAAGCTAAGAAGAAACTCCTTACCTTGAAGAGGGAGACCTTCACATATTGCTCTGAGGCAGGACAGGTCCCCATAACTTATGAATCCCATCATCGTCTCCTTTGTTTGGATAAGGAGCTAATCTCGAGGATTCCCCCACTTCTAAAACTGCACCAAGTAGGCCTGCCAAAATGTTATACCGAAGGTCCCAAGACAGGTTATGCTAAATTAAAAATGTAAAATACATAACTTAATAAATACAGTAAAGCAGCAGCACTCAAAAGCAGAACTTAGTGGAAAAACAGCAACTCCTCACCCCACCATCTGAGGGAAAAGGTGCATCTTGACTTGTGAATGAAAGGTATACAATGTCAGTGTGAGCTGCACCTCTGAGGAGAGAGCATTCCACATCTTGGGCTATCAATACAAATGCCCTCCTACATGCCATTGCCCCTTAGATTTCACTTGGCAACAGCACAGTAAGCAGCACCTCCTCTGCTGATCTCTCTACTTGGGCAGGTGTAGTATTTTAACTAGCATTATTGCCATCTCCTCAGTCTTAAATCTTGGTGCCTAAATGGCTTCTGAAGATTTGCTCCTGAGAGAAAGGACAGGCCAAGGATCAACACTGCAATCTAACTGAGGTACATTGGTGAAAACAAACACCCAAAAGTACATTGATGTAAACAGAAACATTGCACTTTTGCTTTCCTCAAGGATTAGATTACACCAAAGCTGTCTCAGTATTTTGCCAGGTGCAATAAGATCCTTATCCTTCCATGTTGATGGTGGAGAACTTGCTGTTAAACTTGCTCATTCCTGTGCTATTCCTTTTGACTATAGTCACAAACCCAAATCAAATAATACATTTAAAAACGCTAATATTTATGTTGACTTTTATCTTGCTATTTTTGTTTGAATTCATTGTTGTTTTCTGACCCTTCAGATAGATAGATATTAATAACTTGTAACATAAATGGATATCCTGTTTGGTTTTTATAAAAATAATATGGGGCAGGAGGGATCTTCAAAAAAGTCAAATTTCTACTTCAGCATAATTTCAGTACAGCTTCCTGGAACAACAGCTTGATCAAATGTATTAACTTTCTTTGCCATAGTGATGAGGTGGCCATGGAAAAATGGTCATTAAAGAATGAAAAGGGGGAACAGAACCAATCAAGAATCATAGAATAAAGGTCAGGCTACTACACTATCTACTCAATGATTTGAGACTTAGAGTAGGTTGGGGAAATGACCACTTGCCTGAAATAACAGTATATCTAAAATATTTCTACTTGGGTCTGATGAGACCATTTCTAATCAAGCTTTATTATCTATCTGTCTGTATAATTCTGTGCCAGTTATGCTGTCAGCAAAATGCTGTGTTTCCAAATATGCTTGCAGCCACTGGTGACTAAAAGCCAGGCTTTGATATGTTTGTTTTACACAGACTACATATCCAGCCTCCAAGTGCTAACATCTACTAAGTGCATTCATTAATCACTATGTCTTCACTGGATGCAAAAACTCTGCAGTGCTACCTCAGTGTAACAAGTGACTAAAAAGTCTGAATAATAATAACAATCGCCACCACCAAATTACTAAGAATCATAAGAGGAAAGCACTGTTGCACTCCGGTCCTGCTTGCAGGTTTTCCATGGGCATCTGGTTAGCTGCAGTGAGAACAGGATGCTGGACTAGACGGGCCTCTGGTCTGATTTAATATATATTCTTAATTAGATTTTTTTAAAAGCTTCCATTGCTACCAATGTGAACTTTTTAAAAAGCATAAGCACTGCATGAGGATTAAGGAGAATAAAAGGGAATAAAAGAGGAAAGAAGGGAGAAAGAGAAGGAGAAGCAGAGACAGAATGGGGTAGATAGATGCAAAAGTGTATGCAACAAGGAGAAAGAGTAGAAGCATTGGCTGTACCCACTTTTGGGTCCACTTACACTTACCGGCATATAGTACCCAGACT
This sequence comes from Rhineura floridana, assembly GCF_030035675.1. Classification (NCBI taxonomy): domain Eukaryota; kingdom Metazoa; phylum Chordata; class Lepidosauria; order Squamata; family Rhineuridae; genus Rhineura; species Rhineura floridana. The sequence continues at coordinate 127,486,918 of NC_084484.1, read as the reverse complement.
GAAACTATACCCCACTGTATAGTATTGCACTCTCGGTCTCATTTGCAGTCATTGTTATTTCAGAAATCCATGCTGTACCTGTTCATACAAAATTTATTAGTATTCATTAGTCACCAGGAGACATATCTTTGACTAAAATCCTTAATAGCTAATCAGTTTCTTATCATGAAGACTGGGAAAGAAATTAATAAGCCAAGAATGGCAAGGGTAGAGAGAACAAGTTGCTGGCTACAGCATATCACAAGCACCTTGTCTACATCATCAGGCCACATCAACTGAAACCGTTCCCAAGAAGTTGCAGCAGGCGTTGCACTGGACACCTTATTGGGGACTACAGTAGATTTGGATGGGGCATCAAGACTGCTACGGAGGCGAGCAACTTTACCCTCAAAGTGCCTTGCAAACAATTCACAGTGGGCCTCTGAAGGGTCTAAAACTCCATTTCCTGGAGTTGATGTCAACAGAACCCTGACAATATTCCACTGGACGGCTACTTGAGAATGCGATGGAGGCAGAGAAGTGGGCCTTCTTCACCACCCTCACCGCCACACAGTAGGCACGGTTATGATGTTTTACTCAGGTCCGATCAGCCTCCCAGCACGTATTTCGCCACTTGCACTCTAGCTGTCATCCAGCCTGTTTCATTGCCCTTAGCTCACTGGTGTACCAAGGTGCAGACCGGGCTCCACAATGCCAGAGAGGGCACTCAGTGGCAACTGTGTCAAGACCCTGACGCGCCTTGCTGTTCGACAGTGTGACAAGGGCTTCAACAGGGTCACCTGCCCTATCTACTGGGAACTCTCCCAGGGCATTTAGGAATCCTATAGATTCCATTACTCTCCGGGGGCAGACCATCTTAATCTGTCCACCACCCCTGCAGGGAAGGATCAGAGCCATAAGTCTAAACTTCACCAGGAAGTATCTGACCATGACAATGGGGTGACATCCACCCCGCATCTCCAGACCGCCCCTTCCTCCATCTGGAGCAAAAACCAAGTCGAGGGTGTGCACTGCCCTATGTGTTGGGCCAGTGACAACTTGAGACAGCCCCATGGTTGTCATGGAGGCCATGAAGTCCCGAGCCAGAACAGTAGAGGCAGCCTCGGCATGGACATTGAAATCTCCCATCACTATTGTTCTGGGCTCCTCCAACACCACAGCCAGGATGGCCTCCACCAGCTCAGTCAGAGAAACTGCTGGGCAGCAAAGTGGACAGTACACCAGCAGAAACCCTAGTTTACTTTATCCTCTGCCTGACACCAGATGCAGGCCCTCACAGCCAGCTCCAAGACAGAGTGATTTCCTGGTGACAGATATGGAAGTTCTGTAGACCACAGCAACTCCTCCCCCCCCCGGTCCCTGCAGCCTGTACTGGTGTTGCAACGAGTATCCAAGTGGGCAAAGCTGAGTCAGATCAACCCCTCCAAGCTCACTCACCCAGGTCTCGGTAATGCATACTAAATCAGCACCTTCATCCACAATCAAATCATCGATGAGAGTGGTCTTATTGGGTACCGATCTGGCGTTAAACAACAACACACACAGGCCAGTGGTCACAGCTAGGGTTGCCAGGTCGGAACCATCCAAAAACCTGAGAAAATGGGGGCGGGCCCTAGTGACGTCACGGGGCGGGCCCTAGTGATGTCACGGGGTGGGCCCTAGTGACGTCATTAAATGTGATACATTGTATCAACCACAGTTGCTTGGAGCATACCATTCAAAAAAAAATTCTCTGATTGGAGATTAAAATAGAAATCTTACCTAAAATAGGGTGTTCCTAGGTCCATCTGAAGTGACAAGGTCATTCCTGCTAAAACTCAGGCCACATTCACACCAGACATTTAATCCACTATTAAACTGCTACATCAGACAATAATTTGCATTAATTAACTTATTTTGTAGATCCCAAACTTTCTTGTAGACCTGTAGGAGTTTCATAGGCACTAATGCAGGGGCCTAGTGCGTAATCCAGCCCTGCACACAAGTATGCCACAATGCTGCTGGAGGAGCCCTGTTGGATCAGAGTAAAGGCCCTTCATATCACAAGCTATATGGCTCTGTGTAACATTTGCTGGGAATCACAAGTGGGGACAGCGCTGCTGCACTGGGTTCCTGCTTGTGGGCTTCCCACAGGCATCTAGGTGGTCACTGTGCAAACAAGATGCTGGACTAAATGGGCCTTTGGCTGATCCAGCAGGGCTGTCCTTATGTTCTTCAAACCCAGCATCCAACCCTGGCCAGTCAAATGCATCCTGTAAGCTCACAACCAGACAGCAAGGCGATAGACCAGGGATTTGCAAACTCACCACCACCACTACTTGAACATTACTGAGGGTCTTGGGAGACCACTTAAAGATTTTTTTGCCTGCTGAAGCAATTGAATGTTTTTTAATTGCATCAAGATGAAACGTCTTATAAAAGATTATATAAAATAAGAATAATCTTTTATAATGCTTGGGAAAATAGCAGGGAGTAGAAAAATAGGAAGGCCAAACAAGACATGGATTGATTCCATAAAGGAAGCCATATGATTCCATAAAGGCATCCCTACCAAGATCCTGCTGTGCGTGCTTCTTGGATGTTCTGGACCTTGTCCCGGCTATCTACAGCAAGATAAAGGTGGAGGGACAGGCACATCAGCACTGAGAATTGTTCAGCCTACAGCCGCCCCCCCTCTCTCTGAGGTTATGCAGCCCATTGCTCTCTCTGCCCCCCCCTTCTGAGGTTATGCAGCCCTCTCCCTGAGGTTCTTCAGCCCCTCTCTGAGGTTATGCAGCCCTCTCCCTGAGGTTCTTCAGCCCCTCTCTGAGGTTATGCAGCCCTCTCCCTGAGGGTGTTCAGCCCCTCTCTGAGGTTATGCAGCCCTCTCCCTGAGGGTGTTCAGCCCCTCTCTGAGGTTCTGCAGCCCTCTCCCTGAGGTTCTTCAGCCCCTCTCTGAGGTTATGCAGCCCTCTCCCTGAGGTTCTTCAGCCCCTCTCTGAGGTTATGCAGTCCTCTCCCTGAGGGTGTTCAGCCCCTCTCTGAGGTTATGCAGCCCTCTCCCTGAGGGTGTTCAGCCCCTCTCTGAGGTTATGCAGCCCTCTCCCTGAGGTTCTTCAGCCCCTCTCTGAGGTTATGCAGCCCTCTCCCTGAGGGTGTTCAGCCCCTCTCTGAGGTTATGCAGCCCTCTCCCTGAGGGTGTTCAGCCCCTCTCTGAGGTTATGCAGCCCTCTCCCTGAGGGTGTTCAGCCCCTCTCTGAGGTTATGCAGCCCTCTCCCTGAGGGTGTTCAGCCCCTCTCTGAGGTTATGCAGCCCTCTCCCTGAGGTTCTTCAGCCCCTCTCTGAGGTTATGCAGCCCTCTCCCTGAGGTTCTTCAGCCCCTCTCTGAGGTTATGCAGCCCTCTCCCTGAGGGTGTTCAGCCCCTCTCTGAGGTTATGCAGCCCTCTCCCTGAGGGTGTTCAGCCCCTCTCTGAGGTTCTGCAGCCCTCTCCCTGAGGTTCTTCAGCCCCTCTCTGAGGTTATGCAGCCCTCTCCCTGAGGTTCTTCAGCCCCTCTCTGAGGTTATGCAGTCCTCTCCCTGAGGGTGTTCAGCCCCTCTCTGAGGTTATGCAGCCCTCTCCCTGAGGGTGTTCAGCCCCTCTCTGAGGTTATGCAGCCCTCTCCCTGAGGTTCTTCAGCCCCTCTCTGAGGTTATGCAGCCCTCTCCCTGAGGGTGTTCAGCCCCTCTCTGAGGTTATGCAGCCCTCTCCCTGAGGGTGTTCAGCCCCTCTCTGAGGTTATGCAGCCCTCTCCCTGAGGGTGTTCAGCCCCTCTCTGAGGTTATGCAGCCCTCTCCCTGAGGGTGTTCAGCCCCTCTCTGAGGTTATGCAGCCCTCTCCCTGAGGGTGTTCAGCCCCTCTCTGAGGTTATGCAGCCCTCTCCCTGAGGTTCTTCAGCCCCTCTCTGAGGTTATGCAGCCCTCTCCCTGAGGGTGTTCAGCCCCTCTCTGAGGTTATGCAGCCCTCTCCCTGAGGGTGTTCAGCCCCTCTCTGAGGTTATGCAGCCCTCTCCCTGAGGGTGTTCACCCCCTCTCTGAGGTTATGCAGCCCTCTCCCTGAGGTTCTTCAGCCCCTCTCTGAGGTTATGCAGCCCTCTCCCTGAGGGTGTTCAGCCCCTCTCTGAGGTTATGCAGCCCTCTCCCTGAGGGTGTTCAGCCCCTCTCTGAGGGTTATTCAGTTCATCCCAAACCCCAAGAGCAGCTAATAATAATTTATTAGGATCAGGTGACAGTGAACTGTGAAAAGGTGGTGTAGTGGTTAGCATTATGTTGTATTCTTAACTACTCCCTGAACAGTTGGGAGTAGAGAGTGACGTAGCTGGTGTAATTTTACCTGCCTCCTTTTCCCGTGTGTGTGTGTTTTGCAAGAACCCACAGTGTTTTTCCCTAGTACTACCAAGAGATCATGGTTATTTGCATTGACTGTTCCTTGTATCAGCAGTGTAGCTCTCCCACCTCTCACTCCTAAGGGTCATCTGCTAAGGAAACCAACAAGGAAACAAATCTTCTGAGCCTTTATTGGAATGGCAGGGCATGTAGAGAGAATGAACAGGGCATGTACTGCAATAAGGGGGTGCTGTTGGGCAAGTGGCAGAATGCTGTGCCTGGTGGCATCAGACCGGTGTCTGTCTGCTACTCTCCTTGACCAGAATTAGGCTGGATATGCCAAACTGCCTCCCGGTCCTGCTTGCCCAGATTCAGCTGCTAATGCCCCTGTTTTATTGTAAAATGTTTAATTCCCTTTCCATTGTCCTAGATTTGCAGAGGCCGTATGTGCCAAGAGAATGCTTTCCGCTCTTCACTTTGCATCCATGCAGCTAAGTCAAATCTAGCCCCAGGATGTTAAAAAGTTTATAGAAAGTGCCATCTTGGAGATACCTCTGGTGGACACGATACTACACAGTACAGATACAGTACAGAAGGACATGGTTGTTCCAGCAAGAAAACACAGGAAAGAAACAGAAATAAAGAGTTAATTAGTTGTGTATCAAGGAGAATATCACAAGACCACCCAGAGCAGGACAAGGGTTAGGGATAGTCTGTCAAAGAGACCCAACAAGGGAGGTTAATACTTGCATAATTCAGGAGTGTAAATAGGACAATGGGAAACAGACAATGTGTGGAGGGATTGCTTCTAAAGCAGACGTGCTCTGTTCTGTGGGGTTTGTGTGTGTGTGTGTGTTTCTGCTTCCACACTGGAAGAAAGTTATAGATTGAGTACTTTGCAAAAAGAAGTACATAGATTTAGTGGAGATTACCTAAAGCATTTACAGAGTAGAAGCACAATCTTGGGCTCCTGCTCTGCACGTGGCACCTTGCAGGACCAGGCTCCAGGTACTCAGCCAGCTGTGCCTGATACTGTTCCACCTGTCCCTTCTCTGGAGGGGATATATAAGCCGGCTGGCTGAGGGGGCTTGGGAGATCCAGTGCCTGCTGTCCATTGCTTTTGGGCCCCTATTACATCAGCTACTACGGACTGCCGGTTGCTGAAGCCCCTCGGATGCTGCTGTGCTGTCTGAATGTATGAGTGGGTTGTATGAGTGAGTGTGTGATTGTGTGTATATGCCATGAGTTTTATTATTTATTTTATTTTTATCATGTGCCTGGGCGAGAGGACAGTGTTGTGGGAGGGAGGACCAAAGGGGGCCCCTATTAGTGTAGTGACGGGTAATGGGAGGTATGGCGCTGTGAGTAGGACATGCCAGTTAAGGGGAACTCGCCCCAGACAACTGGTGGCTGTGACGTGTTCCGGTCCTCCCCACACCCGCAGGATTGCTGGTAGTTCTATCAGCCAACCCTCGGATCTCCAGTTGCTGCTTTTTAATGCCAGATCAGTAAATAATAAAACCTCCCTCGTCCATGACCTAATTGTGGATGAGGCGGCTGATCTGGCATGTATTACCGAGACCTGGGTGAGCGATCTGGGAGGTATTAATCTCTCCCAGTTGTGCCCACCTGGGTATTCGGTTCAGCATCTGGGTAGATCCGAGGGTCGGGGAGGGGGAATCGCTGTGGTCTATAGAAGTTCCATCCCTCTTGTTAGGCACCCTATCCAGGTGGCTAATGGTCTAGAGTGTCTACACATAACGTTGGGTCAGCGAGACAGACTGGGAATACTGTTGGTGTACCGTCCACCCTGCTGCCCAACAGCCTCCCTAACTGAGCTGACAGAGGTGGTCTCGGATCTATTGTTGCGTTCCCCCAAACTTTTGGTATTGGGGGATCTCAACATTCATGCTGAGGCCGCTTTATCTGGAGCAGCTCAGGACTTCATGACCTCCATGACAGCCATGGGGCTGTCTCAATTTGCTACTGGCCCTACGCATGTGTTGGGGCACACTCTGGACTTGATTTTTGCCTCTGGATTAGGGGATGGTGATCTGAGAGTGAGGAATTTTACATCTATTCCTTTGTCATGGTCAGATCATCGCCTATTAAGGTTTAGACTCACATTGTCTTCTCCCCTCTGCAAGGGTGGAGGACCAATTAAGATGGTCCGTCCCCGGAGACTAATGAATCCTGAGGGTTTTCTGATGGCTCTAGGGAATTTTCCGGCTGATAGAATTGACGGTCCTGTCGAAACCCTGGCCACGCTGTGGAATACAGAAATGGCCCGGGCAGTTGACACGATCGCCCCGGTGCGCCCTCTCCGTTGCAGAGCTCAATTGGCTCCCTGGTTTACCCCGGAGCTAAGAGTGATGAAGCAAGAAAGGAGACGGCTTGAGTGCAAATGGAGGCAAACTCCCGACGGCTGTAATCATGCACTTGTGAGGGTCTCTACCAAACTCTATGTGAAGGCAGTGAGAGCAGCAAAGAAGCAATACTTTGCTGTCTCTATTCAGTCATCTCTTAACCGCCCAGCGGAACTTTATAAAGTTGTCCGGGGACTTTTACACTCTGGTCCCCAGGACGCAATAACACCATCAATTGCCCGCTGTAATGAGTTTGCGCGACACTTTCGTGATAAGATCATGAACATCCGCCGGGACCTTGACTCCATTATTGTAGCAGTTGATCCTAATGAGGTGTCCAGAGCACAGTCTTGTCCTGTTTTACTGGATGAGTTTCAGTTGGTACAGCTCGAGGATGTGGACAAGGTGCTCGGACAGGTGCGGGCGACCACTTCTGCTCTGGATCCTTGCCCCTCATGGCTAATAAAAGCTAGCAGGAATGGAACAGCCGGCTGGGCCAAGGAGGTGATTAATGCCTCTTTACGAGAGGGAGTGGTCCCACCCTGCCTGAAACAGGCGGTGGTGAGACCGCTCCTAAAAAACCCCTCCTTGGACCCTGATAATTTGGACAACTATAGGCCGGTAGCAAATGTTCCATTCCTGGGCAAGGTCCTAGAGCGTGTGGTCGCTCGCCAACTCCAGGCTCTCTTGGATGAAACTGATTATCTGGACCCATTTCAATCGGGCTTTCGGCCGGGGTTTGGTACAGAAACGGCCTTGGTCGCCCTGTATGATGACCTCTGTCGGGAGAAAGACAGAGGGAGTGTAACTCTGTTGGTTCTCCTTGATCTCTCAGCGGCGTTTGATACCATCGACCATGGTATCCTTCTGGAGCGACTTACAGATTTAGGAGTGGGAGGCACTGCTTGGCGGTGGCTCTGCTCCTATCTCGGGAATCGTCTCCAGAAGGTGATGCTGGGGGAACATTACTCGAGTCCCTGGGTACTCCAATATGGGGTCCCGCAGGGTTCAGTTCTGTCCCCCATGCTTTTCAATATCTATATGAAGCCGCTGGGTGAGGTCATCAGGAGTTTTGGAGTGCGTTTCCAGCAATATGCTGATGATACGCAGCTCTACTACTCCTTTTCATCTTCGTCAGGTGAGGCTGTTGATGTACTAGACCGCTGCCTGGCCGCGATAATGGGCTGGATGAGAGCTAATAAACTGAAACTCAATCCTAACAAGACTGAGATGCTGTTGGTGGGAGGGCCCTCTGCCCAGATGGTTGACGTTCGACCTGCCCTAGATGGGGTTACACTCCCCCTAAAGGAGCAGGTACGTAGTTTGGGGGTCTTATTAGATCCTCTCCTGTCACTTGAGGCTCAGGTAGCCTCGGTGGCACGGAATGCATTCTACCAGCTTCGGCTGGTAGCCCAACTACGACCCTATCTGGACAGGGAGAATCTCGCCTCAGTTATCCATGCTATGGTAACCTCTAGATTGGACTACTGTAATGCACTCTACGTGGGGCTACCTATGAAGACAGTTCAGAAACTTCAGCTAGTGCAAAATGCTGCGGCCAGAGTTCTCACTGGGACAAAGAAATTTGACCATATAACACCTGTCCTGGCGCAGCTGCACTGGCTACCGATATGTTTCCGGGCCAGATTCAAAGTGTTGGTTCTTACCTATAAAGCCCTAAACGGCATCGGACCGCAATACCTGGTGGAACGCCTCTCTCGCTATGTACCTACCCGTTCACTACGCTCGACGTCGAAGGCCCTTCTCCGGGTCCCAACTCATAAAGAGGCCCGGAGATCAACAACTAGATCTAGGGCCTTCTCGGTGGTGGCCCCCGAACTATGGAATGCCCTCCCAGACGAGATACGCCTGGCGCCTTCTTTGTTATCTTTTCGGCGCCAGGTAAAAACCTACCTTTTCGCCCAGGCTTTTTAAACATTTTAAATTTAATTTTAAACCTAATATGGATTTTAATTTATAAACTCAATGGCAATTCTATTTTGGATTTTTATCATGTTTAATGTTTTTATAATTGTATTATATTTTTCACACTTGCTCATATTTTAATTGTGATTTTATTTGTTGTACACCGCCCTGACAGCTTTCTGGTATAGGGCGGTCTAGAAATGTAATTAAATAAAAATAAATAAATAAACAATATGACTGATTATGAGTGGTCAAGAACCTAGTGTTTGTTTACACAGCTCTGGCAGGTGGCTAGAACCACATAAGTTTGAGCAGGGGGAGAGAATGAAGTAGCCCTCAATCTCATTTCTGTGGCTATGGTGGCTATATACTGTAGTGGCTAATCCCAACTCTCTGGTATCTGCAGTGTAGTTGTATGTTGCCTTCTCCTTGAGGGGTGATGGCCTGCAAGAGAGCCTTCTCTGTAATGGCCCCAAAACTGTGGCACTCCCTCCTTACACAGATGCATCAGGTGCCATTTCTTTACAGCTTTAGGAAGTCATTGAAGACTCACCTCTTCTCCTTTGGCTTTAACAGTTGAACTGTTATTGTTAGTGTGTTCCTCTATATACCATCTGGTTTCTTGATATGTATGCACTGTATTGTATGGTATTTTGGGGTGGAGGTGGGGGGGGGATTGTATCATATTTCTTTTAGATGTAATCTGCCCTGAGATTTTATGGTGACGAGTGGGTAACAAATATAATTAATAATGATGATAATACATTCAGACAGAACTATATTTGTTGCACATGTTTCAATTTTGTAGATATAAATAAAATTAAGCTGGCCTTGGGACAGAAATAGAGCATAAGTGTGTGTGGGTGTGAACATGTATGTATGCATTTTCATACATTAAAAAGCAGCTTTGAGTTTTCTCTTGAGATACTTGTGTCATGTGTGAATACTATTAATGTAGGAGAAAATTCAGAAGCAAAGTATGTCCCTGTCAATGCAGACTTTTTAGGAGCTTATTTACAATAAAGCTGATGTTAAATCTTGCATGTGAAAACAACCTATGACTGTGTGGTGGAAGCTAGGATTTCAGCTTCAACAAAGAAATACTTTCCTTGAGGTGATGACATCCTTGTTAGGTTAAACAATGGGCTTGTTAGGTTTAATAATCCTTGTTAGGTTAAATAATCTGCTTGAAAAAAGGGGGTGCTATTACAAGAAAAGAAGGAATGAGGTTCATGGGATCTGGATGGGCACTAGTTGGACATGTGCATTAGGACTGGAATCTCCAAACCCCACCAACTTTTAGAGAAGGAGCCGGCCCAGCCTGGCCTCCACTGCCACCGCCTCTTCACACCTCCTGCTCAGGCTGCCAGGCCGCATGGGCCCCGTCTTGGCAGCGGTTGCTAGGAGACGGCATCCGAGCAGCCTGCCAGCCTCAGCAGGAGTGGAGGCCGGCCACGGCCGGCTCCTTCTTAGCCCCAGAGCTGGTTCCCCTGCTCCGGCAAGGATGGCCAGCTGCTTCACCCCTCCTGCTGTGGGTGCTGCTGGGCGGCAGCAGCCACGATGGGCCCCCCCAGCCACAGACTGCTGAGCCCCATCGCGGCCACTGCCGCCCAGTGGCACCCACAGCAGGAGGGGTGAAGCGGCCGGCCGTCCTTTCCGGAGCAGGGGAACTGGCTCCAGGCCGGGGCTAACAAGGAGCCAGCCCAGCCTGGCCTCCACTGCCACCGCCTCTTCACGCCTCCTGCTCAGGCTGCCAGGCCGTGTGGGCCCCGTCTCGGCAGCGGTTGCTAGGAGACGGCGTCCGAGTGGCCTGCCAGCCTCAGCAAGAGTGGAGGCCGGCCAGGGCCGGCTCCTTCTCAGCCCCGGAGCCAGTTCCCCTGCTCCAGAAAGGACGGCTGGCTGCTTCAACACTCATGCTGTGGGTGCCGCTGGGCGGCCGTGGCTGCGATGGGCCCCCCCAGCCAGAGACTGCTGAGCCCCATCGTGGCCGCTGCTGCCCAGCGGCACCCACAGCAGGAGGCGTGAAGCGGCTGGCCGTCCTTTCTGGAGCAGGGGAACTGGCTCCGGGCCAGGGCTAAGAAGGAGCCGGCCCAGCCTGGTCTCCACCTCTTCACCCCTCCTGCTCAGGCTGCCAGGCTTCATGGGCCCCGTCTCAGCAGCGGTTGCTAGGAGACAGCGTCTGAGCGGCCTGCCAGCCTCAGAAAGATGGAGGCCGGCCAGGGCTGGCTCCTTCTTAGCCCTGGAGCTGGTTCCCCTGCTCTGGAAAGGACGGCCGGCTGCTTCACCCCTCATGCTGTGGGTGCCGCTGGGCGGCAGCGGCTGCGAGGGGCCCCCCCAGCCAGAGACTGCTGAGCTCCATTGCGGCCGCTCCCGCCCATCGGCGCCCACAGCACCTTGTCGTTTCGAATTGGCTCCGGGGTCAGAGAAGGCCTCTGGGTGGGAGGAGTGGCCGCGATGGAGCTGAGCTGGAGGCCTTCTCACCCCGGAGCCACGCCACGACGTGCTCTGGTCCCCAATCGGCGGCAGCTCAGCCATCTCTGCCTCGGGGGGGCATCGCAGCCGCTGTCGGCCACCGGCGACCAAAGCATGTCATTGTTTGCAGAGGAGGGCAATCGGCCCACAGCATGAGCAGTCAACCGGATGCCCGGCGCTGCTGCTGGGGGCGGGCCCTCCAGGGGAGACTACTCTACGAAGGGGCCCACGTCGTAGCGGACGTGGCCCAGGAGACGTGGGCCAGCAGGCTGCCGTCGCTCGCCTCCACTCATCACCCTCACCTGTACTTGTGTGGGCGGCGGGAGCGGGCAGGGGCTGCTACTCGGCGGGGGGCTGCAGGGGCGGCAGCTAGACCTTCCTCAAACGACTACGGCGGTGCCTCAAGTCCACCTCCTGTCTCTCCAGTGGTCCCTGCCTCAATGAGAAAGGGCGGGAAGGCGGCCAGCCACAGCCATCACGCATGCGTGTGTCAATCACGCATGCATGCCTGAGGGAGACACTCAAAAGCCAGAGATCAACGTCTTCAAAGAAACTATGGCTGGAGACGGCCCCCTTTTGTCGGAGACTCCGGCAGAAAACCGGAGATCTGGCAACCCTAGTCACAGCAGATGAGCAGCGAGGAACCCATCCATGAGAGGAGTGGCAGCAAGGAACAAGGCACAGATAGCCATGGTTGTTATTTTGTGCCGTGACAGCACTGATCACCTGTTGGGGAAAGAAACTGATTCTGGAAATCCCCTACACTTAACAGTGATTACAGGTGGCAGCACAGAAGAGTGAAAGTCCATGGCCCTGTTCACACATTACAGTCAACGAGTGTACAGTCTGTGTACCTGGGTACAGAAGTAGTCGGGCTGTACACTCGTACAGTTCACATGTAATAGTCAACGAGTGTACAGTCTGTGTACCTGGGTACACAAGTAGCTGGGCTGTACACTCGTACAGTTATTCACATGTAACATTCAACGAATGTACAGTCTATTATATACACATTTGCTGCCAGGGAAAGAAAATGGCTTCAATGACACTTATTAAATGCGCCATTGAAGCAATTCCCTTTTACTGGCAACAAGGCAAGGCATGCTGGGTCTGTTATACTTCCTGAAACTGTTTCCTGTCAAGGGGTACATTCAATAGAAAGAGTTTTGGCAGAAACAGGAATGTAGTTTTACTCTTTTCATTTTTCCTGCAGGTTCTTAAGGTTTTTTTTTTAAATCAAAACACCAACTTTTAAAAAGAAAATACTAACCTGTAACTATCATAATTATAGTTGATTCTTTTCAGGAAGATGGCGTCCGGGTGAGATGTGCTCAGTCCGAGCTCCCCTTTCTTTTACTTTTGTTGCAGTCTTATACCTTACATTTCAAAATTTAAGTCTCCTTATATGCCCTTTATGCTTTCTCATTCTTACCTCTTTTAAGACTTTGGAGACAGAACGTATTTTATATCTTATCTCACAAAAAAATTCCAGCACACGGCCAAGAGTTCGTACCAATTAGGCACCAATTAAGTGAACTTACCTTACTTGCCTTTTGAAGTAAGTTAACATCCAACTAACTATAATGGTTTTGACGAGAAGTGCAAGAAGAGCTTTGGGGGCTCCCCTCTCCTCCCCCCTGCCTCAGGAAAAACAGGGGAAACAGAATAGAAAAGGAAAAAGGAGAGTTACCAACCTTAACAACGCTCCACAGCAAGCCATTCACTCATCAGATTTAAAGAGACAAACTCAAATTACTCAATTCTGCATTATATCTAAGCCAAAAAACCTGCCGAAAGAACCTTCCAATAACATTCCTATAGATCATGATTGGTCTCTAACAACTTCCCCTGCTGTGGATTATAAAATACTTTCCTGGGTCGACGAAACGCCCAATTTGGCAGAGGAAATAGCCTTGGCAGATTTCCTTATCAAAGACCGTTCCCTTCAACGTGAGAGCATTGTTTCAGCAGCTCTCCAGAGCCACGCACGCAGGGACATAACTAACATTCTTTTTGAACATAAATCGCCCATTGAGAAGAACCTGGCTGTCAATCTGGAAGAAATGAGCCAACTTGGAAGGTTAAAGACCCCTTCGGCTCTGCAGGAGGTGACAGATCTGCCCAAAGGAAAGCCACAGACAGAGGAGGAGCCTGCTTCTGCAAGCAATCAGACCAACCCAGCCCAATTCTCGGAAGAGATTGGTCCAACTATCACAGGCTGGCTGCTTATGCTGGCCTTTGACCTCGATACAATGAAGACTTCTCTCCAAGAAACCAATCATCACCTAGCATCGATTCTTAATATCATAGAGAATAGGGAGCAGACTAGTCCACTTAAGAGTGATGCCCCTCTAATCATTGCACCTCACTCCCTAGCTACTGACGGGAAAAAAGGCTTCAAGAAAACTAAACCTCAATTGAAATCTAAGCTCAAATATGATTATAAACGAGGGAGAGAAAATAAAATCAAAACCCCAAGGAACATTTCGAACTTTAAGAATTGCAAAAGAAAAAAAGAAAGGAAAATGAATTTTACAAAACTTTTAAAACTTTTAGAGCAAAACTGCCTGGCAAATGAACTAAAAAATCCTCTATCTCTCCCACAGAAGACTGCTAAGAAGCGAATGAAAAATGCAACAGGAAACTCATCTAAAAGAGACAAGCCTTGCCCAGATCTATCTCCAAATTAGTGATGTAGTCTCCTTTGTTCGTATCCCACCGCTACTGCCACCACATGTGATGCGTCCTTCCCTGGCTCTCCCTGTCAGGTTCCTACCTGCTCGTGGTTACTGCCTGTCTCTAGGCACCACCAGGGACTCCACCAGTCCAGACCGCACTCTCTTATGGTTTACCTATCCGCTCTAGCACAGATCTCAACAGATTCCACTGCTAGGCAACCACCAGTAACGTCCTAATACTAGTATTCCCAGAGACTCTGAATACTGGTATTGTTATTCTCTTCACCGCTGCCACCATTTGTTACAGTTCCCCTTCAGCCTTGGTCATTACCTTACCCTCCCTTCTGGTCTGTGAAACCCCAGTCAAGGATCAGGCCTTTCTTTGGCAAACCAAATTAAGTATTTATTACAGATAACAAAGCTAACAAGATTAACAAGATTTCTTCTTAAGGCACATAAGCATATGGTTTTACTCAATACTAATCCGAACTCCACCTCCCTCCTTCTCCACTCTCTCCTGGCAAACAACTCTCTCAAACCCCACCAAGCAATCCACTCTTTCTCTTCTCCCCCCCTGATTCCACTCTCACTCTTCCTTTTATACATTCAGCCATTTTAAACACTCAGCCAATCATCTCGCATTCTACTGCCCATTCACTCCCCCTCCTCTTTCACTCCACTTACCATGTATCTTCTAAAACAACAACACTTACCATATATACATTAATATAGGAACATCACAGTCTGCCCCAACTGACCATTGCTTAACCTTGAACTTTTTGGCAAGCCTGTCTATATCTGGTCCCACAAGACATCTATATGTGGCCTTTATAGATCTGTCTGCAGCTTTTGACTCTGTGGATAGAGATAGATTATGGACTAAATTACACAACATGAACATCGATCATCGTCTTTTATACCTCTTAAAAGCCCTAAATACAGGCACCGAAGCCCAGGTCAAAGTAAATCAATATGGCCACACGACGCCTCTCTTCAGGGTTGGAAAGGGTGTCAAACAAGGGTGTCCTCTAGCCCCCCTACGGTTTAACCTATACTTAATTAATATAATTTCAGACCTATCAGATATACAACATTTCCCTCCCTCCATTGGGCAAAAGAAGATCTCTACCCTATTTTATGCGGACGACATGGTCCTTTTACCCTTAGTACCTGTCGGTCTGAGGAAATCAATGAGAAAATTACATGATTTGTGTGCAACTGAGAGACTCAACATTAATTTTCAGAAAACAAAAATCTTAGTTTTCGGGAAAAGGCCAGTGAGACATAGATGGTCACTGGGAAACCACCAGCAGGAACAGTGCCACTTATTTAAATATTTGGGAGTAATCTTTTAGGATACCCTTACCTGGAAACATCACTGGTTATCTGTAAAACATTCAGCTTTAAAAACAGTGGGAGCAATTTTAAAGTTCGCCCGATCTACCGGGGGTCATTTGATTCTACCGGCCCTGAAAATCTATGAGGCCAAAGTAATCTCTCAAGTTCTGTATGGCGCAATGATATGGGGCTGGGCAGAAAAAGCAATTCTGGTTTTGGAGACAATCCAAACCAATTTTTTAAGGCGCTTACTGTTCCTGCCCCAAGGAACTCCAGCAGCCATGCTTCGAGCGGAAACTGGCCTCCCGCCACTGGGCGCGCGTATACATCTAGCCGTCCTGAAATTTATGAGACTGCCCACTTCAGACCAAGGTAGGGAATTACTTAAACTTTGTTTTGCCCACCCATTTTTTCATACCACATGGAGCAGCAAAATTGAAGGCATTCTCCATAGATATCATATAACCCTCCAACAATTCACTCACATAGATACAAACAAGAGACTCCGCGAGTTAATTTTTAATCATTGCAACTATTTAGACCATTTGACCTTAATTAACTGCCGTATTGCCCCATGGTACTGGAGATTTAAAACAGATCATAATTGTTCTCCATACCTCTTACAGGCACTACCAGTGCCTCTCAGATGCGCATTCACAGCCCTTCGCTTTTTCACATTACCGAATTCCGATAGAGAGGGCAGAATATCCAATACCCCAAAGGACCAAAGAAAATGCGTCTGTGGTTTTGATGGGGTAGAGGATCTCCCACATATTATGTTATATTGCCCAATTTATCAGAATCCTAGAGTAAATTTTCTACAGGAGTGGCTCAATTTCCATGAGATGCCCACGGAAGAGGAAAAAATATTATTCTTATTATCTGATACAAACCACGAGATAACACGTAAGGTATCTCTTTTTGCGCTGGCGGCTCAGAAGCTAAGAGCCACTTTTATTCTAAGTTTACAATCAAATTAAACTATGTAATAAAATTTTTTAACTTAACTAATAATTAACTCTAGTTCTTTTAGCATAATAACTTTGTGTCTTATTTTTATATTGCATGTTGCTTTGTACTTGTGTTGGCCTATGGCCCTACAATAAAAATTGAACTTGATAATTATAGTTATTAAAATATTGCATTTTTCATTGCCTGTTATTAGAGTATGTATGGGTTTTGATGTAGGCTTTCATGCAACAATCCTATATTTATTTAGTTTATTTATTTACTTTAATTTATATACCGCCCTAAGCCCGAAGGCTCTCTGAGCGGTGTACAAAAAGATAAAAACAAGCACAATATATAAATACAATAAATAATAATTAAAAAAAACAAACAATAACGGACCAAACAACATCCAAAATACGGAAATGCTGTTTAAAATACACTTTAAAATGCCTGGGAGTATAAAAAGGTTTTCACCTGGCGCCGAAAAGATAGCAGCGTCGGCGCCAGGCGCACCTCATCAGGGAGACTGTTCCACAGTTCGGGGGCCACTACTGAAAAGGCCCTGGTTCTAGTCATCACCCTCCGAGCGTCTCGATGGGATGGTACTCGGAGGAGGGCCTTAGATGTTGAGCGTAGTGTACGGGTAGGTTCATATTGGGAGAGGCGTTCCACCAGGTATTGCGGTCCCATGCCGTGTAGGGCTTTATAGGTCAAAACCAGCACTTTGAATCTAGCCCGGAAACAAATAGGAAGCCAGTGCAGACGGGCCAGAACAGGTGTTATATGAGCGGACCTTCTGGTCCGCGTCAACAATCTGGCCGCTGCATTCTGGACTAGCTGTAGTTTCCGAACAGTCTTCAAGGGCAGCCCCACGTAGAGCGCGTTGCAGTAGTCCAATCTAGAAGTTACCAGAGCATGAACAACTGAAGCGAGGTCGTCACTGTCCAGATAGGGACGTAGCTGGGCTACCAATCGAAGATGGTAAAAAGCATTCCGTGCCACCGAGGCCACCTGGGCCTCAAGAGACAGGGAAGGATCGAAAAGAACTCCCAAGCTACGAACCTGTTCCTTCAAGGGGAGTGTAACCCCATCAAGAACAGGATGAACATCCTCCATCTGAGCAGAGAAGGCACTCACCAACAGCGTCTCAGTCTTGTCTGGATTGAGCTTCAGTCTGTTAGCTCCCATCCCGTCCATTATCGCGGTCAGACAACTGTTTAGCACGTTAACAGCCTCACCTGAGGAGGATGAAAAGGAGAAATAGAGCTGCGTGTCATCAGTGTACTGATGACAACGCAGCCCAAAACTCCTGATGACCGCACCCAGCGGCTTCATGTAAATGTTGAAAAGCATGGGGGACAGTACCGATCCCTGCGGGACTCCACAATGGAGAGTCCAGGGTATCGAGCAATGTTCCCCAAGCACTACCTTCTGGTGGCGACCCACCAAGTAGGAGCGGAGCCACTGCCAAGCAGTACCCCCAACTCCCAACTCCGTGAGTCTTCCCAGAAGGATACCATGGTCGATGGTATCAAACGCCGCTGAGAGATCAAGGAGAATCAACAGAGTCACACTCCCCCTGTCCCTCTCCCGACAAAGGTCATCGTACAGGGCGACCAAGGCTGTTTCGGTGCCAAAACCGGGCCTAAAACCGGATTGAAATGGATCAAGATAATCAGTGTCATCCAAGAGCCCCTGGAGCTGGCCGGCAACCACCCGTTCCAGTACCTTGCCCAGGAACGGAACATTCGCCACAGGTCTATAGTTGTTCAGGTTATCTGGGTCCAAAGAGGATTTCTTCAGGAGTGGTCTCACTACCGCCTCTTTTAGGCAGTCAGGGACCACTCCCTCTCTCAAAGAGGCGTTTATTATCTCCTTGGCCCAGCCGGCGGTTCCGGTCCTGCCAGCTTTCACCAGCCAAGAGGGGCAAGGGTCCAGAACAGATGTGGTCGCCCGCACCAGTCCAAGGAACTTGTCAACATCCTCAAGCTGTACAGACTGAAACTCATCCAATAAATAAGGACAAGACCGCGTTCTGGATGCTTCGTTGGAACTCACTGTCATAACATTGGAGTCTAAGTCCCGGAGAATGCATGCGATCTTATCCTGGAAGTGCCTCGCGAACTCATCACAGCGGGCTACAGATGAATCCATAATATCCCGAGGGCCAGAATGTAAAAGCCCTCGTACAATTTTAAAGAGCTCCGCCGGGCGGGAGAGAGATGCCTTAATTGTGACAGCAAAATATCTCTTTTTTGCTGCCCTCACCGCTACTATATACCGCTTAGAAGAAGCACTTACCAAAGCATAATTGCATTTGTCAGGAGTTCGCCTCCATCTGCACTCAAGCCTCCTCCTCTCTTGCTTCATCACTCTCAGCTCCACGGTATACCATGGAGCTGTATGAGCTCTACATAGGAGGGGGCGCATGGGAGCGATCGTGTCAACCGCCCGGGTCAGCTCCGTATTCCACAATCCAACCAGGGCTTCGACAGGAGCGCCAGTCTTCTCAGTCAGAAAATCCCCCAGAGCCCTTTGGAAACCCTCAGGATCCATTAGTCTCCTGGGGCGGACCAATTTAATAGGTCCCCCACCCTTGCAGAGGGAAAGGGTCACTGTGAGCCTAAACTTCAGCAAGCGGTGATCTGTCCATGACAATGGGGTAGATGACAAATCCCCAACCACCAGATCACCATCTCCATGCCCAGTGGCGAAGATCAAATCAAGAGTATGTCCCGACACATGCGTTGGGCTGGTAACAACCTGAGACAGCCCCATGGTTGTCATGGAGGCCATGAAGTCCTGAGCCGCCCCAGATAAAGCAGTCTCGGCATGGACGTTGAAGTCCCCGAGTACCAAAAGTCTAGGGGACTGCAACAGTACCTCCGAGACTACCTCTGTCAGCTCAGTTAGGGAATTTGTTGGGCAGCAGGGCGGGCGGTACACCAATAAAATTCCCAGTCTGTCTCTCTGGCCCAACACAAGGTGGAGACACTCTAAACCAGTCGTCACCTGGACAGGGTGCTTGGTGAGTGAGAAAGAACTCCTATAGACCACAGCAACCCCACCTCCCCGTCCTTCGGTTCTACCATGATGCTGAACCCCATACCCAGGTGGGCAGAGCTGGGAAAGAGCAACGCCTCCCTGATCGCCCACCCAGGTCTCAGTTATACACGCCAGGTCGGCAGCCTCGTCCACAATTAAATCATGGACAAGGGAGATCTTATGGTGAACCGACCTGGCATTTAACAACAGCACATGGAGATCCGAAGGCTGACTGATAGAACAACCATCAGTCCTGGGGATGAGAGGAGAACTGGAACAAGTCACAGACACTACTTGTCTGGGACGAGTTCCCCTTATCTGGCACGTTCTCCTCACAACGCCATACCTCCCATTACCCGTCACTACGCTAATTGGGGCCCCCGAAAGTCTCTCCGGTCGATGTATAATACTCTCTCCCAGGCACATATTAAAACAAATAAAACTCACATATACACACACACCAAGTCACAGACACTCACACAATGCACATTCACACCAATACACACTAAATTCACACACACACACGACATACACAAACACAATCCTCACTCATACAACACAACAACATTAAGATAATAAAGTGCCAGTAGTGATGGCAATGTCCACACTCAGGTCAAGGCAATAGCAGCCGCAGCAACAGCGTCCACAACGGTTCTAGGCATGTCTATACAGTCCTATAGAGATCAATAGGACTTACTCATAGATAAATGTGTGAAAGTGCAGACCTAAATATATTGAATATTTATATATGAAAATATTTTGAGGGGGCTGCAAGAAAAACAAGCTGCTTAAAAGATTATGAACTGAAACTGTTCTTCCAACATGGTACACCTGATTCTTTCTTGAGGATATCATGCGTTTTAATACACAAAACTACACTCAAAACGTAAATGTGGGGAACATTATTTAACAGTTGGGCTTTCCAGCCTACAGCGGTATCATCTGCAGCGGCAGTGGGGAGCAGACAGTGTACAGGGAGTGCAGACTTTTAAAAAATAATAATAAATGTCTTTACTGTTTGCAGCCCCTTCCGGATTACTTCACACACCCCAGGTTGGGAACCACTGCTCTATGTCATAATATTTAGCTTTTGGATAGCACTTTAAATGCAGGGTGGGCAGAACGTAGATCAAAATGTATTGGTGTATCTCAGGATGACTCACAGAAGATCAGTGAGGATTTCAGACTCCTGTTCCACAATGAAAACAAGAAAATGACCACCCCACCATTATACAGCTGAAATGAAAAAAGTGGGGGGTAATCTGAGTGGATTTTTGTGTGGAATTACTGTGAGCTCAGTTCAATTTTGGAACTCCAAACAAATTCCGGGGCTAAGAATTATTTAACTCTTAAGTGCATATATTTTGTGGCTTGCTCTGGTTGGTGGATCTTGGGTTTTTGGAATAATAATAATTAAAAAATCAATACCAAAAACCTGAAGTCTAACCATCCTGATCTAGAGTATTAGATCCTGATCTAGTCTAACCATGAAGTCTAACCGTCCGAACCATAGAGTA
Organism: Rhineura floridana; assembly: GCF_030035675.1. Taxonomy (NCBI): domain Eukaryota; kingdom Metazoa; phylum Chordata; class Lepidosauria; order Squamata; family Rhineuridae; genus Rhineura; species Rhineura floridana. Next base: position 127,466,281 of record NC_084484.1, on the reverse strand, counting down.
TTTTCCATCCTGGGCTCCTGCTGGAAGGGCAGGATATAAATCAAATAATAAATAAATAAATAATCAAAACATTACAAGCCTACAAGGCAGGTTTGTGTTACCATAAAACCATGTGATGCAGCTACTTCTGACAGCAGTTTCTAATGGAGGCAGCCATTAACATGTGTTTGACCATCAGGGTGTCTAAGTTTGATACATGACACTTGACATAAAAAAGAGCTGTGGAGAGATGAGCAAATCCAAATTTTTTTCTTCTCAATTTCTGGATACACAGTAGAAAGGTGACATTGCTTTTTTGAGAATGCCTTCTTTGGCAATGTTTTGAAGAGTCTTACCTCTGCTATTGTAGTTTCATTCTTGCAAGCACTCCTTTGAACCATGCTACAACAACCCTGCAAGGTAGGTCTGTGCCCATACAAATGATTTACTGCAGGGATGGCCAGAAGATAGACTGTAATCTATTGGTAGATCCCTGGGAGATTTGTAGTTAATTGGCAAGTGCTTCTGGCTTCCAGTTGTTTAACAATAGCAACAAAAGGACACACATCCGTTTGGAAATTTGACAACTGAAATTAATACTTGTGGAAAGTAGGAATAGATCTATGTGTGGCAAGACTGTGAGCTCATCTCAGTTCTGATAACCCTGTGCTCAGCAGCTTCTCAGATGCCATGTTCTTTCATACTAGACGTACGTCTTTTGCAGCTGGCTGCAATTGGTGGTTCTTGAGGTTCTAGTAAAACGCAGGGTGGATCCCTGACTCTGCAATAGCAGTGCTCTCTCAGTAATGGCAACATTGCCACTCACTGAATGAGACAAGGTGCCTGCAAGTTCAGGGCTGGTGGCACCACCATCCTGCAGCACGTGGGCACACACCTGCAAGCTTGTGCTGCATTCCACCAAAGTACCCACAACCTTGCCATCTCTGTGCCACTGCCATTCTCTCCCCCCCCCCCCGTATCACTGCTGACCTATGTCATCAAATTATTGGAAGAGTCTTGGCTAAATTTCTCTTCTTGACCTTTAAGAGGAAATAGAAAGCACACAACAGAATTTACCTTACCATTGATTTCAATAGGTTTTAAAAGACCAAGGAAGAGAAGTATAGTGGGTAATTTATACTGGATTTATAGAGGTACTGTAGTGTACAAGTTCTGCAAAAGCCAGTGTGGTGTAGTGATAAGAGTACTGGGCTAGGGCCTGGAAGACCTGGATTCAAACCCTAATTCAGCCATGAAACTCACTGGGTGACTTCTGGGCTAATCACCTTCTCAGTCTAAACTACCTCATAGGGCTATTCTGAGGATATATTTGAGAGGTGCAGGACTATGTATTCCACACTGAGCTCTTTCCAAGAAAGTTGAGACGTAAAGGAAATAAGGCGTTAAATAAGATTAAGGCTACAATCCTTTGCACAATTACTTGAGAGTAAGCTCCATTGAACTGTGAAAGTTACTTTCAATAAACCTGATTGGGATTATGTTGTTAAGATACAAGGGATAGCTATTACCCAAAAATTCTATTATTTATTGATAACTATCATTTCTGAGCAATGTGTTACCTAGCCATTAAGTTATTTTATTATTGCAGTTGTGATAGCAGCTATTATTACCTGCACAGGGTGGTTGGAGCAAGTTTTGGAATCTATTTGTGGCACTGTCCTGAATAGTAGGTGTACTACTCGTAACAAGCAACAATAAGAGTCATGTGATGACACATTGAACAGACATTATAAATCATAATATTTATTGATAAATCACCTAGTATTTAAAGGAAAGGATTGAATTTAGAAGTTAAAGGCTGTAATTCTATATTCACATTCACTTCAGGAGTAAGCCCCATTAAACTCAGTGGAACTTATTTCTGAGTAAACATGGCTAGGACTGCACTGGACTGTGAGCAGACACAGAGGCAAACTCCCCTCCCTTTCTCTGCCCCCCCCCGTTTATTTTAAGAGTCTGGAATCCTAATGCTTCTTACCTGGGAGTAACTCCCACCAAACTGAATGGAATTTACTTTAGAGTAGGCATGGGGTTAGGATTGTACTTTAACAATGCAAACAGTCCTTGCCTAGCTCTAGCTTCTCTGGCAGAACACTTGCTTTTTTTTAGGCAATCCTAACTCCACTTACCTGTGAGTAAGCCCCATTGAACTCAGTGGGATTTACTTCTGAGTAGACATTTTGCCTCCTTCCTTCCCTCAAGCACATTGCTAGCACAAACAAGCTCCACTCCACTTACCTGGGAGTAAGCCCCACTGAACTCAGTGGGATTTACTTCTGAGTAGACATTTTTAAAATTCAAATGTGAATCCTGCAAAGCCATTTTTTCCCTCTGTCCTTTCCTCAAACTCACTCATTGCCCAAACACAGAAGCACTGCACTCCATGGGACTTACTTCTGAGTAGACCTTTTAAAAATTGCAGTGAGTCCTTCAAAGCTCCCCCCTCCCCCCATTTTCTGCCTCTTTCCTTCCCTCAAGCTCATTCGTTGCTTCAGGCTGGTCTCCCTTCCCTTGCCTCCCTTCCCTTGCCTCCCTTCCCTTCCCTTCCCTTGCCTCCATTTTAGTTTTACTCTTCTTTCCTGCTCCGTGGCTCCAGCAACTGACGTTTCTTTCAGCCCACTTCTGATTGGCTGCTGCTGCTAGAAGGAAGGCTCAGGCTGTCCCCGGGGAGAAACTGATTGCTCATGATCAGCTCCACGGATAGAGCATGCAGGGAGAATCACCACGTGAGTAGAAGAGGGCTTTTTTCAGGAGGCCTGTACACGTGGTGATTTTTGAACTCACCGAGTGTACACTCTTTCTCACGAGCAGCTGTACCCAGGTACAGGGGACTTGTACCTGGGTACAGAGTAACGTGTGAATACCCCTCATGTGTGCAGTCTCACATATGGGTGCATAATCCCACTGGTATCTCCAGTCTTGTTCTTACTGCTCTTCCATAAGACCAAATAGCTTAGCCTGTCTTAATTTCTTCCACATCTTAATTTCCAACAAGTTTCCCTCCAACTGACCTGGATAAATAGGAACTGAATTGGCTGGTTTCGCCAGAGCTGAACTACACAAATATCACACCATAATCTGTGCAGAGTATTGGATTATATAATTGAATGTTCCTGTCAAGTTGGATTGTATGCAACCAGGACAGATTGATATCCAGTTAAGTCACACTCAAAATCTGCCTTTGAGGTAGGTCCGGAATCTGCAGCTCGTGCAAAATGCGGCAGCGCAACTTCTCACAGGGGCAGGATATCACCAGCATGTTACCCCACTGCTGAAAGAATTGCACTGGCTGCCCATTAGATGCTGGGCCAAGTTCAAGGTTCTGGTTTTGGTGTACAAAACCCTATGCAGCTTGGGACCAGGATACCTGAAAGGTCATCTTACCCCTTATATACCCAATCGATCACTGCGTTTTGCAGGTGAGGGCCTCCTGCAGATATCTTATCAGGAGGTCCGTTCCACACAACATAGGAAGTGGACCTTTAGTACTACAGCGCTGAGACTTTGGAATTCCCTCCCCTTAAATGTTAGACAGGCACTATCTCTGTTTTCTTTTTGGTGCCTACCGAAGACCTCACTCTTTCGACAAGCCTTTTAAGTAGAGACCTTATTCCAGTCTGTGTCTGTGTTGAAATTTCTTTTTAAGATATTTTTAAGCTGCTTTTTAAAGTTGTTTTTAAGGTGTTTTGTTTTAATATGTTTTTAAAGATGTTTTGTTTTTGTGTTTTTAAAGATGTTTTGTTTTAATATATTTTAAGTATTTTGTTTTTAAGATGTTTTAGAGTACTTTTAGTGTTTTTGTTTGCTACTCTGGGCTCCTTCTGGGATCGAAATTTAATAAACAAACAAACAAATATACAATAGACCCATTGAAATCAATGTTACTTAAGTTCATCGGTTTCAACCAGTGCTGCTAGGGAGCTACAAGATGCATTGATCCAAGTTTTAAGGAAACTGATCAGGGATCTCCAACATGGCACCTATGGGCACTTTAGTACTCTTGAGATCTTCCCATGGTGCCCACGAAGCCTCTGAGCCCCCCCAATCACACTCTCTTGTCATGAGATATACCTCCAGTAGTATACAATGGCAAGCCAACATTTTTATTGTTTATTTATTTACCGACTTACTTAATATTAATACAGATTTGTATAGCCGCACATCAATAAACATCCCCTTACAACAAAATATTAAAAACACAATAGACAATAATAATTAAGAGCAAACAATAAATGACAGCAAAAAAAATTCTTGCATAGAGGCAGCACAGAATAATTTATAGCCCAGATTTAAAACACAGTCAAAAATCTACTATTGCAGATTTATTTTAAAATTGATGAATATCTTAATTATTTATAATAGAATGTGATATACATCTAATAAAATCCAATACTGTGGAATGCAATCTTTTGGCTTGTTGGCCCATATATTGTTGATGTGTGTGCATTGTTGCGTGAAACAGCATACGTTACATTGGAGTTAAGTTGCTCAAGAAACTTCTCAGATGCATTAGATCAGGTTAAGAGTCTTTTATTAAGACATTATGGCTTAAGGCTTTAAGATCCCCCCCTCTAGGAGAGAAGTTCTCAGTTCAAAGACATTACACAGAAGACTGAGCTTAACACAGATAGCTGCTAGAACTTTCCCAGTCTATCGCGATGGTTACCATAGCAACGGCCTTGGCTGTCCGTTCCCAGACTGGGCAAAGACATAACTCCCCCTAGCTACAGTTTTGCAGACTTGATGGAAAACAAACTCAGTGACAGTGCGGTTCAATGGTCAACAATCTCCCTTTTTCCCATCATGTCTGTAACTCATTACAACAATTACAATAATACATTTCTACAATACATCAATACAGCTTACATTTCAGTATAGTTCAGAACATCTCTGCACATTTAGCTAAAACTTTATTCAATCAAACTTTGGCTGTACACATGTCAAATACAAAGTGTCAGGATCCATGTCCACCAGTTTATGCATTCCAGGACTGGTACTTACCCCCACAGTATATCTTTCTGGCGGTTTCCCTATGTTTACTCTTGTAGAACGTCTTAATGGCACTAGGGCTTCTGCTCTCTCTGTCCCCCCATCTGTGCTTGTGCTTGGCACAGCCTGCACAGGAGATTCCATTTCCTCAGCCTTACGTTTCTTTGATCTTCGTTTCACACAAATGAGCTCATTTAACGCATCTCTGAGAGGAATATGTGTGCCCTCCACCTTTATGTCTGGATTTGGCTTAAATGTTTGTGATTGTGTGTCATCTGACCCTGTAAGAATGACTGTTTCCCTTTGATCCCAAGGTTTTTCTGAGACTTTAATGCTTCTGCTCAGAATTAACTGCTGTGTTTCTGGACACCAAACTCTGAAATATGCATTCTGAAATCCCAAAACAAAACCTTGCAGTGCTCTGGGCGCAAGCTTGCCCCTCCTTTTTCCCTGTGGAATGTGGATCCAGCATCTTGCCCCGAATTTTTGAATGTGTTGTATTTTTGGTTTTCTGCCAGTGATTTTCTCATAAGGAGACATTCCAAGTGCACTGTGTAATACCCTGTTGTGAATATAATTCGCATAAAGAATTGCTTCTGCCCAGAAAGAATTCCCTAAACTGCAATCCATCAGCATGGCTCTCATTGCTTCCTGAAGCACCCTGTTTTTGTTCTCTGCAGTTCCATTGGAAAACAGGCTGTATGGAGCAGTAAAATTCTGTTTTATTCCCTTACTCTCAAGGAAGTCACTCAATGCTTTACTCATGAATTCCCCCCCCCCGGTCCGAGTGTATCGCTTCCACAGTGACGCCATGTTGAGTTTCGATTCTCTTAATGAACAGCTTCAGCTTCTGCTCTGCTTCACTTTTATGCTTGAGCAAATAAAGATTTGTGTATCTAGAGAAATCATCTACCAGTACCATAAAGAATTTCGCACCTCCGCGTGAAGCATTTATTGGCCCTGATAAATCAACATGAACTAGCTGGTAGGGAGCTGTTGTGGTTCTTTCAGCCTCCCGGTTAATTGGTGCAATAGTCATTTTAGCTTTATGACAAGAATCACAATCCATTAACTGTCCACAATCTCTTAAACGCATGTCTTCACTATGCATTGGGGTTTTCTTAATCATGTCAAGGTTTGCATGCCCCAGCCTTTGATGCCATTCATGGACGCAGCCCTGATGTACCTGTGCCTCAGCATTTAACACAGCACACCCTGCTTGACTGCTCTTTATTACAAACTGTGAATCATTAAGGCTTCCCTGCAAACACACTTGATCTCCCCTCATTACATAACATTTGTCTTTGTGGAACAATACAGAAAAATCACAACTCACCAGTTTTCTGACTGACAAAATGTTATGAGCTAATTCTGGAACAAACAAACATTCTGAAAGTATTCCCAGCTTGTCAAATCTCATCAGACCTCGGGCTTCCACGCTCTTCTGCGATCCATCCGCAAGTAAAACAAAATCCTGCACATTTTCTGAAGTGTAAAACAAACTTCTGTCTTTGATTAATATATGGCTTGCCCCGCTGTCAACAATCCAGTCAACAGGTGCTAAAGTTTGTGGCTTTTGTTTACAAACAAAGTTCACATTTCCCTGCTTCAAGCCTCCGTCCCTGGAGTTTCGCTTGATTGCACAGTCTTTCTGGAGATGCCCACGAGCCCCACAGGCATAACAAGCCTTCAGCCGTTGCTGTTCTTGCTTGTTTTCCTGTCTGCTGCTGCTTTCTTCTTTCAGCTTGGCTCTTTGCTTTTCCTCAGCACTTTTCGCCTCTTGTCTCCGCTGCCATTCCTGGGTCAGCTTTTCCTCAATAAACGCAACGTTCAGACCTCCATCAGGCATGGCTTCGATTCCCATAACAAAATTATTCCAAGTCCCATCGAGTGAAGCCAGGATCAGATAGGTCTTCTGAAGTTCAGAGTGTTTGATGCCTCGGTCCGTCAGCTCAGCAAACAAACGTCTGAATTCCGTGAGATGCTCACTCATTTCGCACTCACCCGTGAAGCGCATCTGGTAAAGCTTCCGTGCCAAACACAATCTAGATCCCGCAGTCTGTTGCACATGAATGCCTTCCAACTGGTCCCACATCTGTTTGGCGTTTGTAACATCTCTCACGTGTAGAAGTTGAGAGTCTGATAGAGCCAGAAGTATAAAAGCTTGCGCCTTCTGATCTCTATGCGTCCAGGCCGCGGTCAGTACCGCCGGAGGGGGTCCATCTATAATGTCCCATAAATCCTCTGTTATCAGCAAAGCCCGCATCCTCGGCTTCCAGCTGCCATAATTCTTTTCCGTCAATCTTTCCATTGGCAAGCCTCCCCCAGACAGGTTTACAGCCATGTTGCTCACCTCTGTCTGGTACAATCAATCAAGCTGCCCTCTGGAACTCCGTCTGCCGTTCAGACCAGCAACTTACTCCCGTGTAATGCGCTGTGGATCTGGGCCCATAACCCCTGTTGATGTGTGTGCGTTGTTGCGTGAAACAGCATACGTTATGTTGGAGTTAAGTTGCTCAAGAAACTTCTCAGATGCATTAGATCAGGTTAAGAGTCTTTTATTAAGACATTATGGCTTAAGGCTTTAAGATCCCCCCCTCTAGGAGAGAAGTTCTCAGTTCAAAGACATTACACAGAAGACTCAGCTTAACACAGATAGCTGCTAGAACTTTTCCCAGTCTATTGCAATGTTTACCATAGCAACAGCCTTGGCTGTCCGTTCCCAGACTGGGCAAAGACATAACTCCCCCTAGCTACAGTTTTGCAGACTTGATGGAAAACAAACTCAGTGACAGTGCGGTTCAATGGTCAACATATATTTGTGTGTATTCCCACACATGTAGAGCCCATTCATTTGTCTATGAAATATGTGCATGGATCAGTTCTCTCCATTAAAATGAATTTAAACATACATTTCAGACAGAGGAGCTCCATGCATGCATTGGAGCTCCTGTGCCTGGAACAGATTGTCAGTATGTATATAACTATATATAACATTGTTGCAGTATTTTGGGTTCTCTTGCTAAGAATATAATAGTTTGATTTTTCTTTCTTTTTATTACTTTTCCTTGCAGACTTTTCAAAATAACAAATGAAATAAATAGTTTTGCAGCAGTGAACTGTTATAGCATTTTTCTCAGCTCAAGACTGTGAATGACCTTAAACTCTATTTATTGCTATATGTGAGATAACATTATACTTACTGTCAAACTTCATAGACATTGTAATCCAGTTGTAGAACTAAAGGTTGAGGCATTTCTTATAGGAATAAAAGTACTTTTTGGCGGCAGCAAAAGCACACATTCCTGCTGATAACCTCAACAGCAAACTTGGGAGTGCACAAAGTTGTATAACCCATTTCATTGTTAAGTAATAGTTATTTATGCCAACAATTTGCTTTTCTTCTTCACCTGACCATATGTACTTATCAAGGAAACGAGTGCTCTCTCTCTCGCTCTGTCATTCTCTTTTTGCTGGTAGGTTTTTTATTTATTTATGTACCTTTCAATTTTTCATTATCAGTGATTTAGAGATGATCATCTGAAAAAGGAAATAGGACATCATTGTACCATGTGTACAACTGCTAGAAGAAGCAGTGCTTATTTTTTATTTTCAAGCTGATTCCTATCAAATCTGGTGGAAAGTTTTTTAACAGATAGAGAAGTTAAAAATTATAGTGTTTATCAGAAATAAAGTCTTTTTGAGTTGTGGTTTAGAAACATGATTGTAGAAGCCAGAAAATAAATAATCAAGATCTTCCTATTTGGAAATAAAGTCATTTTTTAATCTTGATGACTGGCCATAACATACCAACCTTATTATTATTACCACCTGCCAAAAGCTGGCCTGCCAAAACCATGGTAGAAAAATGACCATATCACTTTGGAATCCCAGAAGAAAACTCACTTCTGTTTCAATCCCATCCTGCAAAGATTGCCAAAATATTACAGGAGACTTAACATTTGACATAGACATGCCACCAAAAATAACATCTGTTTAATGACCGATTGCCTTCCCTGCCGTGAAGTTTGAAAGTATTGTCTGACCTGTCTTTTGACATAGTGTTTTCTTGCCCCTCCTCCACATTTCTGAATATAGAGTATAAAGACTTGCAAGATGATGATCTATATTGATAGGATGAGTATTTCTAATAATTATAATGAAAATGAGCTGAGAATCAGTCACCACAGGAAGGCTGTCTTCGGCATCATTGCCATTGCAAGCTTAACATGTGCTAATCCCCTTCGGAAAAAATTGATTGGCTGATCTTCCCCTCATTTCCCATATAATTCATTTTCAACTTTGAGTGTGTTGGACCACCTTTCTTCAGATTTAATTCAAAATTGCCTCTGGTGAACAGCTAATATGTGATCTTCCATAGATCTTGGCTGGGGCTGGGTGACTCAACCCACTTTTGGAAGGTTTCTTATGGCATGCCTAGTCAAATCTTGGTCTGTAGTGAATCCCACATACATTTTATTCATCATAAGCAATCTTTTCAGAAAAAAAAACAGCAAGAAAAAAAATGTAGTGTAGCATATCCTCAGAGACTACAAGAAATAGGCCTTGATATTGAATCCATCTATCAACCCGATCTCCACAAAACCTCTAATAAGAAAATAACTTAAAAGGTCAGTATAAAAATCAGTGCAGTTTAAAACCAAAACAGTCAGAGTTCAAGTCATGCCAAGGTTTTAAAGTGCTTACAAAACAAGACTGAATTCATATCACAGACTAGACCGTGGCACTTCATAGGGAAAGCAATTTTGCAGCTGTAGTGTATAGATGGGTTTTATTTTCCTGGCATTGCCATGGTGGACACAGTTTTGCTCAGAAACAGGAAGGAATGAAGGAAGCTTGCTGGGTCTGCTAGTAAAGAAAGCCTAAGAGAGGTCTGTCATGTCCTCACCCACCACCACACTGTTTGTAGCAGATGGTGACACATTTTGTTTACCCAACACACTCTTATAGCAATGCTGGTACTAGGAACTTTGCGATATATGCCCTCAGCCCTTGCTACAAACAACCATGCAAGCCTCACCCCCTGTGTATCTTTGTGCCTTTTTAAAAGATCACAGCTATGGGCTGCTCCCTTCATCTGTTACTGTTTCTCTGAGGTAAACTCCACTGCCACCATTGATAGTTTCAAATTCTTTTATGTTTAGCCAACGTTTATGCCATTTTTGATAGTTGACCAAAAACTAGGCATGCTTGAAAACTAAATAGATTTTATTTAAGAGAAAACCAAAATAAGCAAGATTACTTTAACTCAGTTCTTCAGTGTGTGGTTACAGTTAGTTGTTCTTTAGTTCAAATATAATACACTTAATAAGTTCCTTAATTACTATGCCAATAACCTATTCTACTACCCCAACATAAACCACTCATGTCCTGTCTCGTAAACCTTGCCCTGTCTAACTTACAAACTAAAGTTAAACCCACTAAACTAAACTACATCCTGTCCCAGTCAGAAACTTTTAGCTGTCTCTTTTCCACTACTCACCATATGCTCAGAGGCACATGTTACCAAATTCTTCCAAGCTACACAGCAAGTGGATTGGACTGTGAAAGACCAACCCAACTGGTGTTTGCATTTTGACAAATTTGTAGGGCAGTACAATATCTCAGAGAGGAGATCAGGTCTCCTGCTCCCCTGGTGCATTCATTATAGCTGCCCAATTTCCCTGCTTTTTAAAGTTCGATAGAAATATCTGTGGGCTATAGCTACGTTCTTAAACCGCAAGGGTTTTTCTGCCTAGTAGTGACTTTCCCTTCTTTTTAATCTTTTTAATGGATTGATCATTTGCATGCTTATTGAGTTCAGTGGGATTTACTCCCCTGCAATCATGCTTGGGATAGGTGAAACTGACCACAGGGGAAGGCGAGGGGAGGAGGAGCAGGGAGGCGAGGAAATGCAGTGGGAAGGACTGGGATGGGAGCAGGTAGGAGGGGGAGGGGAGGAGAAGGACAGGTTTGATCATTTGCATGTTTATTGAATTCAGTGCGATTTACTCCCATGCAATCATACTTAGGATAGGTAAAAGTGACCAGGGGGAGGGAGGGAAGGCTGGAGTGTGCAGGGGAGGAGGAAGAAGGAAGAGGGAAGGGGAGGAAAAAGGGAGAGGAGAGGGGAAGGAGGGGAGGGCAGGTTTGATCATTTGCATGCTTATAGAGTTCAATGGTATTTACTTCCATGCAATCATACTTAAGATAGGTAAAACTGACCATGGGGAGGAGGAAGGGATTGTTTGTTGTGTTATGTTATGTTATGTTAATGTTTATTTATACCCTGCCCTTTAGCCAAACGGCCATCAAGGCGGCTTACAGAAAAAGTAAACACAAATATAAAAATATATCAACAAGGCAATACATCATTAAAGCAATACATCAATAAAGCAATACATTGTACAAAAAATTAACTTAAAAAGTTTCTAATTTCTATCTAAAATACTGAAGCTGATTAATTTGTAGTGCAGCTCTACTTTTGCATGACAATAGGCTTAGGCTGAATTCCTAAACACACTTTCTATGGAGCAAGCCCAATTAAACCCAGTGGGACTTTCTTCAAAGCAAGTATGCATAAAATTGCACTGTAAATCTCACAAAGTAATTTGTAAAGGCTAGGTAGTTTCATGTATTCCACAATTCCTTAATTTCCTTAGAAAAATGGCTGAAGATTGGATGGGGATGGGGAGGGAGGGACAAAGGAAGGGGGAGAGAAGGGTCAAGAGGGAGGGAATAGGAGGGAGAAGGGAGGGTGGGTTTGATCATTTGCATACTTTTTGAGTCCAGTGGGATTTATTTCTGTGCAATCATGTTTGAAAATGGAAATGGACTGCCTTCAAGTTGATCCTGACTTTGTTGACCCTATGAGTAGCGTTTTCATGGTATTCAGAGGTGGTTTTACCATTGCCTTCCTCTGAGGCTGAGAGGCAGTGACTGGCCAAAGGTCACCCAGTGAGCTTCATGGCTGTGTGGGGATTCGAACCCTGGTCTTCCAGGTTGTAGTCCAACACTGACCTAGGGGAGGGGCGGGGAGGGGGAGGAGATGGGTGGGTGGACACTGGGCAGAAGGGAAGCCCCTTTCCTTTCCAAAAGGAAAACATTGTGAACAGTATCACTGCAGTTCAGCGTTTCCCCCACCTTTTTATTCTACAGCAGGCACATATAGCCTCCCACTCAAATTTAAACCAAAGCTGTCCCTGGCCATATCCACACCAGGCCTTTATTTCACTTTATGGTTTCTCCCAAAGAATCCTGGGAAGTGTAGTTAGTGAAGGGTGCTGAGAGTTGCTAGGAGATTCCCTGTTCCCCTTGCAGACCTTCAGTCAGTGTGGCTGACTGTTAAACCAGTCTGGCCACTGGAGCTCTCAGTGGAACAGGAGTCTCCTCTCAGCACCCTTCACAAACACTTCCCAGGATCCTCTGACGGAAGCCATGACTGTCTCAAGTGAAATCAAAGTCTGGTGTGGGTGTGGCCGCCTGATTAGGCAAGCCCAGCAGCTGTGAGTCTGCCTTTTAGAACTCTGACAGTTGGTTCTTACTGAGCATGCTCCACGTTATCATAGGGTGCCAGCCAAAATTTCTTAATTAAAAATCAGCCAGGCATTTTTTAAACGTTTAAACTGCAGAGGATGAAGGTCAGAGTATGGGGCAAGGTCAGTATTAGGATTACAGGTACTCTGTGAACATGGCTGATTTTTAATGAATTTCAACAAATTATGAGAACTCTCAGAAAAAAGTCCAAAAGGGCTCTGGGGTTTTTCCCTCTCTGTTTAGACTTTGAACTCTTAATTCTCTCTGACTGTTTTGTGCATCGCCATGAAAATTGAGAGTGTTGTTAAGCAAGCATTTCTGAGTTCAAGATGACTATACATTTTGTAAGGTTTTGTTTTGAAATGAGCTTATGGGAAGTATCAGAATGGCATGGGGGTATTTTCAATTTAACATTGCAGAATGTGAAAAAACCATGCTGACTATAGTATACAGCCACTCACGTGGCTGCATAATATGTGACGTTTGTGCATACTATAGAAAGACTGCACTTCTGGTATTTAAAAAGCAAGACATGAAAATTATATTCATAATTATTTTATTTGAGAACAAGCTTTCAAAAATATTTTGAAACATCTTTAAAAATTAAGATGTTGTTAACAACCAGCAAGAAATTGCCCAGAATAAATCACATAGATTCATATGTAGCCTTATCTTGAAGTATGAGCTAGGATATTGTCATAATCATTATTTGCTTCTTTTGAGTTGTTTTGTGTTTCCTACATTGATATAAAATACCTGAATTAAAATTTAAAAACAAAATGTTAAGGCTGCAATCCTAAGCACAGAAACGTAGAGCTGAGTTCCCCAACACGGCACTCATGGCAGCAGTGTGCCCCAGGAAAGGCTGGTCTGAAGGGCAAAATGGGGTGTAGCTCTCCTGAGATTCTGTACCCCCCAACCCCCCTCCAAAAAAAACACCAAAGCCATAGGCAAGTCTTTTACTGACACCCTCAGTAATATTAATACACTTCTAGTGATTGAGAGGCTTCCTATTAGAACTAGATGGTTCTACCCTCCGTCTCCTGGGAGGGAAATAGTTAAAAAAACCAAACATGATTAGACATGGCTTTGTTAGGCAGGGCAGAGGACAAGCCTTCCATTTCCCCACCCTGTCTTTTCTTTGAGTAGCTAATGGACTCACTCACATATCAAAAGACCCAGAAAATAAACAGGGGGGAGGGAGGGCTTATGTCTGTACTTCCATAGCCAATCATTCTTGGCTGCTGTTTCTGAGTCTGGGCCTTGCCAGTCATTCCCTTTCTACATTTTTAGAAAGCTTGCAGCCGAGCTAAAAAAAAGGGGTATGGCAACAGCTATTGATTTTACATAATGTATGTATATGAGAGAGTAGAGAACTGACTGAGACAAATCAGCTACAGGTTTCCCTGGATGAGGAGGTAAGCCCTTTGTTTTTTTATTGCTTGCTTGAGCGTTGGCTTCCTTCTTGGCTCTTCCTTTAGGTCTGGGGGCTGTAAGGGGAGGGGGACAGTAGGTCTGTGTGTGCGTACGCGTGCATGCATATGTGTTTGTGCATTGCTTTGTTGGGTGGGGAGATGACAGAATTCTTAAGGCTTCTGTTAAATGCAAGTGGTAAGGCTGCTTGGAGAGAGAGAGATTGCTTGGTGTTGCTGTGGGGGGGAATAGCTTCCATTGTGGGAAGCAAAATTCTGAATTGGATTGACATTTGACTTGATCCAGCATTATATTCAGATTCCACCCCCTCTTTTAAACAAAAGATTACTTCTTTCTAATTTGTTGACTCCAGTTTATTTTTATTTTTGCTAATATGAGCCAGTGTGGTGTAGTGGTTAAGGTGTTGGACTACAACCTGGGACAACACCTGGGAGATCAGGGTTCGAATCCCCACATAGCCATGAAGCTCACTGGGTGACCTTGGGCCAGTCACTGCCTCTCAGCCTCATGAAAACCCTATTCATAGGGTCGCTATAAGTCGGAATTGACTTGAAGGCAGTACATTTACATTTAATATGTAAATACAACTCATTACTTCAAGAATCTAAGTAAATCCCACTATCCTAAAACGTGAAGATTTAATTTTTGCATACTATACAACTGAGAGAAAAATCATTTTATCCTACTCTTCAGCCTATGAAAGTTTCCAGAGTTGCTTACTAAGATCAGTAAGACAGTCATACTCAGTAATAAACATAACTTCAAAATCAAACATCTATTTTCTACACACTTCTCACCATTGCATGTTAAGGTCTGATGTCTGTGTAAAGTGACAAAGTCTAACCCTGTTCAGATAGGTGGGTGGGAGTTATAAACCACTTCTATAACCAAACTTCAGCTGCTTTCACTGCAATTTATTTCATTATTCTATCGATTTCTTCCTGGTAATTTGTGCATTATATTCACATAATGTACAAGCTAGTTCTGGAATTCTAGTGGAATATATTGCAAGTTTAGTGCTAATTTATGTGATAAATAATACCAGAAATAATCCATTTGCAAGCCTAGGAACCTGGAAAATCACAGGAGTTTTTTGGCTAGCTGCAGTTGCTCACATGACAGGCATCCCAGCATGCACTGCATTCCGGCCCTTTAGCCTGTTGGCAAGTAAAGGGTTCCTGAGAGTATTTTTTCCATGGCAGAGTTACAAGGCCAAGACGCTCAGAGTCCGTGCAGATCTCAAGGACAAGTATCCAAGGCAACCAGCTGGCCTTATCTATAAGACTTGGCAGATCTGGCCAGTTGGTGTGGGGGCAAGAGAAAGGAGAAAAGCGCTTGTATAGAGAGAGAGCTTGTACTGTATTCTAAAAACCTCTAATGTCAGTAAAAGTGACTCTTAAAACCTATGTCTTGTCTGGCTGAGTGATTCAACTGGGATCTTGCCTGTCACTATTCTGTTCTGCATCCTGGGCATCTGCTTGTGCCCGATCCAACATCCAACAAGTGGTAGCAGAGGATGGTTACCTGGTGCTGAGGATTGCAGAAAAGCGGCAGAGAAAGGCCAGAACTGCAGACCAGCGAGTAAAACAGCAGAAAGACGGAGAAACCGAAAGCTGAGCTGAAAGCTGTGAGAGAGCCGTGGGAATAACTGACTGAAGGACAGAGGTGAGAAGCTCTAATTACAAAGGCGGTGAACTGTGAAAAGCGAAAATATGTCTGTTACGTTATCGGCCGGGATTCCCTTGGAAAGGCTGACAGGGAAAAATTATGGCACTTGGAAACAGAGAATGCAGGCTTTTCTAGTGAAAGAAGACCTGTGGAAAGCTATCGCAGAAGACCCACCCGCCGTAGTGCCAATTCCAGCAGATTGGAGAAGGCTGGATGAGAGGGCAAAGGCGTTAATTGTTCTTGCTATTGATGATTCTCAATTACTGCACGTGCGTGATGCAACAACGGCAAAAGAAACCTGGGAAACTTTAAGAAATATTCATGTGAAAAAGACTGCCAGTTCTAAAATATATCTTGCCAGAAGATTGTATCAGATGCGCTTATCTGGAGATACAACCATGTCAGAGCATTTGTTGGAAATAAACAGACTGTTTACTGAGTTGTCAGAACGTGAAATTGAACATTCTCAAACACAAAAAGTGTATATCACATTATCTTCACTAGATTCAAGTTATGATAGTCTGGTGAGCTCTTTGGAAGCAATGGACGATGCTAATCTCAATATGGATTATATTGAAGGAAAACTTTTACAAGAATTTCAAAGAAGGCAAGAAATGGCAAAGCAAGAAAGGACTGAGTCTAAACACAACGTGGAAAAACAGAACAACAAAGCTGCACAAGAGAGACTGTATGGACAAAAGGCGTGTTATTTTTGTGGTTCCAGGCAACATCTTCAACGGAATTGTGAAGCAAGAAGAAGAGAAAGAGGAAGAAAACCATGTGTACAGGTGATCTATGCTAGTAAGAATAAGCAATGTATTAACAATGAGCAGGGAAACAACTGCAAAGATTTATGGGCAATTGACAGTGGGGCTACAAATAGCATAATCAAAGATAAATCAATGTTTCATACATATTGTGACGTAGAGGATTATGTGATAATGGCTGATGGATCTAAGAAACTGATCAAAAGTAGGGGTACAGTGGAATTAGCAGGTTTTAATACGATTATGACAGACGTGCTGTTTATTCCAGACATTGAAAATAACATAATGTCAGTTTCTAAACTTAATGGAATGGGGTTCAATGTGTTGTTTCAAAGGGACTCATGTCAAGTCATGAAAGGGAACAAAATATTCATGAAAGAGATAGTAAAGAACTCATTGTTCTACCTACACTTGAAACAAACAAATCATGTGCTCATGTGTGCCAATGAGAAACCCCACAATAATTGTGTACATTTATGGCACAGAAAATTGGGACATATAGGATATCAAAATGTGGTGAAAACAACAGAAAATAGTAAAGATGTGACATTGAGAAATTGTGGTAAATATGTAGCCTGTAATGTGTGTAAACAAACCAAGGCAGTTGTGGCAGCAAAAAAAAAAAAAAAAAAAACAAAGAAGCCATGCCCAGTACAAATGCACCTTATCAATTAATACACGTGGACTTAGTGGGGCCATTTCAACCTACTCAGGGGGGTGCAAGATATTTCCTGACAATAGTTGATGATTTTTCAAAATTCTGCACTGTTTATTTACTAAAAGCTAAAAGTGAAGCTGCAGAGAAACTGAAAAGATTTATTACAAAAATTGAAGTGCAGTTTGGTGTCAAAATACAGAGAATAAGATCAGATCAAGGAGGAGAGTTCTTAGGACACTCTTTTACTGAATACTTGGATAAAAGAGGAATAAAACAGGAGTTAACAGCCCCTTATAGTCCTCATCAGAACGGGTTAGCTGAACGCTGGAACAGGTTGCTTCAGGACTCAATAAGATCAATGCTATGTGACTCCTCTTTAACACAAGGTTTCTGGGGAGAGTGTGTTCTGTATTCAGCTTACATTCAAAACAGAATATTCCATAAGGCCACTGGAATGTCTCCTTATCAGAAATTGTATGACAGAAAACCCAGATCAAACCATTTGATTAGGTTTGGAGCAGAATGCTGGGTACATGTTCCCAAAAATAAAAGGACAGGGAAGCTGCAAAGGAGAGCAGACAAAGGGTATATGCTGGGATTTGAAAACACGTATTACAGAATATGGCTGCCAAAACAAAGGTCTGTAGTGTTAAGCAGAAGCGTGCAAGCAATAGAGCAGGATTGGGAAGAGAAAACATATGTGGAGTTGGGAAACACTGAAGGTAGTAATGAACAAGAACAGGCAGACACAGTACCAATAAAACAAGAAGAAACAGGCAGCAGTAGTGAATCAAGTTCTAGCTCTGAGAGAGAAACAGAGGAATCGCCTGACACAGACACAGACACTAAGGCAGAAATACAACCACGCAGATCAGAGAGAACAACAAAAGGTATTCCACCTGTTAGATTTAAAATAAATTCCATTAAACATATAGACTTCAGTAACTGGAAAAAGTGGGATGATGGAAATCATGAAGAGTAATGAAATGTAATAAAAGTGATGCTGAGATTCTAATGCAATGTAGTAACTGTATTACAAATGATGCTGATGTAAACTGAAGAAAAAGAAATGTATCATGTGGAGAAAATGATATAAGTAAATGCAAGAAATGTAAATGTAAATGACATGAAAAGAAGTGAAAATGTGAATCTGTAACATAATCTGAAATGTATTGTTGAAATGTGATATAATGTGTGAAATGCTAAGCAAGAAGGCAATGGAAAAAATAGGTGGGGGAATGTTGGCAAGTAAAGGGTTCCTGAGAGTATTTTTTCCATGGCAGAGTTACAAGGCCAAGACGCTCAGAGTCCGTGCAGATCTCAAGGACAAGTATCCAAGGCAACCAGCTGGCCTTATCTATAAGACTTGGCAGATCTGGCCAGTTGGTGTGGGGGCAAGAGAAAGGAGAAAAGCGCTTGTATAGAGAGAGAGCTTGTACTGTATTCTAAAAACCTCTAATGTCAGTAAAAGTGACTCTTAAAACCTATGTCTTGTCTGGCTGAGTGATTCAACTGGGATCTAGCCTGTCACTATTCTGTTCTGCATCCTGGGCATCTGCTTGTGCCCGGTCCAACATCCAACATAGGCAAAGTGTTTGGTTGTTTTTTTTGGGGGGGGGGTGGCCTGATGGAAATTTTACCAGTATTCCGGCATAGGCACAGATAGCAGCAGCATTCACACAGACACACACCTGTGTCTATACAACTAAAATAATTTAAAAAGTCAGATGCTAAAGGAAGAGCAGTTGCATGACAACAGGATGAGACCTTAGACCTCCCACACAGTAGGGAACTACAGTGCACATATGTATAATGGGTGAAGGATGAAACAAGACGTTTGCAGCCGTGTGAAAGACAGTTGTGTGAAATGCCGGTGTATCGGATGAAAAAGCTGCTGTTCCTTAACGTAACAGGTACTGCAGTGTGAAAGGAATTTTAGAAATCGGGACAGAAGCGCTACAATTTAAATTCATTAAACTAACACAATAAGTCCCATGTCTAAAAGCAGCTCCTCAAACCTTTGCTGGGGGAGTGGGACATACCAAAAATATTTAGAATAATTAAGGCTATTCTATATTAATTACAAACATACACAATTTTCTCCCTCAAACAAATGTCTTGACAGGACCAGAAAACTTTGGGGGTGGGAATCCAAAATGAAGCTTTAATACAGAACTGATGCCAAAAGAAAAGCTTCTCTTACAGAATAAAGAGGACCCACAAATATGAAAGGGAGGAAGCATCTCTTCCATACAGTTTAGGATTGGCATTGAGGGAAACAGGGTTCTTGTGCCTTTTAATAGCTGTATTTCCACAAGCAGTGTTACGGTTTTTGGTGTATATACTGCAGCAGAGTGGAGAAATAACTGGAATGTTAAGCCTGGTAATTGCAAGAATAAAGGAATTTAAGATTTTTTATTACAAAAAGAGGTAAAGCCATACATGCTGAAGAAGCAATACAGCCTGCACCAGGCTTTTTAATCCCCTCCAAGGCAGATTATAAATTACAGTGGTGACATAATCTGAGTTTCTTTTCACTCTCTCCCTCCCCCCAGCACCCATTGTCTGTTTAGATCATTTTACCATTTTGATTGGTCAGCAGACTTGGAAAAGAGGAGAGAAAACAGTTGTCTCTGCTGCTGATATATCCAGTTAAAACTGTTCTCTGTCTTATCTATGCTGGTAGGATCCAATGAGAGGAGACAGCACAGTTCTAACTGGATGTTGTGGCAGGAGGGCATGTTAACTCCATGGAGAGAAGGTACTGGGAAATGGTTATGCCTGTTCCTCAGTGCAATAAAGTGGTAACGCAGACAAGGGGGAAGAAAAATGTGGCAGCCAGGGCCTGGGGGAGGGAGGGAAAATATGTCCATGGGGAGTAACAGAAACAGATGTAGGATGGGTGAGTTGGCTGGCAGAGAAAGAAAAGGTGGGAGGGAGAAAAATGTTTGCCTTCTTTGAACTGGGAGATATCCATGAGATAGGTATTTTACCAGGGGGAAGGGGGGGAGAGGTAAACTGCCCTGGGTAATTTACCTGAGAGAAAGTACTGAGGTATTTAGAGAAGTGTTCAGTTAAGCTAAGAACAACCTATTATTATTATCATCATCATTGTCATCATCATCAGAAGTAGCCCAGGATGGCAAACAAATAACCAAAACATTAAAAACATCTATAAAACATATTAAAAACAAAATATCTTACAAAACATTATAAAAACAAAACATCTTTTTAAAAAACATTTTTTTAAAAAACCCAAATCTTCAAAAAGATCTTGAAAACAATTCCAAAACAGATGCGAACTGGGATACCTCCTCTACTTAAATGGCTTGTTGAAAGAGGAAGGTCTTCATCAGGTGTCGAAAAGATAATAGAGACGGCACCGGTCTAATATTTAAGGGGAGGGAATTCCAAAGGGTAGGTGCCACAACACTAAAGGCCCGGTTCCTGTGTTGTGCATAATGAACCTCCTGATAAGATGGTATCTGCAGCAGGCTCTCCCTGCAGAGAGCAGTGACCAACTGGGTATATAAGGGGTAAGATGATCTTTCAGGTATCCTGGTCCCAAGCTGTGTAGGGCTTTATATATTATTCATTTATTTATTTGTTTATTTATTTAGTCCATTTATATACCGTTTATATTTAAATAAAACTCTAAGCGGTGTACAAGTCTTAAAACAGCAGCTACAAAAAACAATAAAATACAGTTAACTGAACAAAACATCCTCTTTAGTATCAACGTAATATAAACATTGCATATAAAACTAAGTACAAGAAATACAGGAAAATAATATATATAATAGACTAAACAGAATATTCCCTACGTTTCAAGGAAAAACAAACATGTTAAAACAAGGTTATTTTAAAACATAATACATTAAATCAGATTTCTTAATCACAGTATAATAATAATATACCCAAACCAACACCTTGAACTTAGCCCAGTAGCTAATGGGCAGTCAGTGCAATTCTTTCAGCAGTGAGGTAACATGTTGGCTGTGTCCTGCCTCAGTGCCGGTTGATTTGCATGGTTAAATCTTTATTAGCTGTATTGCTTGGGGCAACTCTTTCAGCATATTGGGACAGAAGGTGTCATGAGAGTGTGAATTTAGGGAAAACCTTCCAATATTTTCTTAAAGACACTCTAGTAGACCTAAAATTAAAAATATTTTAAGTGGCCTGCTTGGTCATTTGTAGGGCGAAGTGAAGAGATTCAGTGTTTCACCTTTGGAAGATGATTCGATTTTCCTGTGCTGGGAGTGGGTTTGGTGGGGACTGTGTAAATGTTTTTGGTAGGAGGACTGCCTATGTTGCTGGGTATGCTGATCATGCCTGCCCAACCTCTATATCGTAAAGGGTCAGATTATATAGACAGTGTAGGTTACTTTCCACTGCTTCTACTTAAAAGACAGCTCTGAACTTCCCATCACTTGAGGAAGGTGGAGCAGGAAAAATCACTAACCATATCTCATTCCCCTCTGTGACAGAATAATTGGTTTGATGGATAAGGGGAATGCAATGTATATAATGTGACTTTGGCAAGGCCTTTGACAATTCCAGATGGCATTCTCAAAAGTAATTGGAAAACTGTGACTTGGCAGATGGCTATAGCAGGCAACAAATTCCAGTGGGGAAGTCATGTTAGGCTGTTGCAGCAAAAACAGTAAAGAGTCTTGTGGCACCTTAAAGACTAATAGATGTACTGGGGCATAAGCAAGTGCCCAATTCATCAGAGGAACAAAATATGATCCTCGCTTTGCAGATATACAGAGATACATACATACATACACACATGATTACGGAAACAAACTGTAAAAAGTTAAGTTATAGGGTAGCTTTGGGCTTGTGACATTTCTATGTAGATCCCAAATGGATACGAAATACGCCCAGAGTAACCCAATCACAACAAAGGTTATTTATAGTACAATCCTGCTGGATTGTTGTTGTTAATTTTTTTTGTCACCTTTCAGCCAAAAAAAGGCCCCCAAGGCGGCTCACAAAATATAACACATATATACAAAATTCAAGTACCAAAAATACAACTTACAAAAATTAAACAAATCTTAACATTTCAAAAAATATTAAAAGCCAAATGCATTCATGTTCCTGCCAAAAAGTCAATCCTCACAAAGATGACAGAGAGAACAGTAAATTCTTAGGGAGAAGTTTCTCCTTAATTTCTTCCATTAATTTCTGAATGCTGGCATTTTTTAATGTTAGACACTGACCTCTTTATCCTTTGTAACCAGCATAAATACCTGTCACCTGCATTATTGGTAGGGGATTGAGCTCAAGATGATGACATTATTAAGTCTGATAATATAGTTGTCTGAGTATATTGGGACACAAAGGTATTTCCTTGCTGCTGGGTAGCAACTGTTTTAGATCTAGGAACTGCCACTAAGCAAGGACAAATAGCCAACATCAAGGTAGAATACTGCATCCAAGGAATTATCATTGATTGATATTATGCATTCTCTAGCAGTGTCTGGTGTAAGACAGAATGTATGGTAGGTAGATCTGACATTGCACAAATAGGGATCTAAGACACTCAGTCCTTATTTTATTTTGGACTGCTGTGTGTTTATGTTTAAAGCAGAGGTGGGGAACTGTTTTCAAACTCTTTTTGGGCCCTGGACCTGAGGTTCCTCACCCCTGGTTTAGAGTATCTAACTAGCCAATGTGGTATAGTTGTTAGAGTGTTAGACCTGGAGCAGGAGAGCCCATGGTTCAGCCCCTACTCACCCCACTGTGTGTCCTTGAGTCAGTGACTACCTCTTAGCCTAACTCATGTATATAAGTTATAATGTATATATTATAAATGTTATAATGTATATATTATAAATGTAATTAAAAATTAAAACTAAAAAAAATCTATATATTGAACAAGATTCAGAATTTGGCAGTGAAGACAGAATGGATACAACATAGATAGTTGCTAAACAAATATCCCTGCCTTTTTATTCTAATAGGTTGTATTTGCTATTATGGGGCTAAAATGCAATGTGTACTTTATTTATACATTTATAAGAGTACATATGAACAAATGTTGAAATATTTTCTTTTGTTGTACCATAGATTATAAACATGAAAGTGTGTGACGGTTAATTAAATTTTGATGCTTGACTCATTTAACTGTTAAGGTGTAATTTTACAATCTTACAGGATCTTCAGTGTGTTCACAGAGCTTCCTTTCCCACTCATTCCAGTGAATGTTCTGTATGTCTTTTCTTTTATTCTTGCTTTTTTCCATTGATAAATATGTGGAAGATATCCCTATATTTATTTATTTGAAGTGTTTCTAGCCCACTTTTCATTAAGAATCCCCAAAAGAATCCCAAAGCAAATTACCACCACAATAAGTTAAAATCATACCCATCAAGGACCAGCAAAGATAAAACATCAGCAAAACATTAAAATTTAATAATAAACTCAGGAGTCAACAATTCACCCAAAGGCCTGGAAAAATAATTATGTCTGTAATGTTCTGGAAACTCATAAGCATTGGTTCCAGATTTATCTGGGATGGGAGGGAATTCCATAGTCAGGACGCCTACATTGTGAACATCCTCTCTTGCATTGGCACATATCGAATTTCAGGACAATGCAGCACCACCATCAAAGCATCTCCTGAAAATCTGAAAGTATGGACAGGCCTGTATGGGAGTAGGTGCTCTGTCAAGTATTTAGGTCCTAAAGCTGCATAGGGTTTTGTTTGACAATACAAGTTCTTGACCTTACTGTAGCTTGGTAACATATAGGAAGCCAGTGCAGTTGTTCCAGCATCAGTATAACTGCCTTCCACAACAGATGTGCCACAGCATTCTGTGCCTTCTGAACCTGGGTCTCTAGAAGGTTCATTTGTTCTCAGGAACCTTTTTCACGTTTCTTATACCAGTCCTTTTTATATGCTATTGGTGACATTTAAAATGGGTATGAAGTATGAACAGATGAACTTTACTTCAACATTTGACAAAGCTCCATTGTTTTACATTGTGAAAATTTATTGTTTTAAATTGTGATAATTTGACTGCAAAATGAAGTATAATAAACTTTATTGCAACATTGAAAAAAATTAAATAGTCATGTGTACAGCACTACAGACACTTGTTGGATTGCATGTCAGCATATTTCTGGAGTGACTCCAGTTTTAACAGTGAACTTACAAATGTGTTGTTTTACACTATCTCCATGTTTGTTTGTCTGTTCATTTATTTCAGATATATGCTGATTAATATTATGATTTTTTAAGTGGTTCCATCCACTTGAAAATGCCAGTGTGATCCATTGACCATGTTCTTGGACATCACCCCAAAGTTACCTTCTTGTGAGAGTCTAAATATGTTGCATTGTCTTTAACCCATAGTATCCTTTTCCTTTTCAGCACCCTCCTTGATAGGTATGGTCAGAAAGGACTGGGCTTCCCAAAACAGCATTGCCCTCTCATGGCAAGAGCCTGATTTTCCTAATGGAGCCATTCTGGACTACGAGATCAAGTACTATGAGAAAGTAGGTCTTGACTAAAATGAAATAAAATCCTCAAAGCATCATGTCATGACATTTTCCCTTTTTTGTAGATCAACACAAACTATAGCCTATGGATTTTGTTCATAGTGAAGTGGTTGTAGAATTCTATCATCAGTTTGTACTGTGTTAGCTACTCAATCACAGAGTAGCAGTTTGCTCATGGGCTCCTGCTGGGAGGAAGGGTGGGATATAAATCAAATAATAAATAAATAAATGTCTAAATGTTTGGCAAAACCTTTAGACAAAACATCATAGACAAAACGTCATGAAGGTTGGGAAAAAAATAACAGCCTATCACGATCAAAGTAGTAATATGAGGTGACCATTAGTTTCATACATATTATTTTCCTTTAATAAGCATCATTAACATGACTTGTTATTAATTGCTATTAATTTGGGACAATAGTAAAGAACTAAATAACATTTCAACAGCTTGACGGTGACAATTATGAAGACTGCTAAATATGTGTAACCTGCTTTCATAGTGTCTTTTTGTATGCAAACTGCTAAGAATATATGTTAGATGGTATACTGTTGAGATGGTTTATGACAAATACCATTGTTGACATTCTGGTAAAGAGAATAGCATATATTTAATTATTAATTAATTAATGTAATTTGTATACCACTTCATACTTCAATGCTTGATGTATATAAACCCTGCACAGCTCTGGATTGTGACCTTTCTGTAAAACCATAAACTGCAGCTACATTTTCAACGACTGGTCAACCAGGTCAACGACTGGTTATGCAGATGGTGTCGACAGGAGAGGTTTGGATTCTGGGACCATGGTCTAAGCTTCTTGGAGGGGGGACTGTTGGCAAGAGATAGGCTGCACCTCACGAGGACTGGGAAGAATCTCTTTGGCAGAAGTATGGCAAAACTCATCAAGAGGGCTTTAAACTAAAACCTCTGGGGGATGGAGATGATAGCTTAAAGACCGATCCAAAGACAGCAGGTTGTAAACGCAAGGATTTGAAGGGTACAGGAGACACTGGGAGAGAGAAAGGGATGCACGGCAAAGCTCACGGTATATTAATGGAGGAATCCAATCGGGACAAAAGAGACTTCTGCTGTCTATATACCAACTCGTGGAGCTTGGGAAACAAGCAAGGGGAGCTTGAAGTCTTAGTGCATCAAGGCAAATATGACTTCATAGGGATAACAGAAACTTGGTGGGATGACTCCCATGATTGGAATATAGCCATTCAGGATATAAACTCTACAGAAAGAATAGAAGCAACAGAAAAGGAGAGAGAGTAGCGTTATACGTCAAAGACAAATACACCTCTATGGAAATCCAAGAGAGTGAACAAAGTGGTCTGGTAGAGACCATTTGGGTTAAAATAAATGGAGAAACAAATAAAACCGACATGGTAGTAGGTGTCTACTACAGACCCCCTGGCCAAAAAGAGGTAGTAGACGAGGCCTTTCTCAAACAAATCTCTGAAATCTCAAGGAGGCAAGAAGTAGTAGTGATGGGGGACTTCAGCTACCCGGATATCTGCTGGGAGACAAACTCTGCGAAGCACAAAGCCTCCAACAAATTCCTGATGGGCCTTGCTGATAATTTCCTCTTTCAAAAAGTAGAAGAAGGAACAAGGGGATCGGCAATCCTGGACCTGATCTTAACTAACAGGGACGAATTGTTCACGGGAATTAAAGCGGTTGGTACCTTGGGGGAAAGTGACCACATAATGCTGGAATTCGGGATTCTGGGGAAAGCCAAAGAAGAAGATAGTCAAACATGGACCTTGGTTTTCAGGAAAGCCGATTTTAGCAAGCTCAGGGAAATGATGGGTAGGATCCCGTGACTAGATAGACTAAAGAAAAAAGGAGCCCAAGAAGCGTGGGACTTCATGAAGAACGTATTACAAAAAGCGCAATCGCAAACAATTCCAAAGAGGAAGAAAAATGGAAGACATTGGAAAAAGCCAATATGGCTACACGGAAGAATGGTGGAGGAGGTAAAAGTAAAAAAGAGCATGTATAAAGAATGGAAGGAAGGACGCATCACCAAGGAAGAGTACCGATGAGTGGCTCGGGCTTGCAGGAATAGCGTAAGGAAAGCTAAAACCCAGAATGAGCTGAGGCTGGCAAGGGAAGCGAGGAACAACAAAAAGGGGGTTTTCAGATATGTTCAAAGCAAGAGAAAGACCAAGCAAACGGTGGGACTGCTGCTCAGTGAGGATGGCAAAATGTTGACAGATAACAAGGAAAAAGCAGAACTGCTCAACACCTATTTTGCCTCCGTTTTCTTAAAAAAGGGAACAGTGTGCAACCTTGCATCGGTAGCAATCTCAGTAAGGGGTCGGGACTGCAGTTCGAGATTGATAAGGAGATAGTCAGGAAATACCTAGTTAACCTAAATGAGTTCAAATCTCCAGGGCCTGATGAACTGCATCCCAGAGTAATGAAGGAACTTGCGGATGTACTCTCGGAACCTCTTGCCATCATCTTTGAGAAATCATGGAGAACGGGAGAGGTGCCGGAGGATTGGAGATGAGCAAACGTTGTCCCGCTCTTTAAAAAGGGTAAAAAAGAAGATCCGGGGAATTACAGGCCGGTCAGTCTGACTTCAATACCGGGAAAGATATTAGAACAGATAATAAAAGAGTCCATTGGCAACTATCTAGATGACAATGCTGTGATTAGTAGGAGCCAGCATGGGTTTGTCAAGAAAATATCCTGTCAAACTAATCTCATCTCTTTTTTTGATCGGGTCACTAGCTTAGTAGATGGTGGAAATGCTGTAGATGTCATCTATCTAGATTTCAGCAAGGCGTTTGACAAAGTCCCCCACGACCTTTTGATTAGCAAACTAGTCAAATGTGGACTACATGGAAATACTGTCAGGTGGATTCACAACTGGTTGGAAAACCGTACTCAAAGAGTGGTTGTCGGTGGCTCTGCTTCGGACTGGAAGGAGGTCTCGAGTGGAGTGCCACAGGGTTCTGTCCTGGGGCTGATGCTCTTCAACATTTTTATCAATGACTTAGATGATGGGGTGTAGGGAAGCCTTATGAAGTTTGCTGATGATACGAAACTGGGAGGGATAGCTAACACAATGGAAGACAGGAATAAAATCCAAAGGGACCTGGATAGACTAGAAAATTGGGCTGAAATTAATAAAATGACATTCAATAAAGACAAATGCAGGATTCTGCATTTAGGCCACAAAAACAAAATGCACGGGTACAGGATGGGAAATACCCGGCTTAGCAGTAGTGTGTATGAGAAGGACCTTGGAATTGTAGTGGATCGTAAGTTGAACATGACCCAGCAGTATGATGCTGTGGCAAAAAAGGCAAACATGGTTTTGGGCTGCATAAACAGAGCTATAGTTTCCAGGTTGAGGGAAGTAATAGTCCCACTATATTCTGCATTGGTCAGGCCTCATCTGGAATACTGCGTTCAGTTCTGGGGGCCTCATTTTAAGAAAGATATAGACAAGTTAGAGCGGGTTCAGAAGAGGGCGACGAGGATGATAGCCGGTATGGAGAACAAGTCTTATGAGGAAAGGTTGAAGGAACTTGGCATGTTCAGTCTGGTGAAGAGAAGGCTGAGGGGTGACATGATTGCACTCTTTAAGTACCTGAAGGGCTGTCACATAGAGGAGGTACAGATTTGTTCTCTGCTGCCCCAGAGGGTAGGACTAGGTCTAATGGTTTTAAGTTGCAGGAGCGTAAATTCAGATTGGACATTAGAAGGAACTTCTTGACAGTAAGGACAGTTCGGCAATGGAACTGACTGCCTAGGGAGGTGGTGGGATCCCCTTCGCTGGATGTCTTCAAGCAGAGGCTGGACAGCTGTCTGTGGGAGATGCTCTAGCTGTGGATTTCCTGCTGTGAGCAGGGGGTTGGACTCGATGGCCTACAAGGCCCCTTCCAACTCTATGTTTCTATGATTCTATGATTTTCCTATGCCAAGCATCCTCTGGGATAAGCACATCCCCATTTAAAATTTGAATAATATGCCTGCAAGCAAATTATCATTTGCAGATTATAGCTTACTAGAAAATAACAGTGGAAATGATTATCAGGATAGTTGAACTTTAGAAGTGCCCAACTGTTAGCCAATGCTATATTAAAATGGTGACCCTTCTACAACAGGACCTGCCACGTAATTATTCCTCCACTCCCACCTGCGCTTAGACTGGAACTGAATATTCTCTGGATATTTTTTGAAGGTAGACTGAGGCAGATCATGCTGAAGAGTAATTAGGACTGAGCTCTGTATAACTCTCTCCTAGTTGTAAGGCTGAAGACTGTCAGCAATTCTCCCCACTGCCACCACCAATAGAAGTACTGGTCCATACCAGAGGTTACTGTGTGTTTGCAGATGTATGCGTTCCCATTTAATTTGCTTAGTCCACATGATGTTACCCTCAAACAACACCAGTCTCGATGCTTTTCCTCTGTAAATTTGGGTTTGTATGATATGGGGTTAATCCGATAAATTGGGCAAAATTGGGCTCCAAACTACTCCACTCAGGGTAGCAGATTATTTGTTTTGGAATGGGTGGATCCATTGTCACTTTCTGCTACTCCCCTTTCAAATCCATATCCACTACTTCCTCTATGTTTTTATTTCTTTTCCGGTTGTGCTCATAACTATTTCTGGTGGGCTCCCAAATGGAAGATTCCCCCCCTTTGATCCCTAAGATTTGCACAAAACCAGAAAACTGCACAAGCAAATCACATTAAAAATTTCTACACCAGAAATACTCAATTTCTAAAGTGTATGCTGAGTATTTACAATTGCTTTAATTTCTTTTCCAGTATGTTAATAGTGTCAGGAGCTTAGCCATATATATATATATAGTGCACAACATATTTACAATTGCCCAACTCTGTTCTTGGATATGTAATAAAAAAAACCACCAAGGTGCACACACAGCTATACCCTGTCAGTACTTCATCAGCTTAATATAATCAACAAATTAGAAGGCAAGGTCAAAGACAAAAGAGAAACACCTACTGGTATGAACAGAAAAGATCCAAGTTAAGCCTTATTAGGGATGGAAAGATGTGTCAATTTCGGTTCTCTCAGTTTCTCATTTTTCCAATCTTAAATTTGGTTATTCCCATTTCTGTAGCAATTTGCGGCTTTTTTTAAAAAAATCCTCATGAAAATTCTCCAACATTTTAGTTGAAATTTCTCCTAATAAACACATTTTTGTAAGCAGTTCTAACAAAGGTGCACATTTTTACAAGCCATTTCTTGTTATCTAATGCATTTTTGCATGTTATTTTCATGCATATATTCATTTTTATGCACACTTTCCCCTCATACATCCATTTTTGTAATTATTGTTTAGTTGGTGAACTGCATCACAGAATTCTAATAAATGTAAATTTCTAAGGATGGTTGTGCTTTGGTTCTCATACTGATTTGGAAAGTGGAAATTTGATAAATTCTGCTTAAATGCAAACTGAATTGAAATTTTCACCCATCCCTACTCATATATAAATTCAAGTACATACAGGCGTATGCGCTACTCCAGTCTAATTTGAATAGGAAAAATGTGGATTAACAGCTAAATAATGCTGAAATGTAGACACGGCTGAAGTTGAAGTAGGTGTGTACACTCATCCCACCAATGCTTCCAGTAAACGGGTTTGGATATCTTGAAGGTGTTTCAAATTCTTGCAATAACCATTTATTCAGACTCCAATAGTGGGACAAAATTAATATTTGTGTATGCCAAGGGTAAAATTGCCCCTATTGTACACTTTCTTCTCTCTGAAAACTACTGTTTGTCTCTAGCACAAGACAGGGTTTTTTTCACAATAGGCAATGTTTCCTTTTTTGGAGGAGATGTATTTAAAACAAAAATTAACAACTTTCCTAAGCATCACAGATGCCTCTTGTGGTGGTGTTTTTTAAAACAAAAACAGTAACAATAATAAATTGTTCACCAGCATGTCATACAAGACATAACAAGGAAGCTTACAGAAGGAAAATTTCCCATCTCCTCCTCCTCTGGCTGCTGCTTTGGAGGGTTGGGGAAGGGCTCCTCTTGGTGGAGGGGGGAAACTCCCAAAATTGGGCTTGGATCCCTTGTTCAGAGAGGCTTTTCAGGGGCAAAGGCTGCTGAGGAGGGTCCAAGAAACGTTCCTTTCATTAACTTCCTTAAGTTATCTTAGAAGCCAAACCATATTTTTTTTACTCAAAACCATTCTTGACTCAAAGTTATAGTGTGTAGAATACCTTCTGCAGGCCTTACTAATGATTTTAAAGTGTCCTTTCTCCTGTTCTTGTCAGAGCAGTTGAGTTAACAACCTGTTATTATATATTCCTTACTGAGCAGTTAATAGTCTTATGGTCTTTTGCAGGAATACTCCTGATGCTCGTAAAAACATTTTCATTATAGTAGATATTTGACTCTGTTGATACATCTTGTATTTGCAGTGACCTTGTACAAATGGTACTCATCTTAATAACAGACATGTTAAAAAGATTTCTAAGTAAAATTGCCATGTATTTAATCTTAAAGCAGTGTATGATGGCTATACAAGCATATATCAAATTAGCAGTGGTACATTTATAATTGATGAGATACTTTCATATACATATATGATTCTGTAACCATATAAAAGTAATTTTGCATTTCGCCAAAGTCTACTCTATTTTCTAGATGTGTTGCAGGGTGGGCATGCATAGGAGCATTTAATTTCCCCAACTGTTTTGCTTAAATGTGATAACAAGCCTAGAAAATAGAAAGATTTTATTTCTTACCAGAACCATGTGTGGAAGGAGAAAATGTATGAGTGCTATTCTATGAACTGTTGCACAAACCAAAGGAAGGCTACTCATCCCACAGTGCCAGATTCTTTCAGGGGTTTCTATGAGAAACATGATGAATACTGAAAATAAACAGCAGCAGCATATAAATTCAAGTGGGCTATTCAAAGGTCTAAAGAAAGAAAGAGCTTGTGCAAAATCTTTTCAAAAGGAAGAAGTTCTCTGAGTTTGGGATCATTTTTCTCAAACAGTGCTGTTCTACTAAGACAGGTGTTTGGAGGCAGTGATGGGCTGGATGTGGGCCAATAAACTGAAAATAAATCCTGAAAAGACTGAGATGTTATGTGTTCCAGATTCTCAAGTACAGGACATATGAAGACAGTCTGTTCTGGATGGGGTTGCCCTCCCCTGGAAAGAGCAGGATTGCAGCTTAAGGTTACTCCTCGATCCAGCATTGTCACTTGAGGCCCAGGTGGCCTTGGTGGCTAGGAACAGGAATGGAATGGTCTGTCAATTTTGGTTCTCTCAGTTTCTCATTTTTCTAATCTTAAATTCAATTTTCCGTATTTCTGCAGCAATTTGTGATTTTTTTTAAAAAAAAATCCTCATGAAAATTCTTCAGCAATTTATCCCAATATAATGTTTTTGTATGCTATTATCACAAAGATACTCTCTTTTTTGTGCATACTTTCCCCTAATATATGCATTTTTGTAAGCATTGCTTGGTGAGAGATCTGAATTGCAAAATTCAGATGAGTGTGAATTTCGAAGGATGGCTATGTTTTGGTTCTCATATTGTTTCAGAAAGAATTAATTTGGTACATTAGACTTTAAATGTGAACTGAAATCAATTTCTCCCCCATCCCTAGCTTGGAATGCCAATTTCTAGCTGCAGCTCGTTCACCAGCTACGGTCCCTTTTGGACAGAGACAAACTTAGCCACGGTACTCCATGCTCTGGTAACTTCTGGATTGGACTATTGCAATAGGCTCTGTGTGGAGCTACCCTTGAAGACAACTCGGAAACTTCAACTGGTCCAAAATTCAGCAGCAAGATTACTGGCTGGGGTTTCTTTTAGAACTCATATAACCCCTGTTCTAAAACAGTTGCAAAAGTTGCCAGTTCGTTTCCAGGCCCTATTTAAGATGCTTATGCTTGTGTATAAAGCCCTAAACGACTCAGGTCTCAAATATCTGAGATACTACTTCCTTCCCTACAGACCTTCTTGGGTGTTAAGATCAGCAGATAGCCCATGGTGAAACGTATGACATCCACATGCTTATAACACTGACACATCAATCTGTGGGAGAGATATACAAGTTCTGATTTCAGATGTCATGCAGGAAACACAGAAACAGCCAGGTCACTCATGTTCCCTCTTAGCCATATAGTTCTATGTAATGTTTGAGGTTGCTACATTTGGGGTCAAGAATAGTACGTGCACACCATTATAACTGCCCAGTGACCAAGTACGTTGAGTTTGGATAGCTTTGCATTCAGTAAACACATAACTGGTTTGCAGTTGAATAATTCAAGAAGAAAAATAGAGTTGTTCAGATAAATCTAAAGAGATCAAATGTAAGATGGAGGCAGGCTTTTTCCATTGTGATAAAGAATGAGTTCCCCAAGAAAATTACATCGATAGATATCTCTTTCATTTGTTGTTTTTTTAAGAGTAATGGGTTTTTAAATAAATGAACTTTTGTAAAATAGTGTTGCTTTTATTGCATGTTTATTTTGCTGCTGTTTTAATTCTCCATTTTTTATGTTTTTAATTTATGTTGTATTTTATATTATTTTTGCAGAGGTGACAATCCTTAACTGATAGACTAATCAATTAAAGTTGTAGATGCTAATTGGTATGGGATAATTTTAACTGCTGAAGCTAAGAACTAAAGATACAGTATAGTTGGCGTCTGGTAGATAACTGCAGAATAGAAACAAATATTAAAAGAGAACCTTTCCTTCTTTTGAGGAGTAGCTTTTGTATGTCATCCTGCATACATTTTTGTATGTCATCATCTAAAAAGGCCACCTCTGTTGGAATTTCAGTAATACGCATATATATTTAAATGTAACTGTTTAATTCATTGGGCAGTTTTTATCATAGAAGTTTATAAATACATATGCAAAACAAAAAATAACAATTGTGTATGCAGTTGGCACTATTACTGTACATATCCAATGCTGCAAAGATCACACTTTATGACAAAGATAAAATCATAGTAGCTGCCCAACCTGAGCATAATTCAGTCCCATACACAAAAATTTATAAGATCCCAGAGATTACACTGAGAATGAAGGTGTAGTCAATAGTTGTGGTAGTTGCAGCATGGTGTTGAATGAGATTGTCATTATCTTCAGCATTGCTTTATCTCCTTTTGTTCATGTCAGTACTCTGCCACATTGGGAATTGGGATTAACAGCATCACTTGTATTATTTTGGGCCAATTTCATAAACATACACAAGATAGTATTTGATATATTGATTCTGAAGCTTTCATGTAGGAAAACAGGCATTACTGGAGCATTAAATGGCAGCTGGAAAATGTAGCAATCAATATTTGAGCCATTTCAGTATTTTCTAGCATATACTTTCCACCCTGACTATCCCTGATTGCAGTCTGATATAAGGCATGAGGCTAACCTTTCAGTGTTATTGAACCTTGTAACTTTATATCTACTTTATCTTTAGCATCTGTCATTGTTTCCATGCCCATTTAGAAATGATAGATAAATTTATTTTTTTATCATGGTTATCAAATATCAACCATTCTGCTAGGAGTGAGCACAGTCTCCAGTTTACTCCATTTGTCTGTTCCCCATTTCCACTCACCTCATGTTGGTTTCTTCTTTCTTTTTTCTTCCTGGAAACATAAGCCAATTAAAGTGATATTTCACCAGAACTGATCAAACTCAATTATTTATTTGTATTTCCTTCCTGCTCTTGTTGGCAATTTTGCTGAGGGACTAGATGGAAATCAGATTTAAAACGTTAAAGGCCAAAATGCATATTCAATATCTCATCGTTATTTCATGAAACAAAACTTGCTTCCTAGATTAGAGAGCAATGTGAGAATAGAAAAGAAAAATGTGATAAATACATGATTGATTATCCCAATATGTACTGATAATATTTTCTATGGAAAACTATAGCAAGCAATTTTAATTTTAATCCAGGTATTTGGCCTATGATAGCCATACTTGTTACTTAGAACAGATGTCTTGCCTATAAAAGGTAATGTTCAGTCAGAAGCATATAGTGATTAGTTATTGTTAATGTCCATTGCTATTGTTAAATATTAGGTTAAATAATTCCTTGTGGAAAGACCACATTGCAACTCATCACATAATGTGAGCATTCACACATTCACTGGGACATTGGATAATGGTACTGATTATGGTTTTCATTTTTAAGCAATCTATCGTATATATTAATAGTGAACTTCTGTGACTGTGGATCCTTATTAAGCCAAAATGGCATCACTCTCATTTCATCCAGAAAGCTCAGGAGAATCCCATAGTTTGCAAAAGTACCAAAAAGTGAGAGTGGGTTTGCCTTCACCCCCTCCTTCTATACAAGAGATGACTTAGGAACTAGACTCCTGCAGGGAAGGGTGGCTGTGGGTGATCACATGGGGATGACCTGGCCAATGAGGATGGAAGCAGGAGCTTGCTTTATAAGCTTGCTCCACCCCCAACCATTCTTCCTCCTTGTTTTGTTGTGCCCTCCCACCCTCCCTATATGCAGTGTGGGCTTTGCCAGTCACCTGTGAAGGAACTAAGTAGGATTTTTGGGGTGGGGTTCCTTGATTAGGATCCTTCCTTTTTCACCAACTTCACACTGCTGGGATGAGTTCAGTTGGCTCCAGGAGTGGTGTGGTTGGTTGCCCAGCATGGGCATGGAGTTTAGGCAGGTGAGGAAGGTGGGGAAAAATCAGTAGATATCCTGAGGTATTATTGGGTTGAGGGCACCCTTTAGGGATCTGCCAGTGCTTTATACCTGGGGAAACCTGAGAGGGTGCCCATAGACATGACACACACAATTTGGGTAAATGTGGGTTTAGTGGGGCTTGGCTGCACAAGTTGGGTTCATTCCTAATGTTTGCCTGGCAAGGATGGAGCGCTTTCTTCCCCATCCTTTGCTGGGGAGCCATAGCCTGTGTCTCTAGCACACGCCTAAGGATCTGGAGGCTACTTCCCTACCAGCATTAATTAACTTTCTCACCTGCCCATGCCTTCTGAATTTGGTTAATTTGGTTAATTGGTCTGCAGTTTTTCCATATATTTTAATAACTATAACCTTATTCTAATGCTTTGTCTCACAAGTCTTTGTGGATGTGGGGGCAAAGGGTCATCGGCAACAGATTTCACAGAAAGGGAAAATATGAATTAAATGAGGGAAAAAAATACAGGCAGGCCTTTTGATGACAATGACATCATGTAAATGCTGCTAAAAACTTGCATGCTTGAGGAGCATAGATCCCACAATAATCAGCTATCTCTGGAAACACCCTTCATGCTTAAAAGCCAGCAACTTTTTTGTTACTTTCGGCAGCATCCAACTAACTCTTTCTGTCAGTGCAGGGATTAGCACTAGTGCAACAGAACTTCCCTCCTCCTCCCCCTGCATGTCACCTAAATCTGCTCTGGGGGTTACCCCAACCCTCCGGAGGGAGCAGATTTGGGGAGGGCTCAGGAAGTGTGCAGGGAGAGGAGAGGGTGGAAGTTCCATTGTGCAAGCAGTAATCCTTGCGCTTACAGAACAAATTCATTGCATACTTTCCATCATTTTTGAAGTTCAGTGCCTCAGGCTGCTGTGTGCCTAGTGGGTGAAGCTTCCTAGGACCTAAGTGGATGATTTCATTCTCACCCTCTCCTCACATTTTAAGGTGTACATAGACATTTCTTTTTGCATTTTGGCAGGTGCGAGGGAGAGTAGAATTTGAGCCATCGCATCTCCCCATTGTAAACACATGTGAATTTAAACAGAATGTAATTTGCCTTTTTAGTTACACCATAATCTTAACACTTGTGGAGCAAGCAAAATTTAATTAGTTTTTAGGGAATATCATTTTATAATATTTTGTTTGCTGTTTGTATCCTTGGTATATTCTGTTTATATGTACGTATTTTATATTTTCTCCGTTCAGTTTACATGTTGATTGCTATTTCAAAATGTAATAATATGCTGGAGACCTCATTAAAAATAAATAACAACCTAAAGATACCCTATAGTACAGTTTTTCATATTTTAAATTATGGGCATCACATATCATTTGTTTGTTTTCTCTAGTGCTTCTTTTTCTCTGAACACCACAAATTAATCGTGCTGCAATTATTATGTTTATTTTATGCTGTTGAGATAGTGGTCATGGACTATAACTCCTGAGCAGTGTTACAAACTTTGCTGTACCATACATCACTTCACTTCAGTGGCATTACATTATGTAAAGAGAGAGTTAGGCCAATTCTATATATAAGGCACTGCTCTGTGGTAAAGATGTACTGTCCAAAAGCTGCTGCCCTGCTAATATAACATTCCTTTGTTCTTCTTTTCCCCGCTCTAATGTGTCTTCAGTGAATCTTATTTTTTCCATGTTATCAGGCAGAAAATGCCTTCCGGAAACTTAATACACCACATTTCTGAACATTATTTTATCATATTGGAGATTCATCTGGTGCCCTGTGGGTGCCAGTTTCATGTATGTTACGTGGATATTTGTGGACAATTTTGTTCTAACTTGAATTATGGACGAGAGATTCTGTTATCATATTGAAGGAAGCCTAAAGGCAAGCTAGAAAAATATGGAAGATTAGAGCTGGCACTGGATGGTCAGGAATTGATCGACAGCATATAATGTGGTTTCATAAAGCCATCCTAGTAGCTAAATGCCTGTCCCTTTGACATGGAAAATCAAAGTAGTCCCCCAAGTATGCCCAGGACCTGTTGGTCCAAGCAACATATGATATAAACAGCGTTATGGAGGAAGCAGGACAATGAGGATAAATTCCCACAAGTATGGGATGTCTCTTAGAACTATGTGCCAGCTGAGAAGGATAACCATGAGAAACGGGAATATAAATGGAATGTTTTTATTTTTAGTTTGAGATATATAGTGTCTGCAACTGTGTGCATATAGATATAGATAGTGTGTGTGTGTGTGTACACACACACACACACCACATTTA
Source organism: Rhineura floridana (assembly GCF_030035675.1). NCBI lineage: Eukaryota > Metazoa > Chordata > Lepidosauria > Squamata > Rhineuridae > Rhineura > Rhineura floridana. Next base: position 127,428,762 of record NC_084484.1, on the reverse strand, counting down.
TATATAATCTGTGTGTGTATATGTACACACACCTTTCGTTGCTAATTTTATTTTAATTAATAAATTAAGAGAATTTTGGAGAGGGGGTGTACCAGGAACATGACACAAATGTTTCTCTTTTTAGTAGTTCATGCAAAAGTTGCTGAACATCTGTTGACAACTTTAAAATATAAATAACAAAGGAAGAAAGATGGCAGATCCCTAGTAAACTAGAAAAATGCTTCTTGTTTGTTATTAAGCATGTGAATGGAATCCCTCAGAACCTTATAAAGGCAGTTATTTAATATTAAGCTCAGAAGACACTCTGGCCACAATAACAGCAGAGTTAGGTGCACTTAAGCCTATCAGTTTCAATGTTGCTGCATTATGGCCTCTGGGTAGAAAAGAGTGGTTTTATGCACACACAGATTAGATAGACAGATACATGTGCACGCACACACACACACACACAAGGCATCATCCTAAGAGGAGGTGCTGAGCTGCCATTCCTACTGACTTTGCTCGCAGTGGAGGATATGACGTTGCTCTTAGGGTCACTTAACACTTGAAATTTCCCTGTACAGGTGAAGATCAAAGCACATGTATACCATAACATGTCAAGATCATGCTCACACTCATTTTACCACATGTACAGTGCGTTTCTCAGATATAGATATATTGCAAGACATACTCATGCAAGAACTTTAGAAGTTATGGTCTGCAGAAATATATGTGTGAGTTTGTTTTTCCATTTTATGCCTGGAAAAAGAAAGCACTATGTGTGAAGTAACCTAAACACTTCCTAAATAGTTTGCCAAATGCAGGTTAACAGCTTTTTTTCTCCCAGCTTCATTAGTTTGAGGTAATTTGTGCAACTGCATTAAATAAAAGGATATTAAGAACTAATTTCCAAACTAATCAAACAGCAGGAGCCTGTTTCAGGTTTGCAAATATAAAAGTGAAGAGTTAATTTTCATTTTCTTTTACCCACAGGTCTACCCACGGATAGCGCCGGCATTTTGGCACTACCTGCGGGTAGAAGTGAGTAGCAGGCATTTGAATACGCCCACATCTATATGTTATGCTTTCTTAGTCCTTATTGAAATCCTAATTTGTCCATTATTCAAATTATATAATTGCCATTTTTGCTGCCATTTGCTTTGTATGTAGTTTTGTACTAATTTCATATTATTTTGTCTCCAGTGTAATTACTAACACAATTCACAAGGACACAGTTCTCACCATATGAAAGATAACACAACATTTCTTAAGATGTTTCTAAGTGTAGGTTGTGCCATACATCATGGAACAGCTGTCACCCCTTTATGAACACACTTTTACATTCATAAGAATTTAGTTTTTAAGACAGTTATTACGCAGCTTTCACGACTCAACCTGACATCATTTTTCCCCTCTTTTGTCCCTCAGGAGCATGAGCAGCTCAGCTATTCCTCCACAAGGTCAAAGGCTCCAAGTGTTATCGTCACAGGTCTCAAACCAGCCACCAAGTACATATTTCATATCAGAGTCAGGACGGCAACAGGATACAGCGGCTATAGCCAGAAGTTTGAATTTGAAACTGGAGATGAAAGTAAGTCTTGATCAAAGACACAGAATGGTGGCATGTACGACAGAAGTGACAAAAGCATCACATAGCTAGGCATTGGGAGTATTAGGTCTAAATTCCATCACAGACACATTGGGTCTTTTAAATATATATAAAGCACTATAAATGTGCGTTTTCTTTTTTTAAAAATGACTTCATAATACTCTCCAGCTCCTTCTTAGTTTTTTCTTCAGCTTTTATTTTTGAAGTTCCTAAGTTTTAGGAATTCACCAGTTATGGCAAAGTATTCTCCAAGAGAGTCTAAGCTTTTACACTCTTGAATAGAGATATATAAGCATCCTGTTGCTTGCCCTGAAATAGACTGAGCCATTGCAAATGTTGAAAACAAATGCTTGCAAAAGTTCAAGGTTTTTGCGAGACTTTGATTTGAACTCTTCTGAAAAACTCAGAGGGCATTTTGCTGCCACTGTCAGACCCCCACCTGTGGTCTGGTCTTGTAATGGATCTCTCCCACTGACCCCAGCACAGGTCTCTCATGATCTCACTACTAGGCACCACCACCTGACACTCTGTAATGCAATACTGACCTGAGACTGCGCCTTAGTCTCCTCTACAGATTGCTACATAGTGTCTGGGTGCACTTACAGGCCACAACCCCCCTGTATCTTTCTGCCTTTAAAGATTACAGCCCTGGGTTGCTTTGGATACCTGGTGCTGTTACACTTACCCTTCATCGTTGCCACCATTGATACTGTTCCCAGCTTTGGTATTTGCTCTGCCAACCCTTCTGGTCTGTAATATCCCAGCCAAGGATCAGGCGTGTTGTTAAACCAAAACTATTTATTTATTAACACAAGGAATAAACAAGATTACTTTAAGTTCGTTCAACATGCATGGTTATATATAACAGTTTTTTCTTTATATCTCTTAGTCCTAAAACCTGCCTCACTACCAGCCTAAACACAAATCCACCCCTCCAAAACCCAGAAGCAACAACCAACAAAACCCACCCTCTCCAACTGTCATTCTCTCATTTATACCTTCATTCACCCAGACGCTCAGCCAATTACAACTCAGCATTTCTCAACTTTCCAACCCATGTACTCCCCCCTCTCACTCTCTCTGCTTACCACGTTTACCCTACAGAACTGACACTTACCATAATTACTGTACAACATTTACAGGGGCATCACAGCCACCACTTCTCCTTTCTCCTGCCCTATAGACCCAGCAACTTACCTTGGGAAAACATGGGAAGACAGGGGTGGAAGGCACTCTCAGGCCCCAGCAGATTGTTCTTTCCTGTTGGGAAATGGAATTGGAACTACCAATGCCAGAATCCCTAGTGGGAAACTGATTCTATCCACAAGCAGCATTTTTACTATAAGAACACTGTATATCTGGGATGGACAGTCGTTAGACTGGTGCACACAAGTCTGTGCTGTGAGGATTGCACACCATTCCTGCAAGTCCTTAAAACGGCCTAGAACCTCTTAGCGTTCTGTAATGGAAACCATTATGTCTGCTTCATGGAACTGTATACACAACATACAGTATGAAAGGAGCGAACCAGTTATTTAGATCAATTCTACATCCTAAGGCAGACTGCCTTTACCTAAAAGATCCTCACTGGTCCCTGTAAGAAGAATCAAGTCAAAGTATGCTTCATATATAAACTTGTGAGAAACAGATCTGAGAACAGAAGTAATGTAAGGACTAGGTCACAACCTATGACTATAACATGTGAGCTACCTTAAGCATCCTATACTTCGTGGCTACACTACTCAGCGGGTATGTGTAGAGAGAATCTCCATCATGCAGTCAGTTTCCATGACAGCTTCATTTGCCACCAAGAACATCTGTAATTCGCATGAAAATTCCACACACAATGAGGGCATCACATGTGGCGAACTACTCAGTACATGACAGCAGCTGCATACAATAGTTACCATGATGACTGACCACAAGAAAATCCAGACTGTGCATCACCATATGATAAATGCAAGGCTGTGTTTGTAGACAGCTAATACACATATAGAACCTCATATAATTTTCCCTCTTTAATGCATCACCCATCCACAATAGAAACCCATCCACAATAAATTCATTGGGATTTCAAACAATTTAGTTTGCAATATATGGAAATAAACCATATAGTACTGCCTTCAAGTCGATTCCGACTTATGGCGACACTATGAATAGGGTTTCATGAGGCTGAGAAGCAGTGATTGGCCCAAGGTCACCCAGTGAGCTTCATGGCAATGTGGGGATTCGAACCCTGGTCTCCCTGGCCATAGTCCAACACCTTAACCGCTACACACACTAATCAGTGGAACTTATTTCTAAGTTTATTGGGTTGATAATTGGTTTGATGCACTGTTAATGGTCCTGCCTTCAAAATGAAGTTTTTTTTAAAGATTAACTTCAGGTGGATAGTGATATTATTCTGCTGTAAGTGAAATTATAGTGATATTATTATGCTATGAGGGAAAACAGCCTAAATGCCTTCTAAGAAATACAGTTTTATGCTTGTTTATTTCCTTAAGAATTGTAAGAGAAATGCATATGATGACAAGCTATCCAAACTGCAGACCTACACAGAAAACCTGTGCAATTGAAAAATTTGCTTAAAACTAATTATAACTAACTATAGAGGAATTATAATAGGAGAATTATAGACCCAAAAAGGAAAGCTAGCAAAACATTACTGTCCAATTAAAGGGTATATGAGGTATATGTGACTTTTTATAATGAACAAATAACTGATGATGCATTTACGCAAACCATAAACACAATCAAGGCATGTAATTGAATGTAGAGTTTTGGCCTGAAGTGACAATGGAAAGTTTTAGCTTTCCTTTCATTATATTCATTAAGCAGTGTTAGTAGAATCATAGAATAGAACAGCTAAAAATAAAAGTGTGTTTAAAATTTAGGCTTTGAAAACATTTATGATGCTGATAGTTATTGCACTGGGTTCCTTGCACTGATGGCTGGTTGTGTAAGACATTCTGAGTTTCATTCATATTGAGTTGCAAACTGAAACAGAGGGAATATTTAGAATTGCTACAAGAATGCAGAAATTGGCTCGTTTCATTAGACCAGGACCCATCTAGTCCAAAGTTCTCTCTCCAGCACTGACAATTGGAGGTCCTCTAGGAATCTCAGAAGTTGCTATTCATGAGATCACCTTGTATCTCCAGCATTTGTTAATCTGATTTCTGTGCAGGAAAATTGCCTTCACACCACATGTGCCCTTTGAGACAAATGCATGTATCTGTATTTCACTATAACTGTCGATGGGCTTCCGTCAGGTATAAATATGCATATATAAAGCATATATAAAGATGTGGCAGCATTTATGAAGGTTTCTACACTGGGGGAGGAGATACCTTTATAGAACAAGTATCTCAGGTAAAAAATGACAACTCTCAGTATCGGATCAAACATATCACTTGTAATATGCAATGATAAGCATCTCACTTAAAGGTCTGTAGATCACAATCTTGCATCTATGCATTGGCCTGTATTGCCCCAGACAAATCGCCCAATGTGATGATTGAAGATAGTTCCTGCTATAAAAGTCATGAACTTGCAGAGACTGGTTATTACTGTAAAATTTGAATATTTGGAAAGGTTTTCATATCATCATTAGCGTGCAATTGTGACTCACTCTAGCAACACTGGGCTCAAATAATTTGTTCTGAGCATGTATGATCATCTCTGATAGTGAATTGGCTTGGTGGAAACAGATCATATTAAGCAATCCTAGGCACAATTACTCAGTAAGTTTCATTATGTTCAACAGGATTTATTCCTAGGTAAGTATGCATACAATTGCAGCCAAAGGCTTGACCTCAGTGGGGCTTACTTCAAAATACACTTGCATAGGATTGAATTGTAAGTAATTGCCATCTCTGGTAAATAGATCTGTTTTTCTTCCACATTCCCAGTAGAATCAATAGTTCATAATATTTCTGCAGAATGAGAGAGGTATGACTATTCACATTATAAATAAAAATTTCTTTTAAGTTATTAGTTATTTTATTTTTACTATTATCATAACATTTTAAAAATCATATGATTTTTAAGATGTTATGATAACAGTAAAAATAAAATATCATAAAATGTTATTATAATGTTAAAATACTAATTATCCCACTTTGGAAAGAACAAATATCAAAAACTTTCCAAGGGCAGCACATACAATGTAGTAAAAACCATAACATATTAATAAAATATAGATACCACAGCAATCAGTTAATCTGTATAAGTCAGTAAGGAACATAAAGTACAATATAATATGCTATAGAAAAGGTTGTGGTTTATTTATTTATTACATTTGTATACCGCCCCATAGCCGAAGCTCTCTGGGCGGTTTACAACAATTAAAAACATTAAAAACAAATATACAAATTTAAAAACATATTTTTTTAACAGCAATTTAAAAACACATGCTGAAATCCCTGAGAGAAGAGGAAAGTCTTGATCGGGCGCCAAAAAGATAATAGTGTTGGTGCTAGGTGCACCACATCAGGAAGATCATTCCATAATTTGGGGGTCACCACTGAGAAGGCCCTTTCCCTTGTTGTCAGACTCCCAGCTTCCCTTGGAGTAGGCACCCGGAGGAGGGCCTCTGATGTTGAGCATAGTGTACGCGTGGGTTCATGTCGGGAGAGGCGTTCCATCAGATATTGTGGTCCTAAGCCGTGTAAAGCTTTATAGGTTAAAACCAGCACCTTGAATCAAGCTCGGAAACATACAGGCAGCCAATGCAAGCGGGCCAGAATCGGTTTTATATGTTTGAACTGTCTGGTCCCTGTTACCAATCTGGCCGCTGCATTTTGCACAAGCTGAAGTTTCTGAACCATCTTCAAAGGCAGCCCCACATTGCAGTAATCTAACTTGGAGGTTACCAGAGCATGGACAACTGAAGTCAGGTTATCCCTGTCCTGATAGGGGCGTACCTGGGCCACCAACTGAAGTTGGTAGAAGGCACTCCATGCCACCGAGGCTACCTGAGCCTCAAATGACAGAGATGGTTCTAGGAGAACCCCCAAGCTATGAACTTGCTCCTTCAGGGGAAGTGCAACCCCATCCAGGACAGGTTGAACATCCACCATCTGGTCAGAAGAACCACCCACTAGCAGCATCTCAGTCTTGTCTGGATTGAGCCTCAGTTTATGTACTAGAGCTCAGCCAGTCCATTGTCGCACATTGACAGCCTCACCTGAAGAAGATGAAAAGGAGAAATAGAGCTGCATGTCATCAGCATACTGATGGCAACACACTCCAAAGATCCGGATGGCCACACCCAGCGGTTTCATGTAGATGTTGAACAGCATGGGGGACAGAACTGACCCCTGCAGCACCCCATACTGGAGAGTCCAGGGTGCCGAGCAATGTTCTCCAAGCACCACCTTCTGGAGGTGACCTGCGAAGTAGGAGCAGAACCACCGCCATGCAGTACCTCCCACTCCCAACTCAGCCAGTCTCCCCAGAAGGATACCATGGTCGATGGTATCGAAAGCCACTGAGAGATCAAGGAGAATCAACCGAGTCACACTCCCCCTGTGTCTCTCCCGACAGAGGTCATCATATAGGACGACCAAGGCTGTTTCCATGCCAAAACCAGGCCTGAAACCTGACTGAAATGGATCCAGATAATCGGTCTCATCAGGGCTGGATTATCCATTAGGCTTAGTAGGCTGAAGCCTAGGGGCCTGGAGCTCTTGGGGCCCCATGGGGCACTGGCCTGAGGGCCTCTGGAGCTACAGGGGGCCCTCCGCTCTCCCTTTGCGATCTGTGGAAGCATCCGTGGACCGCCATTCCTCTGCTTTACCTACCTTTCCGTTGTTTTTTGCGGTGCGCAGATTTGCCATCAATAAAGATGGCGGCTGCAGTTTCCTTAAGGGGCTGAAGCCTCTGCCCCCATCTTGGCTGATGGCATGCATGTGTGCTACATGCGCGCATTGCTGCCATCAACAAAGATGGCGGCAGAGGCTTCTGCTCCTTAGGGAAACCTCGGCTGCCATCTTGAATGATGACAAACCTGCGCGCGCTGCAAAAAACAACTGAAAGGTAGGTGAAGCGTGGGGATAGGGGGCCTCAAACATCAATCAGCCTAGGGGCCCTCCTCAGCTTAATCCGACCCTGGGTCTCATCCAAGAGTGTCTGGAGCTGGCCTGCCACCATTCATTCATGGACCTTGCCCAGAAATGGAACATTTGCCACCAGCCTATAGTTATTAAGATTTTCTGGGTCCAGGGAGGGTCTCTTCAGGAGTGGTCTCACTACTGCCTCTTTCAGGCAGTCAGGGACCACCCCCTCTCGCAGAGAGGCATTAATCACTTCCCTGGCCCAGCCGGCTGTTCCATCCCTACTAGCTTTTATTAGCCAAGAAGGGCAAGGATCCACACAGAAGTGGTTGCAGGAACCTGTCCAAGCACCTTGTTGACATCCTCAAGCTGTACCAACTGAAACTTGTGCAAAAAATCGGGACAAGGCTGTGCTCTGGATAGCTCGCTTGATTCACCTGCTATAATCCTGGAGTCTAAGTCCTGGCAGATGCTAAAGGTTTTATCCTAGAAGTGCCTAGCAAATTCATTACAGCGGGTCTCAGATGGATCTACCATCCTTGGGGCCAGTGTGTAATAGTCCCTGGACAATTCTGAAGAGCTCCACTGGGTGGCAGATTGATGATTTGACAGTGGCAGCAAAATATTCTTTTTTTGCTGCCCTCACTGCCCCTAAATACAGCTTACCATAGGCACTTACCAGTGTATAATTGCATCCACTAGGAGTTCGTCTCCATCTGCACTCAAGCCATCTCCTATATTGTTTCATCGCTCTCAGCTTTGGGGTATACCATGGAGCCATATGAGCTCTACACAGGAGAGGGCGCTCAGGAGCAATCATGTCAACCGCCCGGGTCATTTCTGTATTCCACAGTTCAACCAGGGTTTCAATGGGAGCGCCAGCCCTATCAGCCGGAAAACTCCCCAGAGCCCTTTGGAAACCATCCGGATCCATTAGTCTCTGGGGGCGGACCAACTTAATAGGTCCCCCACCCTTGCAGAGGGGAAAAGCCACTGTAAGTCTAAACTTCAGCAAGTAGTGATCTGTCCATGACAGAGGGACTGATGTAAGCCCCCCCCATTCAGATCACCATCTCCATGTCCAGTTGCAAAAACCAAGTCTAGAGTATGCCCTGCTACATGTGTTAGGCCAATGGCATATTGGGACAGTCCCATGGTTGTCATGGAGACCATGAAATCCTGAGTCACCCTGGATAAGGTGGCCTCAGCATGGATGTTCACATCCCCCAGAACTAACAGTCTGGGGGATCTCAACAGTACACTTGAGACCACCTCCGTCACCTTAGCTAGGGAGTCTGTTGGGCAACGGGGTGGGCGGTACACCAACAGAATCCTCAATCTGTCCCATTGACCCAACACAAGGTGCAAACACTCCAGACCAGTAGTAACATGGACAGGGTGCTTGCAGAGGGAGATGGAGCTCCTATAGTCCACAGCAACCCCCCTCTCCCCGCCCTCAGGTCTACCCTGATGCTGAACCAGGTATCCTGGCGGACATAGCTGGGAGAGACTGACTCCTCCCTGCTCACCCACCCAGGTCTCGGTTATACATGCCACATTGGCTGCCTCATCCTCAATTAAATAATGATCTTACTATGCACCGATCTGGCATTTAGCAGCAGCATCCGGAGGCCTGAGAGTTGGCTGATAGGGCAACCAACAAACCTGCGGTTGTGGAGAGGACCGGAACAAGGCACAGTTATTAACTGCCTGTGCCGTGTTCCCCTTACATGGCAAGTCCTCCTCACAACGCCTTATCTCCCTCTACCCATCACTACACTAATTGGGGGGCCCTCAAATCTCCCCACTTGGCTCTGAGTCCTCTCTCCCAGGCCCATGACTCAAGACCCACAAAAAGCTACACAATCTGCAAAGCGAGAACCACCTCAACGAGCCAGCTTATGTATCCCCTCCAGGGAAGGGACAGGTGGACGATATCAGCAACAGCTGGCTGAGTACCTGGGGGCCTGGTCCTGCAAGGCGTGACCCCCGCAGAGCAGAAGTCCAATACGGAGAAGGTGGTGGTATCCAAGCAGCAGCAAGCAAGCAGGCAGGCAGCAGCAGCAGCAGCAGCAGCAAACGGCTCTCCTTCTCCCCTGGGCGATGGTGGTCCCCTTCCTCCTGCAGGCACTGAGTCTAAATGCTGCTTGGCCCCTTACTGGGTGATTTCTGTGATATGCTTTTTCCAGTCTCCTAGGCTGAATGGGATCTGTGCTGCTTCAATTATGTAGGAAGAAATTAGATACATCATTACGAGGAGCACCCAGAAATTTTGGAATGGTTATTAATGGTGGTGCATGAAGCAGAAAGAGGACTGTCTGACCCTGCAGGAGCAATTAAAAAAAGGTTTTTATATTATGTGAGTACTCAGAGATGTAAAGGTAAAGGTGTCCCCGCACTTGTAGCGTGAGTTGTTTCCGACTCTTAGGGTGATGTCTTGCGACATTTTACTAGGCAGACCGTATATATGGGGTGGGATTGCCAGTTCCTTCCCTGGCCTTTCTTTACCCCCCAGCATATGCCAGGTACTCATTTTACCGACCACAGATGGATGGAAGGCTGAGTGGACCTCGACCCCTTTTACCGGAGATTCGACTTCCTCCTTTCATTGGAATTGAACTCCGGCTGTGAGCAGAGCTTTCAGCTGCGTTACCGCCGCTTACCACTCTGTGCCATGGAGGATCTTCACTCAGAGATGTAGTAATGCATAAAATATCTTTTGAAATAATCTGTAATCAGTAACAGGTTTAAAGATTTAACTAGGACAGGGCCCTGACAAAATCTGATTTTACTAAACTACTGAGATTAGGGCTGGGCTGAATGTGTTAGCTCACCCAAATACCATAGCTTGGCTGGGTTGAAAACCCTCCCAGAGATTGGGAGTGGTAGGCAGACATTCCAGTGGGGGAATCAGACTTTCAGTGGAGAAGAATTAGTTAGCTTACAATTACAAGATGGTCTGAGAGCTTTTAATTTATTTCTAAAAAAAAGTAAAGGTAAAACACTCCAAGCACCTAGTAGTCATGACCTCCGCTACAGGTTTTCAAAATATGGCTGAAAATGGGAATGATTCTGTAAGATGATACAGTGTCATTTTCAGAAGCACTGCTTGGAAAAATGATGGCTGCCTTCATGGCAGGGGGGCTCCATATAATCCTAAGTGAAATGCCCAACAAATTGCCAAAATGTGTATGGAAATGTGGCCATAAAGATGAGTTGTACCTGAGCAGATACTCAAGTACAAGCCCCAAGTTGTCTTCCTAGCTGGATTTGGACCATGTTTATTTCCTTTGGCCCATTCTTTTCCCTATCTCCATTCCATGAGGTCCTTCCCTCTAGTACTGCTTCCCAAATCCTACACTGCCATTCTATTATATTTCCTGACTAAGAGTGCGTTAAATTGTCCTCATTCAAATTCCTTCTCACATTTTGGACTCTTGTTTCCAAATTGGAACTGATGCCCTAGGAGTCCATGTTGTTTTATTTCTGAATGTTGTACACAAAATTGCCAGGTTTTCATATTTTTCAATTCTTCCATGTCTTTCCCTTCTCCTATATTACCTGTGTACACATGTGCATTGCTAAGACATTAGAAAAAAGCAAACTTGTTGTGATTGTAGACAAAGTTGTATCAATATTCATTTTGTCTGGGTACATCTGAAAACACTCCATAAAAATAATCTTGATGTATGAACACATCAAAAATATTTTTATAGTGTTTTGTAACTGTACAGATGAGTAACACAAGGAGAGGGAAATATTTTTTACTGTGAATTGTGTTTTATATTTTATTGTTTATGTGAACTGCCCAAAGAACTTACTTGGATGAGCAGTACACAAATGAAATAAATAAATTAAAATGACCTGAAGGAATTGAAAGTTTCAGCAAGCTGCATGTACTCCAATTCTCCTGTTTATTGTAGAGAGAGTCCTAGTTTAACTGGGATTAGGAAGAGTGGAACACAGCAAAGTAAATTTCCAGAACAATAAGGGAATAGAATGTGGGATTCCTGACAGTGCTGCTGGCAGTTGCTGTGTTGGTTTGTCACTAATCTCTATATGCCTACATTCTTTGCTTCCAGGCCTTGTAAGCATTGCAGATTTTACCTTCTTCCTCCAGTGTGAACTGTTTTGATTACTAGGCACGAAACTATATCTGAGATAAGAGTGGGGATTAGAGTTGTTACAAAGGCACTGATGAGTTTGTCTCTGTAGTTCCTGGAAAAGGAAGGTTTGGGAGGTTGAGGTTCTCTTCCACATAACAGGTACAGGTTCCCCAAACACAGTCAATTACTTTTGCCTCCTTCTCAGCTTTCTTATCATGACTTTTCTGTCCTTCCTAGCAAAGATTTTCAAGGCAAGAAAGCAGACAGACCTACACAGGTTTAGGACATACAGCTCTCTCATTTGATTGTAGATGTATGGTGGAATGCACCCAACAGGCTATAGAAATGTGCCCCTTTCCTCATACATTCTTCTCTGTTCTCATACCTCTTTTCATCAACATTTTCTCTGTTATTAATAAAGTTGTTGAGATTACATGGATGTGTTCTCAGAAGACCACAGCACAGGGTCACAAAGAATCAACTATTTTAGAAAACCAAACTATCCACATCTCATAAGGTAGATTGATGTCAGTAATATCCTGTTATAATAACTGAAACTATGGAGAAAGGGATTAGCTAATTGAAGTGACTAACAGATATATATGTTGTTTTACTGTTCTTACTATGAATAGCACAACAAATAGCCTGTGAATAACATGTTGGTTAAAGGACATAAGGATCTGAAAGAATTAATAAGAATATGTGGGGAATTAAAAGGAAGTTGAGTAATTGGAGGGAAGTAAGATTGAGAGGTCAGGAAATGAAACAGAATGTTGCATAGTCTTTTTAGGGAGCACAGAATAACTTAATATCTGAGCACAAATTTGATGAAAAGATTATAAACTTTCAGTCCTGCAGGAATTAGGTATAATAAACAATTTTCAGTCATTGGAGTTTAACAGCAGAGATTGGCATTGTACATCCAGTGAAATTATATTCATATCTGTGTTATGTGCTGTCCTGGGTGTTTTAGTCACCATGAAATGGAGCATTAGATGCCTCCTATATTAAACACACCCACACACAAAACTGGAGCATTCTCCCACCATGTAGAGATACAAAAGCCATTTGTATTTTTTTTTAAATGCAACATTAGTAATTGCTGCAGGACAATAGTTGCTGACCATGCCATCATTTTGGAATCTTTTCATGATTCTCTCTCATGTATTTTTCATTATTTATTTATTTGTTTCTTTGTTTGTTAAATTTATATCACACCCCTCCTCCCAGTAGGAGCACAGGGCGGCAATATTAAAGACTGTCCATATATTTAACACATATTTAACACAATTTTTTTCTAAAGTGAGAATTAAAAGTTATTTATCAGACCTTTGGTACATGCTTTAAAGAAAACCCACATACTTTTTTTCTTTCTGTTGTTTTTAATCGCCTTTGTATCTTTCTAAACTGTTGACAGTTAATTCCCAACCATTAAAGCTCCAGTCCCTGCAGTTTGTAGCTATATGTCTTACAGCTGTTCCCTTTTATCTATCCAGCTGTCTTTCTGTCACTTTCCTATCTTTCACTCTGCTGGAGGGTCTGCTGGCTGATAGATGTCAAATTGCAATAACTAAGGCATGTAGCTAACAGACAAAATTGAGCTGGTAATAGGGTGCCAGCTCACAGATGGCTGAATGCTCAACCTGTTAAAGAAAAATCCTTGCACCCTTTAAATTAAGTTCAAGTCACCTTTTTCATGCTGTACAGTAAAAAAACAGGAGACATCCAAAGCTTGTGAAAAGGAAAAGGTCTGCTGTCTCCTGGTTGCATGTGGACTAATTACACAGTAATTCACTACCAGTCCTCGTGTATATTTTCTCACTGCTGGAGATGTACATGATGTCTTCAAATTTTTAGTCGTGGGGTTCAGTATGAAATGAAGCCTGGTCATACTGCTGATTTTCCTAAAATGGTTATGTATTTAAAAAAAATTTTTTTTGGTCATTTATATAGAGCAACTTGTAATCCACTAAACTGAACACAACTCACCAACCATGTCCTCCGGCTATAAAGTGTCATGGGCTTCAAACCTGGGACTGGGACCCTGACACTTTTCTCTGCAGCTTGCAGAAGCTACCCGTCTGCCCTCTGTGGTGCTGCAGCATTACCATTGCACAAGATAAGGGGATGGGACTGCAGCTATGCAAGGTACAAGTGACATGAGGGGCCAGTAGGTTTCTAATGGGTCCTATAAAGCTGTCCTGACTCCTCAGTTCAAGCTGCATTTGGACTATCCATCCTCACTCACTTGACTTCTTGCTTAGCTCCAGACCATCAACCCTTCCAGTGATCCTATTTTGTAGTCCCAGACAGGTAGGAAAACCAACATATATGGCTGGTTGTCTCTGTTTGCCTTAGTTGTTCAGGCCTGGGACAGAGTTATGACAATTAGTAGATTTAATGTTAAATGATATTATATTTGATATTATTATGAGAGTGTTGGTGGAATTAAGAACATAAAAAGAGCCTGCTGGATCAGTCAGTGGCCCATCTAGTTCAGCATCCTGTTCTCACAGTGGCCAACCAGATGCCCATGGGAAGCTTGCAAGCAGGACTGTAGCACAAAAGCACCCTCCCCCCCCATGTGCAGTTTCCAGCAACTGGTATTCAGAAGCATATTGTTTACAACTGTGGAGGCAGAACATAGCCATTGTGGCTAGTAGCCTTTGATACCGTTATCCTCCATGAATTTGTCTAATCCTTTTTAAAGCACTCCAAGTTGGTGGCTGTCACTGCCTCTTCTGGGAGCGAGTTCCATCATTAACTATACACTGTGTGAAGAAGTACTTTCTTTTATCTGTCCTGAAACTTTCAGTATTCAGCTTCATTGGATGTCCATGAACTTCTATCATGTCATCTCTTACCCACCCTTTCTCTAAACTTAAAAGCCTCAAATGCTGCAACCTTTCCTCATAGGCTCATAGGGGAGTTCCTCTATGGGAAGGAAAATGCTCTTAACCAGCAAGGCTTGTGTTGTGTTCAGAGTTCATACTGTGGATTTTTTCTAGATAGAATCATAATGATGATGAATAGGTAAATCCCTAGTCCACTCATTTATTTATTTATTTGTTTGTTTATTTGTTATTTGATTTATATCCCGCCCTTCCTCCCAGCAGTGGCCCAGGGCGGCACACTGTTTGGGAAGGAGAAGAAGGAGATTTGAGTGATGACTCTAATCTTTTCACTGTAGTGTTTCTCCCTAGGCCAGTAAAACAAATAATCACCTATACTTTTTTTCCACAGAGAATATCAACAGATAAATTAAATTCAAAACAAATGCACAATGACAGACTTACTTGGGGCAAATTGGAACTTTGGTGGTACCTGAAGGACTGCCTTTTCCCACATGAACTTTCCATATAAGCTGTGCCCGTCCCATCCTTTATTAATTGGATTAAGGGGGCATGTTAAGCATTGCGGTAACATCTTTGCTTGAGTAGCCATGCTGCTTTGTTCCTTGTAGTGATGTTAGATCTTGTAAGCTGTATGTTCAAGTTGTGTGCTAAACTATGGATTAAAGCCCTTGGCAATAATCAAGTCGAGAATTGAGTGTGATTCTATTGGTGGGAACCAGGACAGTGTGAATGTAGGAACTGAATTGGTGACTATTTGCATGTGTGATTTCAATTAGAAAAGCAACTACAATTTCTATTAAGCTCTAATAGACTGTTAATGATTCAAACCTTTTGACAGTTAGTTGCCTGATAGCTCATATAGCTCATCTGCCCCAATCTCAAGATCTAGTCTTATATAGTCTTTGGAAACTGCTTCATACAAGCAAGGGTGTAGTCATCCCAGGTCGAGGAATCTTAGTTTTTGTGGGAAGCAGGGTCCCTCTGTCTCCAGTGACCTTTCCTGCTGATTGAGACCAATCAGAGTCAGACTGAACACTCTTTTCAGTAGCTTACACTCCCTTTTTATGCTGATTGGTTCCTTCTGTTGTGGGAGAAGGTGCATGCGAGAAGGACTGAAGAGTGTGGAGATGACAAGGCAGAGAAAGAAAGCAAGGGAAAGTGGGGAAGGAGGGAGGAAGGAGGGAGGAGGGAAGGAAGGAGGGAAGGAAGGAGGGAAGGAAGGAGGGAAGGAAGGAGGGAAGGAAGGGAGGGAAGGAAGGAGGGAAGGAAGGGAGGAAGGAGGGAGGGAGGGAAGGAAGGGAGGAAGGAAGGAGGGAGGGAAGGGAGGGAGGGAGGAAGGAGGGAGGGAAGGGAGGGAGGGAGGAAGGAAGGAAGAAGGGAGGGAAGGGAGGGAAGGGAGGGAGGAAGGAAGGAGGGAGGGAAGGGAGGGAGGAAGGAAGGAAGGGAGGGAGGGAGGGAAGGAAGGAAGGAAGGAAGGAAGGAAGGAAGGAAGGAAGGAAGGAGGGAGGGGAGTTTGGTCTCTCTCTCTTTCTCTGCTGTACGGTCTCCAGTTTGTATGTTTAACAAGGATCTTATTCTCAACCCAGCAGCAAAAACAAAAGAGGGAAGATGTGTGGTTTTGTTGGAGCCCAAAGCCAGGAGTAATAGGGGGGGAGGGAAAGAAAGAAAAATATGTTTTTTGGGGGGACAAAGTGTGTGTGTGTGAGAGAGAGAGAGATACATCGTAAGGTGAAATGCAATGGATATGCGTAACAGTGTATGTGTGTGGTGCAGCCAACACCAGAGGTTAGGATCAAGAATTTCCATGCTTAAGTTTCCTCCTAAAACTCAAAAGCTCTGTCCAAATGCGGTTACTCTGAGTCTTAGTATGGCAACCAAGAATGGAAACTTAGCAAACGAAGTTCCTTACCTTAGAGCAGCCAATGGCTGAGGCTGATGGGAGTTGTGGTCCAACAACATCTGGAGGCACACCGGTTGAGAAAGGCTGCCTTAGAGCATCTTAGTATATTTTCCCATGTATGTACACAGAGAATGGTAGATCTGACTGAAAGGCAACACATGGAGACTCTGCTTATCGTTATCATGCATCACTAAGAGAAAGTACTCCAAACAAGTAAGAGACTAAAAGCTCATTTTACTGTATAATCTTAGAAGGTTGTATAATCTTAGAAGGAGATGTGGCTGGGGGACGGAACTTGGCTGTGTGAGGGGGCATGGCATCACTATCATGAAGGGACCCTACACTTCTGAATTTCCCATAACACCACTGCATTCAAGTAACAATAAGTAATAATAATAATAATAATAAGTGCCAACAATACTTAAGTCAGCCACTGATGTGACAAATCACAAATATTCTAGTCAACTTTACTCCAGGCAACCTACTTTTTTATTCCAGTTATTTATTAGTCATTTTCAGAGCAAAGCTCTCACAAAGTGACATACAGAAAGAAATAAAATAAAGAGAAAATCAGACAGAGTATGAAGCATTGAGTAGATACAGACACAGAAGATAAACTTTACATCACCCAAATTATTTTAAGGGAAGGCAAAAGTAAAAAGGGTTTTAAGGCTTTCTTGAATGCCAGAAGCAAATGTTACCTGGAATACTAACCTACAGTAAAATTCTGCTTTGCTTTCATTACTATAAACTAGTCATCATATCTATCTACAAAAATTAAATGCTCAGGTAGCAAATTTCTGCATTAGACACATAATTTGCAGTGAATATTATTAGAAATATGTGACTTAATTTGTTCTTTCATTCATTCATTCATAACATTTGTTGACTGCCCAATCCACAAAGTCCTGCACAGTTTACACAGAGTTCAAACAATTACAATATTGTTACAATTACAATTACAAACCCAGGAGCTTGCATGTGCTTACTAAACACAGTCACCCCAATTCCTTGTTACAAATGTTTTTTTGAAACCACCCAGAGTTTTAAACAATCTCTTCTGCTAGTCTGTGTGGGAACAGAAGTCAATAGTTCTGCTAGACATCTGAAGCTAATTGATTTGCATTTGCAGTTGAGGGGTAAAATAAAACACAGAGACATCAGCTTGGATTGAACAAGGGCCACTTTATTTAAATTATAGCAAACAAAAACCCAATTTAAAGTGACCTGCAGAGGGAAACCTAGGTGCAGAAACTGTCTATAAGCAACTAGTTTGCCACACAGCTCTCGGGCGACCAGCCCCTGCTGGGGCAAGGGCAAGCCCATCTGCTTACCCTTTACCCCGGCCACACCTTGCAGGTGAGTAGGGGGGCCTTCCCACGTCATCCCCACCTGGGGCCGTATAGCCCCTGGGTAGATGAGGATAAGTTGGCCCCAGAAGCTGCCCATATCCTGCCCTCAAGCCATAAAGCCCTGAGAAACAGACCTCTGGAACCGCCAATCACCTCCAAAGGTGCCTAAGGGAGCCACCTAGCTGTCCTTATCTATTTCCCTTCCCACACCAGTGCCGTGTGAGGCATGACCTATTGAATACTTCAATTAGCCAAATAAGCCAAATCAGCCTATTGAACACAACACCCCCGAACCCGAGTCCCTCCCAATCCCATAGTGTGGAGCAGGCAAAAAACCTGCCCGCCAACGAGGGTGGGCAGGATAAAAATTCCTACTTGGCCCCGAAGTGACCCCATAGGCACACCATGAAATAGGGAGGGTGGGGTGGGCGTCGTGCAGCAAAAGAGGAAGGTAGGAGGGGCGGCTGGACTGAAATAGTCCTAAGTCTCAGCTCCTCACGCTGCGCATTGCGCTCGCATCACAGGCGCGATGCGCGACGTTGCCCCATTAAAAGATGGAGGCAGTGACTTCACCCCCATCGGCAACCATGCCCCACTCGTCAGCTGCGTGGCAAGCGGGGCATCATTTGTCTGGAGTCGGTCCTTGATCATTTCTTTTGTACCTATTAATTTCAATAATCAAGTCAAACCTCTTCTTGTGTTGATCTTATCCAAAGAGGGCTGTATCTTCTACTTTTTTCTAAATTATGGCAGTGTGCACTCATCATTTCCTTTTCTTTTTAGTGCTTAAAATGTCTTTTTGCTTTATTTAAAGCAGCTATTCATAGTTTAAAGATTACATTGCATTCCTAGAAACTTCTTTATTACATGCACAGTTACGAATTGTATCATATTTTCTTAGGCTGAATTTTTACAAGTAAAATGAGCAGAACATGATGTGAACTATGAAATTGCTAGAACATTACTAGCTATCTGGAATTTGGGGGATTACTTATTTAGCATTTGATAGAAAGCTTCATCTCCCCACTTTTACAATCACTTCGCATGCTTGACTTCTGCATGAACAGTTTATGACAAAGAACATGAAATGCACTATTGTCATTTATTTATTTATTATTTTATTGCATTTATATACCACCTCATAGCTGAAGCTCTCTGAGCAGTTTACAACAATTAAAAACATTAAAAACAAATATACAAATTTAAAACCATACCAAATTAAAACCCATAAAAACTGATAAGCAAGTTAAAAATGTGCTATTTAAATGCTGTTAAAAATGCCTGGGAGAAGAGGAAAGTCTTGACCTGGCACTGAAAACATTACAGTGTTGGCACCAGGCACATCTCATCAGGGAGATCATTCCATAATTTGGGGGGCACCACTGAGAAGGCCCTCTCCCTTGTTGCCAGCCTCCGAGCTTCCCTTGGAGTAGGCACCCGGAGGAGGACCTTTGATGTTGAACGTAGTGTACAGGATTTGATGCCATCAGCATACCAGGAAATTATTGCCAGACGTATAATGATGGTGTGCATTGCAAATTGGACAGAAATTTTATATTCATTTAATTTTAATTCAATCCTTCTAAATTCAGTGGAAATTAAAAATGAAGGGCAGAATTCTTTAAAAATATAGGGGCAAACTAGACATAGTGCCATTCAATTAGCAATTCCATGAATGGCTTTTTAAAAGTAAATTGCAGGCATGTGTTTGGGGGGGGAGGGGGTGTCCAGATATGGATCATGGTATGGGAAGATCAGGAGGCTTTAATCCTTTGCTCCCCACTATAATCCTGATTTTTATCAGGTCTCCTGTGCCTGCTATTTGTGTTGTAAAAAAAGACTCTTTTTGAAGGAACTCAAGGCAGCATACAATAAAACAATGCAACAAGTAATATTAAGCAAAATTATTCAAAAATCTCTAAAAAATATAACTCCAGTAAGTAGAAATGAAACAGACACTAGAAAGAGCCAAGACTGAGACAACAAACCCACCACCACCATATTTAGGAAATTAATTAAATGATAAAATGGAGTTTTCAAGCAGCAGGAGAACGCCAATAAAAGGGGGGATGCAATTGAAACTATTGGTGCAGGGAGTTCTACATTCTGGTTACCACAGCAGAAAACACCCTCTGCCCAGATTAATCTTGGATTCTACTATCATATTTTTGTTTGCCATCATTAGCCTTGCCATTATCAGTCAATGGAACATATTTTCTAATTTATTGACATATGGACATTGATTAATGTGGTTCACATTAATAGACTGTTAGATTTGGCAGTGGGCCCCAGGTTCAAATTTCTCTGCAAATAATAGGGCTCATTGGACCACTAACTCTTAGTGCAGTCTACCTCACAGGACTGTTGTGAGCATAAAATGTAGACCAGTAGTGGATGGTTTGTTGCATTGCTGCTACTTACCAGGAAACTTTGGTTTGTTGCATTGCTGCCACTTACCAGAATGTAAAGGGGGAGGGACAAGGCAGTGGCAAGTTCAGCATGATGCAACCCCCAATCTGGTACTGATGTAGACCAAAATTATAAATGATGTGTAGATAATGCTACAGTCATATAAATGAAATTATATGTAGCTATTACTATATTGTTTTCAGGAATCAGCAAAAACAAAAGCCTGCTACTTTTCTCTTGCCCTCGGCATCATGCCACTGCCATTTTACTCCAAAAATAAACGTTATTGTTCTGTTATTCCTGAAACACCAATCAAATCATAACAATTGTCATTACTAAAAACTGGTGCATCTGGCTGATAGATTAATGTGATTTCTTCTAAGTAAAACCATTACTCAGAGATTTACTCCTGTGTGTTTCTGTTTCAGCTTCAGATATGGCAGCAGAACAGGGGCAGATTCTTGTTATTGCCACAGCTGCTGTTGGAGGATTCACGCTCCTAGTCATTCTCACTCTTTTCTTCCTCATTACTGGAAGGTAACTAACATTGACATTGTTGCTCATATTTGTGCAGAGCAGTATTTATTTGCTATCTTGTTACATTTATACTCCACCTTTTCATAAAAAATGCAGAGTACATCTATGTTTGACATTATTTATTTATTGTCCCAGTGTTGTGCCAGTGTTGGGGAAACTGGACTATTTGGAATGGGAGGGCGGGTTAGGTCTGAATGGTGATTCCGGACAGCTCTGCATCTCTCTTTACCCACTTCACATAATCTGGAAACATTTCTAGCCTTTTTTCTTAGGCTACCAGTGTACCGCTAGACTACTAGTACCTTCTGCAACCCCAAGCTGGCTCTAAGTGCCAGAGCAAAATGATGAGGTGTCCTCTTGTGTTAACTTTAGAGATGTAACATTTTCAACAGTTCTGAAGCCGGGGGGGGGGAACTCTCTCCCTCTCCTTTTTTCCTCCAGTAAATTTGGAATAAAATGGAAATCTATGCACATTTACATTGTTATCAATGTATGATGAAAGGAAACATTTCTTCGGTGGAATCCAACATTGCACAGTTGTTCTGCTTGTGCAAATGGGAATTCACCTTCCTCTGCTCTCCCCTTCTCATTCAAATGAAGTTGAATGGAGCACATGTGACCAGCATTAAGCGCACACATCTTACAATAAATAAGACATCTGAAGGAGCCCACTAGCAAAATCCTTATTTCAGCCTCACAGGAGAAGGAGATGGAAGGGGTGAGCAAATGAGCTTGACGTTTCACTCGTTCTGGGTTATGCTATCTCATATGTTAGTGGTCCAACGCATGTGTCAGGGCATACTCTAGACCTTATTTTTGCTACTGGACATGGGGATAGTGATCTGGATGTGGGGAGTTTTACATCTCTCCCTTTGTCATGGACAGATCACTGCTTGCTGAAGTTTAGACTTTCAGTAGCCTCTTCCCTCTGCAAGGGTGGGGGACCTATTAAATTGGTCTGCCCCCAGAGACTAATGAATCCTGAAGGTTTTCAAAGGGCTCTAGGGGGTTTTCTGGCTGATAGGACTGGCGCTCCTGTTGAAGCCCTGGTTGATCTGTGGAATACGGAGATGACCCGGGCTGTTGACTCCTGTGCGCCCTCTCCTGTGTAGAGCTCATACAGCTCCTTGGTACACTCCAGAGCTGAGACCAATGAAACAAGATAGGAGGCGGCTTGAGCAGAAATGGAGGCGAACTCCCGACGGATGCAATTATGTGCTGGTTAGTGCTTTTACCAAGCTGTATGTAGGAGCGGTGAGGGCGGCAAAAAAACAACATTTTGCTGCCACCATTAAGTCATCTATTTGCCGCCCAGCGGAGCTTTTCAGAGTGGTCCGTGGGCTACTCCATCTAGACCTTCAGGACACGGTAGAATCATCGGTGGCCCGCTGTAATGAGTTTGCTGAGCACTTCCAGCATAAGATCTTATGCATCTGCTGGGACTTAGACTCCCAATTTATAGCAGCTGATCCTCATGAGGTGTCCGGAGCACAGTCTTGTCATGTTTTATTGGATGAGTTTCAGTTGGTTCAGCTCGAGGACGTGGACAAGGTGCTTGGACAGGTACGTGCAACCACTTCGGTACTGGATCCGTGCCCCTCTTGGCTAATAAAAACTAGCAGGGATGGAACAGTTGACTGGGCCAAGGAACTGATAAACGCCTCTTTACGAGAGGGAGTGGTCCCTGGCCGTATGAAAGAGGCGGTGGTGAGACCACTTCTGAAAAAACCTTCCTTGGACCCAGAAAATTTCAACAGCTACAGACCAGTAGCAAATGTTCCATTCCTAGGCAAGGTCTTGGAACGAGTGGTTGCTAGCCAGCTCCAGGCGCTATTGGATGAAACTGATTATCTAGATCCATTTCAATCGGGTTTTAGGCCTGGTTTTGGCACTGAGACGGCCTTGGTCGCCCTATATGATGACCTATGTCAGGAGAGGGACAGAGGGAGTGTAACTCTGTTGATTCTCCTTGATCTCTCAGCGGCTTTTGATACCATCGACCATGGTATCCTTCTGGGGAGGCTCGCAGAGTTGGGAGTTGGAGGTACTGCTTGGCAGTGGTTCCGCTCCTACTTGGCTGGCCGACTCCAGAAGGTAGTGCTTGGGGAACATTGCTCGACACCGTGGGCTCTCCAATGTGGGTTCCGCAGGGGTCGGTCTTGTCTCCCACGCTTTTTAACATCTACATGAAGCCGTTGGGTGCGGTCATCAGGAGTTTTGGAGTGTGTTGTCATCAGTATGCTGATGACACGCAGCTCTACTTCTCCTTTTCATCTTCTTCAGGTGAAGCTATCGATGTGCTGAACCGTTGCCTGGCCGCGACAATGGACTGGATGAGAGCTAACAAACTGAGGCGCAATCCTAACAAGACTGAGATGCTGTTGGTGGATGGTTTCTCTGATCGGATGGTGGATTCATACCCTATCCTGGATGGGGTTACACTCCCCCTAAAGGAGCAGGTTCGTAGCTTGGGAGTCGTTCTGGACTCTTCCCTTTCACTTGAGGCTCAAGTAGCCTCGGTGGCACGGAATGCATTCTACCAACTTCGGTTGGTAGCCCAGTTACGTCCCTATCTGAGTAAGGAGGACCTTACATCAGTAGTACATGCTCTGGTAACCTCGCGTTTGGACTACTGCAATGCGCTCTATGTAGGGCTGCCTTTGAAGACAGTTTGGAAGCTACAGCTAGTGCAAAATGCGGCTGCCAGATTGCTAACAAGGACCAAGCAGTCCGAGCACATAACACCTGTTCTGGCTCGCTTGCACTGGCTACCAATATGCTTCTGGGCCAGATTCAAAGTGTTGGTATTAACCTATAAAGCCTTATACGGCACGGGACCACGATACCTGTTGGAACGCCTCTCCCGATATGAACTGGCCCGTACACTACGTTCTGCTACGAAGGCCCTCCTCCGGGTTCTGACTCATAAAGAGGCCCGGAGGGTGGTGACAAGATCTAGGGCCTTCTCAGTGGTGGCCCCCGAACTGTGGAACAGTCTCCCTGAGGAGGTGCGCCTGGCACCGACACTGTTATCCTTTCAGCACCAGGTTAAAACCTTCCTCTTTTCCAAAGCATTTCAATTTAAATTAACCTGATTTTCATATTTGTTGTATTGATTTTAGATTGTTCTTATTTTATGTTTTTATTGTATTATATTGTGTATTTTATTGTATTCTTTGTGTTCACCGCCCAGAGAGCTATTGCTAGTCGGGCAGTATATAAGTCTAATAAATAATAATAATAATAATAATAATAATAATAAACCATGGTTTAGCATTACATGGGAACCAGCCCACTGAGTGCTACTATTCTCACTTGACATTACTTTCTTTAAATTTGCAGATATGCTGTAATTAATTTTAACAATACTATTTTAAAAAACTACTTTCAAAAGCATTTACACATCATTCTGAAGTAGAGTATTTTGCATAGTTTTTAATTCCCCACCCCCAAAAAATATTTTTCTCCACTAGAAAAATGGGAGGAGCTCCTCTCCCCTCCCTCCCCCCATTTTAAAATGTATTTTCTGGGCTTTCACATATCTAGATAGCCCTGGGAGACTAGCACCTGATCTTGGGTTCTGCTTCTGCTAGAAGTTTCGTTTTATCTTTTCTGGATGTACCTGGCATCGCTCAAATTATTATACCACTTTTTTGAGTAGCCTATTCTGTGTGGCAGATTAAATCCACATGACCAATTGGTGTCACTTTTCATTTTAAATCATTGGTGTTAATATTTAAAAAGCATTGTGACAGATTAAATAAGATTGTATGTAAATAACTTTACTAACAGACATCAAATAAGATAGATAGGATAAATGCAATCATCAAAGCCACAGACCTTTGAAATGATTTTGTGCAGCAAACAAGCTGAAGTCTCAATTCTGAAGTGTCACTTGAGTGCTTCTTACTTTAGTGGAGAGAGAGTCATCTTTGGATTCCTTCTTGTTTCATCACATTTATTGGATAACATCAAGAACACTGGAAACTATTTTAGCTTTTTAATGTATCCGCATTGAATGGATTCTTTCAATTACTGTATATTCTGGTGTATAAGATGACTTTTTAACCCTGGAAAATCTTCTCCAAAGTCGGGGGTCGTCTTATACGCCGGGTGTCGTCTTATACGCCGGGTGTCATCTTATTAGGGTTGCCATATTGCCTGGATAGCCGGGTTTTACCCGGATTCTAAGCATGCCACCCGGCGCCCGGCTAGCCCCTTAGGTGGCCCGGATTCTCAGCTTTCATTTAAAAAAAAAATAAGTTTCTAGGTGGTGCGGTTCTCGATATATATATAAAAACGTCAGCCCCCCCCCGGTTAAATCTTTTTTTAAACTACTGTATAGCACTTCGTAGCTTTAACCCCGCCCGTTCAGGATTTCAGCCAATCAGTGAAGTGTTTGTTTGGAGGCAGTGTCTGCAAAACTTCATTGCGAGGCCAGAAAATGGTGGTTTCCCCTCCTGTTTATCTGAAAATCTCATAAATTGGGTAGGTATATACATTTCAGTTTTCCCCCCTGTTGTGTGTAGGAGTCAGATCCTGGGCAGTGTTTTGAAAACCTTCCCAATAGTTGCTTTTGGGGGTAAAAACAGTGCTAATCCCATATGTCCAGAGTAAATCCTATTGAATTCAGTAGGAATTACTTTTGAGTAGACATGATTATGAATGTGCTGAAAATCAATGGGACTTTGGAGTGAATGTAAAAAAGAATTATGTTTGTGTTCTCTTTCTGCTCCCCCCCCCCAGTCCTATTTTAAAGCAAGTAGGCAGGGCTTACTTAGGTATTGCAGTTTTTATTCTGTAGGAAACTAATACTGATTTTTAAAAAACTAATACTGATTTTTCTGCAATGACCAATTGGTTTGACAATAAACTATTATATGGGCTGTATGTATTTATACATCTGCAGTGTGTGCGTGTGTGTATGGAGTCTTTCCAACAACCCTGTGAGGTAGGGTTGGAAACCAAGGCAGCTCACAACAAGAAATAAAGCCATTTAAAATCCAATAACCATAAAAACAAGTATAAACAGTTGCAAAACAGTGTAAAGTGGCATGATTCGGAATTTTGGGTTGTGTGAATGAAGTTGCTTATCACTTGAGGTTGCATCTCTGTCCCTGTTTGAGTAAGCCCCATTGAATACGCTGGGACTTGCTTCTGAATAAATAAATTTAGGATTGCACTATAAATATCTTTACAGTTTGTGTAAATAATAAATATATTTGATAGTTATGCTTATATAAATATTTCTTCATTTATCATATTTTTGGTTTTTGGTTAGGAATCCTGACTGGTTGTGAGATGCTTAGTTTTTTGCCTTATAGGAATCTTGTTGTGGTTGGTATGGTATTACATTTAGGAAAGTGTTACTGCCTTCTGTATTTTTTTTTCCTATTTGTATTTCACTTATCTTTAACCTCACTCCATTACAGCCATAGAAGCAACAGCAGCATATGCAAGATAATTAACTCCCATTAGTGATAAGAATAAGAATTTATAATTATTATTTCAATTAAAACAAGAGGCTTATCAATACTTTGAAGAGGACCAGATATTTATTTTCTTTCTGAGCCCAGGACTGGGTCTTTCATGATGCCCGGTGTGTGTGTGGGGGGGGGAGCAGGAGAGTAGTCGATAAGACAGACATCCTGGCATTGATAATCAAATTAGCAAGGTATGTGTGGGGTTGTTGTACACTTCCAGGCTCAGTTTCATTTTGAGTATGGAGGTGGAACCTGTGTAGATGTGGTTATCAAAGGGAGAAGAAATTTTGAGTTAAGCAAAGCTCTGCTTTTATAAAACCTAAGAAGCATACAGTACTTTGAATGTCTGAGTGCCTGCACCAGTGGAATACTGGAGGAACTTGTAAAACTTGCTGCAACAGTATTTAGAACTGAGCATGTGGTGTGAAAGACTCCTTTTCCTAACATTTTGGCTTGTTTTTCTCTGATTGTGTATTTTTATTGTTTTTACTATATTTGTAAGCTGTGCTGAGCTCTGTTTTTAACAGCAAAAGGGCAGGATATAAATTCTCTTAATCAATCAATAAATACTCCATAGTGTTGGAAACTAGAGTCTAGGCATTTAATGTTGCTTTTAAAAAAAGATTTCTCACATCTTTCCCCAGTTTTTGGTGGTAATTCCTAGGCACAAAAACAAAACAACTGGACAATCCAAATATTAATATTTATAAGTTTATAAGTGACAGTTTTCCTGCTAAGTACCTGCATGTCATAAGCAGGGGTAGTCTTATATGGCGAGTATATCCCAAACTCTATATTTTAACTGGAAAAGTTGGGGGTCGTCTTATACGCCCAGTCGTCTTATACGCCGGAATATACGGTACATAAGATATGAATTCTTTTCCTGAAGTTACTTAAACATCAGGATAAAGAGACATGGCAAGACAATTCAGAACAAATACTCAATTTATTATAGAATCTCAAACAAATTTCAAAGTGTAAATTTGAGCTGGTATCCTACAGATGTGTTCTTATTCACCATTTAGAATTGCAATTTGATGTAATGTTGAATCACAAGGCTGCTGATGAGCCTATTCATACTGAAGAGTTATAAGGAGATAAGCACCTGCATCTGTATTTAACTGAATTATTATCTGCTAACAGCAAACAGCTCTGCCAAGTTTTGAATGAATAAAAATATTATGGGGGAATTTAAACTTTTGTGTGATAAGTAGAAGAATTCTGTATTGCTATAGGATTTTTCAAGGTTCAGTGAAGCTGTGCAATGAAGTGAAGCTCCTGTGACATCATGGGATGTTAATGAATATTCTTGTAAGGGAAAAAAATGAAGTTTTTAGCAGAAACTGAATGTTCACAGACCATCCAGCTTCTCTAAAGGAAATTAAAGTTTATTTTGGCTGGGAAAAGCCAAAGGGGAAGCTGCTTGAATAGGTAGGAAGGCTGAAAGATGTGTAGGCCCCATCTGTGCTATATATTTAAAGCAGTATTATACAACTTTAAACAGTCATGGCTTCCTCCAAAGAATCCTGGGAACTGCAGTTTGTTAAGGGTGCTGAGAATGCTTAGGAGACCCCTCTTTGCCCCCACACCCAGAAAGGAGACTCGGGACACAGTCATTTGAACGATGTTATATTTAAAATAGAACAACTTTTTGGACAACATGCAGGCCAAATTAATCAAATTATCCACATTCAATCCATCAGGGCAGGTGAAGCCTTGGCTACCTCTGCAGGGGGGGGACTTCGCTCCCTAGCCCCCTGGGCATGTAACCAGCCACTGACTGAAGCTCCCCCACCAAGAATGAGAAGGAAAACCTCACTCCTTGCTAGACCAGCTTTGGGTGTGCACCCAACCTGCACATCCGGGCCCCGCTGTACTGGCGTTCACCCAAATGCACATGCCAGACCACAAGGAGCACCCCCCCAATTCCAACCCTGGCATCAAGCCCAGGTGATTTCTAGAGGGTGCCCTCAAACCCAAAATGCCTAAATATACTGCTTCTTACCCCCCAACCTCGTCACCTGCCCAGACTTCACATAAGGCAAGGCACCACACCCCCATATACAGCCAATTGAATTAAACCCCGCAGTATGGAGTAGGCAAACCAAAGGGGAGGCTAAATACATGTCCCCCCAAAAAATCCTACTCAGCCCCTAAATGGCAACTAGACAAGCCCATAGTGAAAGGATGGGAGGGTGGGTGCCACAAAAAAGCAAAGAGGGTACGTTGGAGGCAGAGCCGGCTTTTAAGCCTTCTCGCCCCCCCCCCAGGAATGGTCAGCTGGCCCCACATGACCTCCCTCCTCTCCTCGGGAAAAACCACTCAAGTCCTCTTTCCAAAGGAGGGGGTGGAGGTAAATGCGCCCCCACGTTTGCGGGAATGTTCTTCCTTGACAGAGCTACAATTTCCAGAATTCCCTGGGAAGAGGGATTAAGCGTGAGACCACTTTGAAAACTGTAGTTCTTTGAGGAGAAGAGGGGCCTCCTAACAACTTCTGCAACAACCCTCACTATAGGATGTTTTGGGGGAAGCCATGACTGCTTAAAGTGGTATAATATTTAAATGCATAGTGCAGATGGGGCCTAAACCTGAGTGAGAACAGTCCTAGAAATTACAAAGCCAAAGTAACAGTGAGCCCAGAGACAAAGATGGCTGTAGGAAGGGTGAGCCTGAAGAGGGGGAAAGTGGAGGAATCAAAAGCCTGTGGGGAAATGGGCAAAGAAGATGGGAAGTAGAGGAAGGGACTGGCCAATGAAAAAAAGGTAATAAAGTAATGCTCATATGGTACTAAAGAAAGAGGATTCCGAGTGCTGTTGGCAGGAAAAGGAGAGGCACAGGAACTGAGAAAAGAATTTGAAGAGGAAGAATGAAATTAAGGAAAGAAGGGACTAAGAACAATGGATTGAACTCTTTTCAGTGTCAGTGTTTACGTTTAGTTTAGTTTAGCTGTTCCTCAATTGTTTTAAATGTTGTGAGCTACCCTGAGCAACTAGGAAATGGCTGGATATAAATTGAATGAATGAATGAAAATTTCATACTTGTCTGAGGGACAAGAGTGGCAGGAATGCAGTAAACAGGTAAGCCATTGGATGTTCAAAGATCATGGGGCAGATCTAAGATGACAAAGAGTTCCTAGCAAACCTTGGGAGAACTGCTGGGTCTTTACAATTAACATAGATTTACCTTACAGGTAAGGGATGTGCCAATTGGGGCTTCTTGTGTTCTCACTATAGACGTTTTCTAGCAACCAAAAGAGGAAACAGTGACTGAGGTGGTCTAAATTTCACACATTGGTTTGAAAACCAGATAATACTTTGGCATCAGACCAGGATCTAAGATTTAAAAAAAGCTGTTTTGCCTCACACATGTGACTTGTAGTAACTCACTTGGATTTTTCGCTTTCGAACAGCAGAGCCATCCGAAACTGCACTCCATTTCAAAGGCACTTTGACAGGGTTGATATTTAAGAAAAACAAGTCAAAAGCACCCTTGAGCTCACTGGACTAGATGTATCGTTCTTTGCATTCTTGCCTAACTGTTTGCCCAAGAAAAATATATATTGGTATAAAGCATGTAAGAACTGGAAGATATGCACATGTTCAGCACAGTCAGGAACAGAGAGGGAAACAAACCAGTGGCTGATGGTTTTCTCAGTGAGAGCGTGTGTATTCCTGATTTTAGCAATGTTTCTATTATTTTTAAAAAATAATGAGTAGTATTCAACTAACTCATCCTACAAGTACAAGGATTTCCCCCCTCCTCCCCATGTGCCTGCCCAAATCTGTTCCAGAGGGTTGGGGGAACCCCTATAACAGATTTAGGGGCATGCAGGGAAATGAAAGGGAGGGAAGTTCCATTGTGGAACTACTTACTTAGAGTTGGAAAAGGTTCAGAAGAGGGCAACCAGAATGATCAAGGGGATGGAGCGACTCCCTTACGAGGAAAGGTTGCAGCATTTGGGGCTTTTTAGTTTAGAGAAAAGGCGGGTCAGAGGAGACATGATAGAAGTGTATAAAATTATGCATGGCATTGAGAAAGTGGATAGAGAAAAGTTCTTCTCCCTCTCTCATAATACTAGAACTCGTGGACATTCAAAGAAGCTGAATGTTGGAAGATTCAGGACAGACAAAAGGAAGTACTTCTTTAGTCAGCGCATAGTTAAACTATGGAATTTGCTCCCACAAGATGCAGTAATGGCCACCAGCTTGGATGGCTTTAAAAGAAGATTAGACAAATTCATGGAGGACAGGGCAATCAATGGCTACTAGCCATGATGGCTGTGCTCTGCCACCCTAGTCAGAGGCAGCATGCTTCTGAAAACCAGTTGCCGGAAGCCTCAGGAGGGGAGAGTGTTCTTGCACTCGGGTCCTGCTTGCGGGCTTCCCCCAGGCACCTGGTTGGCCACTGTGAGAACAGGATACTGGACTAGATGGGCCACTGGCCTGATCCAGCAGGCTCTTCTTATGTTCTTATGTTCTTATGTTCTTACTCAGTGCTACATTGAATACAATCCAGTGTGTCCTTGTCTGGCACATAAGGTTTAACACAAGGTGCATGGAACATGTGTTATTGAACACAAGTTGCATGGAAAATCAGTGGAGGAGTGTGGTGCATTTCTGTATGTTCTGTGCACAGCAACATATTATATCCATGTTAAAATTCCTGTCACTGGCATTCCTATCAGTCCAAAAGTGTCAGGTATTATGAACAGGTTTTGGCCTCATCACAGGAGGATCCCCATGTGTACGTTTCACTTTTTTACAAAGGAATAAATTGATTCCATTCATTTATATGGGAGAAAATCAAGGTGTTCTTAGAATACCAGGGTAGTACAGCCAGTTCTACCCCTGGCAACTCCAGTTTTGGTGGTGAAAGGCAGCTATAGCCCCTCTCAGATGTATTCCAGATTGCAGGCTAGCCCTATTCTAGCTGGGTTCCATTTCTTAGTCATACTAGAGTGTCATGCCAGAATATAGCCTGATAGGTGCCTAGTAACCAGGTTTTTGTTTTACACAGATAGATGGAGAAAATTAGTGCTCCCATTGTAGATATGCATCTTAAAGTAAATAAACAGAGGAGTGCTGGTTCTCCTTTGATAATTAATCCGTATATGAAAGGACTTCCAAAAATGTGCTGGTTAGCCCACACATTTATAGATACATGTACATAAGGCCTGCTCCATGGTGACAAGAGGCCTGGTCAGTCAAGTGTCTCATTCTGTTAATGGAGCCCTAAGCGTTGTAGAGCCGTCTTCAGAGTAACATCAACCACACATTTGCCAGAAGTGTTGCTGATGCATATATTGGTGTCTAGGGGATGGAGCTTGCAGGCATGTTCTCAGAAGTCCTTTCACTATGTTGGGTACTCACAGATACCAACTTCATATAGTTCAGCTTATCATACCATTTTTAATTTGATTACTGTTTTTGTAGCTGCCCTCTTCAATTAAATACAGCTTTTGTAAGTTTAGCTCATGAAACAAAAATAATCAGTATGTAATTTCAATATCATTCATTCTGTGGCATTTTAAAAACTGAAATGGCCTTTATTTTTTTAAAGGTGCCAGTGGTATATAAAGGCAAAAATGAAGTCTGAAGAAAAACGAAGAGCTCATTTGCAAAATGGACATTGTAAGCAAAGCTATCTGCGATGTTTCATATATCAGTGAAGAATAAGTACAATATTTTTATGTATTTTCACCCCTTATATCTAGCTGATAGAAACAGAAGCAGACTGATGGCATCTCAGGGCTTATCTTTTAAATATAGATACTTTTACTCAAACTAATGTGTTGCTTTAATGTATACTTAACAGTTTCACATAAACAGGAGCACTCCATTGTTGAGGGAAATGCCATGATTTCCACAATACCTTTTCTTAATGTTGAAGTTTCACTTAGCGATTGAGAAGAATCAATTCAGTTCTCATTTAAATGTGAAAAAATGGAAATGGACTGCCTTCAAGTCGATCCCGACTTATGGCTACCCTATGAATAATGATTTCATGGTAAGCGGTATTCAGAGGGGGGTTACCATTGCCTCCCTCTGAGGCTTGTCCTCCCCAGCTTGCCACAGCTGCACAAGCCAGCCCCTTCCTTGGCCGCAACTGCCAACTGGGGGGCAACTGGGCTCCTTGGGACTATGCAGCTTGCCCACAGCTGCACAGGTGGCAGGGCACATAACCAATGAGCCACTCACTGTGGGGGTGTTCTTTAGCTAGCCCTTTACATCCAGGAGACATGAGCAGGGATTTGAACTCACAGATTCTGGACACCCAGCTAGGCTCTCCTACCCACTATGCTATACCAGGTGTACATTTAAAGGCGAACCTACTTAATTCATGAACTGAAATACAGCTATTTGCATTGCAGTTCTCCAGCCAAGGAATGTATACAGAACCACACATACTAAAGTGTGCATAAAAATGATATATTAGTAAAAATAACATATAAAAATGCTTTATATTAGCAAAAAGTGCTTTGCAAAATTGTTTATATTAGGCAAAATTGCATATAAAATGTGTGTAAGAAGAAATTTGCACTAAAACGTTGATGATTTTCATGAGGACTTTTAAAAAATGCAAACTGATAGGAAAATATGGAGAACTAAACTTAAGACTGAAAAAAATGAGAAGCATTGACAGATTTGTCCATCTCTAGTTTCACCCCTGTTCAAAAGTGTCTCTATGTCTAAAATGTGGAATAAATGTCAGATCTTCCACATATGAAACAAAACCAAAGTGTACCACAGAACTTATGTCTTTCATTATCATTATTACTTTTAAATCTGCATTTATTGCAAAGAGCTTGTTTGGTGGGGTGGGGGGAAGAGTTCCTGACACCTTTTTGCACTTCAAAATAAATGCATTTCAGCAGTATTGAAAATGTTTTTCTGAATTTCCACCTGCTTCTTATTATGTGATTTTCTCTGAAATGTCTAACTTCTGCCTGCTGGGGATTATATTACACCTGTTTGCTAAAAAAAAAATAGCATTTATCCCTTTACTTGCAACTACATTCTCATTTCTAGCATTTCCATAG
This sequence comes from Rhineura floridana, assembly GCF_030035675.1. Classification (NCBI taxonomy): domain Eukaryota; kingdom Metazoa; phylum Chordata; class Lepidosauria; order Squamata; family Rhineuridae; genus Rhineura; species Rhineura floridana. The sequence continues at coordinate 127,395,437 of NC_084484.1, read as the reverse complement.
TGTAGTTATTTCCATCAAGGAAATGAGTCACAGAGCAGACAAGAATTTCAAATTTAATGCCAGTTCTTCCACACATTTAAAACATCCAATATTGATGTAATCTGTACTGAAAATTCAACATATGAGTCTGTTTATCATTCTGCTTAATAACAAACTTGATGGCTTCTCGCCAACCAATTGAAGAGTGAGATGAGACTGCTCAGAGGCAAGGTACAAGTATACCTAGGAGAGTCCCCAGGTAAGAAGAAAAGTGTTACTTTAAGAAGAAAACCTGAGGTGATAGGGGAAAAAGCCCTCCTATAAATACAGAACATTAACAGTCTTTAATAGTCCTGATAGTGAGGAAATCAAGGTTACTGAAGCATCATCTTTTTACTATTTGTACTGTTTGTTTTAGTAGTTTAAAATTATAAACTGCCTTGAGTGCCTTGGCAAAAAGATGGGATATAAATGCAATAGATAAAAAATTGCTCAGAAACGGAGAGAAGAGACAGAAATAGCTTGGTGATCTGCTCACCATCCAGTTCCTGTTGATTCAAGCTTAAGTGGCTTTTCCCCTCCAAACTGTCACGACAGTTAAACCATCTTGCCAATCTGCCATTATACAGCCACCTTGAAGAAGAAAGAGAAAATAGAAAAACCTATCAAATAACCTGATTGACGAGAACAGCACAAAAAGAGCAGGTGATGGCATATATTTAGCTATCAATTAGGCTGTGAAAAGTATGGAAGGCAACTACTGCAAATACAACTTTTGAAGTACTATGCTTTTATTGTGCATCACTTCAAACACTTTTTAAGTGGATAGGCAATTCATACAGACAATAAAAAACTCATAATAAAAAATAAGAGAAGAAATTGGCCCCTAAGGGACCAGTTTTTCCCTCCCTTAACAAGGAAGAAAAAGAACTTAGACAGATTGGGAGGCCTTCTGATCTAGGGTTATAGACTGTGAAGGGAGGTTTAGGACATTCCAAAACCACACTCTTTGTTTTATAGCACTCTATTGCTAAAATTCACAACTGATAATACATCACAGGGAGGAGAGACTTAAAGGCTTACACCTTCATTCCATAAAGCTGCACTGTTCAGCTGAAGGTACTCATGCAGTCTCCCTGGCACCACCACTTCCCTTTCCCCTCCAGTTTCTTCAAGGGAGAATGGAATCCGAGCTCCCACCCACAGTTTCTTCTGGGAGGACAGTAGCAGATAGCGTGGTGGAGCAGAGGCACTTCCCTGACCCCCTGGCAGGTGAGCCACTGCTCCTTCCGGGGGGGGCAACAGATGAGGCAGTAGGGAGGGCAGCATGGGGCAAAATGCACTGGCAGGAATACCAGATTGGCTCTGCTGGTGTGCATGCACTGCACTGAGTTTCCCACTTTTTTGTCCTGGTAAGTAGCAGCAGCAACTCACTTGCCAGGAGAACAAGTAAGCATTATAATTGTGTTCATCTAGGTACTTGCTAACACAAAGTACTACTTTTCTCTGCAAGTACTGTTGTCACAGAATATTTGAGTTAGTCCCTTTTTAGAAGAAGGTTCCGTTAGTTGGACTTAACAATTAGTAAATGTGCTTAGAATTATATATGATGGCTACATCTAGAAATAAATTTCCTATTATAATTATGGTGCTGGCATTTCTTAATAGTACTATTTAATTTATTTTATTTTTCCAATGTATGTGTTGTCTGAATTTCTATTTAATACAAAAAGAATCTTTCTGATTTTGCAGTACGATTCCCAGGAACCAAAACATACATTGATCCAGACACATATGAAGACCCGTCACTTGCTGTTCATGAATTTGCTAAGGAGATAGATCCATCACGAATTCGTATTGAGAGAGTTATCGGGGCAGGTAAAAATTATCCACACTTATTTTGCAAATATGACTAATAAATATGCTTTCAATACAGAGAAACTGATCATCCCGTCAAGACCTGTATGGGAACCTAATGCTTATATAAAAAGGGAATGTAGTTTTCTAATAGGCCAAAGTACTCCAAAGTATCACTTGAAACTTTACATATGTTGATAGCCACATGGATTGCTTGATAGGTTGCCCTCATTAGAGAAGAAAATAGATTCTGATCCAGAACCTTTCCATACTTGAATAGCTTCTACTGCTGACTATGGCTGATAGAAGTCAAAGGATATTTATTTATTTGCTTCTTGGCTTGCTGTATTTGTATAAGCTGACCAGTATCGTATGTTCTTTGGACAACTCATAAAAAATAAACATGGGTCATTCTTCCATCATCAGTAAGAGTTGCCGTGTTGGTTTATGCAGAATTGGACCACCAGATCACTTCCTCTGGTGTGTTTTTTTTACTAAGTGTGATTGTATGTGTGAGCACACTTACATGTATCACTCCGTGTGTATGCCAGGTGTTGTTAGCAAGACTCCTCTGTAGACACGTGTTTCACATTCACACATTCTACCAGCCTTGTGAATTAGGATCTTTAGACATTGGTAATAGTGCAGATTTACCCAGTAACTTATATTCATACAGATCTTAAACATGGGGATATTTATTGAGTATATACACAGAGAATCAAAATATACACATTTAACACTTCAATAGCTCAGTATCTATTGACATCAGCGGGGATTAGCTCAGTAACAATATACGTGAGGGAATTACCTAAAAAAAGCTAATCATAACTAAACTCACATACACTCTCAAAATACACACACAGACGACGGAGCAAGCACACAAGGCATAAGAGGATATGGGGGGGAACTGAAGTCAGCACAACTGAGGAAGACACACTAGCCTACTCTTTCTCTCTGGGCTCACTTTGCAGACTAGGCCTCAGCCATGCACAGACAGGCAAGGAGGACCAGAATATGGTTTCTGAAACACAGTCACACACATCAAAGACAGACAGAGGGAGCAGATGTAGAGGCTACAATTTGTAGGAAAAGGATCTCCAGAAGACAGGATAGAGAAGAAGATATACCTTTCCCAGCCCTGATGGGCAATCTAGAAAAAAAACTTGAGCATGTTGAGACTCGGGTTGTGCAGGGAAACAGCAAATGCAGGAGGCAGGTCCTGAAATGGCTTCTTGGATCTCTGCTTTAGTTAGCCAAGGTTCAGACCAAAGCAGGAAAAGTAGTGGAGCCCTGAAAAGGGCTTTTGAAACAGCTTCAGCAAGCAAGGACCTCTGTTTCAGCAGGCAGGGGTCCAGAGATAATGAGGGAAAAGCAGGGGAGAGTCAGATGCCTGGGTTCTGGCTGGCAAAGTGATTCAGAAAGAAACATGGTTAGAACCCTAAATGCAACAATACAGTGCCTAGTACATAGGAACAAAGAGAACTATTACATTAGTTATTATATAGAAATAGAAGAGGACAACAAAAAGGGTAGAAGAAGAGCCCTATTCCAAATGATTAGAGTAATTAAAGGGAAATTTAAACCAAGAGTAGGGATGTTGAATAATCAACAGGGGAACACACTGACTGACCGAGATGAAATAAAAGGAAGATGGAAGCAGGGCTGGCTCCAGGTTTCTTGGGGCCCCTGGGCATAGGGTGTCAGAGGGTCCCTTGGCCCCACCCCTTAAACCACACCCTTCTACCTTGGCTCCTCCCCTTTAAACTTAAAACCTAGTTAAACCAAAATAAAGAGAACCAGTGTGGCATAGTGGTTAGAGTGTTGGACTATGAGTGTTGGGTTCAAATCCCCACACAGCCATGAAGCACACTTCGGCCAGTCACTGCCTCTCAGCCTCAGAGGAAGGCAATGGTAAACCCCCGCTGAATACCGCTTACCATGAAAACCCTATTCATAGGGTCGCCATAAGTCGGGATCGACTTGAAGGCAGTCCATTTCCATTTTCCAAAGTAAAACAAAATTTTAGTTATGATATGACAACACCTTATTGTCAAAGAAAACAAAAAGTTTAGTATCTCATTAGGTGCCTTTTAAATACCTCTAAGTTATACTGTTGACAAAAATTAGAGGTATAACTTACAGTGCAATCCAATACATGTCTACTCAGAAGTAAATTCCATTGGATTCAATAGGACCTACTCCCAGGTAAGTGTGTATTGGATTGCAGCCTTAATCTGCAATCCTGTGCACACTTACCTGCCACCCTGGGCTCATTTGGGAGAAAGTGTGTGATATAATAATAATAATAATAATAATATTTAATTTGTTTGTCGCCTATCTGGCAATTAGCCACTCTAGGCGACGTACATTAAAAAAGATAAAATACAATAATTTCAGATGCAATCACATTAAAACAATAGATAGAAATACTGGACAGTCATCAATACATATAAAAGCAATTAAATTAACAACATACGATAGATGACAGACTCATGACGATTTACCCATCCCAAGGACCTCAAAGGCTTGTTGGAATAGCCACGTCTTCAGGGCCTTGCGGAATACATCTAGGGAAGGGGCATGTCGAAGATCACATGGAAGGGAGTTCCAGAGAGTGGGGGCCACCACAGAAAAGGCCTTCTCCCTAGTACCCACCAACCTAGCTGTTTTGGTTGGCAGGATTGAGAGAAGGCCTTGTGTGGCTGATCTAGTTGGGTGGCATAATTGGTGGCGGTGGAGGCGCTCTTTCAGGTAAGCTGGGCCGAAACCATACAGGGTTTTAAAGGTTAAAACCAACACCTTGAATCGGGCCCGGAAAACAACCGGCAGCCAGTGTAGATCAGATAATACTGGCGTGATGTGGTCCCGTCGGCGGCTGTAGAAAGTATTATTAAAGCTAGATTAACTAAGCACATAGAAGAACAAGCCTTGCTGAAGCAGAGCCAGCATGGCTTCTGCAAGGGAAAGTCCTGTCTCAGTAACCTATTAGAATTCTTTGAGAGTGTCAACAAGCATATAGATAGAGGTGATCCAGTGGACATAGTGTACTTAGACTTTCAAAAAGCGTTTGACAAGGTACCTCACCAAAGGCTTCTGAGGAAGCTTAGCAGTCATGGAATAAGAGGAGAGGTCCTCTTGTGGATAAGAAATTGGTTAAGAAGCAGAAAGCAGAGAGTAGGAATAAACGGACAGTTCTCCCAATGGAGGGCTGTAGAAAGTGGAGTCCCTCAAGGATCAGTATTGGGACCTGTACTTTTCAACTTGTTCATTAATGACCTAGAATTAGGAGTGAGCAGTGAAGTGGCCAAGTTTGCTGATGACACTAAATTGTTCAGGGTTGTTAAAACAAAAAGGGATTGCGAAGAGCTCCAAAAAGACCTCTCCAAACTGAGTGAATGGGCAGAAAAATGGCAAATGCAATTCAATATAAACAAGTGTAAAATTATGCATATTGGAGCAAAAAATCTTAATTTCACATATACGCTCATGGGGTCTGAACTGGCGGTGACCGACCAGGAGAGAGACCTCGGGGTTGTAGTGGACAGCATGATGAAAATGTCGACCCAGTGTGTGGCAGCTGTGAAAAAGGCAAATTCCATGCTAGTGATAATTAGGAAAGGTATTGAAAATAAAACAGCCGATATCATAATGCCGTTGTATAAATCTATGGTGCGGCCGCATTTGGAATACTGTGTACAGTTCTGGTCGCCTCATCTCAAAAAGGATATTATAGAGTTGGAAAAGGTTCAGAAGAGGGCAACCAGAATGATCAAGGGGATGGAGCGACTCCCTTACGAGGAAAGGTTGCAGCATTTGGGGCTTTTTAGTTTAGAGAAAAGGCAGGTCAGAGGAGACATGATAGAAGTGTATAAAATTATGCATGGCATTGAGAAAGTGGATAGAGAAAAGTTCTTCTCCCTCTCTCATAATACTAGAACTCGTGGACATTCAAAGAAGCTGAATGTTGGGAGATTCAGGACAGACAAAAGGAAGTACTTCTTTACTCAGCGCATAGTTAAACTATGGAATTTGCTCCCACAAGATGCAGTAATGGCCACCAGCTTGGATGGCTTTAAAAGAAGATTAGACAAATTCATGGAGGATAGGGCTATCAATGGCTACTAGCCTTGATGGCTGTGCTCTGCCACCCTAGTCAGAGGCAGCATGCTTCTGAAAACCAGTTGCCGGAAGCCTCAGGAGGGGAGAGTGTTCTTGCACTCGGGTCCTGCTTGCGGGCTTCCCCCAGGCACCTGGTTGGCCACTGTGAGAACAGGATGCTGGACTAGATGGGCCACTGGCCTGATCCAGCAGGCTCTTCTTATGTTCTTATGTTCTTAAGCGTGCCGCCGCATTCTGTATAAGTTGTAATTTCCGGGTCATTTTCAAGGGTAACCCCACGTAGAGCGCATTACAGTAGTCCAATCAAGAGGTGACCAGGGCATGCACCACGAGCGGGAGCTGTTGAACAGGTAGGTATGGTTGCAGCCTACGTATAAGGTGTAATTGATACCAAGCTGCCCGGCTCACAGCCGAAATCTGAGCCTCCATGGACAGCTTGGAATCAAGAACAACCCCGAGGCTGCGGACCTGGTCCTGTAGGGGCAACTTCACCCCACCAAACACCAGGTCAACATCTCCTAACCCTCCCTTGTCTCCCATACCTCGGTCTTATCAGGGTTCAACTTCAGCCTGTTATAAACTGAATAAATAAATAAAAAATAGACTGATTGGGACTTACATCCAAGTAGACAAAGGATTGCACTGACAAAGATAGAACTTGAGACATAACTTAGATGTAAACAGAAAATGTGCATAACTTAAACAACCATCATAAATTTTACCTCTTCCGCTGCAATTTTCAGAAAATTAGCATGCAACTAAAACACGTTCCACCCAGTTTTTTCAGTAGTGCTTGCCTCCAGACCATGAGAAAAGCACATGTACTGGGCGAGCAAGGGGGAGGCAACCAAAGGACTTCTGCCAGATCAGAGACAGGCAGGACAAGAGAGGACTTGGTAGCATCCACCTACCAACAGCAACTCCAAGGAACAGTACAAGAAAATAACACCACCGCATGCAAATACAGAACTCCTGAAGTTCATCTGCACACTACCTACACCTGCTTCAGGAAGAAACCAGCGCAAGAAGCCAGCCCCATTTCAAAACTCTCTTCACCATGTAATAAAGCAACAACACAGATACTAATTTTAGAAAGGGAGTGAGAGAGAGGAAGAAACAGCTGCCAATCCTTTAACTGGGGCTGCAGTCCTATGCACATTTGCCTGGGAGAGGGGAAGCCCTATGAAACTCAGGCATATGATGGCACTAAGGACTGTAATTCTGTGTGTGTTTGCTTCCTCCCCCTCTAGCCCGTCCCAAGTAAAAAACCCTCCACCTCTTAAGGGGGGGTAGGGTAGAGAAGCATCACCAGCCTGATCCTCTCTTGAACCTTGATCCAGGCACGCGTTGAAAGCAAGCACAACAGTTTCAAAAAGGGCACATGGCTAGGCTTGCCCTTGCAGCGAAGGACTTTAGAAAAAAGCCATTAAAAGTTTGCAAGGTGGTATGCCAAATATATATGAACAGGGGCAGTGCTTTATACTGAACTTCAGTGAATATTCAGTGCTACTGAATTTGTGATGAACTTTTAATAAAAAGGGGGAGAGAAAATATGACTTAAAATACTTGCTTTGCAAGAGGGTCCCTTGCCTCACTGTGCTTTTGCTGGCAGCTGCTATTATTTATTTATTTATTTATTAAATTTATTAGTCGCCACTCTGGGTGACGTACAAAATAAAAACATACAAATACATTAAAACATTAAAAATCTCAACAATAATAATAAAACCTAACCCACCCCAAAAGCCTTTCCATTCCAGCAACTTGTTGTTGTTGTGTACTGCCTTCAAGTCGATTCCGACTTATGGCAACCCTATGAATAGGGTTTTCATGGTAAGCGGTATTCAGAGGGGTTTTACCCATTGCCTTCCTCTGAGGCTGAGAGGCAGTGACTGGCCCAAGGTCACCCAATGAGCTTCATGGCTGTGTGGGGAATCGAACCCTGGTCTTCCAGGTCATAGTCCAGCACCTTAACCACTACACCACACTGGCTCTGATTCCAGCAACTGGAGTGCCCCAAAAGGTCTTCCTTGCTCCCTTTGAGTTCGCTCGAGAGCCAGAAGTGTATGCATGGCTCTCCTTCTGGCTCGATACGGTGATCTTTCTCTCTTGGAGGAGGAGAAGACCCCGCATGCAAAGAAGGGGGAAGCATCCCAGCCAACTCTGAAGGGAAAGACTGAGGCTTTGAGGGGAAAGAAGATAGAGGTGGCAGCAGCAGCAGCAGCAAAAGGAGAAATGCAACTAATTATAGAGCTCCAAAACGGCTTCTTTGTGCCTTTGCAACTGCTCCTCTCTCTGCAGCACAACACAGCCGGCAGTGTATGTGTGTCTCTCCTCCTGGCTTGCTGTGGTGATCCTTCCCTCTTGGAGGAGGAGGAGAAGACCAGGCATGTGCAGAAGGAGGAAGCTTCCAAGCCGGCTCTAAGGAGAAAGATCAAAATCGAGGCTTTGAGGGGAAATATTAAGGTGGCGGCAGCAAAAGGAGAAGAAGCGCTGGGGTAGCAGGGATGGGTTGAGGCTGTTGAAGGGGCCCTGTGAGGCTCCTGGGCCCTCAGCCAGTGCCCAACCTGGCTACCCTTTAGAACCGGCCCTGTATGGAAGCAATACACTGAAGAACTCTATAAAAGAGATGCAAGGATGACAGATTCATTCATGGAGGAACTGTATGATGAAGAATCAGAAATTATAGAATGTGAGGTGAAAGTTGCTCTTAAAATACTTGGAAGAAACAAATCACCAGGAACAGATGGCATACCAATAGAGTTGCTACAAGCTACTGGGACTGAATCTGTCCAAATATTGACAAAAAGTTGTAAACAAATATAGAAAACGAAAGAATGGCCCAAAGACTGGAAGCGTTCAATATACATCCCAGTTCCAAAGAAAGGGGATCCCAGGGAATGCAGTAATTATCAAACTATTGCCTTAATATCCCATGCAAGTAAAGTAATGCTCAAGATTCTACAACAAAGGTGCTTGCTATATACGGAGCAAGAAATGACAGACATCCAAGCTGGATTTAGAAAGGGAAGAGGCACCAGAGCTCATATCGCAAACATACGTTGGATAATGCAACGGAGCAAGAAATTTCAGAAGAAAATCACCCTGTGCTTTATAGATTACAGCGAAATTTTGGATTGTGTAGATTATGAAAAACTATGGCATGCTTTAAAAGAAATGGGGGTGCCGCAGCATCTAATTGCCCTGATGTGCATCCTATACTCTGCACAAGAGGCTACTGTAAGGACAGAATATGCAGAAACCGATTACTTCCAATCGGAAAGGGTGTGAGACAGGGGTGTATTTTATCACCCTATTTGTTTAATCTATATGCAGAACCGGAGTTTTGAAAAGTTACTTTTTTGAACTACATCTCCCATCAGTCCAATCCAGTGGCCATGCTGGCTGGGGCTGATGATAGTTTAAAAAAGTAACTTTTCCAAGCTCTGTGCAGAACATATCATACAGAAAGCAGGATTGGACCAAGATGAAGGAGGTGTGAAAATTGGAGAGAGAAATATCAATAATTTAAGATATACAGATGATACCATACTACTAGCAGAAACTAGTAATGATTTGAAACGAATGCTGATGAAAGTTAAAGACGAAAGCACAAAAGCAGGACTACAGGTGAACATCAAGAAGACTAAAGTAATGACAACAGAAGATTATGTAACTTTAAAGTTGACGAGGACATTGAACTTGTCAAGGATTATCAATATCTTGGCACAGGCATTAACCAAAATGGAGACAATAGTCAAGAAATCAGAAGAAGGCTAGGACTGGGGAGGGCAGCTATGAGAGAACTAGAAAAAGGTTTTCAAATGCAAAGATGTATCACTGAACACTAAAGCCAGGATCATTCAGACTATGATATTCCCTATCTCTATGTATGGATGTGAAAGTTGGACGGTGAAAAAAGCGGATAAGAGGAAAATCAACTCATTTGAAATGTGGTGTTGGAGGAGAGCTTTGCACATACCATGGACTGCGAAAAAGGCCAATAATTGGGTGTTAGAACAGATTAAACCAGAACTATCACTAGAAGCTAAAATGATGAAACTGAGGTTATCATACTTTGGACACATAATGAGAAGACATGATTCACCAGAAAAGACAATAATGCTGGGGAAAACAGAAGGGAGTAGAAGAAGAGGAAGACCAAACAAGAGATGGATTGATTCCATAAAGGAAGCCACAGACCTTAACTTACAAGATCTGAACAGGGTGATTCATGACAGATGCTATTGGAGGTCACTGATTCATAGGGTCGTATAAGTCGTAATCGACTTGAAGGCAGATAACAACAACAAAGTGATTCAGCAGGCGATTTAGAGTGATATTTAGCAGGGTGGGTCATCAAGACCCAGAGCCCAGAACGGTGATTCGGCAGGTGATTTCATAGCAGAACTGGGCAAACAGAACCCAGAATGGCCCAAAGAGTCCAGGTTTTGTACCTTTCTGGACAAAAGCCTCAAAGGAGAATGCAGAATTGATTGGATCAGGCAAGTATCCTTTCTTAATTTCCATAGCTATGATGAGTCGCATGGTCAGGGTAATGGGCTTCTCTTTTTAGCTAGGTTGATAAGATTTGAACAATGGGCTCCTCTCTTGAGTGCCAAACTTTTACAATTACTTTGGGACTGCATTGATTGGGTTGCCAAAGGTCATGTCCTGTGCATATGACTGGCAACATCCTCTCAGTTGAAATGAGAGACTTAACTCTTTCAGCTACTTTTTCCATCAGGTCTCAAGCAGCATCTTTGTAAAATGAACCAAACTGAAGCTATTTTAAAAATCATATAGGTCATATTGGGGTAGAGTGAAGTTATAGGCTCATAGCCAGCCTACCAACAGTGTCATATCTGGAACAATCTCTAGCTTATTTTTTCCAAGAGAAATTTCACAGAATATTGAAATATTTTTTATGTATAAGATTTATATTTCACTTTTTTGTCCTAAAAAGGAACTAAATGCCACCTTATTCTTATTAGAATAGAAATTAGTAATTGATTTGGAATAGAATTAATTCAAAAAAAATATTTTATATCCATGTTTTATGGCCTGTTAGTAAGCAGCATATAAATACTGGTACACAAAATAGAAATGTTCTTCTTTAAACAAAAATCTTACTGGCTGTTATTAATACAAGCTGAGACCCATGAAGTATCATAATTTGGGGGGGAATGTGACTTCTCCCATAAATATGAGAATAATATTTCTAGTTCTCTAAAAGGTTCTGTGGTGATCCATCCTTACCCATATTCCCTCTCCTTCTTTCTGACTGCCAGGGTAGTCATGGCTTATATACCTATAAGTAAAACTAATCATTTCTAATTGTGGGTGGTATAGGTACTATGGATTGTCATTACAGTACATATGTTAATTTGTTTAACAATGCCAGGATGTCTGTGTTATCAACACAACTGTTTTTCTGTGTGAGCGGCCATTCTTAATAATGTAATTATTACCATCTGTATTTTTCTATATTTCATTTCCCTCTGACCTCACTTTTTATCATTGCTCCACCCACAACTGTGTGTTTTTGTTGGTGTGTGTATGTGTATTTGTGTGTGTGTATTCAACTAAGTAGACTTCATGCATCTGATGAAGTGAAGTGTAGTCTAAAAAAGCTTATATCATAATTTGCTTGTTAGTCTTTAACGTGCCATGTCTCTTTGTTCTTTTTATGTAAAAGTAATTCATCAATAATAGCATAAATTGATCCATTCTTCCTCAACAAACTTTTAAAGCAATTAATATATTCATCCCTCAAAAACAGAGTGTTATTTTTTTTTAAAAAAAGGAAGCAGGTTTTAAAATAAGTTTTAAACCACTTGTCTGATTCATATAAAGTGTACATAGCTTCCCACTTCTCTCTCTCTCTCTCTCTCTCTCTCTCTCCAAGAAGAGATAAGGCACAATGAGAACTACACTGCTTATTGTATTTTTATTCAATCAATTTATAGGCCATTTAGTATAAAAAAAATTCTAAGCAGTTTACAGTACAAACCATAAAATCACAACACTTGAAAACAAATACAACAAAAATACACAGTGTTGTTAAAATTCCAGAATTAAAATACTAAAACAAAATACTGAGCACTGCAATCTAAAATTAAGTCAGGAATGCCTAGAATTTCAAAAGGCGTATAAAACATGTCACAGTTCATGCTTCTGAGATTGAGCAAGGGAAGATGTTCCAGAGGTTCAGTGCTACCGCAGAAAAGGCCAGCTTCTCCACTGCTCTAGGTTAGTTAATAATTCATTTCAGCCAAATGGAAGAGAACTGCCTTTAGAATCATTTTATAGAAAATGCATATACCAAAACAATGAAGCTTAATAAAGTGTGCCATCAAAAGCAATACAGAAGGAATGCAGGAGTCATTCAAATCTGAAAAATATATTCAAGTGGTACTGGGGGCTGAGATTCATGCTCAAGAAGAAGAGGATAAAAATGGTCCTGATTAACCTCAGAATAATAAATTGTTATTTTCCCTTCTCCATTTTGTAGTTGCATCTATGTATGCACACATCAGAGTCTTTGTATTGGGGTTTGGAATGTGGGAGATATGTATAAAATACTGTATGTAGTTTTATTTGCTTTTTTCCCCTGTGAATAAGTATGAAAATCTTGCAGCACATCCCTTGTTCTAATCAGTAAGTTCTCAGGACAGAAATGTTTTCATCAAACATTGACACTGAAATTTTGTTCTGGTACTATCAGATCTAGTTGATAATACCTGGCATGGCAAATTTCTGTGCAAAATTGTCTCTAGGACACCAAGGTTCTCCTAAGCAATTAGTCCTGGAACTTGGACATGGATCTAGAATCCAATGAAAACATCAGCTGATACAGAATGAGACTGTTCAAGTCCTTGTTGAAGCTAGATGATTGGATCATATTATACCAATCTTGTACCAGTTGCACTGGTTGCCAGTGCATTTCCTTTTTTAAAACTTTTGTTTTAATGCAAATTTGTTAAAAGAAAAAAGGGGAGAGAAAAAGGGGAAAAACAAAAAGAAAACAACTACTGACAGCTCACAATAACAATACAGTAATCATGAGAACATCCATCTCAGTTTACACATACAGATCAATATATGCCATCTAAATGTCCAAATATGTATCCAAGCCAATTTGGTGCTTATAAAAAGTATGTTCAAATGTAGTAAAGGCATTAAGGTCTTGAGAGCATTGCATAATAGATGGTGGGTATTTATCCTTCCAGGCTCTAAGTCTCTTAGCAATCACAAAGGCTCATAAAATCCATTTTGTTGTCCTGTCATTAATCCCCATACAGCAGGAATATAATTTTAAAGTACATGAGCATCCATAAATATCAAGGATTTCTCCAGTACAAAGCTGATGTGGACAACAAGTTCAAACCAAAAAGAAAATAACACTGGACATTCACACATCATATGCCTCAGCAAGGTATTTACAGCATTATTTTTTGTTTGTTTATTTGTTTTTAATTAAAATATTTATATACCGCTCAATTATTTGCCATACATAAAATAAACAATAGAACAACAAAATCATCATAAAACCACACATTACCTTAAAAAGATTTATTGTTATGTTTTTATAGGGTGTTTTATTTGTTTTGTTTTAAGTTGTGTAAGTTGCTTGGGGACCTTCAGGTATCAAGCAACTAATAAATCTAAATAATAATAATAATAATAATGCCTGCTGGAACAAGAAAGTCAACAGTCTAGCTGCAGGATTTTCACACCAGCTGGAGTTTCTGGATCATGTGCAAGGGTTACCAGTGCATAAATCACCACAGCCAGTCTACTCTGTCCAAGAATGGCTATAGTTGGTGCACCACCTGTAGTTGGTAAAGACACTCCTAACCACCAAAGCTTCAGCAGCACCCCCAACTGCGCACCTGTTCTTTCAGAGGGAGATTAACCTGAATGTTCAAATGGGCAATCTCCTGTACACTGGAACCACCCACCCACAGTGCCTCTGTCTTTCCAGGGTTCAAGCTCAGTTTATTAGCTCTCATCCATTCCACAACTGCATCAGACAATATTCTGGACCATAGCCTCTCCCAACACATTAGATGTTATGGGAAAATAGAGCTGCATATCATCAGGGGGTATTTGTGACTGGGTGGTAGTTATTATAATCAGTAGGTTCCAGGGTAGGCTTCTTCAAGAGTAGGTGCACTACTGCTTGTTTAAGGGCAGCAGGCACCACTCTGTCATGTAGAGACATGTTGACCACACCCCGGATCCAATCAGTTCCCCCCCCCGGTTTTCACCAGCCAGGCTGGACAATGGGTCAGGAGAGCAAGAAGCTTGTCTCATCATTGCAAGAGCCCTGTCCACTTCATCAGGGCACATAAACTGAAACTGAGCCCATAAAATATGGAAAGGTGCTGCATTGGACTGGTCTTGCAAAAATTGCTCCATCTAAGGCACTACTAAGGAGCTGAGCGACTTTATCCTCAAAGTGCCGAGTAAACTGCTCACAGTATGCTACTGAGTGCTCCAGGGGGCCAGCCAACACTTCTGGTATGGTTAGCCTTCCACCCAAATAATTCTGTGGGGTGGCATGTTGAGGATGTGCTACTGGCAGCAAAGTAATTATTTTCTGCCTTCACCACCACTTGGTAGGCAGAATTGTGTAACCTAACAAGTGTTCATCAGCTTTGGAGTGGGTTTTCTTTTATCTGCATTTCAGTTGTCTCCCAGCTGCTACACTGACCGCAACTCCTCAGTAAACCAAGTTGCAGTATGGACCCTGCAGCATCAGATGGTACCCTTGGAAGTGATCTTGTCAACAGCCCTCCTTACCTCTCCATCCGACAAAACCACGGCCTCAACAGGGTTGGCTCTATCCACTGAGACATTCCCCAGAGCATTCAGGAATCTATCAGGTTCTATTCATCTCTGGAGGTGAACCGTCCAAATTGGTTCCCCACCCCTGTGAAATAGGGCTGCTGCCTTAAGTCCAAACTTCACCAGGAAGTGGTCTGATCATGAGAACAGGGTTACAGTCACCACCCCCTATATCCAAACCACCCCTCTGTCCACTAGGGGCAAATATTAAATCTGGGGTATGAGGCCCCAAGATGGCCCTGAAGCAGCCTTAGCATGGATGTTGAAGTCACCCAGGACCACAGTCCTAGGTTTTTCCAACACAACACCGGAAACAGCCTCAGTCAGCCCAGTCAGGGAGGCTGTTGGGCAGCAGAGTGGATGGTAAACCAACAGCATCCAGAGCCTGTCTCCATGGCCCCATGTCGAATGGAGGCCCTCTAGACCAGTTCCTAAGTGGAGAGGTTTACTGGTGGGAGAGAATGAGCTTCTATTAACTATGGCAACATCTCCCGCCCCAACCCTCTAATCTGAGTTGGTGTTGCACCAAGTACCCAGGCAGGCAAAGCTGTGTCACGTCAGAGCCACCCAGGTCTTAGTTATGCACACCAGATCACCCTGTTTATCCATGATAAAATCTTGAATCAACACAGTATTATTATGAATAGACCTTACGTTCAGTAATAACAATGCCAGACTACTGGGTACAGTGGATGAACCTCTATGATACCAAGGATGTGAAGAGGGCCAGAGGGAGGACAGGACACAAACATCTGTAAACCCTCCTCCAGCCATCCCTCCTGCTACCCCAATCACCAGCATACCTGATATCCACAGACCCTCTTCATCCTGTCTCTCTCCCAGCATTCCCTACAACAACACACATCCACTCCAGGCTCCCACAGTAATCCCAACACAGCAATAATAACAGTACAGATACTGATAATGATATCAGTTTGCTCAAGCAACCATCCAGCTCTCATCTGGGAAACAAAAACAAATCTCTCACTCGGTACCAAAACCACAGTATTGGGCCAGTCTCACACCCTAACTAGTCTTGGAACTGCTAACAGACAAGTATGGGCAAAAAACAATATGGACATTCACTCCTTTCCACCATACCATTCATTTTCCCTGAAACACAAACAAACTGGGTAGCATCCTTGTTACACCCCTGAAGTGACAGCCCCAAAAGGTCAACCCCTGGTGGTGGCCCACCATAGCTGTTCTTATAAAGGACTAGCCAGGCCCTCCCACATAGCTGTTGGATCTGCCTTCTCAAGCTATAGATGTAAAAAATCAGTGACTCAGGAGCAAGGAGCAAAAAAGAAAAAGAAAAAACCCAACTGCCCAGCTATCCTGCAGCAGCTATAATCTAACTGGTAAGGACTTACAGAACCACAAGGGCAGTAGAAGACAAGCAAAATATAAAAGCCTCTCCCCTCAGTGTTCCTTACCAGGATATGACAGCATCTTCCTTCACCTCCAGAATCTATGTGAATTAGACAGTGCTTTCCTACAGAGAAGTTATGGAGTCCAGTATATTCAAAATATCCATTTTTGCTGAATGAAACTCAATTAAACATTCCATATAGATCCTAAAGCAATTTTCCAATGTTTAAGTTGTATAGCACATTCTAACTGCCTGTTCCATTCTTCTCTAAGTTCCTGAACTTCTACTTTACAGTATTCTAATGAAAATTTGAAAATGATAGTTATGGGGTTTGCTTTCTGTGAAGATCCAATTATTCCTTTGAACAATTTAGGAGATGCTGAAGCATTCAAAGAAGATGGCCCATAAATAGACAGCAACAACTGCTGTAATAGAAAATACTGTAATGGGTTATGGGTTAATAATAGAAAGCACTCGCTGGTAGATGATCTCTAAACGATACTATAGGAAATGGCAAAATCCTCCATCTGTTCCTGTCAGCTGATCTAATTTATAAATCCCACAATCTTGCCTCTCTGTCTTCAAATCTAGGTTACCCCATCAAGTTAATTTAGCATGAGCATATGTATAAAATTGTAACTGATGAGACAGTGTATGCCAAGTCCCTCTAGTAGTTGAAATTTAAGGTGGGAGAGGTTCTCAACAGATGCTATTGGAGGTCACTGATTCATAGGGTTGCCGACAGATGCTATTGGAGGTCACTGATTCATAGGGTCGCCATAAGTCATGATCGACCTGAAGGCACATAACAACAACAAAGACCTCAACACCATCCATCCAATTTGGGGTGTTAAGGAACCATTTCTAAAATGACCTATGCTGGGGTATTCATAGAAAAAGAGACTTGCAAATTATTTGTGTGTGCTAAAGATATGGCTTATGGTATAGGCTAATGTCTGGAAAATTAATCCTCCTTCCAATATAGCCAACTGCATTCTTTTATTTATAAGCATTTCCAGACCCAATTCAAAGTGCTGCTTTTGATCTTTACAAGTCCTAAATAGCTTGGATCCAGGTTATTTGAAGGAGTGTCTGTACACATATAAAACTTCCTGTGTTTTAAGGCTACACATGTGAAGGCCCAGAAAAAAAACAGAAAAATTGGGGGGGGGGACTGCTTTTTTCCATTTTTTTCTGAAGCCTTTTTTGTTTTTTTCCTCAAATAATCGGAAAAATTGAAAAAAATGAAGAAAAAAGGGATTATGGAATGTTTTGTTTTAGCATGATGAATAAAATGTTTCATTGAATCTTGGTTCCCGCTTTTTTTCTCAGTTCTTTTTATGGGAATGGATGCATTATGTCTGCTTCACACTGTGGAGGACTAGCGGAGACATACTTTTCTTTGTTATTAATGTTGATGGTTTCTTCTGGTTTTTTTCTTAATGTTTTTTTGCCTGCTCCTCATAAACTGGCAAAATGAAAGAGGTTACTTACTGTTCAGGTGTTCCTTACAGTTCAGGATCTTGTAGATCCATTTGTTACAATTTTTTTTAAAATAAATTAAAAAGTAAATTCAATTTGTAATAATTGTTTGAAGAAAATGTACTTTTAATATACCAAATCTGATAATCTTATGCCAAACCAACCTGTACATAATTACATTTGATGTTCCTGAAGTAATGACGTGACTTTCAATCTGTAAAAAGTGCTAATATTGCATTTTTCAATTTTTTCAAAAAGTTCCATTTTTTCTGGAAAAAAAGGTTTTTTCCATGGCTTCAAAATTTCTGGAAATTTTACATCTCTATTTAAGGCTCATGTTTTTAAGACTACTTATATGCCTGTCTTTAAGATCAGTTAGACCGGTGGGCACTAGGGCACCTACCCTGTAAAATTCCCTTCTGAAAAATATAAAGCTGACTCCCATCAGTTCAGCTTTTTAAGAAATTTAAAACTGGCTTTTAGTTGAAGATTTTATTTTATATGCTTTTGGAGTTTTTATAGCATTAAAAATATATTATGCTTTGTTTAATTTATTTATTTATTTATTTATTTATTTATTTATTTATTTATTATTTGATTTATATCCCGCCCTTCCTCCCAGCAGGAGCCCAGGGCTGCAAACGGAAATGCTAAAAACACTTTAAAACATCATAAAAAGACCTTAAAATACATTAAAACAAAACATCATTAAAATCATTTTTTTAAAAAGCTTTAAAAACATCTTTTTTAAAAAACAGGGTTAAAAACATATTATTAAAGAAAACATATTAAAAGCAATTCTAACACAGACGCAGACTGGGATAAGTCTCAACATAAAAGGCTTGTTGAAAGAGGATATGATATTTATGATATTTGGCTTTTCATTTTGTATTATGTTTTTACATTACACCACTCTGATATCTTTTTGATGAAGGGCAGTATAGAAATATTTAAAATAAATAATCCAGAACAGAAGCAGGGCCATCTATATGGTGTGTGATTTTCCTCCAACTGTTCCACAATTTTTGCAATATGAAATAATTTACAACACAAATGGGTGGGAGAACCCTGTAAAATCCATGGTGATCATAGCACCTCTTGATATGTGCTTGTACCTTTGACTGTTTTATTGGACAAAGCTATTTCATGCAATAAACAAAAACTGGAAAATAGACAAATTCATCATTTCTTTGTATTTGTTAAATAATGCATATTTTGCTAAATAATTCACATTTCTTATCTGATACCTTATGATAATAACAAATTACATTTTGCACTCTAATACACACAAATATGGACTACAAAAATATCATGTAGATGAATTATCAATCAAAGACATATAATGTTTCTTTTAACAAACAGGAAGAGGGTTCCGTATCAAATACATTTTTTTAAAAAAATGTGAGGATAGGATAACTGGAAAACTTTAAAGTGCTTACTGAATTGCCAAAACTACATAAAATATACCGTATATTCTGGCGTATAAGACGACTGGGCGTATAAGACGACCCCCAACTTTTGAGAAGATTTTCCTGGGTTAAAAAGTCATCTTATACGCCGGAATAACAGCCCCCCAACCACAGCCACAACTCTTCAACCCGCTTGCCCCCATAGCAACCCGCCCCCAGCCGCAAGAAAGACCCTGATCCCCGTTTAAAAAGCCAGCGTCCCTCTCCCCTTTCTTCCCTGCGTGGCCAGCGCCCCCTCGCCCCATAGCCCGCACCGACCTTTGCCCACCAAGAAGTGGATGTCGCTGAGCACCTCGTTCTTGAAGAGGAAGGCGAAGCGCTCCTGCACCGTCGGCTTCGTCGCCTGCCAGTTGTAGGCCGGCTGCCGCGGTGACAGCAGACCGGAGGCGGCGGCGGAGGGCACCGAGGAGGAGGCCGCAGGGGCAGCTGTCGGCAGCGGGTTCCCACCTCCGCCGCCTCCCGCTGCTGCTGCTGCCGCCGCCGCCCGGTGGTTGTGCATCAGCGGAGGCGCCGGCGTGGCCTGCAGCAGCGAGAGCAGCGAAAGCGGCCCGCCATTGGCCGCCCAAGGAGGAGCAGCCACCGCCGCCGCGGCCCCGTCGCTCGCCTGAGCAGCCGCGGGCGGAGGAGCAGCAGCAGCGGTGGGAGGCGGCGCAGGCGAGGCCGCCACGGAGGAGAAGGACGCGGGGAGGCTGCTGCTGCTGCTGCTCCCCACCCCGGCCACCATTTTGCAGCAGAGGAGGCCGCGCAGGGGATGGCGGGGACGGAGGAGCAATGGGGATTCCCCTCAGGGGAGGGGACGCCGGGCCAGGCTGCAAGCAGGAGAAATACTATATTCCGGCGTATAAGACGACACCCAGCGTATAAGACGACCCCCAACTTTTGTGAAGATTTTCCTGGGTTAAAAAGTCATCTTATACGCCGGAATATACGGTAGTTGCCCCTAGCATAAAAGCACAGTTATGCAATGTGAGATGCCTTAGAACTGTCTTCCTCCAGAAATAATGTATCCAGGTCTTTCCTTTGATATATTTTTTTCTTTGTACTGTAGAAACATATGTCTTGTCCTGGAGATATTAAGCTTACTAACATTAACATTAATTTTAGTATCACATTTAAAGGTATTGTAGCATTTATTCATTTTTAAAATTCATTTATTTACTTATGAGATTTCTTTTGCCCTTCACCATAAGGTCCCAGGGCGGGTTAGTAAATCTGCTCCCCCTTTCTATCTCTTTGATCCAAGAATTTTTAACATTTCTCCTGTAGTGTAGAGCAGTGTTTCCCAAAGTGTGGTATGCGTACCGCTGGTGGTACACGAAAGGGTTTCAAGGGGTAAGCGGCCGAATGTGTGTTTTTTGTACTTTATCATTGGGTTTTAGCGGCAAAAAACGTGTGCATGTGTTCTTTTTAGAGAAAATACAGTTGTTGTGATTTCTCCAGTTTCTCACACAATCATGTGAGGGAAGATCAATATAATAACAGTGGTTTATCCCGATGTTATTCAACGCATAGTCTCTTTCGCTCTCAATGCATTCCTTGTCTTTTTGTACACCCCTCCAGTTTCTCATAAGACTCGGACTCCCTCGCAATGACTTTGGCCACCAAAAAACGCTTCTACAAACAGACAGATGACGCCACAAAGATATTTATGTGTATGCTCGACTACAAAAATGTTCACACCGGGAAGCGGGGAAGTGGGTTTTTTTCCTTTATCTTCAGCCCTGCAGCGGCCATCTCGCCAGCCACTTCCCTCTTGGGGAATCTCCCGCTCTTTGGCTGCAGATATCGCCGCACTAATATCTGATCACAAGCAGTTCCATCCCTCCCGTTAAAAAGTAGTTTTGTATTGACAATTTTAATACCAAAAAAGTATTACTCTTTATTTCCAGAATGTTTTTTTTTGTTTGAATAATAGTTATTTTAATTATTAGTATATGAATTATTTCTATATTTTTGAATATATATTTTTGTTACATAAATATTATTTCTATTATTAAAATGTTTATTACTTTGTATTTATTTTTTTACAAACATTTCATATAAAATTATAGGAATTACGAATGTGTTATAATACCTTACCCCTCTCCCAATTATTTTTGTGAAAGTTGGGTACACCGGTAAAATCAATGTCTCAAAAGGGGTACGTGCATGTTGAAAGTTTGGGAAACACTGGTGTAGAGTAAAGTTCCCTAACTTGACCAATATAGGTCTGTTTTAGTTTAAATAGCTTGTTCTTTCTCGTTTGATATGCTATGGACACAGTCCAGCAAATCTTAGTCTAAATTAAGTTCTATTAAATGAAAGGGACTTACATTAGTCGAGAGTGTCCCATTTCATTGCTTTCTATGGGATACAAACTTTTTCTGGATTGTACCCTATTTATTTTTTTCTCTTCTCATTTGAGCTGGGAGGGAGAGTTCCATTGCACAGCCAAATGTCTTTGCGCTAGCGGAAGCACTTTGCTAGGTACCGCCCAATACATTTTACTCATAAAACCAAACTATATAAAAAGACTTCACATTCATAAAACTTTACTCCCTTGAATGTCTTATTTGCCATGGTATGGGGAAAATAAAATACTTTGCCTCAGTCCATAAATAATACAACACACTATATCATTCTCTTTGCATTATGTGTGTGGGTGTGTGTGTGGGCAGTGAGTGAGTGAGTGAGTGACTGAGTGAGTGAGTGAGTGAGTGAGTGAGTGAGAAAGTGAGCCAAATGGAGAAAATTATTATAAGGACAAAAATAAAGAATACAGCAAGAATCAGTGGTGGTAACTATTTCTGCTTTTATATTACAACTATTCCTAGAAATAAATACAGCTTGTATAGTGCTAAACCAAGGGTAAGCAAGGATAGTGCCCTGCAGATATTATGGGACTATAGTTTCCATCAGCCCCAGCCAGCATTGCCAGTGGTTACAGATTATGGGAGCTGTAGGCAATAGCATCTAGAGCATGTCATCTTGGCTACCCCAGCTACCCCTGTGCTAAGCATCTCCTTATCCTTGCCTGTCTACTAATTTCAAGCATATTATTCTAAAAGAAAGGGCTCTTGCTTTAGGTATCAGTAAGGTAAGTTTTGTCTTCTGTACCCATTGTATGACACAAAGCACATTCTTATGTGAAATTGTGTTCATACTTGAATTTCCAATAATAACTTACTTATAGCAAAGGGAATTAATAATTACCCTATAGGATATATTGTCCACCACCAAATATGATATTTAGCACAGGAATTAATATAGTGGTATTTTATAGCTGTATCAGCTAACTGTACTGCTGATAATGTGAAACCTTGTGCTCCTTCTGGACTGTGAAGACTGATTAAAGAAGAGGTAGCGGCAGGAAGAAAACTCATAATGAAAAACAAATCTTGATGAGTGAGAAATATCAGATTATCTCCTACATGCTTCTACCAAGCACAGCAAAATTAGTAGTTGATAAGTGGTAATTAAACATCAGCAATGGCTGTGAGTGATGTTAGATATACAATTTCTTTTTAGGATAGGGTTTGTTTGTGCCCCTGCTACTTGTCCTACACATAAAATCTGTAATGATTCTGAAAGGTTTGATACAACATATTCTGGCTTGTTAAGTTTTTGAAAGTTCTCATATCAATCATAGCACATGACTCCTTTCTGGAGATACTTGAATATTCTTTACATAGGCCAAGTATGCTATTCTGCTGTGTACCTTACATCCGCCTGTGTTCCTTACATTCTCTCCTTTTCCTGGCTTGCTTACACTGCAGAGTCAGAGCCCTGCATCATCATCACCATCATATTTATATTTTGCCCTTCCTCCCTTAGGGAGTTCAAAAGGTGATAAGGGAAGGCATATAGAATATTAACAATCGTCATTCTTTCTGTATGTATGGAAGCCCTATTCAGCTTGGGACCAGAATACAGTAGGGCCCCATTCATATGGCAGGTTAGGTTCCAGACCCCCGCCGAAAAGTGAAAACCGCCAAAAAGCGGATCAGCTGTAGCACGGGGGTCTGTAACCTAACCCTCTGATCGTGCTGGAGAAGATCAGCTGTAGTGCGCTACAGCTGATCTTCCTCTCCTTCGGTGCGATCAGCTGGAGTGAGAGAGTCTGATCAAACCAGAAGAGGAGAAGATCAACTGTAGTGTGCTACAGCTGATCTTCCCCTTCTTGGGCGAGATCAGCTGGAGCACAGGGAGCTCCAGCCCCCACTCCAGCTGATCGCCCCACTGGCACCGTATTAGTGGAACACCGAAATGTGGGGTGCCGAGAAGCGGGGCCCTACTGTATCTGAAATGTCACCTTAACCCTTATATACCCAGTCGATCACTGCACTCTACAGTGAGAGCCTCCTGCAGATACCATCTTATCAGGAGGGCCGTTTTGCACATCATAGGAAGTGGACCTTTAATTTTGTGGCATTTACCCTTTGGAATTCACTATCCTTAAATATTAAACAGGTGCTGTCTCTGGTATCTTTTTGGCACCTACTGAATACTTCCTCTTTTAACAGGCCTTTTAAGTAGAGACCTTAACCCAGTCTACGTCTGTGTTGAAATTGCTTTTTACAATGGTTTTAAAGGGTGTTTTTTTTAAAAAAAAATGTTTTCAAGATGTTTTATTTTAAAGTTTTTTTAAAGATGTTTTTAATGTTTTGTCCCTTGTTTGGTGCCCTGGGTTCTGGGGGGAAGGGCAGGATCAAAATTTAATTATTATTAATTACAATAATCATAATGATGGGAAGTAGGGTTGCCAGGTCTCCGGTGCTTGCCTGGAGACTCTGGGTTTTTAGGGTGCTCTCTGGGTGAGTCAGCTTAATCGCTGGCCTCTCAGCTTCCATTTTTTTAAAAAAAAAAGTTTCTAGGTGGTATGGTTCTTGAGCTATACACCAAAACGTCAGCCTCCCCCCGCAACTTCAGTTCAATGAGCTCGTAGCTGGCTGCTCTAATCCCACCCTTTCAGATTTATAGCCAATAAATGAAGTCAGGGTTGTGATTGACAAGGCAGTAGCTAGACCTCTTTGCAAGTCAGAAAACTTGTTTTTTCCTGCTTTTTGAAAATCTCATAAATTGAGTAAGTATATAGCTTTCAGTCTTTTCTCCTCTTGTTTAAATTTTCCTGGACTGTTGAAGAGGGTACTGTTTTGAAAACCTTCCCAATATGAAGCTTTAATCCAGTACTTGCTTTTCTGGAAGTAAAACGGCAATGCTAATCCTACATACCCAGAGTAAACCCCATTGAATTCAATAGGACTTACTTTTGAGTAGACATGGCTAGGATTATGAGAGAAATTGGAGAAATGTTTTTCTTTGAATTGTATGCACCAAGCAACTGTGGTTGATGCTTAATGACATCACTCGGGCCCACTCCCGTGACATCCCTCGGGCCCAACCCATGACATCACTCAAGCCAGCCCCTATGACATCACTACAGCCTGCCCCCAAAATCTCAGGGTTTCAGATGCTTCTGACCTGGCAACCCTAATGGGAAGTGAGTTGAGCAGCTAGTCAGCACTAAAGTTCCTCTCTTTGATAGGCTTGAAGATTACCAGAGCTCTCACAATCCTAATTCAGTAGTGCTTCTGTTTAGTTAAATGTTCATTCATCCTTACATTCAAAACAGCTATTAAGATAGCCATGCATGCATTACAAAAAAGAGGAAATGTGACACTAAACAGAGGTAAAAGAGAACAAGATCTGCATATATTTGGATATGCTGATTTATATGCATATATACAAATTTATAAATGACTATAATTTAGATATAAATACATCTCAGCAGTAGTGTTCAGTCTGATGCCCAGGAGCTAACTGTTAATGGGCAACTAAAGGTTTTCCCTTCTTGTGGTTCTATACCTTTAAGCCAGACTTGAACTGGGCAACTCTTAGGGGCTCCTTCAAACAGACAACTGCCCTCTTAAAGTAGAGTACATGACCACCCTATTCAAAGTCTAAAGAGAGAGAAAAACCCCAGAGCCCTTTTGGACTTTTTTCTGTCAGAGTTCTCAAAATCTGTTGAAATTCATTGAAAATCAAACATGTTCACAGAGTACCTGTAATCCTATTACTGATCTTGCCCCATACTCTGACCTTCATCTTCGGCAGTTTAAAAGTTCAAAAAATGCCTGGCTGATTTTTAATTAATTAAGAAATTTTGCATTGAACTGAATGATAGTGTCAGGCATGCTCAGTAAGAACCAACTGTCAGTGTTCTAAAAGCTAGACTCAAAGCTGCTTGGCTTGACTAATCAGGGACCCACACCCACACCAGACTTTGTTTTCCCTTTAGATGGCCATGGCTTCCCCCAAAGAATCCTGGGAAGTGTAGTCTGTGAAGGGTGCTGAGAGGAGACTCCTATTCCCCTGACAGCTCCAGTGGTTTACCAGTCCGCCACTCTGATTGAAGCTCTGTGAAGGAAACATGGAGTATCCTAGCAACTCTCAGCACCCTTCACTAACTACACTTCCCAGGATTCTTTGGGAGAAACCATGACTGTCCAAAGTGAAATAAAAGCCTGGTATGGATGTGGCCAGGGACAGCTTTGGTTTAAATTTGGGTGGGAGGCTACATGTGCCTGCTGCAGAATAAAAAGGTGGGGGAAATGCTGAAAAGCAATGATACTGTTCACAATGTTTTCCTTTTGGAAAGGAAAGGGACTTCCCTTCTGCCCAGTGTCCACCCACCCATCTCCTCCCCCTCCCTCTCCCCGCCCCTCCCCTAGGTCAGTGTTGGACTACAACCTGGAAGACCAAGGTTCAAATCCCCACACAGCCATGAAGCTCACTGGGTGACCTTGGGCCTGTCACTGCCTTTCAGCTGCAGAGGAAGGCAATGGTAAAACCACCTCTGAATACCGTTTACCATGAAAACCCTATTCATAGGGTCGCCATAACTCGGGATTGACTTAAAGGCAGTCCATTTCCATTTTCAAACATGATTGCACAGAAATAAATCCCACTGAACTCAAAAAGTATACAAATGATCAAACCCACCCTCCCTTATCCTCCCTCCTATCCCCTCCCCCTTGCCCCTTCCCCTTTGCCCCTCCCCCTTTGCCCCTCCCCATCCCCTTCAAATTCCCTCCTCCCCCTCCACTTCCTCCTCCCCATGGTCAGCTTTACTTAAGCACGATTGCATGGGAGAAAATACAATTGAACTCTATAAACATGCAAATGATAAAACCTGCCCTCCCCTCCCCCTTCCTTTGCCCTCCTCCAATCTGCTACTTCCCCCTCCTCCCCCATGGTCAGTTTTACCTATCCTAACCATGATTGCATAGGAGTAAATCCCAATTGACTCAATAAGCATGCAAATGATCAGACCTGCCTTTCCCCTCCTTCCCCTCTCCTCTCACTTCCTCCCCCACTGCCCACTCCAGTCCTCCCTCCCTCCCTCCCTCCTGCTCACTTTTACCTATCCTAAGCATGATTGCACGGGAGTAAATCCCAGTGAACTCAATAAACATGCAAATGATCAAACCTGGCCTTCTCCTCCCCTCCCCCTCCTGCCTTTTCCCTTATTTATTTATTTATTTATTTATTTATTTATTTATTTATTTATTTATTTATTTATTTATTTATTTATTACATTTCTATACCGTGCCATAGCCAAAGCTCTCTGGGCGGTTCACAACAAGCAAGCAAAACATCAAAATACAATTAAAACCAATATTAAACAATTTAAACACATTAAAAATACCAATATACTAGCATACTAAATAGTAAAATGTAATAGTATGTTATGTTAAAATGCTTAAAATGCCTGGGAGAAGAGGAATGTTTTAACCTGTCGCTGGAAAGATAATAATGTTGGCGCCAGGCATGCCTCAGCAGGGAGATCGTTCCATAATTCGGGGGCCACCACTGAGAAAGCCCTTTTTCTTGTTACCATCCTCCGAGCTTCCCTCTGTGTAGGTACCCGGAGGAGGGCCTTCAATGTTGAATGAAGTGTACGGGTAGGTTCGTCTCGGGAGAGGCATTCCATCAGGTATTGCAGTCCTAGGCCATGTAAGGCTTTATAGGTTAAAACCAGCACCTTGAATCGAGCCCGGAAACATACAGGCAGCCAGTGCAAGTGGGCCAGAATCGGTGTTATATGTTTGGACCGCCTGGTCCCTGTTAACAATCTGGCCACTGCATTTTGCACGAGCTGCAGTTTCCGAACCATCTTCAAAGGCAGCCCCACGTAGAGTGCATTACAGTAATCTAATTTAGAGGTTACCAGAGCATGCACAACTGAAGCAAGATTGTCTCTGTCCAGATAGGGGCGTAGCTGGGCTACCAACCAAAGTTGGTAGAAAGCGTTCTGTGCCACCGAGGCTACCTGAGCCTCAAGTGACAAGGATGGTTTTAAAAGAACGCCCAAGCTACGAACCTGCTCCTTCAGGGGCAGTGCAACCCCATCCAGGACAGGTTGAACATCGCCATCTGGTCAGAAGAACCACCCACTAACAGCATTTCAGTCTTGTCTGGATTGAGCCTCAGTTTATTAGCTCTCATCCAGTCCATTGTCGCGATCAGGCACCGGTTCAGCACATATCCCTCCTCCCCTCCACCCTTCCTCCCCTCCCTCCTCCTCCCCCCCTCCCCATCCCCTGTGGTCAGTTTCACCTATCCTAAGCATGATTGCAGGGGACTAAATCCCACTGAACTCAATAAGCATGCAAATGATTGATCCATTCTCAGCAAGCTTGCACAGGATCCCATTTCTTACTTCCCAAATTCAAAAGAAGAGAAATTCAAAGTTTTCTAGGATGAATAATGGGGGAAATAAAATTTTCTAGATTAGATTCTCTGTAGAAACATTAGTAACAGAGGAAAGAAGCAAAGTAAGAAGAACACCAACAAACAAACAAAAAATAATTCTCTATCTTTGGAGATGGCAGGTGTTGCCACCATTCACCATATGCTCAGAGGCACATGTTACCAAATTCTTCCAAGCTACATAACAAGTGGATTGGACTGTGAAAGACCAATCCAAATTGTGTTTGCATTTTGACAAATTTGTAGGACAGTACAATATCTCAGAGAGGAGGTCAGGTCTCCTGGTGCATTCACTATAGCTGCCCAATTTCCCTTCTTTTTAAAGTTCGATAGAAATATCTGTGGGCTATAGTACGTTTTTAAACCACAAGGGTTTTTTTTGCCTATTAGTAAATTTATACTTATATTCCAGTGATTGCTTCACTATTCACCAAGGATCAGATTTATTTATTTATTACTGCATCACCCCAAGTCAGGCCAAATCTGTTTACATAATATATTTATTTATGTATTTATTTATGTGGGGTTTTTTTGTTTAATATCCTGCCCTTTCTCCCAGGGTGGCAAACAAAAACACTAAAAACACTCTAAAATATCTTAAAAACAAAAGATTTTAAAACATTTTAAAACATCTTTAAAACCTATTGAAACAAAACAGTTTTAAAAAACATCTTAAAAAGCAATTCCAACACAGATGCAGACTGAGATAGGGTCTCTAATTAAAAGGCTTGTTGAAATAGGAAGGTCTTAAGTAGGCACCAAAAGATAGCAGAAATGATGCCTGGGTAATATTTAAGGGGAGGGAATTCCAAAGGGTAGGGAATTCCAAAGGGTAGGTGCGACAACACTAAAGATCAATGTTTTACAGTGGGTAAACCCAGTGTTGTCACATTGGGTTCATCCTGTTTGTCGATAACAATGGAAGGATAGAGATAGTTATATATTTGCTATCTTTGGTTCCAATTAGGCTTTCATTAGTTACATCAAATGAAATGAAGTGGGCTGGCTTTAGGTCCTCATAAAAACATGTGCGAGGATGTCCCTCCTGATCCCATTCCCTCTGAGCACTCCTTTGGGTGGTAATTGTCTGTCTTCTCCCTGTATTAACTCAGTGATCAGGAGTCTTAATCCATATGTATTTTACGTAATTTTACACAATTTTTCACGCATTCCATGAGAGGACTCCTTTGGCCAGAAAAAGTGCTGTTTTTCCTTATTCAGGCATTAGATTCTGAAACTGCTACAGTGACATTTGCAGGAAAAGCTTCACGTCTTAAACATATAGATAGTTAATGATCTAACAAGCTGCTTTTTAATTTAAGGTGAATTTGGAGAAGTGTGCAGTGGTCGGCTGAAAACGCCTGGGAAAAGAGAGATTCCAGTGGCCATAAAAACTTTGAAAGGTGGATATGTCGACAGACAGAGGCGGGATTTCCTACGAGAAGCTAGTATAATGGGACAGTTTGATCACCCAAATATTATCCGCCTGGAAGGAGTTGTTACAAAAAGTAAGTTGCTTAGTATATTTTATTTGCTTGTTATTATTCTTGTATTCTTGCTTCACTTACTCCAGCACAGATGCAAGTTTCCACATATGGATATGCAGCTTAATAGGGAAAGTGCATACAAAAGGGTATTTTGTGTAGTTCTTGTTATTGCATTAGAACAACATGCACAGTGATAAACAGCAAATCTCTTGTTTAGGGCCACTGTATTTCACTTGATTAAATTGGTTATGGTTTCTCCTTTTCAAAATCTGTGTCATCGGTAAAAATAAATTGTACCCAGTGTATTGTTTGGAATATTCTCCATAAGATCTTCAAGAATGGAAAGCAAACATTATTGATTTTTTTTCATGAATTCATTATTTTTGTGCAACATCTATGCTGTTTAACAAAAAGGCAATTAAAAATGACTCAGGATGCAACAAATAACAGCGATTGTCATTTTAGGAGCAAACATTTCAGTTGCAGATAAGTAGTTTTCTGAAGAGTTATGGATATGGGAAAAAAACCAAGAATATATGTTTACTTACTTCATATATTGTGTAATTAAGCCAATTGCATAGAATGAGGAAGGCTGTACCCTGATGTCATAGACCATTGCAAGCTGGTCTGCTATTTAGATGGAGAATTGTGAGATCAATAGCTTAGCATGATGCACAACAGTGAGTCAACTAGTCTATTGTGCATTGGCTGTGATCCAACTAATATGCAAAATAATTCAGAAAATACAAAAATTACATATCTGCTTTTGCAGTGTCCTTTCAACAAGATGAAAATATACACCTAACTCTACCTTTCTGCAATTCCTTTTCCTTTTAAACTATTGCCTCTCAGGTGACTTTTTGCAATGTTGAAACAAAAAAAGCAAACAGCTGTTAAAGCCATAAAACAAACTATAGCTATGTGAATGAATCTCTTAAAGATCAGTTATTTCAAATAATTATGAGAGTTATACAGTAGACATCATGTTTTCAAGACAAAATTCTTGCTATCACCACCTCATCAAGTTGGATTATTTGTAATGCTTCCTTATGTTCATTACTATTTTAAAAAACATTTTCAATCCTCTGCAGACTGATGTGTTGACAGCTGAGAAAATTATATCCTTATATCATTGCAGTGTATATGATTAAGCCTTTCCTTTTTCTTCTTTATTTTTATTCTTGATTACAAGATACAGAGGTCTACTACTATAAAACAGGATAAGATGACAAAAACAAACAAATAGAAAACCATAACATAATAATAATAATAATAATAATAAATTTAATTTTTGTGTCGCCTATCTGGCCGAAGGCGACGTACACGTTAAAATACAATAAAATACAATACAATATAAATACAGCATAAAATACAATGCAGTCAACAATAACCATTTTAAATAGCAGCAGTATAAAACAATGTAGGGCAATCAATAGACAATTTTAAACAATTTTAGCCCATCCCGGAGATCCCAAAGGCCTGTCCAAAGAGCCAAGTTTTTTTTTTTTTTTTTCAATAATTTTTATTCAAATTTTCATAAAACATACAAGACAAAATCATAAAACATTCAAAGACAAAAAACAAAATCAAAAATAGTTAAACAAAAAGAAAAAAAGAAAAAAAAAAAAAAAACAAAAATAAAAAATAAAGAGTAAAATATTGACTTCCCATTTGTCAAAGATCAAATCAGTTATAAGTCTATAATATATAGCAATCCTGTCTCTTAAGTCATATTATAAAATCACTTTCCTCCAGTAGTTATCTTACTTAATCATCAAATCTCATAAACATTACTTTATTCTTTCCACAAAAAGTCAAAGAGAGATTTCAATTCTTTAAGAAATATATCTATCAATTTTTTTTTTCCAGATAAGCATATCGATTAATCCATCTCATTACTAATTATGATAATCTTATTGTCATAACCATAGTCAAAATAAACATTTCAATTAATCCATCACATCAGAATCTGTTAGGTTCAGTAATTTCAGTAGCCATTGTTCTATTATCTCTATTAGTTCCATTTTCCATCTTCCATCTTCAGTAGTCTTGTTAAGTCCAGTAATTTCAATATCCAATCTTCCATTATCAGTATTCCATAATAATCTTGCTGTCAAAGCCATAGTCATATAGTAAGAGTCTGATGGGAATTACCTCTATCCCAAATATTTTCTTGCCATCCATTCTGAATAGGTTGCTGAAATACTGCTGTAAAATCATATCTCTGTTCTTTTTTTCAAAATACACTGGGTCATCTCTTAAAAGTTTTTCCATTGTCACATGGCTGCAGTTAATTCCATAGATTTTCTCTATATTGGGCTCCATCACATCATTCCAGTCCAAAAGATAATCCATGCCATTGATAACTTTATCTCTAGAATCTTCATTAATTTCTTCAGAGATAACATTGAGTTCCAAACAATAGATTTTATTTCTAAAGTCCATAGACTCCAAATCTTGTTCCTGTTCCACGTTTGTTCCAATCTCCGGGATCTCCTCTCTCACAGGGACCCCTATTCCAGTCTCCAGGGTCTCCTCTCTCACAGGGACCCCTGTTCCAATCTCCGGGGTCTCCTCTCTCACAGGGACCCCAAAGAGCCAAGTTTTTAAGGCTCGGCGAAATATATCCAGGGAAGGGGCATGGTGAAGATCGAACGGGAGGGAATTCCACAGAGTGGGGGCCGCCACTGAAAATGCCCTCTCTCTAGTCCCCACCAACCTACCTGTTTTCGTCGGTGGGACTGAGAGAAGGCCCTGCGTGGCTGATCTAGTCAGGCGGCTTAGTTGGTGGTACTGGAGGTGCTCCTTCAGGTAAACTGGGCCGAGACCGTATAGGGATTTAAAGGTTAACACCAACACCTTGAATTGGGCCCGGAAAATAACTGGGAGCCAATGTAGATGAAATAATACTGGCGTAATATGATCACGGCGGCGGCTGTTTGCGAGCACATGAGCCGCCGCATTCTGCACCAGTTGTAATTTCCAGACCGTTTTCAAGGGTAACCCCACGTAGAGCGCATTGCAGTAGTCTAATTGAGAGGTGACCAGAGCATGTACTACCAGTGGGAGCTGATGAATAGGAAGGTAGGGTTGCAGCCTTCGTATAAGGTGTAGCTGATACCAAGCTGCCCGGCTCACTGCCGAAATCTGAGCCTCCATGGACAGCTTGAAATCAAGAACAACTCCGAGGCTGCGGACCTGATCCTTCAGGGGTAGACTCACCCCATTAAGCCTCAGGTCAACAACACCTAACCTTCCCCTGTCACCCACAAGCAGCACCTCGGTCTTATCAGGATTGAGCTTCAGCCTGTTCCTTCCCATCCACCCACTCACGGATTCCAGGCACTTGGACAAGGTTTCCACAGCCAACTCCGGTGAGGATTTAAAAGAGAGATAGAGCTGCGTGTCATCAGCATATTGGTGACATCGCAGCCCAAAACTCCTGATGATGGCTCCCAGCGGTTTTACATAGATGTTAAATAGCATGGGAGAGAGGATAGAGCCCTGTGGCACTCCACAAATGAGGGGCCAAGGGTCTGAATTCTCCCCTATCTAATGCCCTCCTCATATCATCCACCAGACCGACCAAGGCTGTTTCAGTACCATGTCCAGTACCATGTCCAGTCCTGAAACCCGATTGGTATGGATCCAAATAATCCATTTCATCCAAGTGTGCTGACAACTAGTTAGCCACCACTCGCTCAATGATCTTGCCCAAAAATGGCAAATTCGAAATGGGGCGAAAGTTGTTCAAGACTTGGGGATCCAAGGAGGACTTTTTAAGGATAGGTTTTATAATTGCCTCCTTGAGGGCCGGTGGTAGTACACCCTCCTTCAAGGATAGAATCTAATAATGTTAACAATAGGGTGATGGTACCAAAGTATGCCTCTTCTCCCTCTCACCGCCACACCCCCTGGTACAGGGCTCCTTGCATACTCAGTTAGAATCCCTGACATAGAGTCCTGGGACATGTTATTACCAGGGCTTCTGAAATCCACTCTAAGGACAAGGGCATCTGAGGAAAATATAGTTAGGGGAACCCTTGTACTAAGGACATAGCTGTTGCAAACTCAAGAACCTGTGAAGAAGAGATGTATCAACAGGTTACAAATTTCAGAACTGGGCTAGGGAAGAAACATTTTTCAGTTTTTTTAGAAAACAGCTTGGTTAGCCAAATTAAGTCAAAAGATGTTGTGATTAAGAGTACTTAACTTCATCTACCAAATAAAACATTTTAAAAATTGCAATCCAGTAGCACTGATCCAAGGGGCCCTGCTAATAATTTTAAAATAGCAAATATGGTTGTGATGAAAACATAGCAGTAATCTAACTAGTAAACCATCTGAGAACAAATTGTTCAGAATGGTGTTCTGTTGTGATGAATACACTTCTTTAGGCACAAATGCTCACAACAGTGGCATGTCCTTGATTACAGGTTCATACACATGTACTAGGCCAGCCTTCCCAACCTGGTGCCCTTCACCTGTTTTGGACTACAATTCCCATCATCCCCAGTCAATATGGCCAATTGTCAGGAATGATAGAAATTGTCATCCAAAACATCTGGAGGGTACCAGGTTGGGGAATGCTGTATTAGATCAACACATGCAATTAAATCTTTAGCTCTGAGTCATGGTGTGCCATGATGATATTACACTGCAGGAATCAGTATACAGACCACAGTGTAGAATCAGAGTATGTATAGATTTATTACAAAATAGAAATATTGGTTAATATGCAGGACATTACAGGATTGGTTAAGTAAGCAGCATTCAAATTGTACCATCAGCTTATACAGTTGGGGCAGTTTGAGGTAGGAAGAACCACCTACCAAATATGGAGAAAAGGGGGTGGCAAGAGATGTTGAACAAACAAGCGGAGCCTCCTTGGTATGAGACTTAGATAAGTGCACACTACTAGCAGCAGGGTGGCTAAACTTAAAAGTGAAATATTGGAAAACACTGGGAGCAGCCATGTTTTTTCTGTACAATTCCCCCTGGGAGTGTTGAAATGACATCAAGCGCTGTCGTTCTCAGAGGAATTTTCTCTATGTTCATTCATGGTGTGCAGTGGCAGAGAACCCAGTGTGTTAGCTGCTGAGATTGTGGGCAGCTGTACACAGTATTTCAAATGGTTTAAAGAAAAAAATGGTGGGGGAACAGAGCAACACTTGGACCACCTTGTAAGTAGTACTTTTAACTGTGTTTTTAAATGTATGTTTCCATGCAGATTTTTAAGGACTTTCCATTAAAAATCCACCTAGAAATGGGACACAATGGACTTAGTTCTATCACCTCTTGAGAACTGGACAGACCAGACTTTAATGTGTCTATGCACCTCTCTCTCTCTCTCTCTCTCTCTGTGTGTGTGTGTGTGTGTGTGTGTGTCTGTGTTTGTGTTTGTGTCTGTGTCTGTATGTTTGTGTAAAATGCTATTTTGGTTCTGCTATGTTATTGCAATAGGGAATAAAAATGCAGTATTATATGGCCTTTCCTGAGTGCTAGCTTTTGTTTATTATAAGTTATCTAACACTACAATATCTCAAAAAGAAATCTATATTGAACTTTTGTTTATATAGAAATAAATTGAACAGATTAATTCAAAGGCAGATAAATCAATGAAAAACTCTTTAATGGGCAGATGTGAAATGTAAAGCCTCTTCATGTTGAAAATTGCTTACACTAAAGTAGTCCAATTTGAGGCTAATACTGTAGATTGAGCAATTTCTTAGTTGCAGTGCAGCATCCCTAGCAATGGGATAATTATCAGATAGAATCTGACACCAGACTCACTGAGACATACTCCACTATAAGTAGTTAATGAATAATTTTCTGGCAATGAGAACAGAGTTGATATGTAGTGCTTAGGCACAGACTTTCCCTCTGTTAGCCATAAGTCATTGCCTGTATATACAGTATTGTTTCAGTTAGCACAAAATGCAATCTATCACAATGTTTTTATATATTGACCTTAAATAAAAACCCACCAAGTTACTCAATTACAATACATTTGAGAATTCCAAGTCATAAATATTAGCGTTTATGTACAATTCAGTTACAGTATACGGACTGGATCCTACATTCCTGTGAGAATGTGGAGTGATTTTCAACATTCCCCAACACCTGCGGTCAGCCCAAATAACAGAAACAAGACATGTGCTGTGCTGATCTTGTTTTAGCAGGGAGGAAGCAACTATATTAAAACAGTTGATTTTGTTCAGATAGTCACTTTAAATATATTTGATTTACTTTGCAATTTTAGTGAAGTTTCCTATAGGAAATCATTCTCTTTTGCTTCTGTTTCTGTGAATATGTGAAGTACAGCAACACTTTGCAACGCTAAAAAATCCCTTCAAAAACAATTGTGGAATAATGGCACTGACTGTTCTGCAGAATAGTTTCCAATGGATATGAGGAGTGTCTCAATTTGCACAAGATAAAACAGTGGGAGATGAAATATATTCTAGCAAAACTCTAGGTGAGTTCTGTTTTTAATTGACCATGCCCACTTTTCCTTAAGTGGAGTAGCTTAAGCATAGCAGGCTGAAAACAGGCATCTTGGGCAGGCCAAGTTTGTTTTTTCCAGCAGCTAGAGTCATTGCTTACGTAGCAACATATTGGAATCAGTCTGATTTTACATCAAACTGCAGTTTCAGATTAAACTGTTAATGCGCCCAAAATAGAAATAGAGCATAACTTCCAGTTTGAAACACAAAAGGCTATGTTCACCATCATATGACATTGACTATTGGCTTTGTAATTAATAAAAATAATAAATTTGACACAGATTTCTAGGATGAATAATGAGAGAAATATAATTTTCTAGGTTAGATTCTCTGTAGAACCAGTAGTAATACAGAAAAGAAGCAAAGTAAGAAGAACACCAACAAACATACAAAAATGTAATTCTCCATCTTTGGAGATGGCAGGTGTAGCCACTACTCACCATTTGCTCAGAGGCACATGTTACCAAACTCTTCCAAGCTACACAGGAAGTGAATTGGACTGTGAAAGACCAACCCAAATTGTGTTTGCATTTTGACATATTTGTAGGGCAGTACAGTATCTCAGAGAGGAGGTCAGGTCTCCTGCTCCCCTGGTGCATTCACTATAGCTGCCCAATTTCCCTGCTTTTAAAAGTTTGATAGAAATGTCTGTTGGCTATAGGTACATTCTTAAACCGCAAGGTTTTTTGCCTATTAGTGAATAGTCTTTTGAAAAGAAACACAATGGGTTAGATCCAGAGCAGCTCTTTCTCCCCTCCAGCGGAGGTCTCCCACAGAAGGTGGGGGAGATGTTTTTATTGATCTCCCCTGCAGCCCTGCACTGCTTCCCACACTATTCTAGAAAGGCCCCTCCAACCCTCCAGAACAGCTGTTCAGTGGGACATAACAAACTGCGGAGAGAAAGGAGAGATCTGCCGAAATTGCCTACTTTGCTTCCACGCATAGGAGTACTCCATCAGTGAAACTCCACACAGAGATCTGTAACTCCAGTAATTTCCTGTCTGCCTGCACTATGCTTGTTCAGACATGGTGTATTTTAACCATTCTGTCTCACAGGAGAATTCTAACTAGGGATGAGGGAGATACAGTGCCGTGCAAAAGTAATCAGATCCCTGACCAGTGCTCTCATACTACTGAATTACAAATGGTAACATTGTGATTTCGTTCTGTATGATATTTTATTTTGAAACTCTAAAGCTCAGAATCAAGGTGACATTGGTTTTATGTTGGGAAATATTTGGTAGACCCACCTTTCGCTACAAAAATAGCTTTAAGTGTTTTGGGGGTAGGTATGTACCAGCTTTGCACACAGTGTTGGAGGGATTTTGGCCCATTCTTCTGGGCAGATTCGCTCCAGCTCATTCAGGTTGGTTGGACATCGCTTGTGGACTGCAATTTTGAAAGAGGACCGCAGATCTTCAATGGGATTGAGATCAGGACTTTGACTGGGCAACTATAGGACATTCACCTTTTTGTTCTTGAGCCACTCCATCGTTGCTCTGGCCTTGTGCTTGGGATCATTGTCCTGCTGAAACATGAATTTCCTCCCAAGCTTCAATTTTTGAGTGGACTGAAGCAGGTTCTCTTGCAGTATTTCCCTGTATTTTGCTTTATCCATTCTTCCTTCGATTTTAACAAGATGTCCAGTATCTGCTGATGAGAAGCATCCTCACAGCATGATGCTGCCACCACCATACTTCACTGTAGGGATGGTGTTTCTTGAGGCATGGGCAGTGTTAGGTTTGCACCACACATAGCACTTTGAGTTTTGGCCAAAAAGCTCTATCTTGGTCTCATCTGACCACAAAAGCTTTTCCCGCATTGCAGCTGGGGCACTCTCATGCTTTCTGGCAAACTCCAGACATGCTTTCAGATGCTGCTTTCTGAGTAATGGCTTCTTTTTTGCCACCCTCCCATACAGGTCAGTGTATGGTCTTGATATGGTTGACTGGTGCACCATTACTCCACTCCCAGCCACTACACTCTGTAGCTCCTTCAAAGTGATTGTTGGCCTCTCTGTGGCTTCTCTCACAAATCTCCTTCTTGTTTGAGCACTGAGTTTTGAGGGTCGGCCTTTTCTTGCCGGTTCCTGGGTGGTATGATGCAGTTTCCAGTTCCTGATTATTGATCCAACTGTGCTCACTGGGATATCCAGTCACTTGGATATTATTTTGTACCCTTTTCCTAATCTATGCATTTGCATTACATTATCTCTAACTTCTGTAGAATGCTCTTTGGTCTTCATTTTCCTTCAGATCCACAGTGAGGTTTTTATCCTGACAATATCACAGCAACTTTAATGGTTCACAGGTGGAGGCCAAAGGTAAGGTAATTGTGTCCTCAATAGGGCAATTTCTTTCATCTGTGTAAACTGGGAGCTTCCACAGCACAGAAGTTGAATACTTATGCAAGCAACATGTTTCAGTTTTTTATGTTTCTTACAAATATATCTCAACATAAAACCAGTGTCATCTTACAATCATTTATTTTGAATTTCAAAATAAAATATCATACAGAATGAAATTAATGTGTGCCATTTGTAATTCAGTAATATGTGAGCATTGGTCAGGGGTCTGATTATTTTTGCAAGGCACTGTATTTGATCAGTTCACATCTAAAGCTGAATGTATCAAATTTGCCTTTTCTGAAACAATATGAAAGCTGACACACAGCCATCCTTCAAAATTCACAGTTATTCAAATTTTGTGATGCAGTTCTCCAACCAATCAGTGTTTACAAAATGCATATATTAGGGGAAAGTGTAAATAAAAATAAATGTATCAGTGAAAATAACATTCAAAAATGCATTATATGAGAAATTGCTTGCAAACATGGATACATTAGTCAAAACATCATACAAATATGTTTATTAGAAGAAATTCATACTAAAATCCTGAATAATTTTCATGAGGATTTTTAAAAAAGAAATCTCAAATTGCTGCAGAAATGCTGAGTACTGAATTTAAGACTGGGAAAATGAGAAACTGAGAGAACCAAAATTGACAGATCCTTCCATCCCTACATCTAACTCTGCTGTTCTGTAATGCTGAAACTTCACCTTCTGAAGTATTTCCATTTACCTGGCCAGACATCTATAGAGTAAATGATTTTCAGAGTACAACTTTAAATTTGGAATTACTTTGTTGCATATTGTGGCCATCCTAGTTATGCCATTTACACAAAGTATGTGCCATGCAATGTACACAACAGCTACTCAATAAAAGAACAAAAGCAAGAATTCACTCACAACTGGCTTTGCTTTAGAAACATTATTGATTTTGTGGGTTTTAGTTTAAAAAGACTCATTTGTTTTATTCAAAAGCCATTGACTGATACGCTTGTTGAGAGTAGATAGAGGAAAACTGTTTTTTGTTTGAGGTCAGTCTGCTTTAGTGGTTGCTTTCATCTTGCCTTTGGAAGTGTATCTTCATGTATCTTCATTTTGGATTTCACACTGAGCTTATTCGGCTAAATTTAAAACTATCTAGAATGGCAGCCTTTCCAAAATGGATGTGCAAGAATGTGCATCTCGATCAGATGTTGACAAAGCCAGCATATGAACTCCTTGGGGGGCTCAGACATTAATTTGACTTCAAAATTGCATGAAATACTGAATTTATGTGAGTCCTGGAAAATCCTCATTCAATAGAACCTTTGCAGCTGGCTTTCTTTATGCTCAAAAAGAAGTCAGTAATTCATTAAAAGGCATTTGCAAAGCAATTGGCTCTTTAAGAATCACTGTTTTCAAACTTAAAAGGGTTATTCAGACTTGGCTCAGTGGATTCTTTTGAAAGATTTATGTTCATTTTTATAACTTTTATTTTCCATAAAGATTCAGATTTATGAACCCAGACATGATCTTTAGAAAGAGTCAAGAGGAATATTACACACTGCTCTGTGCAGTCCAGTTCCCCAAGCAGTGAGCATTTCCACAATTCCCAGCATGTATGTGGGTTCAGATTCCTTTGGAATTGTCTTATAGTACATTTAAGGCATTTTAAAATATTTTTGTTTATTTATAAATATACATACAGTAGGCAGCTGCTCAAAGCACAACACTATAGCAGACACCATCTTCCAAATCTCTCTGACCCTTAGTATGTCTTGAACTACAGGTTGCTTTTTGCAAAGACACGGCTGGATAACATTGTCCCCAGAAAACGGAAGGTGGAAAAGAAAGGCGTGCCCACTTTTAGAAGAAATCTCTGGCTGTTTCCGTAGCCTGTGTGAAAACTAATCTCCTTAACAAAGGGAAGGTGCTTGACTAGTCTGGCCTGACCATTAAGATAATCTCCAGCAGCCCTAGTGGTTCAAGCTGTTTGACAGACACCATTCTTAGAGTCCAGAGTCAGAGCTGGAAGGGACCCAAACAGAAACCCAGCCCAAGCCAAATCCAGTAACATAGTTTATTTTAAAAATAAATGCCCTGCTTTTCCACTCTCCCAAGCAGTTGTTTGAAGCAACTGACAAATAGAAAAGTATACTTTCTCTTCAGATTATATAAATCTTTCACATTTTACAAATAGAAAAGCAAACATGTAAAGAAGAGTGATCTAACCATTAAAACACAAATTATCAAACTTAAAACAGCAGTAAAAAAAACAAGAGTACACTCACAATAATTACAATAATATTCACAATAATACTCAAAATAATTACATTAAGCAGCATCAGAACAAGAAGCTTGTTTAAAAATGAATGTTTATTTACTTCCTTTGTAGCTTGGAAGAATTTGGTAACATGTGCCTCTGAGCATATGGTGAATGGTGGCAACACCTGCCATCTCCAAACATGGAGAATTATATTTTTGTATGTTTGTTGGTGTTCTTCTTACTTCGCTTCTTTCCTGTGTTACTAATGTTTCTACAGAGAATCTAATCTAGAAAATTTTATTTCTCTCATTATTTATCCTAGAAACCTGTATCAAGAGCTATTAGGTTAATGGGTACTAGGGATAGGGCTTTCTCAGTGGTGGCCCCACATCTTTGAAAATTCATCCCTGGGTAGGTAGCTGTGGCCACAAACTGATTTTTTTAAAGCAATGTATTTCATAAATAGATTGTGAGCATTCATCTTAAACATGCTCTTTATCTGTAAAGCCTGTGTAAAGATTTAGAGAGGCAAAATAAGAGATTTTATGTTACAGTATGAATTTTTAAGATGAATTGGTGACTATGTCAGATTTGAAGATATGGTTTACATTCACAGGTCAGTCTTACTATATAAATGTTGAAATTAAATAAGCAAATTAAGGTGATAACTTTTTTTTAAAAAAAGATTACATTAAAGTCAACATACTAGGGTTGTCAGGTGTTCTATTTTTGCCCAGAGACTCCAGGTTTGGCGGGCCCTCTATGGGTGAGTCACCTTAATCTCTGGACTCCCAGCTTTCATTTTAAAAAAATTAAGTTTCTAGGTGATCTAGTTCATGAGATATACGCCAAAATGTCAGCTGAGTCCTGCTCTAATCCCCACCCTTTCAGTTTTTTAGTCACTAAGTGAAGTCAGGGTTGTGATTGACAAGAGATTTGCTGACCTGCCTACAGTAGATAGAACCCATTGCAAATCTTGAAAACAGTTTCCTTTTCCTGTTTGTCTGCTTAAATTTTAAATTTTACTCGGCTGTTGAAGGGGGCAGTTTACTTGTCTAATTCATAGCCTGTTTTGAAAACCTTCCCAATATGAAATTCTAATCCATTACCCACTTTTCTGGGTGCACAGTTACAATGCTAATCCCACATACCTAGGAGTACCCCATTGAATTCAGTAGGGTTTACTTTTGAGTAGACGTGGTTAGGATTGTGCTGTAAATCAATGGGACTTTGGAGTAAACATAACAAAGGATTGTGCTGTAAAGCTTTTTCTTCCGTTTCAATCCTTTTTTTTTAAGCAACTAGGCAGGGCTTACTTAGAATTATTATTAGAATTAGAATGTATTACCTATTCTTTATCCAAAGATCAATGCTTTTGTTTGGTAGGAAACTAATACTGATTTTTTTTACAAGTTATTCAACGGCCAACTGGTTTTTACAATAAACTATTATATAGGGTGTATGTATTTTTACATCTTCAGTGTGTGTGTATATGGAATCTTTCCAACAACCCTATGTGGTAAGGTTGGAAACCAATGGAGCTTACAGCAAGAAATAAATCCATTTAAAATCTAATAACCATAAAACAAGTATAAAACAGTTGCAAAACAGCTTAAAGTGGCATGATTCTGAATTTTGGGTTGGGTGAGTGAAGTTCCTTATCTCTTGAGGTGGCAGTCCTGTGCATGCTTTCCCTGTTTAAATACATTGGAACTTGCTTCTGAGTAAACATGCATAGGATTACACTATAAATATCTTTACAGGTTTCTGTAAATACTAAACATATTTGACATGCATTGTTTTTTTTAAAAAAAATTAAATTGTGTTTTTAAATTGTTTTTCTGTTTTAAAATTTGTATATTTGCTTTTATTGTTTTTAATTGCTGTAAACCGCCCAGAGAGCTTCAGCTATGGGGCGGTATATAAATATAATAAATAAATAAATAAATAAATAAATATTTCTTTATACTGTGTCTCAATATGCATCTGATTTCCACTATGGTTATACATTATTATTTCCTCTACATAATGTACCCATCTTGCTTGGAGTGGTCATGACCCCCCTCCATTGTTTTCACCTTGAGGGGCAGATAAGGCTGAGAAGCACATGATTACCAAGTAAACTTTGTAGCTGCTTTCCATTTTTAAAAAATAATTAAAAGCACATCCAACTTGCATTTAAAGTTCATGACTTCCCCTTAAGAATCCTGGGAAGTGTAGTTTCCTACCACCTTTAACAAACTACAGTTGCCATGATTCTGTGGTGGGATTCATGTGCTTCAAATGTGTGTCGAATGTGCTTTAAATGCATGGTGTGGATCTGCCCTAGGTATACTGTGCATTCATTAGTGAATTGAAAA
Source organism: Rhineura floridana (assembly GCF_030035675.1). Taxonomy (NCBI): domain Eukaryota; kingdom Metazoa; phylum Chordata; class Lepidosauria; order Squamata; family Rhineuridae; genus Rhineura; species Rhineura floridana. Next base: position 127,352,610 of record NC_084484.1, on the reverse strand, counting down.
GAGCAATTTTAAAATATAATTTTTAAACAGGGGAAGGGTTGTAGCTCAGTGGTAGGGCACATAGTCCAAAATTCAATCTCTGAAAAAGACCATTGCCTGGAATCCTGAAGAGCCAATGCTAGCCCATGCCATCAGTCCCAAGCTAAATAGTACCAAATGGTCCGAGTCAGTATAAGGCAGATTCCTTTGTTCCTAAAAGAGGGAAGAGACCCAAGGGTCACAGTGACCCTGACATTTATTTATGTATTTTATTTACAACATTTATATGCCGCTATATTGTAAAAAAACCCCTCAAAGTGACTTACAGAAGGAATTAAAACAATAAAATTATTGGCAAAACCAGTTAAAAACAGGTGTTTAAAAACATTCAGAATAATAAAACCAACACTGAGTTAAAAACAGATAAAAAACAATAGCTTTTACATGCCTGGGTAGGCTTGCCTAAACCAAAAATATTTTTAGCAGGTGTTGAAAAGAGGGTGTCTGCCTAATAGGCGTCTGTCAATAGGCAGGGAATTCCAAAGTGTGGGTGCTGCCACACTAAAGGATTGAGTTTTTATAAGAGCAGAACAAGTACTATGTGGCAACCATAACAAAGAAAGCACACTTTGAACTTGGCCTGGTAGCAAATCAACAACCAGTGCAGATTTCAGAGCACAGATATTATGTGCTGACAGAGTGTCACTCATGTCAGCAATTGTGCTGCAGCATCCTGCACTAACTGCAGCCCTCGGGTCAGGTTGTACTACATGGGGATTTCTGTGACCTTGGCTGACTGGCTGCCAAGTTTTTTTAGTTTTGGCTTTGCTTAGGAACCCTGACTGGTTGCAGGATGCTGAGGTGTCTGCCTTACTCATAGGAAATTTGTTGTTGTTGGTATGGTACTGCATTCAGGTAATCTTCACTGTCTTTTGTTTTTCTTTTCTGTTTACATTTCATTTACCTCTGACTTCACTCCCTTTTTCCATAAAAGCAATAACAGTGGTTCCATGCACTCAGCTCAACCCCCTTAAACCTTAGATGATGCACCTTGTTAGTTGCATGACGGTTTGTTTCTTGCCCAATAGTGGTAAAAGAGAATTGACATAGTGAGAAGTATGGCTTCAATTGCTGTTGTTCCAAAGCTACTGCCCGTGAAGGTAGACCAAACCCTATGTGTTTTCTCTCTGTCAATTATAACTCACTGGAATTGGGTTGGCTGTCAAAGTGAGTTTATAGCAGCCCACAGGATAGGCAGGAAAGGGTAGAGAATCTTAACTCTTACTAATTTCTCAAACCTCTTTCTGCACTGAAGGGTCAAGTCTGTAAAGAAGTTTGGAGCAACCATATTAAAAGGCAGGCAGGGCATTCCAGGCAGGGGATTGCCAACCCTGCTTTGATATGGACATCTTTGGAGAGGATCCCTAGTCAGGCCTTACCAACAGCACAACCATATCTAATGATATCTACTCAGAAGTAAGTCCTTTTGAGTTGGGGATTAGTCCCTTAGTAAGTGTGTTTAGAATTGCAGCCTTCAGAGGCATCCATCTTTTCTCCTAAGTGCTCCCATCTAACATTTTCACAACACTAGGCTCCTTTCTTCCTACAGTGGCCTTCTGGTGCCTGGGCTGGCCTGAGGGCACTTAAACTCTTCTTGCCAGGAGCATGTAAGCTAGTTTAAATATTCCCTACCCAGGCTCCCTAAATAGGTGAGAAGGAATGATCCCATCACTTCAGCTGGACCTGGGAACACCCTCATTTAGGTTAAGATTTCTATCTTAATTTCCAATCGGAGAATTTTTTTTATTTAAGTGGTATGCTCCAAGCAATTGTGGTTGATGCTTAACATATCATGTTTAATGACATCACTAGGGCCCCACCCTATGACATCCCTAGGACCCGCCCCTGAAATCTCAGGGTTAGGGATGCTTCTGACCTGGCAACCCTAACATGGAAATGAGGGTTAGGTATAAAATAAGTTGGTCTGGGAATGGCAGCTTAAGCTGTCTGTTGATTTCTCCAATTGCTTTTCTCAAACATACAGATTCAGTGTCAGTGGACTGTATAAAAGCATAATCAGATTTTCTTCCCCTGAAATCAGCATTTTTAGAGTGGTTACAACAACTTGTAAATGTTTTTTCCTAAACATTTGAATCAGTCAGGAACTGTAGCTGGCTGTAACAGTTGTGTAACATAAACACAACACAATCATAAAGTCATAGTCTGAGATGCTTTGCTTCTGCACAATGCAACTAAGCACTTTTGACAATACGACTAAGCACTTCTTTGCTTACCCAGCAGTTCTTGGTGTTGTGCCATTTACTGTTTGAAACAAATATAATTTTAATAAGATACAAGTTTTGTGCTGTTGTCAGCATCCTGCTAATTTCAATGGGTTATATTACGTTTGGTAATAACTAGGGCAGCCAAAAATAAAAATTCATTAACCTGTATAGTTGGAAACAATTTATGCTTTCTAAAATCTTTATCATATTATGTGTCTAGGTTAAGATAATAAAACTAGATTATTGAATGGACAATACCAATTTGGGTCACTGAACAGAAGAGTAGGAGCATCATAGCTCAACATGGGGCTGAAACTCAGTTGTATATAAACCTAAACACTGTGGTTTAGTCATTTGGATGGATTGGGAAGCAAGCCTTGAACTTGTACTATCTCTGCTCTCCTTCCACTGTGCATAAGACGATTAGAAGCTAGCCCAAATGCAGAAAGCTAATGTTTCTTTAGAGACTAGTCCATAGTTTGTCCTCAAAATAGGATCCCAAATTAGGATCAAACATTCTGGAAGAAAATCATTAAAACCTTCTCAACATATATTAGCCAAGTAGGTAATTTACCTCTTTGAGTTTAAAAGCTATCTTAAATTGCTTTCCCATGCTCATAGCTACCTGAAATCATCACAGGGTAATCATTAGTTCTAGAGGTTAAATTAAATTATGCTTAGTTTGCTGTATGTATTCGTAAATCACTATAGTAGGAGTCTTTTATGCAAAACAGTTATGCAAAACTGTATTTAAGTTATGCCTTAGCTCCTTGAGCTTCTTTCTGTTCATCATAAGGGATGACTAATTTGCCTTTCCCTGGTCAGGAAGCCAATCTTATCCAGAGTTAAATTGATTCTGAGCTGACATTGCCGCATGGCTTCCTGTCACATCTACCAGGAATCCTATTTCCCATATAAAGCCTTTCCTTGTTCCCATGGGATGTTTTGCTAACACTGAATATGTGGTAATAGGGTCCTATTTGCCCACAAGGCAAATAGAGGTTTCAGGAAGAGGGGCATTGTATGTCACTGGGAAAATGGCAGGGGTGAAGAGGTCAAACCCCATTCCTAAATATTGTAGTCTCGATCCATATTTCCCCCATCCCCCTGCAGCTTCTATTAATAAAGTAAAATTTAGAAACATGGATTTCCCATGTCATGTCCAGTCTAGGACTTGAATGTTTGCTATTCCTTTAGCTGTCTGGTGCGACCTATTAGTAATTTTCCTGCAGAAATCTATGCATGCTCATTTGATCTGCAGTATTTGATTCAGAGCCCACAGGGTTGGCAGTGACCTTAGACTATGATCCTATAGATCAGGGCTGGAGAACTTCTGGTCCATGGGACTAATTAGGCCCAGCACGGGTTCCAATGTGACCCATGAGGCCATTTCCCCATTACCACATCCATATTGTTGTTGTTGTTGTTAATTTCTTTCCCACCATGTTCTGGGACTCAAGACAGCTTACAAATACAATTAAAAACATACAAATAAAACATATCAAAGTTAATTAAAATGTAATAAAAATAACCATAAAATTAAAACCAATTAGCAATAAAAAACATGAACTACAAATCAGTAAAAACAGCACTGTATTTAATAGCCCTTGCAGTCAGTTCCCAAAATCTTCACCTGCCGACAGAAGGACAGCAGGGACAGAGCCATATATGATATCAAGTGTGGGGCAGGTAGAGATGTGGTTGCCAATGCACAATCAGGAGATTTAAAGTGTGCTCCTGATACTGCATTGGCAAGGAAGGCTTGCTGTCACTGCTGATCAGTCGATTGACAGTGAGAGCAAACCTGTTGGGGTTAGCTATGCTATTGAATTCTCCATGGGGAATTAGATAGTACAGCTGACCCCTGCCCAAAGCCACTACATATCAGCTGATAGGCAGGGATTTCAAGCCTGCTGGATCAGCTGTGCTACTGAGTTCCAAATGAGAAACCCAGTAGCACAGCCAATCCCTGAAAAAAGCAGGGCTTCAAGTCACAATCTGTCATCTGATGAACAGTAACTTCAAGCCTCACTTGGCTTGGTTTTTCTTTTGTAGTGTGGATTGCCATGCTACAAAGAAAAATGGGTCACCTGACCTAGTGACATGAGTTGACTGACAGCCATCAAAGTTTTTTTACTGTATAATTGTATATAAATGTTGTGAAATACATAAATAAATGTCAAAGTCACTGTGGCCCTTGGGTCTCTTCCCTCTTTTAGGAACAAAGGGATCTGCCTTATACCAACTCAGGCCATTTGGTACTATCTAGCTCAGGACTGATGACATTGGCTAGCATTGGCTGTAAAGGATTCCAGGCAATAGTCTTTTCCAGAGATTGGATTTTGGACCATGTGCCCTACCACTGAGCTACAACCCTTCCCCTGTTTAAAAATTATCTTTAAAATTGCTCTTTTCAGTTCACTAATGAATGCACAACATACTTGGGCAGATCCACACCATGCATTTGAAGCACATTCAAAACACATTTGAAGCACATGAATCCCACCCCAGAATCTTGGCAACTGTAGTTTGTTAAAGGTGGTAGGAACTATAACTGTGAGAGGGAAACTATACTTCCCAGGATTCTTTAGGGGAAGTCATGTGCTTTAAATGTGAGTTGGATGTGCTTTAAATGCATTATGTGGATCTACATTACTTCATATACTTTGCCTGTGTAAAAATCATTTTAATTTATTTTTTTTTAATGGAAATCATCTACAAAGTTTACTTGGTAACCATGTGCTACTCACCATCTCTCAGCTTTATCTCAAGGTGAAAACAATGGAGAGTGACCATGATCACCCCACTTAAGACAGGCACACTTAAAATGTAGAGGAAATAATAATGTACAACCATAGTGTGAAATCAGATAAATATTGAGACATAGTATGAAGAAATATTTATATAAGCATTCATGTCAAAGATGTTTATTATTTATACAACCTGTGAAGATATTTATAGTGCAATCCTATGCATGTTTACTCAGAAGCAAATCCCAATATATTCAAATAGGGAAGTGTGCACAGGACTGCAACTCAAGTGATAAGAAACTTCACTCACTCAACCCAAAATTCAGAATCATGCCACTTTAAGCTGTTTTGCAACTGTTTTATACTTGTTTTATTATGGTTATTAGATTTTAAATGGATTTATTTCTTGCTGTAAGCTTTGTTGGTTTCCAACCTTACCACATAGGGTTGTTGGAAAGATTCCATATACACACACACTGGAGATGTAAAAATACATACAACCTAAAAAAATACATATGCCCTATATAATGATTTAGAGAGCTAGTGTGGCATAGTGGTTAGACCTTGCATATAAATCATTTTAATTAAATTTTGAATTATTCCATATATGCGCACACTGGAGATATAAATATACATGCACCCCATATAACAGTTTATTGTCAAAACCAGTTGGTCATTGCAGAACATTTTTTTAAAAAAATCAGTATTAGTTTCCTACCAAATAAAAGTGACACCTAAGTAAGCCCTGCCTAATTGCTTAAAAAAGGATTGGACAGGGAGAGAAAGATTTACAACACAAACAATCCTTTGCTATGTTCACTCAAAAGTCCCACTGATTTACAGCACAATCCTAACCATGTCTACTCAAAAGTAAGTTCTACTGAATTCAATTAGATTTGCACTGCAGCTTTCTATCCAGAAAAATGAATATAGGATTAAAGTTTCATATTGGGAAAGTTTTCAAAACAGGTTATGAATTAGACAGATACACTGCCCTCTTCAACAGCCCAGAAAAAAATAAACTTGTTTGACTCCTTATAATTAGAATAGTATTACATAGTATAATGGCATCATAAGCTGTAACATGTACACTTTTTAAAAATTCTGTTCAAAAATCATTTGAAAATGTATAATATGCTATTTTTGCAGGTAATTAACAAAAGCTGCATAAATGAAATTGTTTACTGTGCATGTTGCCTACTAAGATCCTGCTGTGATCTTCTGTTCTAGCGCAATCCTATGCATGTTTACTCAGAAGCAAGTCCCATTGTATCCAGATCTCCTGCACAGAGAAAGTACTCTTTGTGCTGCTGACAGCTATAAATTTATTGAATTCCTGTTATGCAGACAAGTCGGAATAGGAAACTGTTTTCAGAACTTGCAGTGGGGTTTAGATATTGCCTGCAGGTCAACAAATCCCTTGTCAGTCACAACTCTGGCTTCACTTATTGGCTAAAAACCTGAAAGGGCAGGGATTAGAGTAGCTGGTTCTATCAGAAGATGTAGGGGGGACTGATATTTTGGTGTATATCTCTTGAACCAGACCATCTAGAAACTTTGTTCTTTTTGAAATGAAAGCTAAGAGTCTGGAGATTGGGGTGCCTCACCTGGTGACCCAGAGAAGACCTGAAAAAAACAGAGTCTCCAGGCAAAAATCAGAGACCTGGCAACTCTACTAAGAAATGATATACCACTCTACAGAAGCAGCCAGGTGCAATTGTAAGGTAATTGTTTTTATACTAGAAAATCATATTTGTACTTTACTCTGAGGAATCCATTAATGAGGTCATTATCAACAATGCATACCACTGCCAAAAAACCTGCTTAAATGAAAGTCATGAATCTTTCTAATGACATTACTTGATCCTTAGGATTGAATGTGCCTGACTCCCACTTACTCTTCTCATTATGGAATGGCAAGGCTGAGCAAGATTTAACCGCAGAACCCTGCAATAACATTATTTAGGCTGCATCATTAGATACACCCAAGGTAATACATAAACAGTTATTGCGGACAGTTCTGTCTCCTTAGTGTAAATTTGTTGTACATGATGCTGAAAAATGGCATTAAAATGCTTAATTATAGGAGAGAACTAGTAGCTACATGCGGCAAAGCAGGTATGATCAGGTGAATTGCAATACTAGGAACAGAAAGAATTCAAGTCAAGACTGTAGTACAGAACTGCAATCATTTCCCATTAGCATTTCTACTTCTGATGTTTTTAAATGATCCTCATTTGTGGAGTTTAGGCAAGTTACAGTCTTCTAGCCATACTTAAAAATAATGCCAGCCTTCATATCTCACAGGACAAACACATTTGTCAAATATTAATGCTGTGGATGGGGACTAATTTCTCTTTCTCAGTCCCTGATTGGCTGGGCAAGTTAGTCATATCCCCTATGCATTCTGAGTGGTTAGGTGCATATTTAGGTTGTAACAATTTTCTTCTTTATTACTTGCAACTATCCTGAAGACACCATTCACAAATGGTGGTCAAGCTTTACTTCTAATTTTGACTGTAATTCTGTGCTTTACTCTCATGGATAGCAAAGATCCTCTGTTTTATATATGTCATTGTGCTTCTCAGATTTTTGTTCAAAATATTTCTGTCTCATACATGGATTTTACACACAGAATGTCTGAACATGTATTTTGTTTCCTTCCACCGTGTCTGCTGACAGTGCCAGCATTCTCCCCACCAAGAGGCCTCAGATAAGCAGCTGGGTGTGACAGGCCCTTCTGCCAGCTCCAGCTCTGCCGGGTTCACTCCTGCTGGCCTCCAGCAAGTTGGATTTCTCTGCCCCTTAGGTAGAAGCTACATGTTTCAAGGACATGTGCATAGCAGTGGCCTGTTCAAATGAGGAAATGCCAGTTCCAGTAGGGTCATTAGTTTGGAGTGCAACAGGGGGTGAGGGAGCACTTAACCATTTCTCAAACTAAACCATCCCATCAAGGAAAACATGTCTTTCAAAGTCCACAGCTGGGGGAGGGGGGATTTGGAATGGGGAAGGGGGCTAATTGCCCATGATTCTGCTTCTTAAGTTTCCTCATCTCAATGTTAACAAGCTCTTGTTAAATGAATTTGTGAGCAATGTGTACTTTGAGTCTGAAGATCTTTGTATAATAAAAGCTCAGCATCTGTAAAATCAGATAATCATGTTTTGTTTCTTCAAATATTTATGTTTACGTATCAAACTGAAAGCATATATTGTGGAAAGAATAATGTTTGGGCTAGGAAAATCTGAGTGAGTGAGTGTTCATTTATTTATTTCTAAGTTACATAGAGCCAACACTACTTTTTGTTGTTATGCCTAAGTAAACTTAAAAAGATATAAATGAATGATGTTTTATCTGAATTTTCTTCTTGGGATTTTTCTGCACTTCTGTTAATCACTACAAAATTACATCCCATGAAGATTAAGGAACCTGTTTATTTTCTGATTATAATGAGAGGCAGGTGTTGTCTGTCTCCGAGGACCAAGCATGGAGTTCCTTCTAAAAATAATGGAAGTGTGAAGCAGAGTTAACAAAACACATTATTAAGCTTCCTGGCAAGGCACTTCTTTATGCTTGGAATTGTTCCCTTCCCCCACCCCCTGATAGAAGCTCAAGTAAAAGTCAACAGGACTGACATTGTATACCTCTGGAACTAGTGTTTCCTAAAGTAGTTACATACAGTAATTTTAGGTAATTATTTCCATTTCTTTGAAAAACGGGCTGATACATAGGACATACTGATTTTTCTAAACATCTGAAGGTTGCCACATAATCTTTATCCTTCAGAATACAGTAGGGATTGAAATGCACAGTACTTATTTCACAAAAGTTAATATTTTTTATTTTTTCACTGAAATTTAAAATTCATTCGACCATAGTTCCAACCAAAGGTTCATCTACAGCCTTTTCATAGTTGCAGAAATGATGTAGAGAATGCTTTGACAGACTTTAATGAAAAGAGAAACAACACAATGTATTTGTTAATATTTTAATGGCTCTAATGTACAGCAAACTTTACAAATATTTTTACAATCATATTATTGTGTATGTGCCCACCCTCCTTTCCCAATCCCTGTGTGTTTTCTCATAAAAAAACTTAAATGTTGAAATTAAGGGCCCAAACATATTTGGAGCCCAGGGCGACATATAACTATATGACTTTATTTATTTATTTTGTTTATTTATTAAATTTATATACTACCCTTTCTCCCAATGGAGCCTTTAGTCACAATGGTCCTAGCATTGGTAACTTCAGTATTGGATTACTGCAATGCACTCTTTGTGGGGCTTCCCTTAAGTTTAACCCAGAAGCAGCTGATGCAGAATGGAGCAGTTAGATTGTTGACTGAGGTATCCCGTTGAAATTATATAACATATCCTGAGGGAGCTGCACTGATTGCCAATGTGATATTGGGTGCAGTGCATGGTTTTTCTTTTAGAACATGGGATCAGGTTACCTAAGGGACCACCTCACCCCATATGTCCTTGTTTAGCAACTGTCCTCAGATAGAGCACTGCTGAGAGTACTGCATACCCTAGAAGGGTGCTTAGTTTGTACTAAAACCAGGCTTTTAGTATTGTGGGTCCAACCCTCTAGAATCAGTTACCAGCTAGGCACATAGCACCTTGATGTTAAGGCAGCTGTTCAAGATGTTTTTGTTTTAAGAAAGTCAATTTATGGAATATTAATTGTAAACTTTTAGACAGGATTTATTGTTTTTAATTTTTAGAAATGGTTTTATTGCTTTTAGTTCTTAGAAATGGCTTTAAATGGTTTTTAGAGTTGCATCCCTTGAATTTTATCACATTTTATCTTATTGAAGATAAAGCAGGAACATAGGAAACTGCCTTATACCAAGTCAACTATATTAGTATGGTCTACACTAACTGGCAGCAGCTCTCCTGGGTTTCAGGTGACTTGGGACCTTTTGCATGGAAAACATATGGTGAACCACTGTGCTAGGCCCTTCGCCTTACATTCATAGCATGGATAAATGAAAAATCACAAGTCCTATTATTTCCACTAAGCTATGCTTGAATTATGGTGGGAAAGATGGGGACCCATTAATAAAATTCTCAGACATATAACTCCTTCCAATTTTAGCCAAATTACACTTACCCTTTAACCTTCTAGAAGTAGTTGCTAAGGGGACTGTCACAAAGGTAAAGAAAAGGGGACAGACACACACACTATGTTATTATATACTAGGTTAACTGGGTTAATTTAATTGGAAAGAACAACAATGATGCAAATGAAGCAAGTGGCTTCTGATGTGGGGGGAGGCAAAGTGGAAAATTCCACTCTCAGGGGTCACTGGTATTAGTATGTAAATAAGGTGGAAGGGGACGGATGTTCCAACAGGATGGAGTGGACAAAAGATGAGTATGTGTGTTCATACTTCCTCTTAATGGAGAATTACCTGATGAATCACGGAGCCAGGTGGGAGCGGGAAACAGGTAAAGCCCCTTATTGGGTACCTTGGGACACATGACTGTATGTTGTAAAAACCTATAAAAGACCCTCCGTTTGGGGAAGAAGGCAGTCTCCTGCCATAGCACATGCTGGCTGGGGCTTCTTGCAATTGTAAGTATAATAAACAGCTGTAAGCTTCAACCTGCCTCAGTGTCGTTTCCTGGACAAGGACTCCATTAAGGAGAAAATTCCACAACAGAGGCACCACACAAAAATGTTCTAGGGGGCTCCCCCACACCTTCCTCCTATTCCCTCCCCAAGCCTTCCTGTACCACTCTGTTTATCACAGCCATCACTTCCTCCCATGCTAGGAAAACAGCACTGTAAACAGGACTAGATCATGTTGTCTGTCTTTTAAGGCAGGGGGTAGGCAGAAGATCAGGATCTACTGGTGGATTGCTGGCTGATTTGCAATAGATCATTGTACAGAAATGCTGTATATATAGTTATGAATGTGTTCGAAGGAAAAATATATTCTGTGACCTCTGTGACTGTCATGAGGCTTTGTATTGTTATGTTGTTAGAAGTCTGCTTAGCAGTGGCTGCTTGGTGACAATTTCTGAGAGGAGAGAGGCACAATCACTTTGAGAATTTGTTAGATAGGTCCTGGATCAGGTAAATTAATTCTAACTGGTCCAGATGACAGCAGACTCTGATTGGCTGGAGGTTCCAGTTGGTTGGGAGTTAACTGTCAGTTGGTGATGGCCAGAGGGGCATTGGTTGGGAGATAAGACTTGGGAGTTGAGAAGATAGAGAGTTGGTTCATGATGACAGTATGAAGAATAGGACCAGAGACTAGCTGAGAGAAAAACTGAAGCCTGTATATTCTTAATGGGGAAGGTCAGGATAAGGAGACGGTGACTGGGTTATTCAGAGAAGCTGACCTGTAAGAAGGTGTTACTAAAGGAAAGTGACACAAGTGGGTTTTAAAGTTGGGTAAACTGTCCAGGCAGCGAGGAGCATTATTTATTTATTTATTTATTAGATTTTTATACCGCCCCATAGCCGAAGCTCTCTGGGCGGTTCACAACATATAAACATCCAATACAATTAAAACATTATTAAACAACTAAAAATGAAATGAAATACCAAAAAACCAAAACATAATTAAACACATCAACAAATACAAAACTTCGTACTAAAATATAAACTGTTAAAAAAGTATTAAACTGGTTAATATATTAAGATGTTAAAATGTTGTATATTAAATATTAAAATATTAAACTGTTAAGATGTTAAAATGTTAGAATTAAAATGTTAAAATGCCTGGGAGAAGAGGAAGGTTTTTACCTGACGCCGAAAGGATAGTAACCAGAGCATAACCAGAAGAGCTTGGGGGTATAAAAGCAGATTGTCCCCAGTAGCTGGACTGGGTTGTGGGTGTATTTGGCTGGGGTGGAGGTTTTGGAAAATTGGTCGGAAGTAAAAGCTGTTTAGAGGCTGGTGTCGGCAACAATGTCTCTTCAGTCTTCAGAAACTGTCAATAAGCATCTTAAGGACCCAATCTAAGTATCAACATTCCCTTATGTAAACAGTATCCCTTTAATAAAACTAACAATCTTAGTTTAGGTTTATCCTGTCTCTAGTGTTGGTGTCCATCTCACTCCTAGAGCTTACTATATATGCTACTAGGAGACTTTGAAAGCATTCTGAGTAAACTGGTGGCAGTAGAAAATTAAGGAAGCATATGTTTATTCCAGGTGAAGCTGAGAGACTCAGGATCCCTGACAATAATCAACAATCATTGACGAATTTTGTTCCAATTGTTTAACAATTGCAACAACAAAATGAATTTTCCAACCTAAATTAGGCTGCTGAAATGAAGAATGCTAACCAGGAGTGGACTTTTGTGTGAAAGATCTGTGAGCTCAGATCAGTCCTGGAACTGAAAACAAATTTCTAGACACAGGGGCACCCTGTTCTTTAATTTTATTTGTGTGCTGTTTACACCTGGAGGGTAGATCTGGGTTCTAGGAGAAAGCAAAGTATATCCAACAAGCATAAAGTCTCCCTACCCTTGCTTTAAGAAATGGATTGAGCAAAGGACGAGGAGAATAAGGAGGACAAAGGGCTGAAGTGAAGAAGGATGGGTTATGGTTTGAAGCTCTTTAAGGGACTCCAGCTACACATAGAGACAGATGGAGCTGAATTGGAAAATTTTAATGTATACTGGATAAATCCTTGCATTTTGCTACATTCAGTCATATTCCTTGTGCTGCAACAGTGCTGGGGTATGGATCTTATAGAAACATGCTGTTACTTATTCTTTCTTTATTAATAATAATATCATCATTATTGTGATCTAGGCACTGTAAGCAGGTTAAAACCAATGCCCACAGGCTTACAATGTAAAACCTAGTGCCACCAATCAATCAATGATTATATGAGGGAGACTTCATATTTCATCCATTTACTTGATCTCTCTGATCCCTAAAGGACCTAGGTAATCAGAAAGGAAAAGTGATACAGTTTTCAACAGGGAAGATCAAATCCTCCTTCCGTATATAGTTGCAGTCTTTCATTGTAGGACCCTAAAGAAAATCCAAAATATATAATCAATTTTTTCAGTGTAATAAGAAAGTATTTCCATACACTGCATATATTAAGCAAAGGAAGACATTTGTCTCTTATAATTATAGATACTAAATACTATACTATTTTGTCATTTGTCATTGGGATGACCTAAATGTAAATGTACTGCCTTCAAGTTGATTCCGACTTATGGCGACCCTACGAATAGGGTTTTCATGAGGCTGAGAGGCAGTGACTGGCCCAAGGTCACCCAGTGAGCTTCATGGCCATGTGGGGATTCGAACCCTGGCCTCCCAGGTCGTAGCCCAACACCTTAACCACTACACCACACTGGCTCTCTTGGGATGACCTACCATCTATCAAAATGTATCACTTTCTTAAGAAGATCATTGCCAATGTTTGTGTAATAAAAATAAATAAAAAACACTAAAATTTGGCTCAGTTTATTTTGTAACCCAACCATTATTCCCCAAGGTTGGATGCAATGATTGAGGAATAAATCTTTCAACATATGTCATTGCCACAAGAATACTATTAGGAAAAGTTCATGTAATTACTTTTGTAATAGATGCCTCATATTCTTTTTCTGTCTATTTAAGATACAAGAGGTTCTTTATCCTAATTTTTAAAAAGAGGAGTGGGAATAACATTATATCTTGTCTTGTTCCTTTCTGTGAAACCTTTGCCTCTGATATTTTCATTAGTTACAACTTTAGAAATGTGGAGCTTATGTATAATCTACCTGATTACATAAAAATGACTTTTCCCCCAAAGTTTGAAATCAGTATAGCTGGTCAATATTTTTCATTGAACACACTACTGTGCAACTGTCATTGCTCATTTTTGTGACCTGCGATGACCTCTGATCAAATTTCTCAGGGTATACTTCAGTTTGTGCTGTGAAGAGCTCTCAAAGCTAGTGCTAAGAAGTGCAGCATATATCGCTGTAACAGACATGTACATTTCAGTATGACTGACATGGATGCTTTTTGGATAGACTCCTTGATGTAGAATACTCCTGTCTTACCCTCCAATACTCAATGCATTCTTCAAAGTTATTTTTATATTTATTGTTTATGGAATAATGGATGCATTTCTTCATTCCCACTCATGCTTCACTTTTAAAAAGGAAAATGGTGCAAAGTTTGCAATAGGCTGGAGCATAAGTAGCTGTGATCAGATCTGATCATTTTCACCACTCCACTTTAATGACAGGGTGGATATGATTTTGGGAAACTTAAGTGCATTCACTTCCTTCACACCACAAAGATTTCTCTCCCCATTCCACCCCCTTTTCTGTTTGTACATTTATCAAGCTACTAATGCTGGGTCAAGGCTAGCGGCACCACAGCAACAAGGAAGTTTTCCCACTCTTTTATAGAAATAATCATCTGTACATAGTCACTGAATGCTTTCTCAGCACTGAGAAATCTAAGCTCTGAAACCATAAAAACATCAATGAAAATTAAGCCGAAGTACAGTTGTTGCTTCCTCGATACTAATTGTGCTCAAATTCTATGCAGAAGTTTTAGAAATATTGGCTGAAACCTGTAGACTAGTGTAATCAATAGCACTTCAGTATCAATTAATTGTGAATTAGACATTAATTCCAATGGATCTAATTTCAGAACTAAAGCCTTACATACAGTTTGGGGCAATACTAAACTTCAGTGGCTTACCTACACCTGTGCTGTTCAAAATTGTAACCTTTTTATATCATCTCCAGAGAAATCATTAGGGCCTGGTGCTTTGCCTGACTGTAAATTATTTATTTATTTATTTATTTAATTCCATTTCTATACCTCCCATAGCAAGCTCTCTGGGCGGTGTACATCAAATAAAAACACAGCAAATACAATTTAAAACGATCTGGTCATCAAATTACAATTTAACTGTCTGTTAGAACATTAAGTACAAAATACTAAAATATTAAAAATGTTAAAAAAAATGTTAAAATGTTAAAATGCCTGGGCAAAGAGGAAGGTTTTCACCTGGTGCCGAAAGGATAGTAGTGTAGGCGCCAGGTGAACCTCGTCAGGAAGGGTGTTCCAAAGTTTGGGGGCCACCACCGAGAAGGCCCTCTTTCTTGTAATCGCCTTCCGGGCGTCTCTATGAGTAGGCACGCGGAGGAGGGCCTTTGCTGTTGATCGCATTGTACGGGTAGGTTCATATCGGGAGAGACGTTTCATCAGGTATTGCGGGCCCGTGCTGTGTAAGGCTTTATAGGTTAAAACCAGCACTTTGAATCGGGCCCGGAAACATATAGGCAGCCAGTGCAAGCGGGCCAGAATCGGTGTTATGTGCTCCGACCGCTTGGCCCCAGTTATTAATCTGGCCGCTGCATTCTGCACGAGCTGCAGTTTCCGAACCGTCTTCAAGGGCAGCCCCACGTATAGTGCATTGCAATAGTCCAGTTTCGAGGTTACCAGAGCATGAACAACTGAAGTAAGATGTTCCCTGTCCAGATATGGGCATAGCTGGGCCACCAGCCTAAGTTGGTAAAAAGCACTCCGTGCCACCGAGGCCACCTGCGCCTCAAGTGACAAGGACGGGTCCAAAAGGACTCCCAAGCTGCGCACCTGCTCCTTCAGGGGGAGTGTAACCTTATCCAGAACAGGTCGAACATCCATCATCTGGTCAGGGGATCCATTCACTAACAGCATCTCAGTCTTGTCTGGATTGAGCTTCAATTTGTTCGCTCTCATCCAGTCCATTATCGCTGCCAAGCACCTTGATGGCCTCACCTGAAGAAGATGAAAAGGAGAAGTAGAGCTGCGTAGCGTCAGCGTACTGATGTGAACGCACTCCAAAACTCCTGATGACAGCACCCAGCGGCTTCATATAGATGTTAAAGAGCATGGGGGACAGAACTGATCCCTGCGGAACTCCATATTGGGTCGCCCAGGGCGTCGAGTAGTGCTCCCCAAGCACTACTTTCTGGAGACGACCTGCTAGATAGGAGCGGAACCACTGCCAAGCAGTGCCTCCAACTTCCAAATCCGCAAGCCTCCCCAGAAGGATACCATGGTCGATGGTATCAAAAGCCGCTGAGAGATTAAGGAGAATCAATAGGGTTACACTCCCTCTGTCTTTCTCCCGACAAAGGTCATCATACAGGGCGACCAAGGCTGTCTCCGTGCCAAAACCGGGCCGGAAACCCTTTCAGAACAATCCCATATATATCTACTCAGAAACCGTTGCCTCTGATATTGGGCTTACTCCTAGGTAAGTGTAGGATTGCTGCCTTAATCCTTGCAGTAACATTGCTATGCCTGGCCTGCATCAGCTGACTTTTTTTGGCTGCATAAGCTTAAAGAGTTTTTTACCCAACTACAACTGGTTACAAATTAATATTTAACAATATTGTTATGGGCTTTCTCTTTCTTTGCAACCAACACTTTTTTGCAGCAATTAAAATAACTGCTTGTGTAATTAATGACCATTTTTATCTTTTATAAGGATCCTTCCCGACCATTGGGGTGCAGTCTCTTTGCCCAAGATTCCTGAGGGAAGGATTTTTAAATAACATTCCAGCCCCACATCCTCTGTCAGAGGGAGGATCTTTACCTCCCAGGATTTCCTCTGGTAGGTATCCATGTGAACATTCAAAGCACTGGTTGTTAGGAAGCTTTGGTTCTTGGGACCAAAATGAGGAATACAGTGCATTTATGTTACTTAATACACCTTTTGTTGAACAGTTACTTGCTATTTCACTATGGTTACAGATCACACAAATAAAAATTGAGAAGTGTCTACAGGTGAGTAAAATGTGTAATTTATCAGCAATGCCGTAAAGCCCAGATAGGTATAATAAAACTAAGGCAAACTTTAAAACAACCAGTGAATCTGATATAGTAAAGGGGATAGCAACAAGTAAGGTAGAAAAAAACTTGAATATAATATGGCATTGTGCAATCACAATGTGTATAGAGTGTACCTAGGATTTTCACTAGATTGTTCAAAATGGCCATGTAAAATTTAGTTTGTTTGGAATCTACTATAGTATGATATATATTTTACAATCTATACACCAGAGTTAAGAAACATGATCAGAGGCCTTAGAATCATTGCATATTAATATACACGAGAAAAGGCATTGCTTTGCTTTCTTTACTTTGTAACAGAATACTATTAAAAGGAAATTTCCATATGCACCTGAGAGGTCATTACTCTTCCATAGCATAAATGGATTAGTCTTATACAGTATAAACTGACAATTAAGAATAGATTGAATTAACAAATACTTGCTGGAAAAAATATTCAGTGACTACCATAAGGGAGCAATTATTCATTCTGAAATTCAAGTATAAGTTGCAATATTTTAGTATAAAAACAAAATAACCTGGATAAGGTTTTCTTCATCAGTCTGTTTATCCTCATTTTAAAATACTCTAATATGATTTTTTTTAACTGAAACATCATTAATTCTTTCCCCTTGGTCATATTTACATAATAAAAATGCAGAATACAGCATTGTATATATTTTAATAATAAATTAAAACACAGCAAGGACTATCTAGATAAAAATGTTTCTTTTAGTTGCTTCATTTCTAAGTGTAATGATACACCATTTTATAGTAAAGACGGTCATATTGAGTCACCAAAAGCAATCTATGAACAACCAAGGTCTGCACACATCAGTTGCCCATCTAATCCTGAGCCCTGGTGTGCAGATGGGTACTGCAAGGAAGAAGAAACACCCTCATCCTGTGCCCTGGCTACATGGGGTGGTCATGAACCACAGCATGTTCCTTGTCAAAAGATAACCAGCTCTGTCAGCTCTAATAGTGTTGACACCTTGTTTGCACTGTTCACCCGATTTCAGGCACTCTGGAGCCTGCCTTCTTTCTGCAGTAACCATGTGCTTCACTTTCTGCTAAGAATCCTAGAGTGCCATACTGGCAGAAAGTAATCCTTTCTTGTTTTACGTTTTCCAAGGCCATTGGAATGAATAACTGAAGCAATGTTTAGTCAGATTTAATTTGAGGTTCAAATTATGTTATTCTGGAATACCTCTGGTCAAAGAAATCCCCTTTATTTTTCTCCAGTAGAATGAAAAAAATAAACATGGGGTTCATGTCTTAATATTTAATGAAGGACTGAAGCACATATTAGGTTTGTCATGGAGATGCCATGAAAAACTGTCTTCTCTTGGTGTCTGATCTCTTTCCCACGTTAACATTTCAACCATGTAGATCATAGCCATTATGTTATGGGTTTCTATGACTCTAAACCACAGTCTCAGTGGTCACATGAATTGGATTAGGATACAACTTTTGGCAGTATCTCTGTAGCAAAACAAAATGTGTTCTGGCCCTGTTGATATATGTTTAAATGTGACAGTTCTAAAGATCAAGAATTCTGTTTTAAATATCCCTTGGTATTCAGATCTTCCTGTTTTAAATGAGTTTGTTTTTTTAAAAAAACAGTTTGGTGCAGAATTCATACCTGTATCATTCAAGATGATATATTTGGAGTGAAACAAAGCAATAAAGGCATACACACACTGCATACTTTTCTTACCTGTCCATTTTGCAAAGGGGGATTAATAATCACTTTCAGAGTCAAGCAATACAAAATAAAGGATTGAGAAATTTCCTCCTTGCAACATGATTTTTTGAACAGAGAATGAAGGAAGAGGAGAAAAGGGGCTAGGATGAACTTTGTGATATACAGTAAAGAGGAATGGCTGCACTGAAAACTGAAAAAGAGGGAGTGGCTTATGTTGCAAAAGGGGTGGGGACTTGAGGATGCATTATCTTTTGAGAGTGTACAAAAGTAAGCCTTCATTGGCAACAGACGCAAAAGGCAGGAAAGCAGAGACTGTTTTCCACCCTAAGCATGCAGGTAAACTAGAAAAATTAGAAGCATCCCGTAAGGAAAGCTGTTCAGCCATTATAGTTATACTTATATGTTTCTCTCAATTTTTGGTCAATTATATCTTAAAATCCTTGTTTGCATAAGATGTTCAACACTTGTACTTGAGTAATGTGTATAATTCAGCAGACATGAGTAAAATGTATGGAACAGATTGGTCAAAAATGCCTGTTTCTGCTTGAAACTACTTTGAAAATGCAGACTAGCCTTTTTCTGTGCATGAAGGTAATATAAATGTATTTAGATAGTTCTGCAAAGCCTAAAGAGGATATCATGGATATATCATGCTACTTTATTTATTTATTTTATTTATTTATTCCACTTGTATACCGTCCCATAGCTGAAGCTCTCTGGGCAGTTTACAGCAACCAAAAACATTAAAACAAATATACAATTTAAAACACATATTTTAAAAACAATTTAAAACACAATTTAAAAACAATTTAAAACACATGCTAAAATGCCTGGGAGAAGAGGAAAGTCTTGACCTGGAGCCGAAAAGATAACAGTGTTGGCGCCAGGTGCATCTCATCAGGAAAATCATTCCATAATTTGGGGGCCACCACTGAGAAGGCCCTCTCCCTTGTTGCCACCCTCCAAGCTTCCCTTGGAGTAGGCACCCGGAGGAGGGCTTTTGATCTTGAATGTAGTGTATGGGTGGGTTTGTATCGGGAGAGGCTTTCCATCAGGTATTGTGGTCCCAAGCCGTGTAAGGCTTTATAGGTCAAAACCAGCACCTTGAATCGAGCTCGGAAACATACAGGCAGCCAATGCAAGTGGGCCAGAATCGGTTTTATATGTTTGAACCGTCTGGTCCCTGTTACCAATCTGGCCACTGCATTTTGCACAAGCTGCAGTTTCTGAACCGTCTTCAAAGGCAGCCCCATGTAGAGTGCATTGCAGTAATCTAACTTGGAGGTTACCAGAGCATGGACAACTGAAGCCAGGTTATCCTTGTCCAGATAGGGACATAGTTGGGCCACCAACCGAAGTTGGTATTTATTTATTTATTTATTTATTTATTTGGTTGCATTTATATACCGCCCATAGCAAGTAGCTCTCAGGGCGGTAAACAGCATAGTATAAAATACATACATTGTAATAATAAAATCACAAAACATATGACATAAAGAAAAACAAAATACAATTAACAGAATATAAAAAATAAAAGCTTAGTATACAAGATTAAAAAGCTAAAAAGATTAGAGTAATTAAAATGCCTGGGAGCATAAGAAGTGACAGAGCCTCAAGTGACAGAGATAGTTCTAGGAGAACCCCTAAGCTACGAACCTGCTCCTTCAGGGGGAGTGCAACCCCAGCCAGGACAGGTTGGACATTCACCATCTGGTCAGAAGAACCACCCACTAGCAGCATCTTAGTCTTGTCTGGATTGAGCCTCAGTTTATTAGCCCTCATCCAGTCCATTGTCTCAGCCAGGCACCGGTTCAGCACATTGACAGCCTCACCTGAAGAAGATGAAAAGGAGAAATAGAGCTGCGTGTCATCAGCATACTGATGGCAATGCACTCCAAAGCTCCAGATGACCGCACCCAACCATTTCATGTAGATGTTGAACAGCATGGGGGACAGAACTGACCCCTGCGGAACCCCATACTGGAGAGTCCAGGGTGCTGAGTAATGTTCTCCAAGCAGCACCTTCTGGAGGCGACCTGCTAAGAAGGAGTGGAACCACCGCCATGTAGTCCCTCCCACTCCCAACTCAGCCATTCTCCTCAGAAGGATACCATGGTTGATGGTATCAAAAGCCGCTGAGAGATCAAGGAGAATCAACAGAGTCACACTCCCCGTCTCTCTCCCGACAAAGGTCATCATACAGGGCGACCAAGGCTGTTTCTGTGCCAAAACCAGGCCTGAAACCCGACTGAAATGGATCCAGATAATCGGTCTCATCCAAGAGTGTCTGGAGCTGGCCTGCAACCACTCGTTCCAGGACCTTGCCCAGGAATGGAACATTTGCTACCGGCCTATAGTTATTAAAATTTTCTGGGTCCAGGGAGGGCCTCTTCAGGAGCAGTCTCACTACTGCCTCTTTCAGGCAACCAGGGACCACCCCTCTCACAGATTGGCATTAATCACTTCCCTGTCCCAGCCAGCTGTTCCATCCCTGCTAGCTTTTATTAGCCAAGAAGGGCAAGGAACCAGCACAGAAGTGGTTGCACGAACCTGTCCAAGCACTTTGTCAACGTCCTCAAGCTGCACCAACTGAAACTCATCCAAGAAATCGGGACAAGGCTGTGCTCTGGATAGCTCGCTTGATTCACCTGCTATAATCCTGGAGTCTAAGTCCTGGCGGATGCTAAAGGTTTTATCCTGGAAGTGTCTAGCAAATTCATTACAGCGGGCCTCAGAGGGTTCTACCATGTCCCTAAGGCCAGAGTGTAATAGCCCCCGGAAAATTCTGAAGAGCTCCGCAGGGCGACAGATTCATGATTTGATAGTGGCAGCAAAATATTCTTTTTTTGCTGCCCTTATTGCCCCTAAATACAGCTTACCATAAGCACTTACCAGTTTATAATTGCATCCACTAGGAGTTCATCTCCATCTCCATCTGCACTCAAGTTGTCTCCTATATTGTTTCATCGCTCTCAGCTCTGGGGTATACCATGGAGCCGTACGAATTCTACACAGGAGAGGGCGCTCAGGAGCAATCATGTCAACCACCCAGGTCATTTCTGTATTCCACAGTTCAACCAGGGTTTCGACAGGAGCGCCAGCCCTATCAGCTGGAAAACTCCCCAGAGCTCTTTGGAAACCATCCGGATCCATTAGTCTTCGGGGGCGGACCAGCTTAGTAGGTCCCCCACCCTTGCAGAGGGGAAAAGCCACTGTAAGTCTAAACTTCAGCAAGTAGTGATCTGTCCATGACAGAGGGACTGATGTACAGCCCCCCACATTCAGATCACCAACTCCATGTCCAGATGCAAAAACCAAGTCTAGAGTATGCCCTGCTACATGTGTTGGGCCAATGGCATATTGGGACAGTCCCATGGTTGTCATGGAGACCATGAAATCCTGAGCCGCCCCAGATAAAGTGACCTCGGCATGGATGTTGACATACCCCAGAACCAACAGTCTGGGGGATCTCAACAGTACACCCGAGACCATCTCCGTCAGCTCAGCTAGGGTGTCTGTTGGGTAGCGGGGTGGGCGGTACACCAACAGAATCCCCAGTCTGTCCTGCTGACCCAACATAAGGTGCAAACACTCCAGACCAGTAGTCAGATGGACAGGGTGCTTGCAGAGGAAGATGGAGTTCCTATTGACCACAGCAACCCCCCCTATCCTACCCTGAGGTCTACCCTGATGCTGGACCAGGTACCCTGGTGGACATAGCTGGGAGAGACTGACTCCTCCCTGCTCACCCACCCAGGTCTCGGTTATACATGCCAGATCGGCTGCCTCATCCACAATTATATCGTGAATGAGGGAGATCATATTATACACCAATCTGGCATTTAGCAGCAGCATCCAAAGGCCTGAAAGCTGGCTGATAGGGCAACCAACAAACCCACGGGTGTGGGGAGGACTAGAACAAGGCACAGCCGTTAACTGCCTGGGCCACATTCCCCTTACCTGGCAAGTCCTCCTCACAATGCCATATCTCCCTCTACCTATCACTACACTAAGTAGGGCCCCCTCAAATCTCCCCACTTGACTGTGAGTCCTCTCTCCCAGGCACATAACTGAAGACCCAGAAAAAGGCAGACAAAGCAGGAGCCACCTCAGCCAGCCGGCTTATGTATTCCCTCCAGGGAAGGGACAGGTGGAAAAAATCTGCCACAGCTGGCTGAGTACATGGGGCCTGGTCCTGCAAGTTGTGACCCCTGCAGAGCAGAAGTCCAACTGGGAAAGGGTGGTGGTGGTGGTGGTAGCCCAGCAGCAGCAGCAGCAGCAGCAAGCAGGCAGGCAGGCAGGCAGGCAGGCAGGCGCAAACAGCTCTCCTTCCCTGGATGGTGGTGTTTCCCTTCCTCCTGCAGGAACTAGGCCTCCCAAGCCACCTCAGCCAGCCAGCTTATGTATCCCCTCCAGAGAAGGGACAGATGGAAAAAATCAGCCACAGTTGGCTGAGTACCTGGGGCCTGGTCCTGCAAGGCATGACCCTCGCAGAGCAGAAGTCCAACTGGGAAAGGGTGGTGGTGGTGGTGGTAGCCGAGCAGCAGCAGCAAACAGACAGGCAGGCAGGCAGGCAGGCAGGCAGCAGCATATGGCTCTCTTTCCCTGGAAGGGATGGTGGTGTTCCCCTTCCTCCTGCAGGCACTGGGTCTCTTACTTTATCTCTAAACAAAACTTAAGCAGTAATCAAGTTGGCTTACTTCTCATGGTTTGTTTTCCCAAACGAGCCCAGGTTCAGACATTACACAACAAGCCAGGCTCTAGCTTCTTTCACCTTTGGCATAGCAGCAGCAGAAGTAGGGTGAGTGGATTTTCAGCAACATATACCAGTACACTCTGTGTTTACAATAAATCACAATTTTTGGTGTGCAAACCAAGCAACTGAATCAACACCAATGATGAGTTCACTACTCGGGAAATGTGGGAAGTTTTCTCATTTCTTTAATGTGTGCTAAAGTGCTACAGTACAGATAGCCATACTGTTTTTGTTTGTTGTTGCTCTCTCCCAGTTACCTGTGTATTTATTATTATCCCAGTTAACAATTTAGGGAGCATTTCAAACCCCAGCCATCAACTGTTGGGGCTTTACGGAGCTGTAGGGCCACTGCTATATCTACAGCCTTGCTGTGTATAGTAGCTGGGGCAGAAATGGGGAGCAAGAAGATCACTGCACAAGCTTGGAGGTAATGCAGTGAAGACGGCTGGATTGGGCCCTATAGTGCTACATGACACCAGTAGCACTGGCTTGGGACCCAGTGTATCCAGGGCCAGCTCAGGCCTGCTCCCCTTTCACCTCTGGAACGCCCTGCTTTAGGGCCTTCTGCTGGCTGCCACTGACAGGAATTCCACTGTGAGGCACTTCTCACCTGCATATTTGGTGGACAGAAGGGGAAGCTCTGAACCAGCAGAGTGATGCTTGTGTCACTCCATCAGTGGTACCTGATGGAAGGCCAAGTGCAGAGCAGGGGGTTGGATTGCTCTATTAATTATTCATTGGATTTCGATACTGGTTTGTCAGTTTGGGGAGGGGGAGTTACAATGAAAGTGGTAAAATATCATGCTGCAAATGAAAAATACGGTCCTGTTCTGTTGCTGTGCAGTGAACACATTAGTTCTACCTTGCAGTTTGTTCATTGTGTTGTGTTTTATACATTTGATTACTATTTATAGCATGTTGGATGCATTATTATTTCTCATTGTATGTCACCTTGAAGCTTCAGCAGAAATAAATTGAATAAATAATAATAAGATCCTTCCATACGTTGCTGGAGTATGTTTTTTTCATTTATGGAAGGAGATGGTTTATTCTGTTCCTGTGTTAAAAATGGGCTCATAACTATACTGGTGGTGTTTGCACTGACTTTGAAATATATAATGTTTTCAATGAAACATCTACCTGTCTTTTTTAGATTTCTTTTTAAACTGACTTTCTAAAATGGTTTTTAAAAGTTATTACTGAAAGGGGGAAGGATCAAATCCCATTGTGCATGATTTAAGTTATCTACACCTGTCCCTGTACACAAGGAAGGAAGTTGATTTTTTCCTTGTTTATTTCTTTTTTAAAAAAAGTCTTCTTAGGGAGCAATCCAAGTCACACTTACGCTGGGCTGAGGGGAGTTGGATGTGGTGGATCTCCAGCTGAGCCAACTGGGTCCCAGCTCAGCCAGGCTATGCCAGCGTAAGTCCCTCAGTCCGGCTCAGCTTGCCCAGCCAAGACTGGTGTAAGTGAAGCCAGCGTAAGCTAGCGTAAGTCCTGTTGTGGGTATGTCAGGGAAGAGGCCAAGATGAGGGAATTTAGGCCACATCCAACTCATGTTTGGAACACTCCTATAGGTCCCAATTCAGGCAAAATTAACATGGGGAAAAAGTCAGTCTAGAAAATAAACATAATAGAAGTCAATAGAGAGGGCTTACTCCTTGGTAGGAGTATTTGGGAGAGCAGGTTTTTATTTTCTGGCCCCTGTGCACAGCTCCCAGCTGAGCCGGTGTTCAGCCAACCAAGAGGCTCCTGAACAGCAAGTGGATGCTGCAGAACTTTACGCTGACTTCTTTTGCCTGGGCACCACTTACGCCAGCTTCTCCTGAGTTGGATTGCTCTATTAGTTGCATGTGCATAGTATACCTGTGATGAGAAATTAATTAAGGGCATATTCACATGCAGTCCCTCAACATACACTCATAAATAACTTCAGAAATATTAGAGATTATGATATTTTGATTGGAAGAATAACATATACACACACATGCACACACAAAGACACACACAGGTACACACACATTTTTAAGATATTTTAAAAAGCTTTTAGTGTTTTTGTTTGCTGCCCTGGGCTCCTTAGAACCATAGAATCATAGAGTTGGAAGGGGCCTTGTAGGCCATCGAGTCCAACCCCCTGCTCACAGCAGGAAATCCACAGCTAGAGCATCTCCCGCAGATAGCTGTCCAGCCTCTGCTTGAAGAGGTCCAGCGAAGGGAATCCCACCACTTCCCTAGGCAGTCGGTTCCATTGCCGAACTGCCCTTACTGTCAAGAAGTTCCTTCTAATGTCCAATCTGAATCTACGCTCCTGCAACTTAAAACCATTAGACCTAGTCCTACCCTCTGGTGCAGCAGAGAACAAATCTGTACCCTCCTCTATGTGACAGCCCTTCAGGTACTTAAAGAGTGCAATCATGTCACCCCTCAGCCTTCTCTTCACCAGACTGAACATGCCAAGTTCCTTCAACCTTTCCTCATAAGACTTGTTCTCCATACCGGCTATCATCCTCGTCGGCATTTCTGAACCCACTCTAACTTGTCTATATCTTTCTTAAAATGAGGCGCCCAGAACTGAACGCAGTATTCCAGATGAGGCCTGACCAATGCAGAATATAGTGGGACTATTACTTCCCTTGACCTGGAAACTATAGCTCTGTTTATGCAGCCCAAAACCGTGTTTGCTTTTTTTGCCGCAGCATCACACTGCTGGGTCGTGTTCAACTTGCGATCCACTACAATTCCTAGGTCCTTCTCACACGCACTACTGCTAAGCCGGGTATTTCCCATCCTGTACCCATGAATTTTGTTTTTGTGGCCTAAATGCAGAATCCTGCATTTGTCTTTATTGAATGTCATTTTATTAATTTCAGCCCAATTTTCTAGTCTATCCAGGTCCCTTTGGATTTTATTCCTGTCTTCCATTGTGTTAGCTATCCCTCCCAGTTTCGTATCATCCGCAAACTTCATAAGGCTTCCCTCCACCCCGTCATCTAAGTCATTGATAAAAATGTTGAAGAGTATTGGCCCCAGGACAGAACGCTGTGGCACTCCACTCGAGACCTCCTTCCAGTCCGAAGCAGAGCCACCGACGACCACTCTTTGAGTACGGTTTTCCAACCAGTTGTGAATCCACCTGACAGTATTTCCATGTAGTCCGCATTTGACCAGTTTGCTAATCAAAAGGTCGTGGAGGACTTTGTCAAACGCCTTGCTGAAATCTAGATAGATAACATCTACAGTATTTCCACCATCTACTAAGCTAGTGACCTGATCAAAAAAAGAGATGAGATTAGTTTGACAGGATTTTTTCTTGACAAACCCATGCTGGCTCCTTCTAATCACAGCATTGTCATCTAGATAGTTGCCAATGGACTCTTTTATTATCCGTTCTAATATCTTTCCCGGTATTGAAGTCAGACTGACCGGCCTGTAATTCCCGGGATCTTCTTTTTTACCCTTTCTAAAGAGCGGGATGACGTTTGCCCATCTCCAATCCTCCGGCACCTCTCCCGTTCTCCATGATTTCTCAAAGATGATGGCAAGAGGTTCCGAGAGTACATCCGCAAGTTCCTTCAATACTCTGGGATGCAGTTCATCAGGCCCTGGAGATTTGAACTCATTTAGGTTAACTAGGTATTTCCTGACTATCTCCTTATCAATCTCGAACTGCAGTCCCGACCCCTTACTGAGATTGCTACCGATGCAAGGTTGCACACTGTTCCCTTTTTGGGAGAAAACGGAGGCAAAATAGGTGTTGAGCAGTTCTGCTTTTTCCTTGTTATCTGTCAACATTTTGCCATCCTCACTGAGCAGCAGTCCCACCGTTTGCTTGCTTCGAACATATCTGAAAACCCCCTTTTTGTTGTTCCTCGCTTCCCTCGCCAGCCTCAGCTCATTCTGGGTTTTAGCTTTCCTTACGCTATTCCTGCAAGCCCGAGCCGCTCGTCGGTACTCTTCCTTGGTGATGCGTCCTTCCTTCCATTCTTTATACATGCTCTTTTTTACTTTTACCTCCTCCACCATTCTTCCGTGTAGCCACATTGGCTTTTTCCGATGTCTTCGATTTTTCTTCCTCTTTGGAATTCTTTGGGATTGCGCTTTTTGTAATACATTCTTCATGAACTCCCACGCTTGTTGGGCTCCTTTTTTCTGCAGTCTATCTAGCCACGGGATCATACCCATCATTTCCCTGAGCTTGCTAAAATCGGCTTTCCTGAAATCCAAGGTCCACGTTTGACTATATTCTTCTTTGGCTTTCCCCAGAATCACGAATTCCAGCATTACGTGGTCACTTTCCCCCAAGGTACCAACCGCTTTAATTCCTATGACCAATTCGTCCCTGTTAGTTAAGATCAGGTCCAGGATTGCCGATCCCCTTGTTCCTTCTTCTACTTTTTGAAAGAGGAAATTATCAGCAAGGCCCATCAGGAATTTGTTGGAGGCTTTGTGCTTCGCAGAGTTTGTCTCCCAGCAGATATCCGGGTAGTTGAAGTCCCCCATCACTACTACTTCTTGCCTCCTTGAGATTTCAGAGATTTGTTTGAGAAAGGCCTCGTCTACCACCTCTTCTTGGCCAGGGGGTCTGTAGTAGACACCTACTACCATGTCGGTTTTATTTGTTTCTCCATTTATTTTTACCCAAATGGTCTCTATCGGACCACTTTGTTCGCTCTCTTGGATTTCCATAGAGGTGCATTTGTCTTTGACGTATAACGCTACTCTCCCTCCTTTTCTGTTGCTTCTATTCTTTCTGTAGAGTTTATATCCCCTTCTGGGAGGAAGGACAGAGTATAAATGTAATTAATTAATTAATTAAAATACTTCACAAAAACTACAAGTGTTTAAACCTTACAATTACATAAAGAATATTTGGACTTTAGAAATTTGGAAAAGGGAAGTATCATAGAATAATAGAGTTAGAAGGAGCCTGTAAGGCCATCGAGTCCAACCCCCTGCTCAGTTCAGGAATCCAAATTAAAGCATATGCTTTAAATGAAAGCAAAGATTACATTAAAGCAAGAATAATCCTAAAAAGACAACTCCAGTCATGAAACTTTGTGACTTGGCTGAGTGGCTGACTTCCACACTTATCATCACCAGCCAAACATTACTAATACATAAGGCCATCTGACAATGTTGAAAATGTGTGGAAGCTTACCCCTTAATAAAGGTTCCCAAACCTCACTACTATCAAGAATAAGTAACATAGAAAATCAAGAACTTAATGTGGTAGAAAATCTTATCATGTGATAAAGCTGACATCTGTTCACTGTTAGTCTTAATTTACACTTGAATCAAGAATCAGGCACACCAGAGCATGCTCACTATGATGAGGACAGTTTTTATTCGATTCATTAAAAGAGAAAGATCCTACCTTTCAGGATGAGTGTCCTCACAAAGCAGTGTACAGAAGAGTTTTGTAACATAAAATAAACAATTTGAAATCTACACTGACACTCCTTTAAAAATGAACTGTAAACATCAGTAGGACAAATACAAACATCAGTGAGACAGTAATAATTAATAAAAAGCAAAACAAAAAGAATATTGATAGTACTTTAAAAAGTCAACAATAGTTCAGGTGGGGCATATTATATAAATATGGAACCACAGCTGAAAAAGCCCTGTCAGCCTGTGACAAATCTAGAAGTGGTTTGCATATATTTCATAGGTGACAATAAAATGCATTCAAAGTGTTAACTCTATCCAGATATATTCCACATACATGGGCTCAAGGGCAGGAAAACCATTCCTACATCACCTGCATTTTCTCACCAGCATGAACTTCAGTCTTACCAGCTTGAATATGGGATAGTTGAACCATATCATTCAAGTATTTTAAGACTGAGACTGTCCAGTAAAAAATCTGGACTCTCACATTTATTTTAATCTAAACTGAACAATGTTATAGCTTTCAAATTTTGTTTTTATGGTAGTTTGGGGGAGGGATAGATAATGTCCATTTACTATATTACCCTTAATTCTTTTGTAGACGTTTGAGATTTCATTATAAATAAAAATGATACATATATGTGTGCACTGAATGTACTATTATTTGGGGGAAAGGTTAATTAAATTCATTAACATGGGCTTTGCTTAAGTATTTAAAATGATGACAGAAGACAAGATTCTGAATATTTTGTCATTGTCATTCAACATTCTGCCATTTAATTAAATTATACACTGTCAAAATCCATAGCTGTGACAAAAATTAGAAGTAAAATTAAAAATAAATCTTATATGAATTGTAAAGAAGCGTTTTTAAAATTGCATTATTCTGAATGGCATTTGATAGTTTACCATTCTTGCTTTTAAAATAACTAAGGGCACAATTCAGCTAGATTTAAGCAATTTGAAGTCTTTCTGACTCCAGTGGGAGAGCAAAGCACATGCTCAACTCACTCCCATTGAAATCAATTTGATTTCCAAATATTTACTTTTGGTTGGGTTGTACTTGTGCAACACAATCCTGTTTATCTTTATTCAGAAGTGAGGCCTGGGGGCTTACTCCTCAGTATGCATGTTGAGCATTGCAGCTTAAATTGTACAAAGTGCAAACAAGAATACACACATAAGCAGAGAATTATATATGAAGATTGTTTGTATTGCATATATTAAAGGAGGTGTATCCACACGTCTCTCATATTCAGTTGTTCACTCTAGTCTGAATCCCACAATAAAAGTCACATTGTTATTGTTAGCAAGAGCATTGGCATTTTTATGAGGAGCAATCTTTTGATTTTTGGTTCTTTTCAGAAAAGGAATAGTATAGTCAAGTACATTACCTACATTATATTTTGGATATTGGATGTGCTACAAGAGGCTCTGCTATACTATAAGACCCCAGAGACAATCATTTGGACAGAATTTTATTACAGTCATGCTGCCAGTTCTTCAAATGGTTAATTTGCACTGGCATTCACTCCATAGCTTACAGCTGTATCCCAGATGTAGAGCACTATAAATGAAAGAGGTGGTAGGAGTACAAACAGGACAGATGAAAACAAAACAAAATGTAATATAAGGAAGCACAAAATTATGACACCATCAAGGGCATTGTAGCATCATCTGACCTTCATTCTGTTAGTCCACATTCCAATCTGAAGAGTTTGCCACATGGGACCTTATTACTAACTCCTGGTTAGTATGTTATGGTTGAGATCCTGAGTGAAATTCCCTTTTTTTCTCATTTACCCTCTTCATTTCCATTTACCCTCTTCATTCATGAAGCTGCACATCATCTCCACTCACATTTGTATATATCAATTTACACTGGTATTTGCACCAACCTTTTTCTGAATCCTTTCCCCTTTCTTGTGGTTCTCCCCAAAGATTTTCATCAAGAAATGTGGTGGGTTTTTACACATTTTAAATAATAACCAATCCAATATAACAACCACATTCCATCCATTAAGAACATAAAAAGAGCCCTGCTGGACCAGGCCAGTGGCCTATCTAGTCCAGCATCTTGTACTCAGAGTGGCCAACTAGATGCCTATGGGAAGCCAGCAAGCAGGACCTGAACGTTACAGCTCTCTCCCCACTTGTGATTCCCAGCAACTAGCATTCAGAAGCATAAATGGAGGTAGAACATAGCCATTGTGGTTAGTAGCCATTGAAAGCCTTATTCTCTTTGAATTTGTCAAATGCTCTTTTAAAGCCATCCAAGCTGGTAGCCATCACTACTTCTTGTGGGAGCATGTTGGTCAAATAATAACCATTTTTGTTACTCATTTTCAAGACATTAATAAGGCCTTTCACACATTACCTGAAGGAGTGATAATAGCCAATTTTATTGAGACAGATGTGTAACCAAGGCTGTAGGGATCTGGGAGGTGCATGCACTTCAGGCAATACAGAATACAGGCAAGCACTTCAGATTAAAAAAATACTTTATTATTAAACAAACCTCTTGCAAACATTAAGATCTCTTAAAAGAAACTGAGTTTCTATTCTATGAATAAAGTCCTTTGTCCTCTTCTTCTTGCTGCTCAGTCCCTCCACTTCAGCAAGACTCTGCCTATTGCCTGGGTAAACTTGGATGTAGATTCCCAGAAATGGGTGTTGCAGGCTACTGGTGTGCCAGATCCCCTGCTCCTCACAGACATTCTGTCCCAAGCCCCCCCCTCTATATTTTCTTCTGTGGTCCCCTTATCATCCAGCAGCTTCAGCGTTTGGTTTTCCACAATCACCTTTCTTTCTGTCATCAATCCTTGTTTTTTCTCCCCCTCCAACTTTCTGTTCCCATGACAACCATTGCCATGAGGGTGACAGATGTACCTCCTCATCAGGGGCAACTCCAAGTTTGAGGAGACTCTCATGCCATCCAGGACAAAAAAATGGGAGGTAGGAAAAAATACCCCTTCACTGTGCTGCAAGGCTAGCACAGTGAAGAGGCCTAGATCAGGACCATTGCTGTTGCATGATACAGCAGATCCTGTGCTCGCCCAGCCCTGCCCCTCCCCATTTCCCCCAAAATGCCCTGTTTGGGGGCTTTCTGCTGGCTACTGCAGTTTGGGTGGGCACACGGGGCACTTGCCAGTGTAGTTTCCTCACCAACAGTGGAGCTTCCCTGATAGCAGAGGACAGCTGAGCCAGGCAGAGCTGTGTGACACCTCTGTCCCTTCCAACCCCCGCCCCAGTACAGAGTATTGGGAGTTTGGATTGCTCTGTCCTTCTATATTCACAACAGCTTAAATTATTTTTGTCTATTTCAGGGATGGAAAGATCTGTCAGTTTCAGTTCTCTGAGTTTGTCATTTTTCCAATCTTAAATTCAGTTCACCACATTTCTGTAGCAATTTGTGAATGTTTATTTTTTTAAAAAACCTCATGAAAATTCTCCAGCATTTTAGTGCGAATTTCTTTTAATAAACACATTTTTGTAAGTAGTTGCAAGCCATTTCTTGTCATATAATGCATTTTGTATGTTATTTTCACTCATATATTCATTTTTTGCACACTTTCCCCTAACATATACATTTTTGTAAGCATCGTTTGGTTGGCAAACTGCATTGCAAAATTTGAATAAGTTTGAATTTCAAAGGATGGCTGTGTTTCAATTCTCATATTGTTTCAAAAAGTGTGAATTTGATAGATTCAGCTTGAAATGCAAAGCCATCCCTAGTTTCTTTACATAATGAAATTTTGCGCCCATTATGTGTCCAAATCACATTTGCTGGGTGTCCGCTAGCTGGGGCTGGGTGTCCATTTGATCATTCAATAATTTCTGTCTAAAGAATGTTTAGCAGACAGAAATTGCTAAAAGTATTATAATGCCATTTTGTTAGGCTCTGAGAGAGTTGCATAATGACTGTATGTATTTCCAATTATGCTATCTATGGACACAATCTAACTCCAGAGAAGCCAGCATAAGTTTTGCCAGAGCAACAGTAGCCAGAGTAAAGTTCCGTCACAGCCAATTGCCATTCAGGAGCCACTGGGTTGGCTGAACGCTAGCTCAGCCGGGAGCTGTGCGCAGGGACCAGAAAGTAAAGCCCCGCTCTCCCAAATACCCCTACTGGGGAGTAAGCCCTCTCCATTGACTTCTATTGCAATTATTTTCTTAGACTGACCTTTTTTCCAGCATAACTTTTCCCTGGATTGGGACCTGCAGGAGCACTCTGAACACAAGTTGGATGTGGCCTCACCTTAGCCCCTCCTCTGACATGCCCCTCAAATGCCCCTTTTTGGGGCCTTACACCAGCTCCACTTGCACTGGTCTCAGCTGAGCCAGCTAGGTCCTGGCTGAGGGACCCAGCTGGCTCAGAAAAAAAAAGAGTAAGAAAAACAACAACAGGCAAAAATGTAGACAAGGTTTCTGGAAGAAACCTATGTTCTTTATTCCTTGTATCTGCTGTTCACTTAGTTCACTCAGGAACTAATACAGGCATTTCCACACAATGTATTTATTGTTTCATTTCATTTTTCTCCTGTCTTGAATGCACGATGAATCATTATAGTATATAATGCATATATTATTTATTCCTTTTTATTATTAGCATTATCTAAATAGCATCTGATGGGATGCCCTGATTAGCATGTAAATTGGGTCATTTCTTCTAGGTAGTTTTGGAGTGATGGCTTACTCCTGAACACAAACAGTAAACAGATTGTCAAGTAAATACAGAAAGTAAATTAGTACTAGAATGACTTGGATGTACATGTCACAAACATCAAATATTAACTGTATATTCTAGTCTAACGGAGAAGGGCTGTTGTTCAGTAACACCCCTCCTCTCTGCGCCCTTTTAAGTGCATAGGACTGTATCACTAAGAATAGTGTGGGCTATAAATATTAGATTTTGATTTGAACTATTTAAATAAAAAAGCAAAATAATGTAATACCTTTTGTTAATCCAGCATCACAACCAAAGAAACTACTGCTCAGAAGTAATAGAACAATGAGGTACATTTTTGCTACAGAGGAGGATTGGGAAACAAGCAGCATATTTTACTAATGCAAATATTTTTTTCTTAACAGCTGGAAATATAACAAACCCTTCATATACCGGTAATCTTAACACATTCCTTTGCTGTCTTTGCAGGCAGACCAGTAATGATTGTGGTTGAATACATGGAGAATGGATCCCTTGACTCCTTTTTACGGGTGAGGTGTCATTTTCACAGGACATATGAATGAAAACCTTTCTAAATAAAAAATTTAAATCATTCATTTTAAATTAATTTTTATATAATGTTATTCATGGACTTTTAGTTGGAGACGTATTTTCCCCAGGGTGCATTTTGTAGGTACAGTGATACATTAGAGTGTAGCCAGAAAAAGAGAAGGCTTAGATTTAAGAATATAATTGATTTCTTCTACAAGTTCAGTTCCCATATTTAGCAAAATGCATTTCAAATGGCATTATTATGAACAAAAAGAAAAATTGAAATGCAAATGCCTTGTCAGGTGGCAGCTGCTCATTTTGCTCAGTCATTTAAAAATATTTTTCAAGGTTTTTTGCTGATGGAAGTAGAGCACAGGTTTAGTAATTGATTTATAATTATTTATGGTTAATTGCATTTAACAAATTGAATTAGGAACTATTGAAGTGGCTTGACTGTAACATTATTCCACAAGTTCAGTTGTTGAATCTCTGTAAATAAATGTAGAAAGCATGAGCAGCGAATGGCACCAAGATATTTTGCTGCCGGTCCAAGATATTTTGGTGCCTGGGCTGAAGGACCAGGTCGCTCTCCCTCCTCGTTTCACATACAGAAGATGACTGGACTGGCAGCTGAATTATACTTCAACACTGGCAGCAGGCTAATGACTTCCACCGCACCTGAGGCAGCAGGTTAGTTTAGGGGCTCAGGGCAGGCCATGTGGTATATACAGCTCTTGTCTTCCAACAGAAAGGGACATCTGGATGGCTTAGCAGTAACAGTCATGAGGCTGCCACTGCTGCCCCAAACATCTGCTCCCTGAGGCAGTCACCTCACTGTGCCTAATGGTAGGGCCAGCCCTGAAATGGCAGCAGAATTTTATATTAATACCAGATATGCCCCTTTATACTGCAGATCAACAACCTGGTGCCCTCCAGAATTTTTGCACTACAATTTCTATCAGCCTCAGCCTACACAGCTGATCGAAGTTGTAATTCAAAACATCTGGAGGGTACCAGGTTGGCAAAGGCTGCTGCTAATAATTAATTCCTCAATCTTTTAGAGCAGCCTTTCCCAACCAGTGTGCCTCCAGCTGTTGTTGGACCACAACTCCCATCAGCCTCAGCCAGCATTGCCAATGGTCAGGAAAGATGGGAATTGTGGTCCAACAACATCTGGAGGCACACTGGTTGAGAAAGGCTGTTTTAGAGCTTTTGTTCCCTATTTACAATCCCCTTTATAACTACTTGCTATAGTATGTCAGGTATGTAGTCTTGAAACAATGCCGCTCTCTTCATGGTGCCAGAAATCTTTTTAGAATGGTGGACGGGTCAGTTATTTTTAGCTCACATATGCCCAGACCATATCATCCACCTTCTTTATCAACATATTTTGTCAAAGCCAGCATGATATGATAACCAGAGTGATGCAGTGATTAGAATAGCCCTCCCCAACCTGATGCCCTCTGGCTCTTTTGGACTACAATTTTTGTTAGCTCCAGCTGACTTGGCCAATGGTCAAGGAACACAGGGGTTCTGGAGAGCACCAGGTTGGGGAAGCTTAGATTAGAGCACTGAGAGTACTGAGATATGACCAGGTATTCCAAGTAATTTGTGAGGGCCAAGTGAATAGCTCAGCTAGAATTTAGGTTGTTTGGCTGCAACATACTCTTGCGATTATAAGGATAGAAGGTACTATATGCCACTGGCTTATTGAGGATGCCACACACCAAATCTTTGTACAGCTTTTCCTTCAGTCTTATATACACATTGAACAAAGAGAAGGGAACAAAATAGACCCACTCAGGAATCCATAGAGAAAATTCTGCCAAGCAATCGCTCATTACTAGCGTCTGGACCATACTTACCACAAACAAGCAGAATAATACAGAGACACATTTGCAAATGTCTGCTGGATCATTTTGGCCTTGCTGTACAATTGTAGTTCTCAAAGCTAATCTAAAAAAATGTAACATGAGCATCAAGAACTGAGAAGCCTTGGCCCATGAGCGTCCCAATTGGAGGTCGGCCATTATCAAAGGTGCTATGGACTTTGAAGAAGCACGAGTACGGAGCGAAAGGGACAAACGAGCTAAGCGGAAGGCACGTCAAGCAAATCCTCATCGTGACCATCTTACATCTGGAAACCTATGTCCTCACTGTGGGAGGCTGTGTGGATCCAGAATTGGCCTCCATGGTCACTTAAGGACCCACTGTTAAAGACCTTACCCTGGAAGACAATCTTACTCGGCCACGAGTGATCGCCAATGAATGAAATGATAATTGTACAACTTAATTTTTGAAGAAGGAAAAGATAGTGACAACCTGCATAAAAGTTCGTAATATGCATTTAATACATAAGAGTTGACATGAAATACCATTTGAAAGTATTGGTGAAAAAGTGAGTAAGCAGCAATGCAAGATTACTTATGTGAAGCACAAAGGGCAGAGAGACAGCTTGACAATTTATAAGAGAAAAGAGAGAAGAAAATAAAAGAGTGATGAGTGACTTCCATCAGTTATGAAGCCTGAATGTGAAGCACTGAAGAAGAGAGACCAATGAGATAAAGATGAGAACTGTATAACAAAAATGGAAAGCAAACAAAGAGTGTCCGTGTTAATATATTGGGTTATGTAGGGGCTGAAAGAGCTAAAGAATAAAAGCACTAGGTTTAAAAAGAAATCCGTTTACGTCTTTTAAAAAATGTTATTTCCTGCCTGCCAGTTACTTGAAGGGTAAACTTTGAAATGCCTTTGTGAGAGTACAAAAAAGTAATATGTGAGTTTCTCTCTAAACTATAATAAAAAGTTAAATTTACAAGGGTTTTTTATCTAGTGATCTCAAAGGACTTCACAAAGCCAGTATTTCTTCATATGTAATAAATGTCTTTTTTATAGTTGCAAGCGCTTGTATAGACATATGTATAAAGGATAAAGCCAAGAGATGAAAATCCAAAATGTAAAGAATACGCTTCAACATTTCAAAATTCTGCTTTCCTCCTTTCCTTTTCAAAAGGAAAACAGCTGTTTTCTGCTTGCTAGGGTTGCCAGGTTAGAAGCATCCCAAAACCTGAGATTTCAGGGGCGGGCCCTAGTGAAGTCAAGGGGCAGGCCCTAGTGATGTCATTAACAATGATACATTAAGCATCAATCACAGTTGCTGGGAGCATACAATTTAAAAAAAATCTCTGATTGGAAATTAAGATAGAAATCTTAGCTAAAAGATGGAGCCTGGGTAGAGAACATTTAATCTAGCCTACGTGCTTTCAGCAAGAAGGGTTTAAGTGCCCTCCAGCCAGCCCAGTCACCAGAAGGCCATTGTAGGAAGAAAGGAGCCTAGTGTTGTGGAGATGTTAGATGGGAGCACTCAGGAGTAAAGATGGATGCCCCTGAAGGCTGCAATTTCAAACACACTTATTAGGGGACCAAGCCCCATAGAGCTCAACAGGACTTACTTCTGAGTAGATGTGGTTTGGATTTGCTGTTGGTAAAGCTTGACTAGGGATCCTCTACAAAAACATCCTTATCCAAGCAGGGTTGGCAACCACCTGCCTGGAATGCCCTGCCCCTATCTTTCAACATGGCTGCTCCAAACGTCTTTACAGATTTGACCCTTCACTTCAGAAAGAGGTCTGAGAAATAAGTAAGAGTAAAAAGATTCTCTACCCTTTCTGTTTCCCCTGTGGGCTGCTATAAACTCACTTTGACAGCCAACCCAATTCCAGTGAGTAATAATTGACACAGAAAAAACAGACATGGTGTGGTCTACCTTCACAGGCAACAGCTTGGGAACAACAATTGCAGCCACACTTCCAAATATGTGAATTCTCTTTTATGACTATGGGGCAAGAAACAAACTGTCATGCAACCAACAAGGTGCATTATCAATGGGTTTAAGGGGGTTGAGCTGAGTGCATGGAGCCACTGCTGTTGCTTCTGTGGATATCAGGGAGTGAGGTTAAAGGTAAATGAAATGCAAATAGAAAAAGAAAAGACAGTGATGCTTTCCTAAATGCAATACCATACCAACCACAACAAGATTCCTGTGAGCAAAGCAAACAACTTAGCATCCTACAACCTATGTTGGGCGGAATGGACCTCCTGTTTGCCCAGGGTCAGTGGCTAATTTCTTTAAAATGTATTAGACTTGCTAGGAAAGCCACACATTCTGATCTGGAAGCCTGTCTTCTAATACAAGATTTGCAGGGACTACCATTAGGTACTTACTTGTGATGGGAAATGTACTCTGCACATGTTCAAAGGCATTTCATGCATATTTTGCATGCTATAAGAAGGCACAACAAGCTCAAAGCCTTTCTGATCTTTTGACCCATGACTCACAAGAAGATAACTGCTACCCCACAAACCTGTTTTGAGGTCTGTCTAAAATGGGTTGTAATAATACATATATATCTCTTGGTATGGCTAACAAAAATTCAAAAAGATAAAACAATAAAACCAATAATAAAACAGCACTGCAATAGGCATAACATCTAAAACAAAACAAAACCATCAGCTGCCAGGAGTTTAAAAGGCCTGGGAAAGGTCTTTTCTTGGCCCCAAAAGGCAGTAGTGGGCCACAGGCAGATTTCACTAGGCAGAGCATTTCAAAGTCTGGGGGTGACAACGATAAAGGTCCTTTCCCTGGA
The DNA here is from genome assembly GCF_030035675.1 of Rhineura floridana. Taxonomy (NCBI): domain Eukaryota; kingdom Metazoa; phylum Chordata; class Lepidosauria; order Squamata; family Rhineuridae; genus Rhineura; species Rhineura floridana. The sequence goes on along the minus strand of NC_084484.1, from coordinate 127,314,071 downwards.
TGCCACTTGCCTAAAGTCTGATGCTCAAGGCATCCAGAGAAGGACATCAGAAGACAATTTTACTATATAGGCAGGTTCATGCGTGAAAGGTTCCAAGCTATGTAGGGTTTTAAAGAAAAATGGCACCTCTTTGAATTATGCTCAGAAACAGATGAGCAGCCAGTGAAACTGTTGGGAAACAAGCAAGATACGTTCCCAGTCAATAACCTAGTTATAGTATTTTGGACTAGTTAAAGTTTCACCATAATCTTCAAAGGCAGGTACACATACAACATGTGCCTCTGAGCACATATATTCATGGTTCCTTATTCTTGAATCAAGAGAAATTGCTCTATCCAATCCTGCCACCAACACATAGAAAAGATTAGCTTTCCTTTGTATAGAAAACTTGTTAACATGGTGATTTGCAACCTGCCTTGGAACTGTGTTCTTTTTTTTTTATCATTAATTTTTATTCAAATTTTTAAAGACAAAAAACAAAACAAAACAAAAATAATTAAACAATAAAATAAAATGTTGACTTCCGATTTATCGCAGATCAGTTATAAGTCTACAATATATAACAATCCTGTCTCCTAAATTATATTATAAAATCACTTTCCTCCAGTAGTTATATTAATTAATCATCAAATCTCATAAACATTACTTTATTCTTCCCACAAAAAGTCAAAGAGAGGTTTCCGTTCCTTGAGAGATATATCTTTCAATTTTTTCTCCAAATAAACATGTCGATTAATCCATCTCATTCAAATCTGTTAGGTCCAATAATTTCAATAGCCATTTTTCCATTATCAATGTTAGTTCCATCTTCCATCTTCAATAATCCTGTTAAGTCCAATAATTTCAATAACCATTCTTCCATTATCAATAATCCTATTAAGTCCAATAATTTCAGTAGCCATTCTTCCATTATCAGTATCCCATAATAATCTTGTTATCATAGCCATAATCCAAATAAACATATAGATTAATCCATCTCGTCAAACCAGTTTGATCCAATAATTTCAATAGCCATTCTTCCATTATCAATATTGATTCCATCTTCCATCTTCAATAGTCCTGTTCAGTCCAGTATTTTCAGTATCCATTCTTCTATTATCAATATCCCATATTAATCTTGCTGTCATAGCCATAGTCATATAATAAGAGTCTGATGGGAATTTCCTTTATCACAAATATTTTGTTGCCATCAATTCTGAATATGTTGCTGAAATATTGTTGTAAAGTCATATCTCTGTTCTTCTTTTTTACAAAATGCACTGGCTCATCTCTTAAGAATTTTTCCATTGTCACATATCTGTAGTCAATTCCATAGATTTTTTCTATGTCAAGCTCCATCACATCATTCCAGTCCATAAAATTATCCAAGACATTGATAACTTTATCTCTATTATCTTCATTGATTTCTTCAGAGAAAACGTTAAGTTCCAAACAGTAAACTTTATTTCTAGTATCCATAAACTCCAGTTCTTTTTCCAATTCTACATTTGTTCCATTCTCCAGAGCTTGTATCTTCCCTTTAATTTTTTTCCCTCAACTCTAATGTCAACAATCTCCTCTCTCACAAGATCCACTATTTCTTTAAACTCCTGCGTCATTTTGCTAAATTCATTTTCCATCTCCTGTCTACCCTGTCTCAGGGTTTGTTTCGTTATCTCAATCTCATCCATTATTTTCTGAAACATAATTTCTTCCATGGTCTCAGCCACTTTCCTGATTGCCATTCTTAAAACCACAAAAACAAAAATTATTTCAGTCACAATTGGGTTAATATTCCAGACTTGATGAAGTCACAGTGTAGACAGTACAGCCTGCCTTATCTCTTATGTTCAGGAATACAAAACAAATTTAGTTCCCAGCTTCAAAAAAGTTAGTGGCGTGATGAACAAGTAGATTCGTCAAAATGAAATAGACCAAAAAGAAAATAGTCCCAAACATATAATGCTCCAAAGTTCATAAATCAAATTTAATTTATTTTTTTCCCTCCTCGAAATAGAAATCCCTCTTCCGTTTGTATCTTTAGAATGCACTTCCCGGCCAGCTTTTTGCAATAAAAACTAAGATAGGCTTTTTCAATTTCTTTCCTCCTTAGTTTCGTGGATAAAAGAGAAAATTTTTAACTCACCCAGAAGATCTTTATAGCTGATTCATTGACAAATCTCTTTTTGCTGCAATGATTTAAACCAAATGAAAAAACAATAGAAAGAAGGATGCTTGCTTGTTTAAGTCCATTCTTCTTTAAAAAAAAGATAAACGTATTGCTTATTCAGCTAGAGCTTGATGGATGTCCTCCGGCATTGCTGGCTGAACCTTCTCTCATAAATTAATGAGATCCAGTCCTCCCAAACAAAAACAGGCTTTTATGGTTGATCTCTACATTTCTCCCTGCCCGGGAGAAAATCTTCACCAGTCAAAAAAAAAAAGTTCTGACTGATTTTTAAGCTGATTAAGCTTCTTCTGAGACGAGAGTCTCAAAAAGCAGGCACAAGCGAAGTCACCCTTCCCAGAAGTCCCGGAACTGTGTTCTTGAAAAAGACAACAACAACATTTAAATGCCACCACTCCCCCACATAAACACACAACCACCCTCAAGTAACCATATATATATGCGAAGGTGAACAGCATTTGATACATCTGCAGGTTGCTTTTTTAAGAGGGAGTACCTAACTTCTGTGTTCTCTCACTCTCCCTCTCTCCCTCACACACACACACACACACACACACTTCAGGAGTACACCCCATGCCATCACTGCCACCCTATAAAGAGCTTCACATTGATCAAGGCCAGCTTCAGAAGTGGGAATACCTGCTCTTCTTTACAGGCTCCTTCTCTCTCTCTGCGTCAGCTTTCACCAACCTGGTACCCTCCAGACGTTAGACTACAACTTCCATCAGCCACAGCCAGGATAGCCAAGCTGGCTGGGCTTGGTGGGAGTTGCAATCTCAAACATCCTGAGGGCACCAACTCTCATCCACCCCAGCTGAGATGGCAGGGGATGATGGGAGTTGAAGTCCAGGATCTGGAGGACACCTGTTGATTAAGCTGTCACTACACTGAAGTTGGCCCAATTCAGTTAATCCTCACCGTTCAACTGAAATGCAATTACATTTGCACATACTCATCCCTACCCTTAGCCTCTTCCCTCCCTCTCTTGCTTCTGTCACTGTAAAAACTTAGGCCTCATTCAAAGGAAAACAAAATGTGATACCAGCGTTCTGAGATTGCATCTCCTGACCGCGAGGTCCTCTCCGCATGCCAGGGTGGGTAACATGATGTGTGTGTATGTGTTGAAGTGGTGTGTGTATGTGTGCACACAAAACAGAGAAAAGGAGACCATTGGGGGCGGTTGGCGCCCCTCCCCCCACCCATCCCAGCTGTGGCAAAGGAAGGAGGCACCGAAGGAAGCAGCCATGAAGGTGGAAGCCCGGGGAGATTTGGAGTATGAGTGGTGGAAGTTAGAACATGCATGCGCGGCTGGGCGGGAGTCCAAAAAAATGAAGATGGGAGTGATCTGGCCAGAGGTCTGGAGAGCTCCCCCAAATGCTGGAGTCTCAGGCCAGAAACCAGAGGTCTGGTAACCCTACTGCTAACGTGAAAACTGACCATCCTCAGTCATGGAGGAGAAGGAGAAGCTGCTACCCTTTCAAATATTGATATTTCCTTTTAAATATCCTTTCCTTTCAAAATATCAATATTTCCTTTCAAAATATAGATATTAATATTTATATTTTTGGAAGAAAAAGACTGGTAAAAGCAACAGATGGCGGACAAAGAATGAACTCAAATTGATACTGCCTGTTAGGTCAATGGAATGCTTTTGAACGACACCAGCCAACGGATCCCATCCCTTTCTAATAGTAGGGCCAGCCTTGAGAATGTACATTGTGGTTTAAGAGGGTGGTTTGACCACTTTGTTGATAGACCACTTAGAATCTTCTGCCTGAATCCTGGCAGCGCATGGAAGAAGCCATCTTGCCTGACTTGACTTGAGACAGAATGTACCAAGTAGTTTCTCAGCAAGGGGAGTTAAATTTCTTGCTCATATATCTTTTAATTCATTCTACCCGATAGGCAGCATGTCTTGGAACAGCATTCTGCAAGGATATCTGTCGAGGGTGGGGGGATGTTATCAGTGCTATTTCATCACCCTTTTCTGGTGCTTCCTCTGTGCTTAGAATAAGACAAACCAATTGCCTATGCAATTATTATTATTATTATTATTTAATTATATTTATATCCCACCCTTCCTCCCATAAGGAGCCTAGAGTGGCAAAGAAATGATAAAACACTAAAAACAAATTTATAACAATACCAACACAGATGCAGACTGGGGTAAGGTCTCTACTTAAAGAGCTTATTGAAAGGGAAAGGTCTTCAGTAGACCCCAAAAACACAACAGAGATGGTGCCTATGTAATATTTAAGGGAAGGGAATTCCAAAGGGTAGGTGCCACAACACTAAAGGTCTGTTTTCTATGTTATGTGGAACAGATCTCCTAATACAGCCTTTCCCAACTAGTGGGCCACCAGATGTTGTTGGACCACAATTCCCATCTTTCCTGACAATTGGCAATGCTGGCTGAGGCTGATGGGAGTTGTGGTCCAACAACATCTGGTGGCCCACTAGTTGGGAAAGGCTGTCCTAATAAGATGGTATCTGTAGGAAGCCCTTACCTGCAGGGGGCAGTGATTGACTGGGTATATAAGAGGTAAGATTATCTTTTAGGTATCCCAGTCCCAAGCTTTATACACCAAAATCAGCACCTTGAATTTAGCCCAGTAGCTAATGAGCAGCCAGTACAATTCTTTCAGCAGCGGGGTAGCATGTTGGCAATATCTTGCCCCAGTGAGCATTTGTGCCACTGCATTTTGAGCTGTAGTTTCTGGACCAACCTCAAAGGCATCCCTACATAGAACGCATTACAGTAATCCAGACTTGAGGTTACCAATGGATGGATCACAGTGGTCAGGCTATCCTGATCCAGGAATGGCTTAACGGAAAAGGGAAGAGTATTCTGAAACTAGTCAAAGGATAAAATTGGGCATCACTTGAAATGAGTGGAATTCACATTTACTAGGCAAAAGAAAAGAGACTATGTTCCACATAAATGTGAGGCAATGAAATTTGCAATAAAATTGCAAAAGTTGTGCCAAAATTGGTGAGGAAACTTTAAAAAATCCTGTTTGCTTTAAAATCCTATCATATAATTAGGATGCTTCTGATTTCTGTATGCATTTAGTTAAAAGTTTGCTAACTATTCTCCAAATGTTATATAAATACGGTTTATATACCAGTTTGGAAACAGTGAGTATGTGTTATGTGCCTTCAAGTCGATTGCGACTTATGGCAGCCCTATGAAACAGTGACCTCCGGTAGCATTTGTTATAAACTACTCTGTTCAGATCTTGTAAGTTCAGGTCTGTGGCTTCCTTTGTGGAATCAATCCATCTCTTGTTTGGTCTTCCTCTTTTTCTACTCCCTTCGTTTTTCCCAGCATTATTGTCTTTTGTAGTGAATTTGGAAACAGTACAATAACATACCAAAACCCAATTTAAAGAAAGAAAGAAAGAAAGAAAGAAAGAAAGAAAGAAAGAAAGAAAGAAAGAAAGAAAGAAAGAAAGAAAGAAAGAAAGAAAGAAAGAAAGAAAGAAAGAAAGAAAGAAAGAAAACTGAAGATGGACAAGAAAGCAAAAAGATAAACAGCATCAAGAAGAAAACATAGAAAGACCTTTCTTGGATGAAACCAAAGTCTTCTCTAGTCCATCATCCTGTTCTCACAGTGGCCAGCCTATGGGAATTCCACAGGCAGGACAAGACTTCAAATAGTCCTCTGCAGCTGTTGTTCCCTAGCAATTAGCATTCAGAAGCACATTGATTCATAAGAACATAAGAAGAGCCTGCTGGATCAGGCCAGTGGCCCATCTAGTCCAGCATCCTGTTCTCACAGTGGCCAACCAGGTGCCTGGGGGAAGCCCGCAAGCAGGACCCGAGTGCAAGAACACTCTCCCCTCCTGAGGCTTCTGGCAACTGGTCTTCAGAAGCATGCTGCCTCTGACTAGGGTGGCAGAGCACAGCCATCACGGCTAGTAGCCATTGATTGCCCTGTCCTCCATGAATTTGTCTAATCTTCTTTTAAAGCCGTCCAAGCTGGTGGCCATTACTGCATCTTCTGGGAGCAAATTCCATAGTTTAACTATGCGCTGAGTAAAGAAGTACTTCCTTTTGTCTGTCCTGAATCTTCCAACATTCAGCTTCTTTGAATGTCCACGAGTTCTAGTATTATGAGAGAGGGAGAAGAACTTTTCTCTATCCACTTTCTCAATGCCATGCATAATTTTATACACTTCTATCATGTCTCCTCTGACCCGCCTTTTCTCTAAACTAAAAAGCCCCAAATGCTGCAACCTTTCCTCGTAAGGGAGTCGCTCCATCCCCTTGATCATTCTGGTTGCCCTCTTCTGAACCTTTTCCAACTCTATAATATCCTTTTTGAGATGAGGCGACCAGAACTGTACACAGTATTCCAAATGCGGCCGCACCATAGATTTATACAACGGCATTATGATATCGGCTGTTTTATTTTCAATACCTTTCCTAATTATCGCTAGCATGGAATTTGCCTTTTTCACAGCTGCCGCACACTGGGTTGACAATTTCATCGTGCTGTCCACTACAACCCCGAGGTCTCTGTCCTGGTCGGTCACCGCCAGTTCAGACCCCATGAGCATATATGTGAAATTAAGATTTTTTGCTCCAATATGCATAATTTTACACTTGTTTATATTGAATTGCATTTGCCATTTTTCCGCCCATTCACTCAGTTTGGAGAGATCTTTTTGGAGCTCTTCACAATCCCTTTTTGTTTTAACAACCCTGAACAATTTAGTGTCATCAGCAAACTTGGCCACTTCACTGCTCACTCCTAATTCTAGGTCATTAATGAACAAGTTGAAAAGTACAGGTCCCAATACCGATCCTTGAGGGACTCCACTTTCTACAGCCCTCCATTGGGAGAACTGTCCGTTTATTCCTACTCTCTGCTTTCTGCTTCTTAACCAATTCCTTATCCACAAGAGGACCTCTCCTCTTATTCCATGACTGCTAAGCTTCCTCAGAAGTCTTTGGTGAGGTACCTTGTCAAACGCTTTTTGAAAGTCTAAGTACACTATGTCCACTGGATCACCTCTATCTATATGCTTATTGACACTCTCAAAGAATTCTAATAGGTTACTGAGACAGGACTTTCCGTTGCAGAAGCCATGCTGGCTCTGCTTCAGCAAGGCTTGTTCTTCTATGTGCTTAGTTAATCTAGCTTTAATCATACTTTCGACCAGTTTTCCAGGGACAGAAGTTAAGCTAACTGGCCTGTAATTTCCGGGATCCCCTCTGGATCCCTTTTTGAAGATTGGCGTTACATTTGCCACTTTCCAGTCCTCAGGCATGGAGGAGGACCCGAGGGACAAGTTACATATTTTAGTTAGCAGATCAGCAATTTCACCTTTGAGTTCTTTGAGAACTATCGGGTGGATGCCATCCGGGCCCTGTGATTTGTCAGTTTTTATATTGTCCATTAAGCCTAGAACTTCCTCTCTCGTTACCACTATTTGTCTCAGTTCCTCAGAATCCCTTCCTGCAAATGTTAGTTCAGGTTCAGGGATCTGCCCTATATCTTCCACTATGAAGACAGATGCAAAGAATTCATTTAGCTTCTCTGCAATCTCCTTATCGTTCTTTAGTACACCTTTGACTCCCTTATCATCCAAGGGTCCAATCGCCTCCCTAGATGGTCTCCTGCTTTGAATGTATTTATAGAATTTTTTGTTGTTGGTTTTTATGTTCTTAGCAATGTGCTCCTCAAATTCTTTTTTAGCATCCCTTATTGTCTTCTTGCATTTCTTTTGCCAGAGTTTGTGTTCTTTTTTATTTTCTTCATTCGGACAAGACTTCCATTTTCTGAAGGAAGACTTTTTGCCTCTAAGAGCTTCCTTGACTTTGCTCGTTAACCATGCTGGCATCTTCTTGGCCCTGGCGGTACCTTTTCTGATCTGCGGTATGCACTCCAGTTGAGCTTCTAATAGAGTGTTTTTAAACAACTTCCAAGCATTTTCGAGTGATGTGACCCTCTGGACTTTGTTTTTCAGCTTTCTTTTTACCAATCCCCTCATTTTTGTGAAGTTTCCTCTTTTGAAGTCAAATGTGACCGTGTTGGATTTTCTTGGCAATTGGCCATTTACATGTATGTTTAATTTAATAGCACTGTGGTCACTGCTCCCAATCGGTTCAACAACACTTACATCTCGCACCAGGTCCCGGTCCCCACTGAGGATTAAGTCCAGGGTTGCCGTCCCTCTGGTCGGTTCCATGACCAACTGGTCTAGGGAATAGTCATTTAGAATATCTAGAAACTTTGCTTCTTTGTCATGACTGGAACATATATGCGGCCAGTCTATGTCCGGGTAGTTGAAGTCACCCATTACTACCACATTTCCTAGTTTGGATGCTTCCTCAATTTCATATCTCATCTCAAGGTCTCCCTGAGCATTTTGATCAGGGGAACGATAGATCGTTCCCAGTATTAAGTCCCTCCTGGGGCATGGTATCACCACCCACAACGATTCTGTGGAGGAGTCTGCCTCTTTTGGGGTTTCGAGCTTGCTGGATTCAATGCCTTCTTTCACGTATAGAGCGACTCTGCCACCAATACGTCCTCCCCTGTCCTTCCGATATAGTTTATATCCAGGGATAACCGTATCCCACTGGTTTTCTCCATTCCACCAGGTCTCCGTTATGCTCACTATATCACTATATCAATGCTCTCCTCTAAGGCCAAGCACTCCAGTTCTCCCATCTTGGTTCGCAGGCTCCTAGCATTAGCGTACAGGCACTTGTAAGCAGTGTCTCTCTTCAAGTGTCTTTGGCACTTGTGGTTTGGCCTGTGGTAATTTTGCTCTTCTGAATTTATATCCTGTGCCCCTGCTCTCACAATGCCTACTTCTAGGCCTACCCCTTTTAAAATTTCATCATTTCTTTGGTTTTTATCCCAGGGGGGAGGTTTATTCTGAACCAGACCTTTCTCAGCTCCTGTCGGGTTTCCCCCCTCAGTCAGTTTAAAAGCTGTTCTGCTACCTTTTTAATTTTAAGTGCCAGCAGTCTGATTCCATTCTGGTTCAAGTAGAGCCTGTCCCTTTTGTACAGGCCCAGCTTGTCCCAAAATGTTCCCCAGTGCCTAACAAATCTAAACCCTTCCACCCGATTCTGATCCTGGAGGCAGTATATAAAGCATTATAACTATTAGTCATTGATAGCTTTATACTCTATAATAAGTTTGTCCAATACCTTAGTAAAGTAATCTAAGTTGATGACCATAAACTTATCTTCTGGCAGCAAATTCCATATTTTAATTATGCTCTGTCAAAGTACTTCCTGTTGTCTGGCCTGAGATATACATGTATATATGTACAGTATATGAAAGATAGAGAAGTTATCTCTACACATTTTCTGCACAGCATGCATTTTACATACCTCTTATCATATCTCCCCTTAGTCTCCATTTTCTAAACTAAAAAGTACCAAACAGTATAACCAGTGTAACCGCATAAGAGAATTGCTACAGTCACTTGATCATTTTGGTTATTATTTTCTGTACCTTTTCTAGCTCTATGATTATCCTTTTTGAGATTCAGTGACCAGAACTATGCTCAGGGCAGTATTTAACTAAAAAATTGCACAAGCAGAATGATTTCCATTAGGGCAATGGGACTTCCCTGTCTCCTCCCCCCGTGTGGGCCCTGTGCAGGCCCCAAATCTGCTCTGGAGGGTTGAGGGAATCCCAGAACAGATTGGGGGCCACTGGGGAAGGAGAGGGGGAGAACATTCTGTTGTGTATGGTGAAATCCTTGTGCCAACAGATCATTCACTTCAGCACTACATTTAATACAACCAACTGCATTCCGAGTATGGCCGTATCATAGATTTGTATAAAAGCATTATGATATTGACAGTCTTATTTCTGATCTCTTAATGATCCCTGGCATTGAATCCACCTATTTCAAACTCATTTGATAAGACCTGTTCCATGTTATATCAAATCAAAGGCTTAAATTCATCATTAGCGGTTACAAACTTTGTCAAGGTCATCCAGGTTTCATCCATTTCTATGGATGCTTGAGGTACTGAGTCTTTAAAAATTCTGATACAAACTGACTGAATCTGCACGTCCCAGTCTAATGTGTGAATTGTGTGAAATTGAAGCAAAAGATAGACTCCTGTATGGTATCCAAACAGAGGGAAAGAGAAAGGCTTAGTGAAAAGAAGTGTGTGGGTAAAGAAATAGAGTTGAAAAATCAGACAGGTGGAGGGGAAGGAGAAGCATCGAGATGCATGAAAGGGCCTATTCATACCTAACCGCAAAATGCGTGTTTTCCATATTTGGTTGGTGGCCTGGAGAGCCATACCTGTCCTGCTTGTGGTCGGATTATTGTGAAAACCTGATTTTCAAGCATCCATATGTGTGGGCTTTTGTGTGTATGTGTAAACTGCTTAGCATTGGTCACTCCCCTAAGTCCACCCCTTGTCAGTGATTGGTCCATGTTTACTTTTTGTGCACTTTTTTAGAAGACTGCAGAAACATTTTACAAAAATTCTCATGCATGTGCAGATTTGTGGATGTGCTATTGGGTGGGAAGGAGACAAGGGGCTTGGCATATGAAAGAGGAATGCCCATGGACCGCCTATTGCAGGAAAATCCTCGGCATTGCGTCCAAGCACACGGACACTAGTGTGATTGATTATCAGTTTAGGAAAGCATATCTGGTTTTGGGTGGTATTTCTAATGCAGATTTGTGAACGCGAAAGTCCGTACTAGCCTGCAATGTCATATGGACAATGGTGAATTAATGAGAACACAAAGCTATCACACCACAGATTATCCAGTCATATGGACAGGCCCAAAGAAAAGAGGGGGAGATGGATCATCAGTGACACAGCACTTTGAAATGCCTTTGTGAGCAAAATGCTGGATTTCTCTTGAAGTGGACTTCCTGAAGGAACAAAAGAAGTAGAGATGTCCACGCTACTTTGTGAAAAGAGAGACACTAGGTGCAAGATGGGTGTGTTTGGTGTTTGGTGGAAAGTCACAAAAGAATGCAGAGCCCTTGGAATTGTCGATTAATGAGAGGCCAAATGTCCTCATAGAATCATAGAATAATACAGTAGGAAGGGGCCTATAAGACCATTGAGTCCAACCTCCTGCTTGCATTAGGATAGTAGGGTTTTTTTTTCCTTTGCTTGTTTTTTTTTACTTTTGCACATCCAAGGATCCCAGACAACTTGGGGTTAGGACACCCTCTCGTTCATGTCAATAGAGGGTGGTGACTGGTCTTGCTATCGCACCCTGCCCTTAGCTACTAGATCATGCTAGCTAGGGACTTACAGACAGGATGGAGACTGAGAGACAAAATAGAAGCACGGAAACAAAATGGAGGTGACCTGGCAACATAGTTGAGCAGGAACTGTGTATTCTTGTAGGCTCTTTCCCCATTCTTCTAGACTACTACATTATCTCATTTCAGTAGTTAGCATAAAATAATTTCTAGTTAAGTTTTTTGTATAAATTAATAAAAAAGCTCTAACTTCAAAGATACGTTTGTCATTTTCTGAATTGCATTCATAATGTTTAACCAATATTTATGCACAAGGTGGTCTGATTTTTAAAGGGCGTAATGCAGCCATTTTATATCAAGATGTAAATCCAGAGAACTTACATTCCATATTTGGGTAAAATAACAGACAGTTGTAGAAAGTACTCGTTTTATTGTTGAAATGAACTTTGGAGCTTAGTAGTGCAAAGCACCATAACAAGTTTTGTTTCATTTTGGTGGTACATTAATAATAGACAATACAGTAAAGTAAAAGACCAAAACATAACCAAACTTGAATTCCCAAAGGCAAATCCAAAAGAAGCCAAGGGAGGGAAGTGAAAAATATTTTCTGTGGGGAAGAAATGTCAGGATATATTGCTCTTCTATGAAGCAGCTGTTATATATTTCTCAGCACAGCCTTGCCATTAACCTCAGCTTTTCTGTCAGCTAGAGGTTAGATGCTGCAGTAGGGGCCCATGTTAAATAATATTGGGAAAGGAGAAAAGAGTTCCATAAAATGAAGCCATAAAGTGTGTGCTATAAATCCATCTAACATAGTCTCTCTAGTCAGAGTTCATTTTGGGTGGAGGAGACTCACCTGACACTGCAAAGTTTAATAGCCCCCATCTTTATTTGTCTGCTGTAAGAGATGCTAAAAATGAGCTCATTCTCATTCTTCCTTGCTCTCACTCTCTCCATTGCAGCATACACACATGCTGTCTTTTTCCTCCTTATTTTACGAGAAACCTTTGCAACAATATCATAGAACACCCCCTATCCATTCTATTTACCTGTTTTGCTATTTTGAAAAATTATATTTTATTAAGTTTGAAGAGAGACATAACATATTATTTTACTTTGATTTGAAATCTACCCTAAAGTTTGAAGTTGATTAATAACATTTTCATCTCTCAAACTATAGATGGACAATTATAAAGTCACAAGAGTAGCTGCATATTATAGCCAGCATGGATTTTTCACATTCCGCAATGTTAAATTGAAAATACCACCCCCATGCCATTCTGATGCTTCCCGTAAGCTCGTTTCAAACCAAAACCTTACAAAACTTATAGTCCTGAACTCAGAAACGCTTGCTTTACAACCCTCTTTTCATGGTGATACACAAAACAGTCGGAGAGAATCGAGAGTTCAAAGTGTAAAAAGAGAGAGAGAGAAATCATATCCCTGTTGGACTTTGTTCTGTCAGTGTTCTCATAATTTGTTGAAATTAATTTAAAAAATCAGCCATGTTCACAGAGTACCTGTAATCCTATTACTGACCTTGCCCCATACTCTGACCTTCATCTTCTGCAGTTTAAAGGTTAAAAATAATGCCTCGCTGATTTTTAATTAATTTAAGAAATTTAGCATGACAGTCAATTATAAGCCCAGGCATGCTCAGTAAGAACCAACTGTCAGTGTTCTAAAAGGCAGACTCACAGCTGCTGGACTTGGCTAATCAGAGGGCCACACACATACCTGACTTTTATTTCACTTTAGACAGTCATGACTTCCCCCAAAGAATCCTGGGAAGTGTAGTTTGTGAAGGGTGCTGAGAGGAAACTCCTATTCCCCTGACAGAGCTCCAGTGGCCAGAATGGTTTAACAGTCAGCCACTCTGATTGAAGGTCTATGAGAGGAACAGGGCGTCTCCTAGCAACTCTCAGCACCCTTCACTAAGTACACTTCCCAGGATTCTTTGCAAAAAGCCATGTCTGTCTAAACTGAAATAAAGGTCTGGTGTGGATGTGACCAGGGACAGCTTTGGTTTAAATTTGGGTGGGAGACAACATGTGCCTGCTGTAGAATAAAAAGGTGGGGGAAACTCTGAAAAATGATACTGTTCACAATATCCTCTTTGCCCAGTGCCAACCCACCCAATCTGTTCCCCTTCCCTCCCCTCTCCCTCTCCTTCCTGCCCTTCTCCTCCCCCTGCCCCTCCGCCAGGTCAGTTTTACCTATTCTAAGCATGATTGCACAAGAGTAGATCCCACTGAACTCAAAAAGCATGCAAATGATCAAACCTGCCCTCTCTTCCTCCTCCCCCTTCCCCCTCCCTCTTGCCCCTTCCCTCTCCCCTCCCCCTCCTCCTCCCCCATGGTCAATTTTACCTAACTTAAGCATGATTGCACGGGAGTAAATCCCACTAAACTCAAAAAGCATGCAAATTATCAAACCTGTCCTCCCTTCCTCCTCTTTCCCAACACCTCCCTTTTGCCCCTTCCTTCACCCCCCCTCCAATCCCCTCCCTCCTCCTTCCTCCTTCCACTCTCCCCTCCCCCTCCTCCTCTCCCATGGTCAGTTTTACCTATCCTAACCATGATTACATGGGAGTAAATCCCATTGAACTCAATAAGCATGTAGATGATCAGACCTGCCTTCCCCTGCCTTCCCCTGCCTTCCCCTCTCCTCTCCCTTCCTCCTCCCTTCTTCCTCCGCTCCCCTCCTCCTTCTTCCTCCTCCCCTGCCCACTCCCTCCCTCCCTCCCTCTTCTTCTCCTCTGCTCCCATGGTCAGTTTTATCTATCCTAGGCATGATTGCATGGGAGTAAATCCCATTGAACTCAATAAACATGCAAATGATCAAACCTGCCCTCATCCCCTTCCCCTCCTGACTGCTCCCATTCCCCTCCTCCCCTCTGCCCTTCCTCCCTTACCCCTGCCCTTCCTCCTGCTCCCCTCCCCATCCCCCTGTGATCAGTTTCACCTATCCTAAGCATGATTGTAGGCAAGTAAATCCCACTGAACTCAATAACCATGCAAATGATCAATCCATTCTCAACAAACTTGCACAGGATCCCATTTCTTATCTCCCGGATTAAAAAGCAGAGAAATTCACTAATAGGCAAAAAAACCTTGCGGTTTAAGAACGTACCTATAGCCCACAGCTATATCTATCAAACTTTAAAAAGCAGGGAAATTGGGCAGCTATAGTGAATGCACCAGGGGAGCAGAAGACCTGAACTCCTCTCTGAGATATTGTACTGCCCTACAAATTGGTCAAAATGCAAACACAATTTGGGTTGGTCTTTCACAGTCCAATCCACTTCCTGTGTAGCTTGGAAGAATTTGGTAATGTGTCTCTGAGCATATGAGGAGTGATGGCAACACCTGCAATCTGCCCAAATAATAGAAAGAAGACATGTGCTGTGCTGATCTTGTTTTAGCAGGAATGAAGCAACAGTATTAAGAAAGTTGACATAGTTCAGATAGTCACTTTAAATATGTTTGATTTTCCTATAGTAAATCATTTTCTTTTGCTGCTGTTTCTGTGAATATGTGAAGTACAGCAACACTTTACAACACTAAAAAAATTCCAAAAAATTGTGGAGTAATGGCATTGACTATTCTGCATAATAGTTTCCAATGGAAATGAGGAGTATCTCAGTTTGCACAAGATAGAACAGTGGGAGGTGAAATATATTCTAGCAAAATTCTAGGTGTGCTCTATGCTTTTAACTGGCCATGCCCACTTTTCCTTCAGTGGAGTAGTTTAAGCATAGCAGGCTGAAAACATGCATCTTGGGCAGGCCAAGTTAATTTTTTTCCAGCAGCTAGACTCATTCCTGAAGTAGTAACATATTGTAATCAGTCTGATTTAACATGAAACTGCAGTTTCAGATTTAACTGTTCATGTACCCAAAATAGAAATAGAACATAACCTCCAATTTGAAACACAAAAGGCTGTCTTCACTATCTTATGACGTTGACCAATAAAAGGGCTTTGAAATTAATAAAAATAAATTTGACACATTTCTAGGATGAATAATGAGAGAAATATAATTTTCTAGGTTAGATTCTCTGTAGAAATGAAGCAAAGTAAAAATAACACCAACAAACATAAAAAAGATTAAATTCTCCATCTTTGGAGAACGCAGGTATAGCCACCACTCACCATATACTCAAAGGCAGATGTTACCAAATTATTCCAAGCTACACAGAAAATGGATTGGACTGTGAAAGACCAACCCAAATTGTGCTTGCATTTTGACAAATTTGTAGGGCAGTACAATATCTCAGAGAGGAGTTCAGGTTTCCTGCTCCCCTGGTGCATTCACTATAGTTGCCCAATTTTAATTTTTTTAAAATTTGATAGAAATATCTGTTGGCTAAAGGTACGTTCTTAAACCACAAGCATTTTTTGCCTATTAGTGAATTTATATATATTTAGAGAGATTAAAGTTAAAAACAGACGTGTAGAAGGATATCTATCTTGCTAACTTTTAGGTTCTGCCAGAAAGATACAGACTTTCTTTCTACTCTCTTTGAAGGTTAATACAACTGTTCCAGTCAATAAGCAAGTCATGCCAATGAGAGAAAATTAGACATCCATGCTTTATGTTTCATGGAGTGGTTCCAGTCCTACTTGGATGGTTGTCTTCAGAGGATGATACTTGGGGAATGTTGTTCAGCCCAGTGGAAACTTCTGTGTGGGGTTCTGCAGGATTAGATCTTATTCCCCATGCTATTTCACATCTACATGAAACTGCTGAGTGGGATCATCTAGAGTTTTGGAGTACATTGTGACCTATATGCTGATGACACAGGGCTCTACTTCTTTACATCTGCAGGTGTGGCAGTAGATGTGCTAGATCAGTGTGTTGCCTCTGTAATGAACCGGATAAGAGACAATAAACAGAAATTTAACCCAGATAAGACAGAGGCACTTAGTGGGAGGTTCCCTAGATCAGATGGATGGGATGTGGCCTGCTGTGGATGGGGTCACACTCTCTCTGAAGGAGCAGGTACATAGCGTGGGGGGGGGGGAACCCTGGATTCATTAATGTTACTGGAGGTGCAAGTGGCCTCAATGGCACGGAATGCTTTCCATCAGCTTTGGCTGGTGGCCCAGCTGTGCCCCTATCTGGACAGGGATAGCCTAACTGTTGTGTACTACACGCTGATAACCTCTAGGTTAGACTACTGCAATGTGTTATACATGGGACTACCTTTGAAATGGTTCAGAAACTGCAGCTGATACAGAATCCGGTGGCCAGATTGTTGACCAGCATAAGTTGGTCTCAACATATAACACCAATTCTGGCACATTTGCACTGACTACCAATTAGTTTCAGGGCTCAATTCAAACTGTTGGTTTTGAGCTATAAAGCCTTATGTGGCTGAGGACCTTAGTACCTGCCGTCCTGGGCTCCTTCTGGGAGAAAGGGCGGGATATAAATCTAATAAATAAATAAATAATACCTCAAGGACCGCCTCTCCCCATATGAACCAACCCGGACCCTGCAATTGTCATTGGAGTCTCAGTGCTGTGTTGCTTAGCCCTGAGATCGGAGACAAAAGATCCATCTGGCTGCTGTTTAGAAGGGAATTCTAAAGATCAGGCAGAGGGATGTCATAGCCCCTACACTTGTCCCTGAGAGAAATGTAAGGAGGTGGATAATACTATAAGATAATACTAGAAGAGGATGAAAAAGAAAAATAGGAAAACATTGCATAATCAAAACTATCCAATAATGTTAAGTATAGTTGACTACAGCTGGTAAATTAAGCATCTTTAAAAGCTGAAATCAAAATCAAAAATCATTGTTCAAAATACCCTTTTAATCATTTAAAGATAACAAATATTTATTACTCTGATATTTACAGCACAGCACCTAAAACCTGTGATTGACGTAAATGATGAGCATTGATAAATATGTGTATGTTAGCATATTGTAAATGTATTACAACTTTTATTTTTAAATATGGAATGTTATTCCAGGGAGTTTTGGGTTCTACACTGGCAGAATAAGCATAAATGTCTCATAGCAATGGGTGTGTACGAAAAGAAGGTTGAAACTGGGGTGATGTTATAGGAAGAGATTGGAATGTTATAGGATTGGAATGAGTAAAGTTGTACCATTCTTTAACAACTGGTTGCTAAATAAATTTCCTGTATGTATTTTTCAGAAACTGTGAGAGCTAAAATTTAGCTCTGTTTAAAATATTGAAAGCTGTTGTTATATGCCTTCAAGTAGATTATGACTTATGGTGACCCTATGAATCAGCAACCTCCAATAGCATCTGTTATTAAACACCCTGTTCTAAAGGTGTTCAAACTTTAGCAGGGTTGCTAATTGGATTTCCAAAAATCTAAGTTATATGCATCAGTATGGGACCAGAGTCTCAGAAACGTCTGTCCTTAAGATTTGTCTGTCTCATTTTAAGTACCTTAGGATAATGATACCCCAAAACCTGGAATCATAGAATAGTAGAGTCCAACCCCCTGCTCAATGCAGGAATCCAAATTAAAGCATACCTGACAGGTGGTTGACCAGCTGCCTCTTGAATGCCTCCAGGGTTGGTAATTGGTTCCATTGTTGTACCACTCTTAACAGTTAGGAAGTTTTTCCTGATGTTCAGTTGAAATCCACAACTTATTCCATGTCCTGCACTCTGGGACAATCAAGAAGAAATCCTGGCACTCCTGTGTGTGGCAGCCTTTCAAATACTTCAAGAGTGCTATCATATCTCCCCTCCTCTTCTCCAGGCTAAACATTTCAATCTCTCTTCATAGGGCTTTATGTCCAGTCCCCTGATCATCCTTGTTGTCCTCCTCTGAACCTGTTCCAGTTTGTCTGCTGCATCATTCTTAAAGTGTGGTGTCCAGAACTTGATGCAATACTCAGGATGAGGCCTAATCATATAGGTCGATCTCCCCACAGAAGCGGCTTCGGCGGTGCCGTCGGAGGCGGAAGAGTGGAGTCTCATTTCTGTGCCCCCCCCGAGGGGAACTTTTTTTTGTACTGTAAACCGCCCAGAGAGCTTCGGCTATGGGGCGGTATATAAATACAATAAATAAATAAATAAATAATAAATAATCAGTGCTGAATAGAGGGGAACTAATACTTCACACAATTTGGAAAGTAATGCAGCCTAAAATAGCATTTGCCTTTTTTGCAGCCACATCACACTTTTGGCTCATCTTCAGCTTGTGATCAACAATTCCAAGATCCTTCTCACATGTAGTATTGCTGAGCCAGGTATATTTGGTTTCTTTTCCCTAGGTGTAGAACTTTGCATTTATCCCTGTTAGATTTCATTCTGTTGTTTTCAGCCCAATGCTCCACCCTATAAGATCCCTTTGAATTTTGTTTCTGCCTTCTAGGGTATTAAGTATTGGTCTCAAGCTGCAATCCTGCCCCTGCAACTTCATCTTTCCCAGGAGGGTCATAGATCCTCTTTTGGAGAAGACAGCCAAAGTAGGAATTGAGTACATCTGCCTTTTCTTTGTCATCTGTTATCATTTTGCCATTCTCATTGAGTAGCTGTACCACCATTTCTTTTCTCTGTCTTTTACTATGGATGTACCTGAAGAAAGCTTTTTTGTTTGTAGTATCTTGTGCTAATCTCAGCTGATTCTCAGCTTTAGCCTTCCTGACACCATCCCTGCAATTCCATGCTACCTGTCTGTACTCTTCCTTTGTGGCCTGGCCTTCCTTCCTCTTCCTGAATGTGCCCTTTTTTTTGTTTTCAGGTCATCTCTAAGCTTTTTGTGAAGCCACATTGGCTTCTTCTGCTCTCTTCCACCTTTTTTCCTTGTTGGAATTGTTTTGTCATTGTGCCTTTAGAATTTCCTCTTTTAGAAACTCCCACCCATCCTGGACTCCTTTTCTCATTAATGTGGCTTGCCGTGGAACATTACTTACTATTGTTCTGAGTTTATTCAAATTGGTTTTCCTGAAGGCCAGGCCATACGTATGGCTACTCACAGCTTTTGCTTCTTTAAAAACAAGAACTCAAGTATGGGGGGTAGTCACTTTCCACCAGAGTTCCCATAATTGCCCCTTTCTGTAGGAGAAAGGTATCTCCAACACAAGGCAGGAATTTCTTGGAGGGTCCAGATATTGGGATAATTGAAGTCCTCCACTACTACTTCATCATGCCTCCTCAAAACATTGGCAGTTTGCTTTTCAAAAGTTTCATCCTCATCTTCTCCTTGATTGAGTGGCTGGTAGTAGACTCCAACCACCCCTTTTATTCCTTGCCCCATTTATCTTAATCCAGATAGTCTCGGTAGAGCTACCAAGCTCATCCTCCTGTATTTCTGTGCAGGGATATATATTTTTAACTTATAGTGTGATTCTGCCTCCCTTTCTGTTCCTTCTGTTCTTTTTGAACAAGTTCTTTCTAAAGTTATATCCTTCAATTGTTGTATTCCAATCATGGGAGTCATCCCACCAAGCTTCAGTTATACCTATCGCATTTACCCTCCTGTATTAAGAGTTCAAGTTTGTCCTGTTTGTTTCCCATACTCTGGGCATTAGTATGCAGACATTGAAGACCATCTGATTTACATCCCGGCTTCCTTACTACATTTTTATGAAGACTATTACTGGGCCCCATTAGAGCCATTCTCTCAGTTCCTGTCAGCCTTTGTCAGTCGTCACCACCAAATTTAAATAAGTTAAATGCCATGACATTATTATGCATCAAGCCAGGGGCAGCTTGCTAGCTGCTTGACCATGCCCTTCTTTTTGCAGTCCCAGGTAGTGAACAAAACCAGGAGGCTTGGGCGGAGGAGTGTGTTGCCATACACAGCTAGTGGACTGTTGGCTTTATGGGTCACAAGCTGTGCAGACAGGCCTAATTTAGATGCTCTTTAGCAATATAAAGTAGACCTGAATGTTCCGAAAAGACTGCATTCTCTATTGTAGTTGCTACTGTACTCAGCGAAGTATTGATTTACCTTTTCTTTAATGGTCAATCCAGGCTTGAAGCCTGATTGAATCAGCAGAGTCTGGAAATCAAACTGTTAAGGAAAAAGTATTTGTTTTTGAAAAACACACAAAAACCTTGGTCCAGTACAGCTATTTCACATGGGGAATTGTTCCATCAGTCTTTCTTTAACTCCAGTCTAACACTTTGTTGTGGATACTGAGAGTCAGGATGCTGTTGTTATTATTGTTGTTGTTGTTGTTTTAAATATTGACATTAATGTTGATATTAATATTAATATATATATTATTAATAATAATATACCACTTTTTGGGCAAAAGGCCCCCAAAGTGGTGAACAAAATATTATAAAACATATTACCAAAAAAATTACATAAGAAATAACCAGTAAAAATATACAGTAAAAATACAATGCAACAAGAACAATGCAACAAGAACAGAGGGGGGAAATTTGCAACAAAAACAATGTTTTCTTTGTTTTCAAGTGATGCACACAATTACCACAGCAGACATGATCTTAGGAGAGGCATTCCTTCTTTTCTCGGAGGTGCATAATGTCATAGGCAAAGTTGTCCTTCTCCAACTCCACTTGGCCCTTGTTGTTGGTGAGCTGGTCCACCTGCCCAGGCTGCGGGGAGGATGTCCAACTCCCCAGGCAGTGTGTTGCTGCCTCACACCTGGAATGGACCCGTAAAGGACAGCATGGAGCTCCTGGGTGGTGAAGTGGTAGCTGGGCGGGTGCTGCTCATAGTCCTGAACTCTATCGGGGCTTCTCTTCTTGAGCAAGGCTCCCTCGGGGATGTGCCAGCGTGGCAAGTCTCTCTTCCCGGGGAAGGGCACGGTGAGTCTCGCTTCCTGGGGAAGGGTGCAACAAGGACCAGCAAGGGCCGGGGCAGTGGCGAGAGCTGGGGCAGAGGAAGACTGGGCAGAGGGGGCACGAAGATATCAGGCAGGCCTCAGTCAGAACTGCTCCCTCCAGACCTTTCCGCAGACCTTCCTGTTCTGTTCTAATCTTGCTATGTTCTATGTAGTGATCGGTTTGAACAGTGATTCTGTACAATCTTAAAGCCCAAAATGTAGGAAATATGAGTGCCAGGTAAATGGAGTAAGCAGAAATGATTAAGCTATGTCCTATGGGAGATCTTTAATTATTCAAATTGAGGAATGGAGTAATGGTAAAATTTCTACTACAACCTCTGCTATGTTATCACTATATTCCAATTCAAGTTTATTGCTAGATACAGCTTAGAGCAGTATATGAGCTCCTTATTGGGCTTCCTCAAGCAGAGACAGTCTTGTTGAAATGAAAACAGCATTCCCTTCTGTATATTAGCAGGGATACAGCTTCTTATTTTGATTAGCTAATATTCTGATTAGCAAGCTAAATGTGGGCTGGATAGAACAGCTTTCAGCTGGATCCACAGTTGTCTACACAATCGTTCTCAAAGAGTGTTTATCAATGGTTCCTTCTGAAACTGGGGGAGGGCATGAGTGGGGTGCCACAGTGCTCTTTGACATTTTTATTAATGACTTGGATAAGGAGGTGCAGGAAATGCTTATCAAATTTTCAGATGATGCAAAATTGGGAGGAATAGCTAACACCCTGGAAGACAGAAACAAAATCCAAAGGGATCTTGATAGGGATCTTGAGTACTGGGCTCAAAACAACAGAATGAAATAGTGATACACCTATCCCTAAACCTAGGAAAAAGAAATCAAATGCACAATTATAAGATGGGGGATACTTGGCTCAGCACTACTACATGCAAGAAGGATCTTGGAATTGTTGTTGATGACAAGCTGAAGATGAGCCAACAGTGCAATGTGGCTGCAAAAAAGGCAAATGCTATTTTAGGCTGCATTAACAGAAGTATAGTTTCCAAATTGCATGAAGCATTAGTTCCCCTCTATTTGGCACTGGTTAGCTTCATCTTGAGTACTGCATCCAGTCCTGACACTGCACTTTAAGAAGAATGCAGACAAACTGGAACAGGAGGGCAACAAGGATGAGGGCAACAAGGATGATCAAGGGACTGAAACAAAGCTCTGTGAGGTGAGACTGAAAGAACTGGGCGTGTTTAGGCTTGAGAAGAGAAGATTGAGGAGAGATATGATAGCACTCTTCAAGTACTTGAAAGGTTGTCACATAGAAGGCCAAGATTTCGTCTTGATTATCCCAGAGTGCAAGACACAGAATAATGGGCTCAATTTACAGGAGGCCAGATTTTGGCTGAACATCAGGAAAAGCATCCTAACTGTTAGAGCAGTATGACCATGGAACCAATTACCTAGGGTGGTGGTGGGCTCTCCAACACTGGAGGTATTCAAGAGGCAGCTGGACAGCCACCTGTTTGGTATGCTTTAAGTTAGATTCCTGCATTGAGCAAGGGGTTGGTCTCGATGCCCTTATAGGCCCCTTCCAACTCTATAATTCTATTATTCTTCTATCCTTGCTTGCTACGCAGTGGTATCTGTTTGCCCACTGTAAGAACAGGATGCTGGACTAGATGGGCCATTGGCCTGATCCAGCAGACTCTTCTTATGTTCTGGCCTTGTTTAGTGTGATTTTGCACAGAGGAACCTCTGGCAAGTATAGTCTTAGTAGGTTATACATAGGGTTCCTTATAACATTATCTTGATGGTATAGGAGCCATGGCATGCCCTGGTTCTTCCCATAGCACTGGAGCAACATTAGTCGCCCCAGGCCACATGGGAAAAGCCTACACTAGGGCTCTGGTATCACTCCTCTGGACAAGCCCCATGCCAGCAGATGGCCACATTGGGCACTGGCCAAGGGCCCAGAAGCTCGTATGGGCCCCTTACCAGCAGCAGCACTGGACCTGGTCACCTCTTCCCACCACCCGTCTATATTGCTGTGGGAGCCTGCTGCTGCTGCCTGCCACGACTTGAGTGAGTGAGTGACGGGAGGAACTTGCTCGCTCATGCCAGAATGCAGCAGTAGCAGTGGTGCCTCTTCCTTCTCCTGCTGGAATTGTCAGCGGGCAAGGTGGGAAGGGATGGGTGGGAGGCATGGAGGCCTTGCTCGAACACCTGAGGAAAAGGAAGAGGCACACCTATTGCTGCCTTTTCTGCCTCACACAACACAAGCGAGCACCCACTCCCTTCACCTCACTCACGCACTCGAATCACGCCAGACAGCAGCAGCACCTCCTCCTTTTGCATGCAATGATAGCCTCCTACTTTCCCACCTGTCTTTTCCCACCTCAGAGACCTGTTGCAGTGAGTGCAGCAAGCACAGTGGCAGTGGCACACAGCCCACACCGGACAAGGGCGTATAGTGAAGGGGAGCCCTAGAGGGGTCTGTGAAAGAAGGCTGAAGAGAAAGGGGAAGGGCATGGAGGTGTGGCAAAAGAGAGAGGTGGAGGTAACTAGGAGCCGGAAGGTTGGGGAGCAGTAGGAGGGGTTGGACAGAGAAAGAAAGTGTGGGTATGGGGCAGGAAGGACTAGTGATGGAGAAAGAAAATTGCATGGGGAAGGAGGGATTGGGATCTGGGAAAATGGAGGGGTAGGAGGAGTGAGGGGTTGGGGAGACAGAGAGAGAGAGAAAATAGCATGGGTTAGTAGACGTGTGAGGGGAAGGGAGAGAGTAGGGGGCAGGAAGGGCTGTGAGTGAGAGTGAAACAAAAAAGGGTGCATGGGTCAGGAGGTTATGAGAGAAAAGGGACAGATATGGGGGTGAGAGAGGCTGATGAGCGGGTAATAAAAATGGGGATATGAACCAGGACGGCTGGGATGAAAGGAAAAGAAGGGGTAGGGTTCAGGAGTGGCTAATGAGTGTGTATGAGAGAGAGAGAGAGAAGGTGTATGGGATGCAAGGGTGTGAAAAGAAAGGAAGGGGTTACGGGGTAAGGAGGAAAATGAGGGGAATGGGTATGGGAGTAAGAGGGGGAAAAGAGGTACAAGATGAGTGGAGAACTATGGTAGGAAAAGGGGTGCATAAGGTGTTAAGGCAGTGGAAGCCACCACGCAGCAGCACCTTGGTATCCTGTGGACAAGGGGCCACTGATAGCCTATGCCCAATGGCCCCCAGGAACCTGGGGCCGGCCCTGCCTCTGGAAAATTGCATGGGCATGAACCACAATATGGGCACCTTCCACATTTATTTGTTTGTTTGTTTTCTTATTTATATTCAAAATTCTTTACCCCGCTCTTCAAGTTGAAAAAAAGGCTCCCAGAATGGCTCACAAAGATCAGCTATTAGACAATGCTTACAACTGAAAAGTCTTGATACAAAAGGAAAAGGGCTGGCAATGAGGAGGTAAAAAGCAAACTCAGGCACTAATTTTGGTTGCAAAGCTGTGGTAACGACCAGATGGAATGAAGAGGGTCCTGGTCTCTCAGCTCTGCTGATGGAAGGCTGGCTGCTAGATGACAGCGGACAAAGGAGGAGTCTGATGGGAGCTGGGTTGTCTTTTGTTTTTTCAGCAGAGCCAATGGAGGGGCTATACTGTTTCATCTCTCCCTCTGGAATAGTCTCATGGAAACATGACCCAGGACTTCTCATATTTCCCTGGCAGTTCACGGGGTTCCCACACCACCATTGTGTTTTGAAAACACATGCTTAGAGCTGTTTTACACACTATGCTAATTGAGTTACATAATTATGGGCTGCGCCGCTTCAGATTGCAGCTGAGACTTCATTTTTTTGAACTCACCCATTTTCTTTATTTAGAAAACTAGCACATCAGGCAGAGGATATGCTAAACCTTTTCCCCCTGATCAGTAGGTTTTGACCTACAAGGAGCTTTTTATATGGATGAGTATTTAAATATTTGTCCCACCTGCAGTCTTAAGTGGCCCAGTCCATAACTGTATCACCTAAAATGCATAGAAGGGCTCTTGGAATAAATAATACACCTATGAAAACACATTAATTAACCATTTCAAATATATCCTAAGCAAGGGTATGAACCTAGCTATTTCCATGGTCAAAAAGAGATTGGTGCAGGGTAAGTCTCTGGTGTATATTTGAAAATTAATATCTTTATGTTCCATTATAAGTTATTCTGCAAAAAACCTCCTCCCCCAATTCCTTGCTTCCGTTTCATAGTTAACGGCAGGGCATACATAAACCCAATGTATAGCCTGTAGAAGTGTGAATGTTTAAGCATTTCTGATTTCCATAATTAAAGATTGAAGTGGGACTTGTAGATCTCACCCAGGTTTTGTTTTTTGGTGTAAAACGGTTACTTCTCCAGAACACTTAAAGACCAAAACTCTGCTGCAGAAGGAAAAGCTACCTCTGGAGATGCTTGATTTGTTGCCCATAATACTTTCTGCAGTGTTCTGTAACTAGACTGGAATATTTCTTGAGTCAGGCTTTGCAAATGGCATCAGATGTTGAATATAAAACAATTTATTTCATGTGCATTGAATGGACAGTATAAATGTGCAACCAGCCAGGCATTAGATATGCTTTTGGCTGTCAAGGATAGTTTATTTGGCAAAGCTATTCAAGGCTGTTAAGAATTTGATGGAACAGTGTACTGGATAAATTCACTGTGGTATGAATTGTTACAGAGGCTGATAAACATCCTCAGCAGCCAGCTGGGAATTGTATCAAAAGTACTTCTATTAACCCCTGAGAGTAAGCCCTAAGCCAGTGGTTCCCAACCTTTATGAGTACGGGACCCCCTTTTTAAGCTCAAAAAATTCCATGACCCCCCCACGCTAATTGTCATTTTACCCTCTGTTAATTGAAAAAACGTCCATGGCAAAATCTCATCTCCAGATATCCCTTTTCATAAAAAGCTCCCTGCAGACAGGGAGGTGTTGCTCTCATTTCTTAATGCAAAGGTTCATCGAATTGGTATTCCCCCTCCGCCCCCCACAGTCTGAAGATGTACAGTCCTGTCTCCCAACACCAGTGTTGGACTAAGATCCAGGTTCAAATCCCCACCCAACCATGAAGCCCACTGGGTGACCTTGGACCAGACACAGTCTCTCAGCCTGACCTATCTCACAGGGTTGGTGTAAGGATAAAATGGAAAGGTGCACTACCTTGAGCAACGTGGAGGAAAGGTGGAATATAAATGCAACAATAATTAAATAAATACATTTCAGCTGCAGTAGTGGACCCCAACCTCACCCTACCTGCTGACCTTTTAGTAATAATAATAATAACAATAATAATAATTAATTAATTAATAAAGAAGCAGCAATGTAGTCATGATGGGGATGATAGATTGTGAAGACAGGGTAGATAGAGAAGGGGGGTTAATGCTTTTTGACCTTGGGATGATAATCAGAACTGATGACTTGGTTAGCGTGCACTTGGGGAATGAGAGTGGAACAGAAGACAGATCAGCACACACACAAATACACCTGCCCCTCCTGCAAGCATCTGCAGGCAGGCATGCATTTGGGCATGTGAGAGGGGGGGAAGCCCTCAACTGCCACAGCATCTTGGAGACAGAGATGGGGGTGGAGCATAGGTGGAAGAAAGGGGGGGTGCTGGCATACACATTAGCCTCAGAGATGGGGAGAGAGCAAGTCCTGAGCTTCTTCACTGCTCCTTGGTTCTGTCTGGGCCGAAGGTGAGATCTGGGAAGCCTTGCAAACAAAAATAATTTTTAAAAGGAGATGGCAGTGAATCAGGAGCCAAGAAAGGCAGGCAGGCTGGCTACCAGGAAGGAAGGAGGAAAGCAGCCTTTCTTTGCAGCCTTGATTCTCTTTTCTTCAAGAAAAGCCTTCTCTCATTCTGAGTAAGGACAGCAGCAGCAGCAGCAGTGTGAGGAGATGGGAATTGGTAGTAATTCCCTCTTCTTCCTGGTAGCTCCACCCTCAGTCTCCTTTGGCGTCTTCCACATGTTTTATAGGCAGATGCCTGCCCTCGGCATGCCTGAAAGATGCTCTGGCGCTTCAGCAAAAGTCTACCCCTCTCATTTGGAGCAAGGGGGAGGTGTCGTCTGTAGCAGCAGTGGGGAGCAGACAGTGTCCAGGGAGTGAAGACCTTTTTAAAAAAATTAATAAATAATTAATTTCTTTATTGTTCACGGCCCCCTCTGGATTACTTCACAGCCCCCAGGTTGGGAACCACTGCCCTAAGCCCTAGTTCAGTGGTTCTTAAACTTCCCCTCACCATGAACTGCTTGAAAATTGCTAAGGGTCTTAGCAGACCACTTCATGATTTTTCTGCCTGTTGTAGCAATTGTAATCTCACAGAATTCAAATTATAATACAGTAAAATATAAGAAATAAAAGAAGCAATAAAAATACAAGTGAAAATCCATATGACTATTCAATATGATGGATATGGACCACCTGAATGAAGCTCACAGACCACAGTTTGGGAACCCCTGCCCTATAAAAATAACCTCAAGTCACTTAAATACTTGGTGGGAAATTGTATCTTGAGACAAATAAAACAAAAAAGGAGAGAAATTGCCAGAGGATATCTGTATATCAAAATGTATATCTATTTTTTTGTAGAGAGAGTCAAGTATCTTAACATAAACTGTATGAGTTGGAATACGGCTTAAATGACTTTAATGATTTGCCATTTCCATTTATTGTTTGTTTGCAGGGCCAAAGGCCAACACAATTAAAAACAGTGTACATACAGTAATTCATAGTCAAGTATAAACATTTAAAAGAGACATTTAGGGGGGATTCCCTATGCAGGGGAAATTACCTAAGTAATATCTCGTAGGGCAATGTAATTGGCCCTAAGTTTTCTTGCTGCTATTACAAAGAGAGCTACATTATGGGTTACTTCCAAATTGTAGTCAGACATTAAAAAGATGATTTTAGCGTCGAGTGAATAAAGCTGAGGGATTTCTAACCATTTCTTGAGAAATCTAATTCTAGGGTGGGTATAAATTGGGCAATAAAGCAAAACATGGGGAAGGTCTTCCGCCGAGGGAGAGCCGCAAGGACAGTTCCTTTGATCCTTGGGGACGCCAGCTAATCGACCTTCCCTATCGGCGTTTGGAAGAGAGAAAAAGCGTAGGGCTGTAAAGGCCCGTGCAAGGGGAATGGTTTGAAAAAGATAATTAGAACATTGGGGGGCGAGCTTAAATTGCCAAAACCAGGGAGATATCTTTGAGTTAATGATGGATAGCCTATCTAGATCCATAGAGTGAAGAAATATATGTTCGCGTAGAGATTTGTTGTTTAACATTGCGTTAAAGTCCTGTACTGAAAGATGGTAGACTGATAACAATTTATTTAATTTAGAACGCCATAAAGTGGTGGCGAAAGGATGGTCAAAACATAGTTGTAATAATGTCCTGGGCTGGGACACATTGAAAGATCTCAGGAATTTCAAGAGGGTGAAGTGAATATAGGCCGAGAGCAGCGGGGAGCCCGTCTCAGCTCGTGTCATCGCTGCGGAGGTTCCCACCTGGAATATTTGTAGAGAGAGTCAAGTATCTTAACATAAACTGTATGAGTTGGAATACGGCTTAAATGACTTTAATGATTTGATACATGAAGAGCATCAGGATATAGGGCCATTAAAAAAACAAGGCCTGTAACTGAGGCCTATTAAGTTGTGGCTTCTGTGTTTTGAATAGGGTTGCCAGGCTCAGGGCCTGAGACTGATCCTGTATCTTTAGGAAAAGAGAAAGTCAGCCAAGTGCAGGTGTTCTTGCAACTCTGTAATGGGAAAAACCACAAGGTGCAATTCTCCCTTCTCCCTGCACAACTTTTAAAGATACAGAAGACCTTTTGGTTGCCAGACCCAGTGATTTCAAATTGCAGGAATCAGGGCAGTGTGTGTGCTATGTGCACAGAAGTGTGTGTGTGTGGGATCAGAATGTGGTACCAGGTGCAGAATTTAGCTATCTGAAAAGCTTGACTTTCTTTTCTTTTTTTAAAGCAAGATTCTAGCCCTTATGGCTCCATAGATGTGCTTGAAAGATGGCCACCAACTTGGATGGATTTAAAAGAGGATTAGAAAAATTCATGGAGGATAAGCTATCAATGGCTATTTGTCACAATAGCTATGTTCTTCCTCAATGGTTGGAGGGTGTATGCTTCCGAATTCCAGTTGCTGGAAACTACAAGAGGGAAGAATGCTATTGCACTCAGGTCCTCCTTGTGATGTTCCCATAGGTATTGAGTTGGCCACTGTGACAACAGGATGTTGGATTAGATGGGCCCCTGGCCTGATCCAGTAGGCTCTTATGTTCTTGCATTCATTTCAATAAGCTTTCCAGTAGTTGGGGCACCACAACTTCATTCCCTGTTTATCTCCTTGCATCTTCACATGACTTGCAGAACCCAGAATAAACTATGCAATATAGTATATTCTAAGATTAATTATGCCAAATAAGAGGAATTTTGAAAATTTCCATAGTTTATATAGGTTCAGTTTTAAAGGAACATAGCTGCCTTATACTGAGTCAGACTATTGATCTGTCTAGCTCTGTATTGTCTACAGGGAATGGCAGCAAGATTTGGAGATGCTGGGGATTGAACCTGGGACCTTCTGCATTCAAAGATGCTCTACCACTGAGCCATGGCCCTTCTATGTTCCTGCTCCTATTTAATATGGAACCCTGCTACAGAATATTGTTCTGAGACGAGACCTTCTAAAGCTCCATTGAATTATATTTATAGATACATCCTCAGCCAAGACATTTGACAGTTGTCTCCTCTGCCAATTTGCATAAGAATACAGAACCATTTCTTTATCTGTTCTGGAAGTCATCTCTTGATCACACTTACTAAACCTTGTTCTGAAGTCAACACTAGTATTTTTATCACTGAGAAGGATGTTCTTTGTAGGTAATGTATACCACATATGTAGGGCCAAACTACATATCTCTGTGGGCCTGTCCATACAACTGTATAATCTGCAATGTTATTGCTTTGTGTCCTCATTAATTCACCATCATCCATATGACGTTGCACATTAGTACAGGTTACATGAATCCATATTAGAAATATCACTGAAAAACTGATATGCTTTCCTGTATCAATAATCGCATTAACGTCCATGTGCTCAGACACAATGCCACAGACTTTCCTGCAATAGGTGGTACATGGGCGTTCCTCCATCATATGCCATGCCCCCTGTCTTCTTTCCCCCTAATCTCCTGTTGCATTTCCAGTACTGAAGTTGGACCTACCCTCTGTCCATGCCTCCTCTTCCTCCCTTATAGTTAATTCCTGCTTCTGGTGCTGAACTGGGGTATTTCTCCTTCTGGCTTCTGTAACTGTATCACACTGTGTCTGTTTTAAAAAAGCTACTATTTTGCGATCAAATGTAAAATCCAATGTTTAATGATAATATTTCCACTTAAGAGCTATTTTGCAATATTACACAAGCAATTCATTGAAAACAGAGATTAAAGGAGGTTTTTAACTGAGCTTCCTTGGGCTGATAGGAGGAAAGGGGGGGAGCAAGCTCTAGTACTTTAATGGGCATTGATTTTGCAGCTGAACCAGCAGCAGGCAAATCCTCTCTTTTCCTGCCCAACAGTTGATGGGGATGAGAGGAGGAGCCAAACAGACCAAAGAGCCAGGCAGCAGATCTCTCTCTCTCTCTCTCTCTCTCTCTCTCTCTCTCTCTCTCTCTCTCTCTCTCTCTCTCTCTCTCGTGAGTGTGTGTGTGTGTGTGTGTGTGTGTGTGAGAGAGAGAGAGAGAGAGAGAGAGAGCATGCACTGTGGCTTGTGTTCTTTTCCTCCGAGCCTGAAACTGACTAATCTGGGTCCTCCATTTGCTAACTTGAAACTGAATGACAATCTCTTGCTTTCTCCCATGGTGGATGGTGGAGGATTTAATACAATTTGGGAGGAGGAGGCATGGTGGGTGCACTGGGCAGAAGGTAACAGCAGGAGATAGTGGGAAACAATCAAACACGGAAGGGTTTTTCCTCCCAGTTCAACAAATTCAATGGAATTGAGAGTAATCAGCGGCTCCCATCCTTAGTATGTACTATGTTATATGTAACAGCCCAGAAGTTTATTTTGCTTGCACTTGGAGGGGTCCATTAACTTTGACTTTTTGCACATCCACAAACCTGCACATGCATGGGATTTTTTTTATTAAAGCTACACGTTTCTGTGCTCTTCCAAAAAAGCACACAAAAGGCAAACAACCATTATGGACCAATCCCAGGAAAGGGGTGCACTCAGGGGCATAGCCAATGCTAAACAGATTTTAAAAATAAAAAGCACCCACACATATGAATGCTTGATAATCAGGTTTTCACAATAATTGGACCACAAACAGGACATGTATGGATCTCGAGGTCACTGACCAAATATGGAAAACATGGCTTTTTGTGGTTTAGGTATGGATGTGGCCTGTGTGTGAAGGAATATAGTATGTGTCTGTATATTTGTTTTGTCTCTGCCCACTTTGACCAGCCCCCAACCATTTTTCCCAGAAGAAATGCAGCCCTCCAGAGTGGGAGGTTCTTCCCCACATCATAACAGATACTCATTTGACACATAACTTAAGAAACCTTGAGGAATTGCACCAGACAAAAGAAAAACAACAGTATTTAAAGATAATGAGGGAATAAAGGTAGCCCAGAAATCAGTGTAGAAAAGCTTTGCAGTATAAGTGATTTAACAAAAAATTTCAAAGTAGGACAAGAAGAAGGCAATCAGTTGTGTGTGTGTAGCATGACATGATCTGAAAAGCCAAGTGTGGCAGAAACAAAGGCAGCACTTAGAAGAAGAGCATATGGAGTAAGGACAGTAGGATAAAATCATGTACTATATATAGGCAAGTGTGAAATGCTGAAGTACTTGAAGATAGAGAAAAATATATTTTAAATGTAATGCAGTAGCAATGATGATAGAGGTTTGGTTGAGAAGAATGAAGTGGCAAAAAAAAGCCTGTTTAAAAATACATTACAAAATTCTAGGTGTCTTGCTACAATTAAGAAAAAATAGGGAGCATTATGTATTTTCTTTGATTCCATAAAGGAAGCCACAGACCAGAACTCACAAGATCTGAACAGGGTGGTTCATGACAGATGCTCTTGGAGGTCACTGATTCATAGGGTCGCCATAAGTCATAATCGACTTGAAGGCAAATAATAACAACAACATATTTTCTTAAGTTGAAGGACAGATATCAAGAATCCTCTCTTTTGATCTTTGAAAGGTACTACATTCCAAAAGTGCTGACCCCTGAAAATTACAGGCATGGAGAAAAGATATCAACACTAACACTCAGTGCCTTTTGATGCCATTAGCCAACGTATTCTGGAGTGTTTCTCTGAGATGGGGATTGGGAGGCACACCTTTGTCCTGTCTGACAGGCACATCTCAAATGATTGTGTTGGGAGATTGTGGTTCACCCCTTTGGTCACTGGCCTATGCTGTCCTTTGGGGATTACCTCTGGGGCTGGCTTTGCACCTGATCCTAAATGCTGAAGTAGCAGATATGGCCAGCAGTGCTTTTCCACAGCTTCAGCTAATATGGCAGCCTATTCCTGTTGGCATGTAGTGTCAGGGAATTAGGTCTCACCAATTAACCCAAAGCCACTCCTGTGTGATCAAGCCAGGAGATAGCTGGAATGAGCAGAAGGAGTGTTGGGTAGTGATGGGCTCCATTTCTGCAATAACTGGATTTGCCATTGGATTAATTGTTATTTCTGATATTTGTTGGAATGTATGAGGTTCAACTCCAACTTGGTGGGTTGAGGCTGCATGGGGTTAATAAGGGTAGCTAGAGAGAGCTAGACCTCTTGCTGGTTGAAGCTATACCTATCCCTTTGATCCTGCAGTCTCTTCCCTTCCTGCTAGACTGATAAGCAACAGGATGCTTGATCCCAGTTCCTTCCCACCTTTCTCAGTGTTCTCTTTCTCTTGAGAGGGGAGCAGACATCTTCTCTTTGTCTCTCCTCTCAACCAGGATGAGGGTGAGTACTGGGACCAGTGCTCGTTGCTCCAGCATAGCTAGTTAGCTAGCTATAGAACTCTTTCCAATCAAGCATGTACTTCCAGAATAAAGTAGTTGTTTCTTATTTTAAAGCTTAAAGTCTCTGTCTGACTAATTTGCAGGGAAGGTAGAATCTTAGCAAAGATTCAAACACACACACACTAAGCTCACTCAATATTCTCCGTTCCGCAGCGCTACGCAACTTTGCTACGCATCTCAATAAAGAGAAATTCCGACAATATTCTCTATCTCTGCGGAGACAATTTTGAAGTAGCAATTATCAGCGCCTGGTTTCCAGCTCATTCTTCTGTTTTCAGATTCGTGTTTTTAAAAAAATTGCTTTGAGTGGGTGATACTTTTATCACTCTTCACTATGTGAGCTCTTCAAATGTGTATTCCCTCTCATTGATCTCAATGAACTGTTGATTGTAACTGACAGACGGAAAGCAACGGGGGGAATGAGGTGTTGATTGTAAGCAGTGGGGGGAAGACACTGACTTGATTATCTGCCTTAATCTGCTGTGCAATGCACTTGAAAAGGAATGTAAACAGGCAATTATTACAGAGTTCAGAAAAAAGATCAATACAAGTGGAGACTCATGAATAAATTATAATACTGATAATTGTCTGCAAAGCAATATATATATTGAAAAAATATTGGAGGAAAAAAGGAATCAGATCATTAACTACCACTTTAAAAATGGAACATAAAAAAGAAGAGGATTTCATCCCTAGTGTTGGGACCACACCAATATAAAAGTTTTTAAATATTTATTGAAATATGTCCAATTGACACAACCAGAGGTGCTCTTATGAGTCACTCATTGCAGGAATGGTAAAATACAAAATTAAATATGCCCAATAGTCCTGATCTGTCATACTCACACACAATCACACAAGTAACTGGGGGTCAGGCAGTTACTGTAGTGAGGGAAAAGAGACTTGGAGAAGTAGGCTGTGTGCTCACAGGAGTCATGGGTAGTAGGCTGTGGTAGAAAACTTCCCAACTCTTCTGGTGTCAGATAATGTTTTGATGTTATTTTTATATCTTCACTGAGCCCTGGTATCTCATCCATCAGTCAGTCAGCTGGTACTTGTAGTGATGTCAGTCTCTTGGCGGACTGCTTATCCTCTCTCTCATTCTGCTTGGTGCCTATTAAGCATGCTGGTCACAGGATCTCTTTTAGGGTACTCAGACTTACATTAGAATTTATAACATTTGTTTATGGTTGATGTATTTCCCCCAGTTGTTGTTGTCTTGATAACCTTCAGTGCCTCCAAGCCTCCAGTTTCAGCCATAAGCCCTAGAATGAGAAATTCATAAGAACATAAGAAGAGCCTGCTGGATCAGGCCAGTGGCCCATCTAGTCCAGCATCCTGTTCTCACAGTGGCCAACCAGGTGTCTGGCGGAAGCCCACAAGCAGGACCCGAGTGCAAGGACACTCTCCCCTCCTGAGGCTTCCGGCAACTAGTTTTCAGAAGCATGCTGCCTCTGACTAGGGTGGCAGAGCACAGCCATCATGGCTAGTAGCCATTGACAGCCCTGCCTT
Organism: Rhineura floridana; assembly: GCF_030035675.1. Lineage (NCBI taxonomy): Eukaryota > Metazoa > Chordata > Lepidosauria > Squamata > Rhineuridae > Rhineura > Rhineura floridana. The sequence continues at coordinate 127,279,335 of NC_084484.1, read as the reverse complement.
CCATGAATTTGTGTAATCTTCTTTTAAAGCCATCCAAGCTGGTGGCCATTACTGCATCTTGTGGGAGCAAATTCCATAGTTTAACTATGCGCTGAGTAAAGAAGTACTTCCTTTTGTCTGTCCTGAATCTTCCAACATTCAGCTTCTTTGAATGTCCATGACTTCTAGTATTATGGGAGAGGGAGAAAAACTTTTCTCTATCCACTTTCTCAATGCTATGCATAATTTTATACACTTCTATCATGTCTCCTCTGACCTGCCTTTTCTCTAAACTAAAAAGCCCCAAATGCTGCAACCTTTCCTCGTAAGGGAGTCGCTCCATCCCCTTGATCATTCTGGTTGCCCTCTTCTGAACCTTTTCCAACTCTATAATATCCTTTTTGAGATGAGGCGACCAGAACTGTACACAGTATTCCAAATGCGGCCGCACCATAGATTTATACAACGGCATTATGATATCGGCTGTTTTATTTTCAGTACCTTTCCTAATTATCCCTAGCATGGAATTTGCCTTTTTCACAGCTGCCACACATTGGGTCGACATTTTCATCGTGCTGTCCACTATAACCCCAAGGTCTCTGTCCTGGTCGGTCACCGCCAGTTCAGACCCCATGAGCATATATGTGAAATTAAGATTGTTTGCTCCAATATGCATAATTTTACACTTGCTTATATTGAATTGCATTTGCCATTTTTCTGCCCATTCACTCAGTTTGGAGAGGTCTTTTTGGAGTTCTTCACAGTCCTTTTTTGTTTTAACAACCCTGAACAATTTAGTGTCATCAGCAAACTTGGCCACTTCACTGCTCACTCCTAATTCTAGGTCATTAATGAACAAGTTGAAAAGTACAGGTCCCAATACCGATCCTTGAGGGACTCCACTTTCTACAGCCCTCCATTGGAAGAACTGTCCGTTTATTCCTACTCTCTGCTTTCTGCTTCTTAACCAATTCCTTATCCACAAGAGGACCTCTCCTCTTATTCCATGACTGCTAAGCTTCCTCAGAAGTCTTTGGTGAGGTACCTTGTCAAACGCTTTTTGAAAGTCTAAGTACACTATGTCCACTGGATCACCTCTATCTATATGCTTGTTGACACTCTCAAAGAATTCTAATAGGTTACTGAGACAGGACTTTCCCTTGCAGAAGCCATGCTGGCTCTGCTTCAGCAAGGCATGTTCTTCTATGTGATTAGTTAATCTAGCTTTAATCATACTTTCTACCAGTTTTCCAGGGACAGAAGCTAAGCCAACTGGCCTGTAATTTCCGGGATCCCCTCTGGATCCCACATATCATCTACATATACCACTCTGTCATCTGTGGCCTTGATTACCTAGCGGGTTCCGTAGTGCATACAAGCAATGTAAAAGACACTGTGCTTTATTTTGCAAACAAGATTGAGAAAGTTATAAACATTCTTTGCTTTATCTAAAACACTATATTTCTGACAGTTTAAATACAAAGAGCATTTCTTATACACATTTTAAAGATACAATTATACATGCAAACACGATAGAATAATATTTTTTGTAAATGCACCGCAGTGCAGAAGCATACAGAAATATTCCAATAGCAGTATCAATAATAAATGGTATGAATATATAAGTGCATAAAAATGTTCAGGCACTGATACAAATAGGAAGGAGGAAATATACAGCAAATATACTTTAATTCGTGTCACTGTGATTGTAATTTGTTTTAATTGTTTTAATATTAATTTTTAAACTGTTGTAATCCTCCCTGGACCTGCTGGTGGTAATAATAATAATAATAATAATAATAATAATGATAATAATAATAATACCCTTCTTGGATAAAGCAGTCACATACTGTATGTCTTGGGACACACCTAGACTGGATCATTTAAAACACATTTCCCCCCTCCAAGAATCCTGGGAACTGTAGTTTGTTAATGGTGCTGGAAATTGTAGTTCTGTGAGGGGTAAACTACAACTCCAGTGATTCTTTGGGAATCTTTAAAAGGTATGTACATAGCCCTATTCTATTTGGGGCTGTCATTAAACATGTTTAGAAACGATGGTGGAAAATGCAACAGCTACAGTGATCTTGGGAGCTTATATTTCCGAGCATACTACTTTGGTTTTGTTTCATCTGCTTTGTCTTCCAGTTTCCAGGCTCAGTTTAAAGTGCTTGGTCTTACCTTTCAAGGCCGATATGGTTTTGGACCAGGATCTCTGCCACCCTCTGTGCTCAACATTATGCATCCCATCCACACCCTCAGAGGCTTGAAGACAGGGCATTCTCTATTTTATCACCAGGCTATGCAACTCATTCTTCTTGAACTTTAAGCAAGCCGTTAAGATCTTTTTTTATTTAGGAATATAGGAAACTGCCTTTCACTGAGTTACTTCCCCGGTCCATCTAGCTAAGTATTACCCACAATGACAGACAGCAGCTTTCCTGTGTTTCAGACAGGGAACATTCCCAGCCATACCTGGAGATGACTGGATTTGAACCAGGGGCCTTTTGCTTGCCAAGCAGATGCTCTATCACTGAGCTGCCATCTTTCCTGTAATTTCACTTAGTTTAGTTTGAAGTGTTTAACTCCCCTGTTGCTGTGACTGTTTTATTCTGATTTATTGTATTTAAATTGGTTTTATTGGAAGTCACTTTGGGCCCAAAAGCAGCAAATAAATTAGAAACTCTTTTATGGCCTAAAAATCGTATACATAATCTTATAAAATATATTAATAAACTTTTCTGCAACTTTTCCAGATGGCAACATTTCATTCCTAGTAAGTGTAGCCCAATGAATAAATACTTCATAAGAAAAAGACATTTTCTTTTTCTTAAAATCATAAAATCATCTTTTTCTTAAAATCATAAAAAAAAATTTTTATTGCTTCCATCTACAAAATTGGTGTTGATTTTTTTGTTTTCTGTATTATTGTTAGATTTTAAGTACCTACAGTCAATGGTTTCCTTCCTGAATTGGATATCTTTTAAAATTCAGTCATATCCATGTAGTATTTTCTAAATAATATTTTATTTTATTAAGCTCAGAAAACGCTGCTATATAGAATCATAGAACAGTAGAATGGGAAGGGGGGTGGAAGGCCATTGAGTCCAACATCCTGCTCAGTGCAGGAATCCAACTTAAAGCATACCAAACAGGTGGCTGTCCAGCTGCCTCTTGAATGCCTCCAATGTTGGAGACCCCACCACCTCCGTAGGGAATTGGTTCCATTGTCGTACTGCTCTAACAGCTGGGATGTTTTTCCTCATGTCCAGCCAAAATCTGGCTTCCTGTAACTTGAGCCCATTATTCCGTGTCCTGCACTCTGGAATAATCAAGATGAGATCCTGGTCCTCTTCTGTGTGGCAACCTTTCATGTACTTGAAGAGTGCTATCATATCTCCCCTCAGTCTTCTCAAAGCTAAACATGCCCAGTTCTTTCAGTCTCTCCTCATAGGGCTTTGTTTCCAGTCCCCTCTTCTGAACCTATTCCAGTTTGTCTGCATCCTTCTTTAAGTGCGGTATCCAGAACTGCATATAGTTCTCAAGATGAGGCCTAACCAGTGCCGAATAGAAGGGAACTAGTGATTTGAAAACTGTACTTCTGTTAATGCAGCCTAAAATATCATCTTGTGATTCAAATATAACAGCATTATTTCATCATCACTATTTGTTTTTGTTCGCTTTTTGTTTTCATTTTAGGTGTGCCTATAAATAAATATCCATGTAGTATTTTTTAAAGGAACAAAATGTAAAATTTCAGAATTTTGACTTCCTGGAATTCAGGGTCACTATCTTCTCAGCTTCCTAGCATAAAAAAAGGAACTGAAAATTCACTGATACCTGAATATACCTTGGTCATGATGCAGGGTGAGAGCAGGAAAGACAGGTCACAAAATGTAAATTTACTTGAGCATTGAGTTAAAGCAGGTCTATTGACTAACTAAATAAAAAATACTGTTTTAAACTATGCTAAGTACTTAATTTGAGCTGCTCTCTGGCATATCTGAAATTGTAGTTAGGACGTCAACAGTAAAACCTGAGGGTTTTTTACTTGTTTCTGCAAAAGAAAAGTGTGTGCTGTGTTACAATTGCTACTTCAACTGTCTACACTCCTAAGCCTTCATAGTGTGTGCCACTTTAACTTCATTTGCCAACTGATCTTAAATGGGAAGAGGAGGTGCTCTAGCTGCTGTGTACATTACAAAAATGTTAAAGTATATTTTTCTCTCTCTTTATTAATCTGTGCATTCTAATAATTTATGTATGAAATATGTTTTTGCTAATGACATTGGGTCACTATGACTTAGTTGGATGGTGAACATTTTGAAGACAATTGGTATTTTAACTTACAGCAAAATGCTAGGAATCTTTACTCAGAAGCCGCATTGTGTCCCATTTACTCCATAATAGATGTGCTTAGGAATTCACTATAAACCACTTCCCTCATTCTAAACAAGAAAGGTGTCTGTATTTCCATCATGGATTGTTTACATTCCCACAACATTTGTAGATCATCTGAAAACACATGGTAAACACTTGTCTTGATGGTGTAGCTGGACAGAAAAAATATGTTCAGCCCGCATGAGGATGAGGATTAATTAGATTAGTTAGTTGCTTATTACCTGAAGGTTTCCAAGCAACTTACAAAAATGTTAAAAACACAAATAAATATATTATACCATTAAAACAAAACAAAAACCAACAAGACACAGAAACAGAGAGCCACTAGAGCTGGGACGGGAAACCTGTGGCCCTCCAGATGTTATTGGACTCCAACTCCCATAAATCCCAGCCAGGATGATCATGAGTCAGGAATGATGGGAGATGTGGTCCAACAATATCTAGAGGGCCACTGGTTCTCCACCCCCTCATTAGAGTAGCAAATCAGTATTGAAAATATAGTGCACAAAAAGATATCAAAGATGATATTGTAGTGACATAACATCGAATTAAAATCAGCAGGAAAAGTTAATGAAATACAGCTCAAATTGTACAATAAGGGCTTAGATTCTGATTGTTCAAAGACAACACACAAGAGTTCATTATATAAGCTAGAAAAACAGAGGGGCTGATGGGTAGCTGGCCTGTAAGAACCAACTTCCAATCAGAATTTCAGCCATTCATATAACTTACTTCATAGAGTCACATATGCTGGAACAAGTTCAGTAAAAGTTCTGTAGCTTCCCAGTATTGGCAAACCTAAACCTTTTCTCAAAGGTTTACAAAGCATATTTTGTAATATTATAAAATACAGTATTAAGTAAATCTAAAAGTTAGAAAAGTCAGGGTATTGTGCCAAGCTTACTTATATGTATACCTGATACTTTAGTTTGAAACCAGTAATTTGAAACCCATTATTACCATCTTTTGCTATAATGTGTGATGTAGCCTTCATAATGCTCCATAAGATTTTGGGTTTTGCAGGAAAAAGGAACAGCACTTTGAACAGAGTACTATATCACCTTAAAGACAGCATTTTTGGATAGCTTAAACAATCCTAAAGTCATTATTTTACTTCAAGCACTATTGAAGGCAGATTTTGAATCAGTGTTTCTCTGTCCAAAAATAGATTAGTAATATAAAGACCTAATAACCCCAGAGTTTTTCCTCTTTGGGTTATCTTTCCAACATTATTTCCATTGAGACATTCTAAACAGGTAACCTCAGAGAAGAGTGTATCTATTCTTTAATATTTTTCCTCTAATTTCCTCAGTATTCATCTTTAATTAAAGATTGTTGTCACAGGTTTAGGCAAGAGATAACTACTAATTTAGCATATCGCATTTTCATTCATATGTTGCGCAAACTTATTTGACAGACATAGTAGTGTTATTTGTAAGAGTTTATTTGTATAACAGATTTTATATGTCTGTCACATTATTTCTTTAGAACTGGTTGCTAGTAATTGAGCTGTAAATATTGTGGATTGATCCACTGTCTGGCTCTAAAAAGAGGGACACAGCACTGGATTGTGAAGGCTGGTGATCTAAGTCCTTCATGGCTTAGGATCATGGTTCTTGTCTCCATGTGTACATACCCAATCCATGCATCAAGCTCTTTGGTGAAGGGCTTACTGCAGGTACCCCCACCATTTGAGGTGAAGCAGGTGGCTACCAGAGAGAGGGCTGCCGCATTGGTGGCACCCCAGTTGTGAAATGTTCTCCCCAGAGATGTTTAGCTGGCACCTACTTCATTGTCCCTTTGGCGTAAAGCAAAGATCTTTAGATTTTACCAAAGGAGAGCAAGTGCGGTGCAATGGTGCAATAGACTACTGGATGAGGTAGGCCTAGGTTTAAATCCCCATTCAGCCATGAACCTCAGTGGGTGACCTTGAGCCATTCACTATGTCTCAGCCTAACCCTACCTCACAGGGTTCTTCTGAGAATAAAAAGTAAGGGGGGCAGCTATGTACACTGTTGTAAGGTCTTTGGAGAAAAAGCAGGGTATAAATTAGTAAATAAATAAAAGAGTAAATAAACTTTAGATGGAGTTTTAATCCTCCTGACAGTTTCGTTTTATTTTATTTTGTATTTATATTTTAATTGTTTTACTCTTTTGTAAACTGCCCTGGAAATATGATTGAAGGGTGGTATAAAAATACTTCAAATAAATAAAACATACAGTGGTGGAGGAAACGCAAGCCATGTATAATCTGCTTGCATGATTGCTGTGTGAACCCATAACTCATTCTTCCCAACATTACTCAACCCTGGGGTGTGGTTTGCCCTTGGGCAAAATGGCGGCATAGAGCTGGATCTCCTGAAGCCACGGGGACATTTTTGCACTTAATGGTCTGTCATCGCTGAGCACACCAAGTTCAAAAATCATTTCTGGGTAGGTGATGCTGTGGACCATGCAAAGAGCTCGATCTAAAGTTCCTGAACTTCATCTGATCTCTGCTATAAGTGACAGTTCAGCCAATCTTTCTGAAGACAAAGGCGAAATTCACATGGCATGGGGAGGCCAGAAAGCTCCCAAGGGCAGGAAACTGACAAATGCGCTGTCAGATGACATTGAATCAGGCGAATATATTTCTAAAATAAGGAAAGCGCTTGCAACTGACTGGACATCAGCATTGCAACCTATAGAAGGGAAAATTGAAACACTTTCTGCCCAAATTAAAGTCATCTTGAAAACAGTTTATGCAGCCATGAATCTAGACCTTGTGCACAGCGAGAAGTTAGAATGGCTTAAAACGGCAACTAGAGAGCTGGAGTTACATGTAACGGAACAGGAGGATTGGGCTCGCAGAGGCAATATTCTTCTGAGGGGGTCCCATAGAAAGAGGAGGGGGCTGATATGCATGCATTTCTTGTGAATTGGTTAAACACCTTGAATCTGGAAATTGTTCTCACTGCAAATGATATAGAAAGAGCACATAGAGCACTTGGTGCTCATGCTAGACCAGATGCCCCCCCAAGAGACATAATAGTGAAATTTGAAAGATTTAAAATAAAAGAAAAAATCTATATAGCCTTGCACAACCTCCATGTAATAAAATCCAATGATACCATAGTTGATGTATATCAAGACCTGAGCCCTGACACATTACAACGAAGAAAGCTGATGAAACCTTACAAGGGAGCACTCCAAGAAGCAAGAATTCACTATAGATGAGGGTTCCCATTCAAGCCAATAGTACTGCACAATGGGAAATATCTTGCAGCTAGCACGAAACGTCAGGCAGAACAACTTTTGCAAGATCACCACCCCATATGTGAGCAACTCGGAGAGGAATGCAATCCTGCTAGCAATGAGGAAAACAGGCAATGGGAGCACCAAAAAAAACAAAAGAGACAAGAGGAACAAGAAAATTAATCTTAGAGGTCTCAGGCTGGAAAGTGATCGCAGCAGGTGCTGCACTCCAGACATAGACAATAATGAGAACTGAGCTTAGAAATCTTGATTGCCCTTCCCAGATTTAAATCTCCAATTTTATGACAGGATGATATATTAGAATCCTAAATGCCCTTCAGTCGTTATCAAACCCACCCCCTGTAGCAGGAGAGGACCTATCACTGTATATGGTCCCCACTAACCCCCTGATCACAAGCGGAATAAGGTATTTTTTGGCAAAACCTCATGGCACCTCACAACCATGCAGGTGGCACCACTTGTTCATTTGTGAGTTTTGTTATTTTACTATTTTGCATGTTATATGAAGTTGCTCCAGTTACTCAGAGTACACTTCCTTAGGATTTCGCACCAGAACAAACCATGGAAGATTCTGCCCACAACCTCAACTCTCCCTTCTTAAATGCCATGAGACAGGCACTAGATAAACTCAGAATACTCTCCTTAAATGTCAATGGCCTTGGCACAGCCATCAACTGAGCCAGGGTAATGGCAGCACTTAAATGTGACTCCTGATTTGATTTGTTTGCAAGGGACCCATCAAACAAAAAGGCAAACTCTTTAAAGGAATCTGGATAGAAAAAGAAATTTTTGCCAAAGGAATGTCAAAGGCCAGAGGGACAGTGATACTGATAGCAAAAAAATGCCCTCTGATAGTTTCTGACTCACTCACGGACCCTAATGGACGTTATGTCATTGTTAATGGCACATTAGATGGCGAGAACACAACTGTGTTCACTCTACACACCTAACACTGGTCAGCTAACATTTCTTCGAGAAGCTCTTCACATCATTTCTGATTTTGCCCATGGAGAAATAATTATCGGAGGTGACATTAACTGCTGCCTGAACGACATGTGGGACTGAAGTGGTCATCAACATTGCCCATTCACAGATAGTTCCAACATTATGTCCTTACTCACCCATTGTGATCTGATAGACACCTGAAGAGTACTTCACCTGCTGGAAAGAGACTATATGTTCTTCTTGTTATGCGACTTCAAGTCAATCACGACCCTATGAATCAGTGACCTCCAATAACATCTATCATGAACCACCCTGTTCAGATCTTGTAAGTTCAGGTCTGTGGCTTCCTTTATGGAATCAATCCATCTCTTGTTTGGTCTTCCTCTTTTTCTACTCCCTTCTGTTTTCCCCAGCATTATTGTCTTTTCTAGTGAATCATGACTTCTCATGATGTGTCCAAAGTATGATAACCTCAAACAGATTTAAGATGCACTCCAGGTTCAATCGTTTTTTTATCTCTAAAGGCTTGGGGGGGAGACTCTTGAAAGCTGACATACGGGTAAAATCTGTGTCAGATCATGCTCCAGTCAGATAGTGTGTTCCCCTGTTGATTATTCAACATCCCTACTCTTGGTTTAAATTTCCCTTTAATTTCTGTAATCTTTTGGAATAGGGCTCTTGTTCTACCCTTTTTTGTTGTCCTCTTGTATTTCTATACAATAACTATTATAATAGTTCTCTTTGTCCCTACGTACCAGCCACTGTATTGTTGCATTTAGGGTTCTAACCATATTTCTGTCTCCTTTTGCTTTTGCTTTCCTTCTCTCTTTAACCATTTTAAGAGTTTCTTCAGTCATCCATTGAGGTCTTTCTCTCTTTTTAGCTAGAGGTATTGTCTTTTTGCATTCTTCCCTCATAATGTCTCTGACTTCATTCCATAGTTCTTCTGGTTCTCTGTCAACTAAGTTTAAAGCCTCAAATCTGTTCCATATTTGATCTTTATATTCTTCTGAATTGTTAGCTAATGCCCTTAAAAACAGTGCTCAAGGAACCTAATTTCTGGTGTTGAGGACAGATTGGGGTCCGTAGTTTTTGAGCACAAACATATAAATGAAGAATTTATGGCTTTTTACTCAAATCTGTACTCATCTGACTCCCCTAAAGAACAACACATTACTTCTTTCCTTGATTGATTTCTGCCAAAACCTCTCTCTCCTGCGTGTCAGGAGTATCTGAACCAACTGATATCAGAGGAAGAGGTAAGAGAGACCATAAAAACTTTTAAAAATGGCAAGTCCCTGGGTGAGGATGGGTTCACCAGCAATTTTTACAAAGCATTTAGGTCTGAACTCACTCCATGGCTCACTGAGCCTTTTAACACCATCCTGTTGGGAGGTGATATCCCTGATTCATGGAAAAATCAAATATTGTGGTACTTTTGCAGCCAGATAGGGACCCCCAGCAGGTAGGCTCTTATCACCCTATTTCATCTATTTTGGCAAGATACCAAAATATTGTTCTCTGTGATGGTTAAGTGAATGTTTATAGGGCATTATATAAGCCCAGACCAAACAGGGTTCATACCGAAATGAAATATTGCTGACCCAATTCGTAGAGTCCTGAATGCCATACAAATAATAAAAAAAAACACAAACTCTGGCAGCCTTAGCCTTGCTGGATACCTTCAAGGCGTTCGATAGAGTGGAATGGGGGTTCCTCAAAACACTATTGAAGAAAAATTAATTTTGGAAATCAGTTTCTCCATCTAATTAACCAGTTTACTCAGAGTCATTGGCAGTGATTTGTACTCATGGCATGGAATCTTCCCACATAAAACTTTGCAGAGAGACAAAGCAAGAATGCCCCTTATCTCCATTGTTATTTGCTCTTGTTATTGGAACCCTTGCTATATCAGTTCAGAGTAACCCAGAGATAGGAGGCATCCAAGCTAGAGGCTTAGAGCACAAAATAAATCTTTTTGCATATGATGTACTCCTAATGCTTAGTAGTACCCACTGGTTGATTCATGCTATTCATGACACCCTTAAAAACTTCCAAATTGCAGCCAGGCTAGAAATCAATTGTTCCAAGTCAAAGATGCTCTGCTTCCACATCACTGAGCAAGACACGGAATGCCTTGCAAAGCTCTCAGGCTTTTGCTTATGGCCAGGAGGGTTCCGATACCTGGGGGTCATCATAACAAAGGATTCTGCGCAACTCCGATGCCACAATTATTGCAGAGCAACTAAGGCCATAATTGAAGACTTGACTAGATGGAAGCACCTGGGAATGTCATGGCTGAGCAGGATAGCCACGGTTAAAATGGCTATCCTGCCCAAGCTTCTATTTCTCTTTCAAGTGCTCCCCATTGCAATCCCCAAGCAATGGTTTCAAAGATGGCAAAAAAAAATTAGGGAAATTTATCACTAATGGCAAGCACAACAGAATAAGTTCCTTGGCAGTTTTTAGACCCAAAAGCAAGGGAGGCACTGATGTCCTCAATTTAGGGAATAATTATGACTCATTTCAGCTCAAACAACTGTTCCATATTATCTGTAATACTAAAGATATAAAGTGGATAGCAATGGAGACAGAAAAATCTTTCCCGACAATTTGGGCATGGCCCTTCTTAACAGTGTTGTGGTCGAAGCTCAAACAAATAGAAAATCCATTTCTCCAAACAACCGTCCTAGTCTGGAAATGATGGGAGAAGATTTTAGCTCCCTCATTCTCTTCTCTCACCCCATTTCTAGTCCAGCATGAAGAAACAACGGACTATCTAACTGCATGCAGATCGGCACCATGTAGTAAACCCCATCCCTGACACACACACATACACTTTATCTGACAGGATAACCTCCCCCGCCCCCCAAAAAAACTTTCTCTGCTGCCCTCTCTACTCCCGTCTTACTAGGCTGAATTTTCTTCTTTTAAAAAACATTTTTACTGGGAGGCAAGGCATGATTTCATTTCCTAATAATTCCTCTGGACCACAAGGGCTGTGATAGATGTTCCCAGCTACCATTGGGGTTGTAGAAATGTTGAAATAGCTAATTGGTTTTTGAGAGGGCAAATATCAGATACAATTATGGCCAAGGATTAGTGTGCAACATAAAGAAAAACAAAGATTTGCATCACAATAGCAAAAATGTGAGAAATACTACAAATGTGGAAAAAGGTCAAAGGGCCAAAAACAATGGGGATGTAAATAAAATCTTATTGGGATGAATGCCTGGATTAGGAAATGGTGGTTAAACAGAAAGTGGTAGGCATTTGTGCAATGTAAATGGAAGAAAGTTGAGTTAGACCTCCAAAACTTGAAAATGTAAATGTTCTTGAAACTGACAATCTACCTTCCTTGCAGAAGCATGATGGCCACTTCACAGTTATCCAGCTAGTTGGCATGCTACGTGGAATTGCTTCTGGCATGAAATATCTCTCAGAAATGGGCTATGTACATCGAGACTTGGCAGCTCGGAATATTTTGGTCAACAGTAATCTCATGTGTAAAGTCTCTGATTTTGGATTATCACGGGTATTAGAGGATGATCCTGAAGCAGCTTATACAACAAGTGTAAGTTTCTTTTTTATTTCTATTACAAAAAGCCAATTGATGTGAGTAACGTTTCTCTTTCTTTTTCCTTTTACAGTGATTTTTGCCTCATTAATTGCTATCTGGATATTGTTTGGATTGGATGTTTTTTGTATTAGCTATCTTTGTGACTTAGATATCTTTACCAGAAAATGGAGTGTTTCAAATGCAATCTACCATGAGGCTATATTCAAAGCAGTTTTTTTCCTGTCTAGGCAATTTGATTTTGCTCTTTTCATTTTCTAGAGCCAGAGTTCCCAACCTGACTTTATTTGTAAACAGATTGGAATTTTATTTTTGAACTAAATAAACCTACTGTCTCAATGTTATTTCATGTCCCACAGGCAGCATAACAACAAAGCAGTGAAACTCTTGTATTTCCATTGTTTAGGTATGACTAGTTTTATTCCGGAGATATTTTAAATCTGGAAATTGGGAATTACTCAGCATGATGTTGTTCATGCATATGTCTAGTAATTCAAACTTTCCCTTCAATTCACCTTGATTCTGCTTGCTTGAGTATTATTGAATAACTTAGGTAATGGGATTTCCTTCATTTTTTATAAGAAGGCATACACTACTATAGAATATTGATCTTGGTCAGATACACATTAATGGAAACTCACTTTAGCATTACCTAACAACTTCATAACTACTTTATATATGAAAATTCCATTTGTTTCATTAGAACTGTAGCACCAAGAAGGGCAAAATCTCACAACAGCATATTTAAAGGTATTCTGTAAATCTCTAATATAGATGCATAAGCCTTGCTACTTTCTGTGTCATAAACAAATGCGTAACTGTGTTCAGAAGAACAGAGAATTGCCCTGATCCAGTAATTTCTTATAGGCATGTAGCCTTTGTACTTTCACACTGCTCTCCCACCTGCAAGGACTTCCTATTTCATTTCAGTGGGGAATGTAATTCTGCTTGTTTTTCTGTATGCTTATATCTGATCCTGATTCAGTTGAAATCGGTAGGGAAATTATTGCCCAAGAGTTCTATATGTACATTGGAGCATAGATCTGTAGATCAGACTAAAAATGTGTTACGTTCTTAATGATTAAATCATGGTTAAGGCTGCTTCTAAAGCTCTTTTAGGCATTACAGATGTGAAGAGGCAACAGGAGTAAAAAAAAAGGGCCACAAAATCATTCCTTTAGGCCTGTCCCCACCATTGCATGGCTCCTTCCAGTTTCTTGTATTCTAGTGTAATTTGTGCATCAGGGAGCCTTTTCAATTTGTGGAGGCTCACCACGTAATTAAGAACCCTGTTCCACTAGAACAGGGGGAAGCTAGAAGAAGAGAAGGCACGTAACAATGGGAGTGGGACTAAAGGCAGGGCCCTTCAGCCCTTTTCTAGTCATGTTGCCCTGTCGTGGTTGTAGTGCCTGAAGGAGGGCTTAAGTGTTCAAGTATTGGGTTGTTTGATGTGATGCATAATTTGAATCATTAAATTGATTCGATCCATTATAGACCTTCACAGCAAAATGAAAAGGACCTTTATTATCTGCACTAGTAGTTTTGTCGTCTTCTTTTTTACACTACATTTAGATATTAAATCTAAATTAGTACATATACACACATTATATCATCATTATAAAAATAAACAGATTTTGTTTTGCATTATGTTATAATTAATTAATTATTAAAATTAATGTATTTTCGGATATATTTCCTAATAATCCTTTTTAGTTTACTGCAAATATGATGACATATACTCCTGATACCTAAGTTCAGTTTTTTCCTCCAGTTTTCACAAAGGCCTGCATAAATGTTTACAATATGCTTTACATTCAAGGATGAAGTATAACTAGAATAGGGTTGCCATATTCCAGTTCCACAAATCCGGGCATGCTAATTTGCATATTAATATTTGGATTGTCCAGTTGTTTTGTTTTTGTGCCTAGGAATTACCACCAAAAACTGGGGAAAGATGTGAGAAATCTTTTTTTTAAAAGCAACATTTTCAGCCTTAAATGCCTAGACTCTAGTTTCCAACACTATGAAATATTTATTGATTGATTAAGAGGATTTATATCCTGACCTTCTGCTGTTAAAAACAGAGCTCAGCACAGCTTACAAATATAATAAAAACAATAAAAATACACAATCAATATAAAAACATAATAAAAACACAAAATAGCAACAAACATAAAGTAAGTCAGGGCAGCAGTATGGTTAACCTTTGCTGGTCATTGACCGAAATAAACTTATTTACATTTTTTAGTATGGTTAACCATTACATATACGATATATTTCAGAGATGTGGTGGGTGGAGAAAAACAAGAAGCCAAAATGTTAGGAAAAGGAGTCTTTCACATCACATGCTCAGTTCTAAATACTGTTGCAACAAGTTTTACAACTTCCTCCAGTATTCCACTGGTGCAGGCACTCAGACATCAAAGTATCTGTATATTTCTTAGGTTTTATAAAAGCAGAGCTTTACTTAACTCAAAATTTCTTCTCCCTTTGATCAACCGCATCTACACAGTTTCCACCTTCATACTCAAAATGAAACTGGGCCTGGAAGTGTGCAACAACCCCACACATACCTTGCTAATTAGATTACCAATGCCAGGATGTCTGTCTTATCAACTACTCTCCTGCTCCCCCCCCCCGGGCATCATGAAAGACCCAGTCCTGAGCTCAGAAAGAAAATAAATACCTGGTCCTCTTCAAAGTACTCAAAAGCCTCTTGTTTTAATTAAAATAATAATTATAAATTCTTGGTCTTATAACTAATGGGAGTTAATTACCTTGCATATGCTGCTGTTGCTTCTATGGCTGTAACGGAGTAAGGTTAAAGATAAGTGAAATGCAAATAGGAAAAAAACAACACAAAAGGCAGTAACACTTTCCTAAATGTAATACCATACCAACCACAACAAGATTCCTATGAGTAAGGCAGAAAACTAAGCATCTCACAACCAGTCAGGATTCCTAACCAAAAACCCAAAATATGATAAATGAAGAAATATTTATATAAGCATGACTATCAAATATATTTATTATTTACACAAACTGTAAAGATATTTATAGTGCAATCCTAGGTTTATTTATTCAGAAGCAAGTCCCAGTGTATTCAGTGGGGCTTATTCAAACAGGGACAGAAATGCAACCTCAAGTGATAAGCAACTTCATTCACACAACCCAAAATTCCGAATCATAAGACTCCATACATGCACGCGCACACACTGCAGATCAGAGCTTCGAAAAGTTACTTTTTTGAACTACAACTCCCATCAGCCCAATCCAGTGACCATGCTGGCTGGGGCTGATGGGAGTTGTAGTTCAAAAAAGTAACTTTTCCAAGCTCTGCTGCAGATGTATAAATACATACAGCCCATATAACAGTTAACTGTCAAACCAGTTGGTCATTGCAAAAAAATCAGTATTAGTTTAAAAGAAATCAGTATTAGTTTCCTACAGAATAAAAACTGTAATACCTAAGTAAGCCCTGCCTACTTGCTTTAAAATAGGACTGGAGAGGAGGGGACAGAAAGAGTTAGAACACAAACACAATTATTTTTTACATTCACTCCAAGGTCCCATTGATTTTCAGCACATTCATAATCATGTCTACTCAAAAGTAAGTCCTATTGAATTCAATGGGATTTACTCTGGGCATATGGGATTAGCATTGCTTTTACAAAAGCAAGTATTGGGAAGGTTTTCAAAACACTGCCCAGGATCTGACTCCTGCACACAAGAGGAAAAAAAACCTGAAATGTATATACTTACCCAATTTATGAGCTTTTCAGATAAATGGGGGGGGGACCACCATTTTCTGGCATTGCAATGAGGTTTTCTAGACACTGCCTCAGGTCAACCAAATGCAACCCTGGCTTCACTGATTGGCTGTAATCCTGAACTGGCGGGGTTAAAGCTACGAAGTGCTATACAGTACTGTTTAAAGAAGGATTTAACAGTTGGGGGCGGCTGACATTTTTATGTATATCTGAAGAACCGGACCACCTAGAAACTTTATTTTTTAAAAAAATTAAAGCTGAGAATCCGGGCCACCTGAGGGGCTAAATGGGTGCCGGGTGGCATGCAAAGAATCCAGGTAAAACCCAGCTAACCGGGCAATATGGCAACCCTAAACTGGAATGCTTTCACATTTTCCAGGAGACACTGAAATAGAAGTGTGAGTGAGCCACACTCCCTATTTATATGCTTCTCTGATATTTGAAAAGGAAGTTTGTGCATGGAGATGTAGAGTCTCCTTCTGGAGAGCACCAGCTCCCCTTCTTATATATTATACTGCTATAGGAGCCATGCAAAAAAAGTAGCCTATGCATCGTATTTCAGATATTCTTGAAACGTGTGGTGCTTTAAAATTATCAGAATGCGTCTCTCATTCAACTTTGCCCAAGCTGTCCAATTTAAAATTACAAGACTGGTATATTGTCTACAAGTATGGCATAAACAATAGCAATCATTATGAAATTGGGATAAGGAATGATTTCAGAAATGACAAAAAGAATACTAAATAATCCCTTTTGTCAGAAAGCTTTGTAATATTACAGTGACTCCTTATTCACTTCATTTTCCATTTTATCTGACATTTTGCTGGTAAAAAGAGAAGTGGCTCTGCAAACTTAACCCTCTTCATATCCACATCTGCAGGTAGGATATATTTAACCCTGATCCAGCATAATAGAACCATGGTTAGTGGTTGGTAGGCTTGGCCACGGCATCATCATTATCATCATCATATTATCATCATCATCATCATATCATATCTTATTGTTGTTGTTGTTATTGTTATTGTTGTTGTTGTTGTTACATCCCACCCTTCCTCCCAGAAGGAGCTGCAAATGGGGTTCTTGAGTAGTGGCAGCCATAAACTCTTGGGTGTGAGATTGCACTGCATAAAGTAAAACATTTACATTTTCAAAAGGAATTTTTATAGTTATTTCTTACTTACAATGGGAAACCTTTATAAAATAATTGGATTATAATTTTATAAATATTCATTATTCCATGTCAAATCATCAAATGCTAAAGCAATAATATGCTAACCTCAGGAAGGGAGCATGTATCATGGCTGAACTTTGAAAAAGAAAAAGAAACTGCAAATACTGTAGCTATTTAGAGAACATTTTCTGAAAATGCCACTGGTTTTTTAAAAGCCAGTGATACATAATAAAACAGACTATGCTTTTGTACCATTAACAGATCATAAAAATATAGATCTGGAAGGGACTTTGGATGTCATCAAGTCCAGTGATCTGCTCAATGCAAAAACTCCAATGTAGGATGCAACTACAGCATCCCTGATAGGTGGCTTTGCTTAAATATCTTCAGTATAGAAGAGCCAACCACCTCCTATCAAATAGCTCTTACCATTAGGAAGATTTTCCTGATTTTAGCAGAAATCTGCTTCCTTGCAATTTCCTCCACTCTTTAGTTCCAGTCCTTCCCTGACTTCCTAATGAGTCTGCTCCATCTTCTGTGTGTCAGCCCTTCAGATAATCTGAATATGACATATCATGTCTCCCCTTTATCTTCTCTTCTCCAGGTTCTTTCACACTGTTCCTTATTGGACTCCCTCATCATGTAGGTTCTACTATGGACATGCTAAAATTTGTCAATGTCCTTCCATGTACATGGAGAATGATATAAAGCATCCTATTTTGTTTAGGATAAAGCTGTTTTTCTGTAGTTCTTGTCACTGTTTTCTGTGTAATACCTGGAAGAACTATAGCTAAATTTTACAATTTTTACTTGTAGGAAAAGCTGTATTTGTTTTTGGCCATAGATGAATGGCAGATAATTGAAACCTAATGTTGACCTTTTAAGCTATGTTTTGCATTGTTATTTATCTATAATAAGAAATAAAGAAATCAACTGAAACCTAAATTAATAGCAACTATCCTCAGAAAAAAATGTAAAATTATTTTTATACATCATCACAGTAATAGACTGTGTTTGGAGAACCTGTCACCTGCAAGACAGCTCGTCCAAATATCTGATCAACCATTAGATTAAGTGTCTCTCTCTGCCTCAATCTCCACTATTTGTTCATTAAAACTGCAGACTCTAAATTGCAATCTGGCCCATGCTGATGATGCTGTGTTTCAAAATGCTGTGTAGCAATACATTCTTTAAACACCTTAGAGCCCGTTCATGTTATAATAAATACAAATATCTGCTCACAGACAGGTCTAATCACATATGAGTAGTGTAAAACAAGAAGCAAATAATGGCTTCTCCTTGATTTTTTTTAAAAAAATGCACAAGATCACTCAAGACATAATTTGTGTTTATTATAATATATGAACTTGTTTTAATGTAACAAGAGTTTCAAAGGAGATGCAGAAACTACTTGATATAAAGCACTGACAATAGGAGGGGAGTTAAACTTTTACAGACCTTTTAAAATATAATTGGATAGAATAAAGGCTGCCATGTGCCTTGAAAAAACTGCCTGACAGACAGAAATATAAGCTGCAATGTTTCCCAGCATAGAGATTCAGAGACTGGAAAAGATGAATGTTACATTTTTCCCTGCCATGCTTTTTTTAAGCAGTAGGAGCCAATGCAGACCAAAAAAAAGATAACAGCCATAGAGGAAGAAGGTATCTAAGGAAAGAAATGTGATGGAAGATAGACCATTTGAGAACTGGGAAAGGAATGACTTGGATATAGCCTGTCTTTCTAGTCACATCTCTATACACATTAGCACCATTTTGTTGACTTGGTGCTAATATTTATCCTGTTTCTTTAGAAACCAGAAAGTGTTTATGTGCCTCATACTGAGTTTTGTGGAAATAGGAGACAATTCTCTGCCTGCTGTCACTCAAGGCAAGACTTGTTTTATAATTATAAAACAAAAAAAGAAAGACTTACAAGCTAATAACATTTTACCTGTGGCATTAGTGTGTCAGGAATGGATAAGAAAGCACCAAAGATAACTGAAGAGCCTGTTTTTCACCATCCAAACACTGAAAGTTGCCAAGACAACAGCTGCAAACACAATGACATGTCTATTTTATGAACAGGAAGAAACTCTTATCAATACAAAGCCAATATAAGCTCTTGCACCCTTCATGGTTTATCAAAATTCCTGAATTCTAAGAAGTAGATTAATTTCCTCTGTCACAGTGTTTGATGCATTCACAGAGAAGAAGATGAATAAGGGCTGGTTCACATTCAATCAAACCTGGTGTTCTCTGGTGTACCATGATAGCAAACATTTGTTTAACTTTTAAAAATTTAATTTTTATTCTATTTCTTATCTAAATTATCTATTTGTATCTCCTACCTATGGCATAGCATACATTAATAGCCTGATTCACATGATACTTCCTCCTAAGAAAAAATGGAAAAGGCTTCAGGAATCGGGAACGTGCATGCAACCTATTATCTTCCATGCTCAGTGGATGGGACTCATAAATGCCCACTACCCCACCATACAATGATGATTCCCATTACAAGTGCTGAAATTGGCTTTTGAGGGAGCAGTCCTGATTTCCTGTATCAGTACTCCACAGCCGCTACTGGATCATTGCCTGTGTTCTGAAAACAGAAAGAACACCCAATTGTCCTTTCTTATAAGCTTATTAATTCAATGTACAGCCTCCACACTCAGCATCTAAATATTCAGAATGGCAGTTTTACACTCATAGATTGTTAATATGTTTACAAATCCATCATTTCAATGTGCTCTATGTGAGCATCAATGCTATGGTCCTTTTTCTTTTCCAAATAGTCTAATTTCCCAACTAGTCTTTCTACATATCAGGATGGCTAACATGTGGCCCTCCAGATGTTGCTGAATTATAGTTTATATCAGCTCCATCCAGCATGGCCAATACCCAGGGATGATGAGAGTTTTGATCACCAACATTTGGCGGGCCACTGGTTTGCCACCCCTGCCATAACGTTTCCATACTCAGTCTTTTCCTGCTGCATACAAAATGTAATTTACAGTGCAGTCCTCTGCATGTTTGCTCAAGTAAGCACCTTTGAGTCAAATGGGATGTATTGCCAGGTAAATGAGTATAGGATCACAGACTTGAATCTCCAAGACTGGGTTGACCTGTCTCTAATTTTTATTGTGATGACTTTATATTAATTTAGAAAATCAGAGCTATGTTCTATATTAACCTTCCCATCCAGCATTCTGTTAAATTTTGGCTTAATATATGAATGATAATATAGTCACTGGCAGAACTGCTTTTGCAAGCATCTGTAGCACGTAAAGAACACCAAAAACCAACTTGTATTTGATTGGGTTGCATACTGAAATGACATGCAGAACTTTTAGTGTGAACTGGCCACAGACATGGAAGCAGTCGTTTCTCTTACTGCTTCTGACCTTTTTCAAGCTGACACTTGCAATTCACACGAATGTTCCTTGACATGGATGTTTGCTCAAGTATATGGTTCCATGGGGCAAATAAACACTCCTTGTGTAAATAAACCAGTCCCGCATTCAACCATAAAACAACAGAACAATAAAAATGAAAACATACAAAGCATACAGAAAATCATTAGAGAAATATTGTAATTAACCCAAAAATTGTCTCACTCCAGCTCTATTGTGGTGTAGTGGTTAGAGTGTTGGATTGGTACCTGGGAGACCAGGATTCAATCCCTGATTGGCTCTGAAACTGACTGGATGACCTTGGACTAGTCACTGTCTCTCAGCCTAACCTGCCTCACATGATGTTTGTGAGAATAAAATTGAGAGGGGTAGAACTATGTTGGTACACCACCTTGAGTTCCTTGGAGGAAAGGTGGGATAAAAATGTAATTAAAAATAGTTATATGTTGTTTTGTATGACTAGTGGCAGAATGTGGGTGGGAATGCATATCAATGGTGAATTGAAACTAAGGCAGTGGGACTTCAAATTGCATATTCTGTTTAAAATCTTTCATTCCTGATCTTGTAATTGGTACCTGAAATTATGCTTTGTGAGGGCTATAATACTTGTAGCATATCAGTATTGATGAGATAGTAAATTAGTATTAATTGATTTCACAAAATTAGAACTATATTAAGCACTCTGGTAATATTGAAAGCAAACTGGCCACAGGAGGAATTTTAATCTTTTTTTTAACAAAACAGTAGCAGAGCAATTGTTCCTGCTATTAAGCCTTATAAAGCAAAACTAGAATCTATATTTTTATTTGGAGCTGAATTATGATATATGGATGTACTAGTACATAATGTAGAGAAAGTTGTTATCTTTGCACAATTCTGTCCCACGGAGATACTGGAGATTGTCACTAGAGCCCAATTATGAAAGATCAATAATTGTTTAAAAATTACAGCTAACTTACCAAGCAGTTTGGCAAGTTTTCCAGATACCAACCAGTTAATTGACCAAAATCTGAATCACTGAATAAAATTAAACATGGTCTTACAGAGATGTAAAAAGATGGCATGATTCCCAAATATAGAAATAAACTAAAGATTATGGATATTAACATAAAACGCAATCCAGACAACACTGGATTGGTGGGTAGTTCCTCTGAGCATCTGAGTGGTGTGCAGACTGCTCTAGCTGGGGTCACACTCCCTCTGAAGAAGTGGGTTTGTAGTTTGGGAGTTCTCCTGGATCCATTGCTGTCATTTAAGGCACAGATGGCCTCAATGGCATGGAGTGTCTTCAATCAGTTTAGGCTAGTGGCCCAACAATGACCCTATCTGGACAGGGATATCTTGTCTACAGTAATCAGTGTTCTGGTAACCTCAGGGTTGAACTATAACAATGCACTTTATGTGGGATTGCCTTTGGAAATGTTTCAGAAGCTTCAATTAGTGCAGAATGTAGCTGTGAAGGGATGCTAAAGAGTACTGATCATTTAGGAGCATGAGGGGAGTGGACCCCCAAACCACCAGCACTTCCACCTTTGAGATGTAAGTGCTAGGAGTTGGCAGATATACTTTCCAGTCCAATTTGAACACTCTGTCAATAGACAATCATGCACAGGGGTGTGATTTTAGATCTTAATCTAATAGAGAAGCTCTATTGCTGACCCAGCATGAAGACACAACCTTGAGTGACCAAGGAGTGGTCCCAAAATAGCTTCAGGGAACCTCATTTATACTATTCAATATTCATAAAATGTATCCATATTCATCACATATCAAGCTATGTGTTTTAAACTGGTGAGCTAAAAAGTAATTCCTCCCTGGGTATAACCCCTCAATTCTAGTAAGATTCCTCCCCTTGTTCCAGAAAAACTAGCTCTTTAATGACATGGGTTGTTTATCACAAAAGACCCAGAATGTCTCAACTGATCTTGACCACAAAGCCAATTGCTACTAGTTTACTTCTCCTTTTCACTTGTTTTTAGGGTTGCCAGGTTAGAAGCATCCCAAACCCTGAGATTTCAGGGGCGGGCCCTAGTGATGTCATTAAGCATTACACATTAAGCATCCACTACAGTTGCTTTGAGCATACCACTCAAAAAGATTATCTGATTGGAAATTAAGATAGAAATTTTAGCTAAATGAGGTTGTTTCCATGTCCAGCTGAAGTGATGGGATCATTCATTCTCACCTGCTTAGACAGCCTGGGTAAGGAACATTTAATCTAGCCTACTTGCTTCTGGCAAGAAAGGTTTAAGTGCCCTCAGGCCAGGCCAGTCACCAGAAGGCCATTGTAAAAATAAAGCCTAGATGAAGATGTTAGATGGGAGCACTCAGGAGTAAAGATGGATGCCCCTGAAGGCTGCAATTCTAAACACACTTATATTGTGGAATTTATGACTAGATTCTTTTTGGCAGAGACTTAATGACAAATACAAAGCCTGGTTTAAGGTTATTTATTCAGCAAAGCACTTTGCTGGAGCAAAGTACATAGCTCAACTAAAATGGTGGTTAGATACGAACATATATATAACCCTACATTCGTCATGGCCATAGCAACAGTTTCATCCAATTATTCTATGCTACTGTGATGCTCTGCCCCCTGTACCAGCCATCCTCCTCTATGCATTACTGCGATATCAGTATCCTTGGCACATATTCGGTCTGCTACAGCAGTTCTATTCACTAATGTCTACATGATTCCCCTTCCTAAAGGGAATGGCGGCCAGAATCCTCCTCATTCCCCCCTTTGGGACTATTTTCAAGTCCCATCCCAATTTGCATGATAGGTAACACCTCCTCCTTCGCCTCCATCCATTGTCTATCAAATTCCAAGTACATTTGCTTCACTTCAGCAGGTGTTGACACTTGGGTGGTCTTCTGCATGGTGCTCTTTAAGCAAAACAACACACAATTAATCATGATATATAAGACAAAGAGGAACCAAATACCCAACAATAACCCTAATCCAACCATTTAGTCCACTAAACCAATCTCCCAGACTCCATTGCCACCCAGAGGTCCTAACCTCATGCACCTTGGATGCTAACAGACGAATATTCTCAATTGACCCAGATGTTCACAGAACCATCAACAACGTGGGTGCAGCATTCTGGGCCAATAAGGCCACAGTCTTCCCCTCGTGATGCTCGGAGATAGTCTAAAGCAATGCGGTTCTGTAAGGCAAATTGTCGGATTTGTTGGAGTTCAGTGTTAACCACAGCTAGGGCACAGGCAGTTTCATTCATGAAGTTCTCAAGTAGAGTACAAATCCTTAGAATATCCATATGGTTTGCTCCTGCCCCATAAGAGGGGAAGATACCTCACAGCCAGGATTCACCTGGAGCCATTGGGGCCCGAGAGCTGCACACAATGGTTCCAATACCCTTCGCCTGTCCTTCATTACCTGCCCTGTAGAATTGCTGAGACTCCATCTAGCCTTGTTTCGATGAAGGACCCATTCACATTGGCTACTCCGGATAAATGTTTTTCCCAAGAACTTTAAACAAAGCTCCCCTTTTGCCCATCCGGACAGGGCCACATACTGAGTAGTATCAAGACTTTTCACGGATTCATCACATTTAAGCCATGCATCTGAGATAATACCATTTCAATTCAAAGGGACCCCAACCAGTGGGATACCTTCTTTTTCATAAGTTGGAGTGTGCATACAAACCCAGCAAGTACTCTTATTCATTCCTCTAGCAAGATCTACCATTAGCTTTAGAAATGTATTCCGACTCCGATCTGGGTGCAGTATACTAAAAAGGCTGCACAGTATTAGGGGAGCAAGCCTAAGTCCCACAGGACCCATATTATGGCAGTGATAATAAGGAATAACAAAGCAAACAGCAATAAATCTCTACCTAAACAAGTTACTGCCCCCACCACCTCAGAGTGAGAAGGTCCAAAAGAGTCCAATGGGCCATGAGCTACTTCTACAAGCACAAAATTGGCCTGGGGAGATGATCTGCTGAAGGGGTTACACCTCATTGGCTCTAGGATAGATATTTTTTGTCTTGCCTTCTCAGGCACCCTTCGGATTCGTAGTCTTAACTTCTCCCAAGAGGATAGGATCTCACTCATGAAGTCCTCTGGCAGAGTGGGGGCCCTTCCTCGGGTTGTAGAGATAGTGGTATTTGGGGTAGGACTCCTTTTCCTCGCTCTTTTCTTCTGGTGCTCTGTCAGGATCCGGCTGGCCTCTCGCTCTCTTGCCTTCCGACAGTGAGACAGGTGTATCCAAGCTGTCCTCTCAGCAATGCGCGCTGCTGTGAGAGTTGTCAGAAGAATCTGGAAAGGACCATTCCATCGAGGCCGAAGGCAATTTTTTCTCCAAAATTCATGGACCAGGACCCAATCACCAGGTTGAAACTGGTGGGCAGGCACATCTAGCGGAACAGGAGCAGCTTCCTGGACCTGGGAGGAAAGAGTTCTCAACACTTTGGCAAGATTAGTGCAGTAGACCAGGAATTCTTCCTGGCCTTCCAATAGAGCCTGCAATTGAGCTAGTCTGGGAGCCACCCCCACTCTCATGGGGCGGCCAAAGAGAATCTCATGTGGTGTCAATCCATGTTTTCTGTTAGGTGTATTTTACATCACCATAAGAACTAGGGGGAGTGCATCTGGCCAAGATAAATTAGTTTCAGCACACAGCTTTGGTAATCTCATTTTCAAAGACTGGTTACAGCGTTCAACCAAACCAGATGACTGCGGATGATAAGGAGTGTGTAATTTATACTGAATGCCTAAGGCTTGGCAAAGCTGTTGTACCGCTTTAGCTGTAAAGTGGGTATGTTGATCAGAATCCAATTGGACAGGTAAGCCAAATTGAGGAATGATGTGTCTAAGCAGTGCCTTGGAAACAGCTGTGGCATCTGTGTGTCGTGATGGAAACCCAACCAGAAAAATGACAGATGGTGACCAATACATAACTGTAATTCTGGCTTTTTGGCATTTCAATGAAATCAAATTGAACATGCTGAAATGGTCCATAGGCCCAAGGTGTGGTGCCAGTAAGAGGACGTTCTGGTTTACCAACATTGTGTTGTAAACACACAGAGCAAGTGGATGCTACCTAGGCCAAAACAGGTGTGATTTTAGGAGCAAACCAGAAAGTTGAAATCTGTAATAGCATCCCTCCTTTGCTCAGGTGAGAAGAATGATGAGTCACCTGAGCAAGAGGGAAAAGAAGTGCCTGTGGGGCCACAAGGCAGCCTGAAGTATCCCTCCAAACAGAATCAGGATGTAAGCGACAGCCAAAGCAGACCCTAAGATCTTTCTCATGCTCTGGGGCAACTTCTTGAAGCAAAGCAAGTTCTGGTAGTTCAGGAACAGATGAAGGGAGAAGAGTCAGTTGAGAGGGAAGATGGGGAGAAGGAGGGGCACTAAAAGCAGCGGCTTTAGCAGCAACATCTGCCTCACAAGACCTTCTCTCGGTCCCACCAGTTAAGACAGCTAGGCTGGTGCAGACCAGAGAGAGGGCATTCTCAGTTGTGGCCCCCACCCTCTGGAACTCTCTGCCGTACGATCTTCGCCATGCCCCCTCCCTGGTAGGTTTCCGCCAAGGATTGAAAACTTGGTTGTTTCAGCAGGCATACAGGTCTCCTAGATAGTTTTCGTTTACAGTGTATAGATGTAGGTTGGTGGATTATAATTGTTTTATATGTTAAAACTGTATGATATGTTGTATTTTTAATTATGTACGCCGCCTAGAGTGGCCGTTCATTCGGCCAGATAGGCGGCCTAAAAATAATTTTTTATTATTATTATTATTATTATAACATCCGCCATATAATTGCCACAGCTGACAGGATCAGTAGCAGTAGTACGAGCAGAACAATGCATAATAGCAACAGAATCAGGAAGTTGAAGAGCAGACAATAAAGCAGAAATAAGAGTTGAATGGGAGATTTGTGTGCCAGCTAAAGTCAGGAATCCTCTGTGTGACCAAATCTGACCCACAAAATGACAGGTCACAGCTGTGAGTTTGGCTTTTAGAACAGTAACGGTTGGTTCTTACTGAGCATGACCGTGCTTATCATTGACTACAATGTTACATTTCTTAAATTAATTAAAAATCAGCCAGGCATTTATTTAACTTTTAAACTGCAGAAGATGAAGGTCATAGTATGGGGCAAGGTCAATAATAGGATTACAGGTACTCTGTGAACATGGCTGATTTTTAATGAATTTCAGCAAATTAGGAGACTACGGACAGAAAGAAGTCCAGTAGGGGTCTGGATTTTTCTCTCTCTCTTGTTTTACATTTTGAACTCTCAATTCTCTCACAAGTTTTGTGTATCGAAATGAAAGAGGGTTATTAAGCAAGCATTTCTGAGTTCAGGACGATATGTTTTGTGAGGTTTTGTTTTGAAGTGAGCTTATGGGAAGCAGCAGAATGGCATGGGGGTATTTTCAATTTAACATTGCTGAATGTGAAAAATCCATGCTGGCTGTAGTATACAGCCACTCTTGTGGCTGTATAATAACAATAACAATAACAACAACAATAATCAATGTTCTTACTAGAAAGAAGTAAGCATTAGTAAAAATAATAATAATAAAGGTGAGTTGGAAGCTCCATCTGTTTTAAAACCAAATTGTCATTACCATGGCTGGAGGATGTTTCAGATCACCAAACTATTCTTGGGTAAGAGAATTCACTCTATAATAGTTTGGTTCTCCATACCATTTCATCTGTATTATTCTGACAGAAGGTGAGGTAAATCAGCACCTGATCAGAAATCTAGAGAAGCAGAGGAAAGGTAACACTTTCCTCAACAATTGGGCAATACCGATCACTACCTTACCCATGCACAAAATTACATTCCAACCGTAGTAGGTTACCACACAGTAAGCACTTGTCTGTATTCATACTATTTTTCCTCATTGTTGAATTTTAGGCTATTTTGGTGGAAAATTAAATTTTTTATTGTGTATGTATTCCCACAGTTGAGGAAAAGTAAAATATTTCAGTCAAATGAATGAATTTCAGTCATTCAGTTAAACTCTGTTAAGCGATCTCTGATTTTTCTGTTGAGTCCTTGAGTTAAAATTATTTGGGATATCAAATTGTAGCAGCCCATAGACGTGACAGCCATTCTTCTAGCAAGAGTCACAGCTAAATTCAATGGGTGTCTTGCACTTGTAAGCAGAGCTTGGAAGTAATTTGTCACAATTAACAAATTAGTTGTAATTCATTACTTTTTTGAGGAATTAGTGGGTAATTCCTTTACATTTTGATTGTAATAGAACAAGGAGTAATTTTATTACTTTTGTGGAGTAATTGCAATGTTTCTAGCATTATGTTTGGGCATTACTTGGGGCTAGGGAAAGCAGGGGACATCTTCTGCTCCTCTGATTTGTGGATGAAAATCATGTGCCTCAAACTGGGCTTCTGTGCAGTGTCGCTCTTCCCTCATGCTCTGTGGGTGGGTTGGAGGCGACGAGGGAGGAGATAGAGAGTGAGACGGGGTAGAGTGGAGAATACAATTGTTTAAAAAAATGGATGGTGGTGCTGAAGAACGGAGTGGAGGGAAAAAGGAGCCGGAGGGCACGAACATAGATAAAGAAGAAGGAGGCAGCAGCAGAATGGAGATAAAGAACTGTGAAGGTGAAAGATGACAGTGTGTGTGTGAGAGAGAGAGAGAGACAGACAGAGAGACAGACAGAGAGACAGAGAGACAGAGAGAGAGAGAGAGAGAGTATTGTGTTTGCACTTGACCTCCTCCACCACCTTCTCTGGCTTCTATGCTGCATTTGCAGTATTTTAACTTTTTTGCATCTTAGGGGAAGATGTTTGCTTGGGTGAGTGTCCCTTAGCTGATGGCAGGGCAGGGTCCAGGAGGTGGTTAAGTGAGAGAGATTATGCTTGCTGGCTGGGGTGTGTGTGTTTGCACTTGGTTTGACGTGCAAAGATCTGAGTAGTGGCCTCTGCCTCCCTTCCCGTCTTACCAGCAGAGAGACCACCATTGCTATCTTATTTATTATTTGAGTTATACCCCACCCTTCCTTCCAGCAGGAGTCCAGGGTGGCAAACAGAAACACTAAAAACACTTTAAAACATCATAAAAAGCCTTAAAATACATTAAAACAAAACAATGTTAAAAACATTTAAAAAAACTTTAAAAACATATTTTTTAAAAAAGGGTTAAAGATATTAAAAGACATATTAAAAGCAATTCTAGCACAGACGCAGACTGGGATAGGTCTCAACTTAAAAGGCTTGTTGGAAGAGGAGTCTTTAAAAGGCGCTGAAAAGATAGCAGGGATGGCGCCTGCCAAATATTTAAGGGGAGGGAATTCCACAGGGTAGATGCTGCCACACTAAAGGTTCATTTCCTATATTGTGCAGAACGAACCTCCTGATAAGATGGTATCTGCACGAAGCCCTCACCTGCAGAGCGCAGTGATTGGCTGGGTATACAAGGGGTAAGACGGTCTTTCAGGTATCCTGGTCCCGAGCTGTATAGGGCTTTGTACACCAAATGTAGAACCTTGAAATTGGCCCGGTAGCAAATGGGCAGCCAGTGCAGTTCTTTCAGCAGCGGGGTGACAAGTTGGCGATACCCTGCTCCAGTAAGCAGTCTTGCTGCTGCATTTTGCACCGGCTGCAGCTTCCGGACCAACCTCAAGGGCAGCCCCACATAGAGCACATTACAGTAATCCAGCCTAGAGGTTACCAGTGTGTGGACAACAGTGGTCAGACTTACTCTACTACCTCTGTATGTGTGTGTTTATTTTTAATGTTTTAGGCTGCTTAGATGTGCAGCAGCCAAGGCCAGCGCCTTGTAAACATTTTTTTTAAAAAGTAACTGAAATGTAACTGTAGTGATTACTTTTGAGAAAAAGTAAAGTAAAATAACTTTCAGAGCAATTGTAATTGTAACAGTAATTACTACTTTTTTGGGCTATGTAATTGTAACTGATTTATTACTTTTTAAAAGTAATCTTCCAAGCTCTGCTTGTAAGAGGTTGGCACAACCATTAGCACAATCTCTAATACTACACTCGGTGAAAGTTGTACACTGCCATTTGCACAAAATCAACTATCAAACTCTATATTTTTATATTAATAATTTAAGGTTAGAGATTATGTTAAAATGCTTAGGTGCCATAATGTGAATAGTCATTACTAACTTAAATCCCATAAATTTCAATGGGAGCTTGTTGTTGTTGTTATGTGCCTCCAAGTCGGCTACGACTTATGGCGACCCTATGAATCAGTGACCTCCAAGAGCATCTGTCATGAACCACCCTGTTCAGATCTTGTAAGTTCAGGTCTGTGGCTTCCTTTGTGGAATCAATCTATCTCTTCTTTGGCCTTCCTCTTTTTCTACTTCCTTCTGTTTTTCCAAGCATTATTATCTTTTCTAATGAATCATGTCTTCTCATGATGTGGCCAAAGTATGATAACCTCAGTTTCATCATTTTAGCTTCTAGTGATAGTTCTGGTTTAATTTGTTCAAACACCCAATTATTTGTCTTTTTCGCACTCCATGGTATCCGCAAAGCTCTTCTCCAACACCACATTTCAAATGAGTTGATTTTTCTCTTATCAGCTTTTTTCACTGTACAACTTTCACATCCATACATAGAGATCGGAAATACCATGGTCTGAATGATCCTGACTTTAGTGTTCAGTGATACATCTTTACATTTGAGGACCTTTTCTAGTTCTCTCATAGCTGCCCTCCCCAGTCCTAGCCTTCTTCTGATTTCTTGACTATTGTCTCCATTTTGGTTAATGATTGTGCCAAGGTATTGATAATCCTTGACAAGTGCAATCCTATGAGAAACTATTCAGACATAAGAACCATTGGAGTTCAGTGGTGATTACTCCCAATTAAGTGTGATTGGGATTGCAGCCTAACTTATTCTGGATCCAATTCAATGGGTGATATCACAATCCTATGATGTCTACTCAGATGTAAGCCCCACTGAGTTCAAATAGTGTCTCTCCTGTCCAATGCAGTGGCCTTTAGATCAGTGAGCTTAACATGCTTATCTCTGTGTTGAATTGTGGCTAGCAGGCTTAGGTTTATTTGTTTCAGACACATCTTCCCCAAATATCACAGATACTGAAACAAAGTTTGCATTAGTCTCAGCAAGAAATCTACCTGTGTGGGCTAAATATTTTTTGCCAGTGAAATTAGTCTCTTTGGTATTTAGGAATTGATCTCATTCATTGTGTTTGACTGCCCCACTGTGGCTGCATTGGAATTGTATTAAAACACATAATAACTTTTATCTGTCTTCTAACATTGTCTTAGTCCCTTTTGGAAAATATGAAATCTATTTCTAACTATGTACATTACATATACAGCTGTGGAGGAGGGGGTATATAAAAGTAGTGACCAATAAATGCAATGCAGTTCAGCAGTCAAGCTTAATTGCTCATTATTGTGCTATGCTGTGTTTTAGCTTCTTTTTTAAGAATTGAAGACAAACCTACCCTTTTCAAAACCATCATTTTCCTCATATATCATGTTCTTTATATATTTGATGACTTGATTAGCTGTTGTATTTGGAGCCATCTTATTAATACAATTTCTTTTAAGTATTCTCTGGGGCATAATTATTACTGAATTTAGCCTGAACAAAGGGCAAAATCAGTGGGCTGGTCATCCAGACACTATTATTCATCCAAAATAGCTTTCTTTGTTCAGTTGCATTAAATGAGCACCTTTATTTCAATACAGATAAATCAGTCGCTGAACTTTGGAACTATTGAAACCCTATACTGACCGAGCCCTTAAATTCATCTATTAATAAAATTCTCATTGGCATGAACGCACTTGAAAAATTGGGATAAAATAAAATACTACTTTTCCAACTAATTAGAGCCTGCCTCCTGAAGCACTTGGCAAGGACTCAACCTTGTTTTCAGATATGTATGTGAATTTCATGTATCTGCTGCTGTTTCTCACTGTGAAGATGGTCACTCCTCATTTTGTGATGTTTTACAAATTAAGATGTCATAGTGCACCCCTGCAACCTTTGTTAAAAGGCTCACTGATTTAAATTTACTTGCATTTCTACACATGTGGGGGGTAGGATTCAAGATGTTAAAACCGCACATGAAAGGGGATCAAAGGGCCTAGCCCCCCCTTCACTGACGTGTTCGCTAGGTATGACCACTGATATTGGCAAGGCCAGCCCCCTTGCCAGTGAATGCACAGAGTTGAGGGTTCTTGCTTTCTCCCTTCCTCTGTCTCTACATAGCCTTTGCATGTCAAATGTTAGTTCACATAAGCTCACAAGTTATCAACAGTAGCCGTCTAGTGTAGGCAGAGAATAGAGGAGAACTCACTCAAGAATTCTTGAGTCTTGGGAGGTACCAGGAATTTTCTATTTGGGAGTCAGACTTCAGACAGAACAGTCTTTATAATATATGCTATTTATTCATATCTTGCAAACTACAAGGGAAGAGAGAGCTCTGCCTGACTCATCATTCAACCTCTGAACCTGCTGGGGAGAAGAGTGAACTTTCTGAGGAAGATGTGCTGGCAGTTTATTCTCAGCCAAGGTTGTTTGCTTCTGATGTTTTTCAGCCCTTGCTAGCAAAAGCACAGAAGGTGTTACAGCTGACTGAGGATGAAGGTCCAGTTCAGGATACTTCCTCTCATTCATCCATTATGGGTGCGATTTTCCCCTCCATTTCTGATAAACCTATCATAGTTTTCTTCCTTCTGCTCCCCCCAGACTTTTATTTATTATTATTATTATTATTTATTACATTTGTATACCGCCCCATAGACAAAGCTCTCTGGGCGGTTTACAACAATTAAAAACATTAAAAACAAATATACAAATTTAAAAACACTTAAAAAAATTTAAAAACTCATGCTTAAATGCCTGGGAGAAGAGGAAAGTCTTGACCTGGAGCCGAAAAGATAAGTGTTGGCACCAGGTGCACCTCATCAGAGAGATCATTCCATAATTTGGGGGCCACCACTGAGAAAGCCCTCTCCCTTGTTGCCATCCTCCGAGCTTCCCTCAGAATAGGCACCCGGAGGAGGGCCTTTGACGTTGAGCGCAGTGTACGGATGGGTTCATGTCAGGAAAGCTGAATAACGCCATATGGAAAGCTGAATGGGCTAACCCTAATAAGGCTAAATTAGGGTAGAAACTCACTCACTGGTCTTCCAGTTCCAGTGTGTATCCACCTTTCTTGTCTGAAAACGGGAGTACGCAACGCTTGTCAAACCCCACCCCTTTTTACTGTAAAACCTGGTGGGTGCAGCTTGAGTGTTTTTTTTTTTTAATTAGCTTCAAAGAGATTTTATAGCTGAACTGCAGATCTATCCATTCCCCCTCCAGATGGTAACTAGTGTGCTTATAGCCTTAGTTTCTAGGGTGGCTACAAAGCATTATAACTGTTCTGGCTCAATAATGAATCAGTTGTGCTATCATCAGATTGAGAGGGTAAGTAACCTTACCCTTTCTGATGTGTCAATGTCCAAGTCTGCAGAAGGTGTTTTTCTCAAGTATTTATCTTGGTTAGAGGTTATATATATTTCCAGAAAATGAAGGGGCCTCCCCCTTCTAATTGCCCCTGGTCTGACAGGGAGAGATATTCTGTGTGCAGGATACATATGGGCAAGAGGCAAGCTGGATCTAAAAGTTACAAGAGAAGGAGAGCCCACAGGTCTCCTTCAAGCGGCTGCTATGTGTGGTCTTCTCCTTTCAGCTTTTCCAGAAGTTTTTCTCCATTGTATGTGGAACCACCCAGTAGGAAGTCTGCAGCTACTTCTGCTGATTTTTCAGGGGAAGAATTGGGACCTGCACCTGAAACTTTCTCCTGCGTCTTTGGCTATGGCCAGGCAGATTTTGTAATAAATTGAGGAAGCCTGAGCCCTCATCCCAATCCCTAGCTACAGGAGCTAAAAATGTTTTCCCCAGGCAACCAACAAGTCTTATCACATCCCATTCCCTTAGTGATGCAGCAGCTTCAGCTGTGTTTAGGGGTAGCTTTTCTGTGCTGGAAATTTTTAGAGCAGGAACTTGGGCTTCTCTTTCTTGAGACACTACAAACTGGGTGCATTTTTATCATCAGCTGCAGCTTTTGGTAGGAAGTTCTTGCAGAAGGCTGTAAGGCAGTGAGGAGAGGGGCAGAGGAAGCCCACCCTGGTCCTGGAGATTGCTCTTTTATATCCCTAATCAGGAATGTCATCCATCATCCTCAAGCAAACATGGAAATTTATGTTACCATGAATTTCTGTTTGCTGGGGATGGTAGATGACATTCCACCCACCTCTCCTTCCTCTCTTGACAATTTGAGGGGTAGGGGTTGTGACTCCTGCCGCTGCCCTATATTCGGTTTGGGGGTTTTCTGGCCTTTCCACATGTGTTTGCTTCATTGGTTTTGGGGGCATCTATTCTACCTTGGTGTGGTTAAGCCCTTTTCTCCCATACTTCTCCGTTCTCTGCTGGCTTCTCTTTTTCTGTTCAGTACAGTTTCTCAAAAGTTAGGATTCAGTCATTGACAGAGTTGAATGTCAGTATGGGGTCGAGGAGTTGTCTGCTCCGCCAATTGGTCTGGTGAGAGATGACTTCTTCCCTGGAAAGGAGGCAAAAGGCTTTACTGGGCCCTGCCCATACCTTCCAGTAGGAGGCATCATACCTAACCAGGAATGTTATCTATGATCCCCAGCAAACAGAAATTTATGGTAAGTCAAATTTCCGTTTTCTCTGTTGAACTCTATGAGCAGCTGCCCCTTCCATCCCTGGGAACATATAAAAATAGCTTCTCAATATGAAACACCCAGAATGAGATTTTTCTGTCTATCCATTATATATTTCTATGTGCTTCTGTCCACTCTATTCTATTCTCTCCTCCCAGCCAGTTTCCTGTTTTTTCCCACTCAGTCTGTCAACATTCTGTGCCATTGCGTTCTTATATGGCTGTTTGGGGCTGGGGTGTGTGTGTCCCTTTAGTTTTTCTTTAAAGTTTTTTGCATATTTACAAACCCTGGGATAGCCCTGAGCCTACTGATAACTCTCTCTCTGTCTCGAGTATATGTGTGTACATGCACGCTGCAATTTTAATTCCAAGCATTGGAAGACTTGAATTAGTATTAATATATACGATTATCATCTAGAACTTAATCTTATAAAGCACAGGGTAAGTAGCTCATCAATATCAGATTAAAATAATACTTTACAGAAACCTAGGGTCTCTCTGCATAAACTTCTGAAACCATAATGTGAGACACTGTTTCCCCTAGGATGTATTCTGTGTTTTGAACCTGGATATGTGTGTAGGTTTGACTTCAGCCACTGGATCACTCTTTGTATTGATAAAGTTGTACTCTCTCAAAATACAGTCAGTATGCATTTTAAGGAAAATATTTTTTTTCTTTTGCCCTCTTAGCGGAAATAGCCTTGTGAACATTAATGTGTGTGTGTGTGTATATATACACACATACATACACACACACATATATATACACACGCATGTGTATATGTATATATTCTTTCCCTGGCACCTCTACTTAATAAAGTGAACTCAATCTTTAATGTCTTCAGATTAAGAATAGTGTGGCACCACTATAGTAGAAGAGAAAAGCAAATTAAATGCTGCTCAGAATAGCAGAGGCTAAAACGTAGAAAAATCCTCACTGTGTAATATCATTACCAAAAATAGCTAACTTGATAGAAAAAGAGAGTGAAATCTTATCCATGTGTTCCTCATAAATTATTAAATAAAAGTAATGGATGCTCTGCATACAAAGCTCCTTCTTAAAGCCTTTTCTAAATGGGTGCTACCAAAAGCAATGGCTCAAGGAAGAATCCTTCTCATAAAGTATTTAAAAGGCTTGCTGCTTGCTCCTTGAAATAAATATTTGGAATCCATTAAGTTAATACATGGCTTTTGTATTTTTTTTTAAAAAAGAAAAAACACAGATTACTTTCCTGCTGATTGTACATTCCAGTCATCATTAGAAGATGAAAAATCAACATATTTCTCATGCAGTACAAGGAAAATAGGATGTTTTGTTTGGATTTTGATATGCAGGATAATTTACCATATATTTGTAATGGTAAGATTACATATTTGCATGTATATAATGTGAAAATAAGTCTCATTTAATATGCATGTCCAAATTGAGTAATTCAATGAGACCATTAGTTCCTATAATGTAAGGATGGTATTCCACTTGTGCTTATATGGAAGAAAGCATTGTTGGTTTTAATAGCAATTACTTAGTTATCAGCATGTGGGGGATTGCAGTCTTAAAGTCTTTAAAAAGCAAGTAGTGGTTTTTACAAAATGGTATGATTTTTATAACAAATTCTTGAAAAATGAGTCATATGCCTAAAGCTGGGGCCCAGTCACATGCTCATGCTAGCCTTTAGTCAT
Source organism: Rhineura floridana (assembly GCF_030035675.1). Taxonomy (NCBI): domain Eukaryota; kingdom Metazoa; phylum Chordata; class Lepidosauria; order Squamata; family Rhineuridae; genus Rhineura; species Rhineura floridana. The sequence continues at coordinate 127,243,464 of NC_084484.1, read as the reverse complement.
GCTGCCATGGGCTAAGGCATTGTGTTGTTTAATGAGGCCTAAACTACACAGGTGAAGCATCTTCAAGTATATATGAGCCTTCCATTGCAGCAGCCATTTTGAAAGAAAATTCTTTTCGTAAGTAGTTTTTGCTGTTGTACAACACTTAGATGATAACAGAAAGGCTTGTGAATAGCAAACATATTTTTTATTTTATTTTTCACTTAGTAGTTTTAACTTTCCCTGCAAAACAAGGGCAGGGAACGGGCAGGAAAAGTGAAGGGTGAGGAGAGCAACCCTCTTTGCAACTACTTCCTTTGGCTCTATTTGGAGGCAGGAGGAAAGATGGCGAGGGCCAAGGAGAGGCTGGTGAGCTTTTTATTTAAATGAGGAGAGGAATTCCAAAGGGTATTTTAGTTAGCTCCTGCACATCTTTTGTTCCATAACTGGCAAGTAAGAAACAATTCAATATGCTTTGGTTTTGTACATGGATCTCTTTTGATTGCTATATAAAAAGCCCTTGTGTGTTTAAATTGGGAGAAGGGATTCAAACATGATGCCGGGGGAGTTAACATTTGTCTTACCATGGATGAATTGTCTGTATATTTGTGCTGTGTGTGTGTGGTGTGAGTCGTGTGTATGGTACATATATGTGCATGTGTATGAGAGTTTGGGGTTGTCCCGCCCTTCCCCATTTTGGTTTTGACTGTGATCCGCCATTGGCATTCAGCATCCAGAGGGTTGTTCATAAGTAAATGTGTTTTAAAACGTCCCCAACCGTGCTGTTAAAAATATTCCAAAATGATAGAATTGCTATGCTCAGATCTATTCAGCCATAATGTCTTCTAGGTTACAGGCAAAGGCCTTTTTAGTTCCCCAGACTTTTATGCTTTGATGTATATCCCATCCCCCACCTACTCCTGTAGTTGTTTGCAGCACTGTCTTTTACCGTATTTATTGTGCTTTTATTAGTCATGGCAAACTGCCTTGGAAATTTTGATTAATAGTTTAAAATAAACAGAAAAATAAACAAACAAATAACTGGGTGAGGACTCTCCCTCCTTTTTATCAGAGCTTGAAAGTTATTAGTTACAAAAAATTGAATTACTTGTAATTCATTACTTTTTGAGGAATAAATAGTTAATTCCTTTGCATTTTGATTGTAATAGAACGAGGAGTAATTTTATTACTTTTGAGGAGTAATTGTAATGTTTCCAGCATTACTTGGGGGAGGGGAAAGCAGGGGAAGTCTTCTGCTTCTCTGATTCGTAGATGAAAATCATGTGCCTCAAACTGGGCTTCTGTGCAGCATTGCTCTTCCCTCTAGTTCTGTGGGTGCGTAGGAGGTGACAAGGGAGGAGGTGGAGATCGAGATGAGGGTGGAGTGGAGAAAACAATTGTTTAAAAATTGGACAGTGTTGGAGAAGAATGGAGTGGAGGGAGAAAGGAGCCAGAGGGCAAGAACCGCCCTGGGCTCCTGCTGGGAGGAAGGGCGGGATATAAATCAAATAATCAAATAAATAAATAAACATGGATAAAGGAGAAGGAGGCAGCAGGGGAATGGAGATAAAGAACTGTGGAGGTGAAAGATGACAGCATGTATGTGTGCGTGTGTGTGAATACTGTGGTTGACCTTGGCACATAATGTGGCCTCCGCCACCCACCCTACCTACTTTGGTGCATTTACAGTGTTTTAACTTTTTTGCATCTCAGTGGAAAATGTTTGTTTGGGTGGGTGTCCTTAGTTAGTGGCAGGGCAGGGTCCAGGAGGTGATTAAATGAGACAGATTAGGCTGGCTGGCTTAGTGAGTGGGGGGGAGGGGTTGCACTTTGTTTGATGTGCAAAGATCTGAGTAGTGGTCTCTGCCTCCCTCCCCGCCTCCCTTACCAGCAAAGAGACCACCACTGCTATCTTATGGATAAAAAGGATTTTTCTACAGTAAGGCCCAGCTTATATGGTGGGTTAGGGACCAGGCCCCCGCTGCAAAGCGGAAATCACCGTAAAGCGGAACCCATTGACCATAATGGGTCGCGTCGCGTGAAAATGCCGCAAAATGCCGCAAAAGCACAAAATCGGCTTTAAAACGGGGAATTTCCCCTAATTGAAAGCCGCCGCATCAACGGAACACCGGAAAACGGAACACCGTAAAGCGGGGCCCTACTGAATTACCTCTTTGTGTGTATTTTAATTTTGTTTTAGGTGACTTAGATGTGCAGCAGCCAAGGCCAGCACCTTGTAGGCATTCTGTTTTTTTTAAGTAACTTAACTGTAATTGTAGTAGTTACTTCTGAGTAACGGTAAAGTAATCAATTCCTTTCAGAACAATTGTAATTGTAATGGTAATTTATTCCTTTTTGGGGCCATGTAACAGTAATTGTAATTTATTCCTTTTAAAAAGTAACCTTCCAAGTTCTGCTTTTTATTAGTTGAGACTTTCCCGTATGTTTCCTGCTGCATAGCTATAATGAGATAATATTCCTAGAATGGTTGTACTTACATGGTTTATGCTTCTGCTACAGGCTGTATGTGCTCATTACTATTGGCTTGTAGATAGGTTTTTAACTTTTGTAAAAGGTAGTTATTTTATGAGTGTTATAAAGCACTAGCAGGCCACATGCTTTATATTCTCACTTGGTTTCTTTCTGGACTCACCCAGACATCTGTATAATGTGTAATGTAAGCCCCTTGTGCCTCCATTAATTAACTCTCATCCACAGCCAATCACTGCTTTCCCTTCCCACACTTTACCCTCCCTTGTAGGGTTGCCAGGTCAGAAGCATCCCAAAACCTGAGATTTTACGGACGGGCCCAAGTGATGTCACGGGGTGGGCCCAAGTGATGTCACGGGGCGGGCCCAAGTGATGTCACGGGGCGGGCCCAAGTGATGTCACGGGGCGGGCCCAAGTGATGTCACGGGGCGGGCCCAAGTGATGTCACGGGGCGGGCCCAAGTGATGTCACGGGGCGGGCCCAAGTGATGTCACGGGGCGGGCCCAAGTGATGTCATTAAGCATGATACATTAAGCATCAATCACAGTTGCTTGGAGTGTACAATTAAAAAAAAATCTGACTGGAAATTAAGCTAGACATCTTAGCTAAAAGATGGAGCCTGGGAAGGGAACATTTAATCTAGCCTACTTGCTTTCAGCAAGAAGGGTTTAAGTGCCCTCAGGCCAGCCCAGTCACCAGAAGGTCACTGTAGGAAGAAAGGAGCCTAGTGTTGTGGAGATGTTAGATGGGAGCATTCGGGAATAAAGATGGATGCCCCTGAAGGCTGCAATTCTAAACACACTTACTAAGAGACTAAGCCCCCATAGAACTCAACAGGACTTACTTCTGAGTTTGGATTGTGCTGTTGGTAAAGCTTGCTAGGGATCCTCTGCAAAGACATCCATCTCCAAGCAGGGTTGGCAACCCCCTGCCTGGAATGCCCTGCCCTTATCTTTTAATGTGGCTGCTCCAAACTTCTTTACAGATTTGACCCTTCACTTCAGAAAGATGTCTGAGAAATGAGTAAGAGTAAGAAGATTCTCTACACTTTCTGTCTGCATAGTTGCCCTCATCCTTCCCCTGTGCCCAGCAGAAGCTCAGGGCCAGGTGGGATGCAGTGACATCTCATAGAGGACACCCTCCCCTTTCCTGGGGTATATGATTTGTCCTGTCCCAGAGCAGAGTTTGGGGTGGGCACCCCCCATATTTTTTATGATTTTATGACATCATTATGTATTTATAATAATATCAGAAGCCTGATGATTTTGATTGCATAAATGTATTGTTATTCTTGACAGGGAGAGTCCCCCGATCACAGTGATATATCATACAGGGTACCCCAACATATATTTTGGGGTTCAGAGACATGTTAAATTTGGTTTGAAGTTGCTGTAGTCAACTCTTCTTTTTAGTGTTTTGAACTTTCAAGCAAATAAGGAACTGGGAACTAGGAACCAACTTCAGCGTCGTATCAGTTAAATAGATTAAACAGTCACGGGGGGTGGCTGACATTTTGGTATATATCTCGGGAACCAGACCACCTAGAAACTTAATTTTTTAAAAAAATTGAAGCTGAGAGTCCAGAGATTAGGAGGTGCTAGCCAGAGAGCCCCAAAAAAACCAGAGACTCCGGCTGAAAACCAGAGACCTTATAACTCTACTCCCTTGATCTTGAGTTTCCAAAACCAACTGTACAAAATTCCTATAAAAAAGGAGAGAAACAGCTATTACAAACAGTTGCTAAGGAGGGATGCCAGATGCATTGGCTTGCATTTTCACCTCCTTCCACACCTCCTGCTTCTGTTGGCCCATTAGCTCCCTCACCCCTCTCTCTTGTGATCTGAGCCAATCAGCAACACAACATACCTCCTGCTTCTGTTAGATTCCCATTGGCTCCTCACCCCTCTCCCTTCTGATTTGAGCCAATCAGCAACACAACAAGATGAGAAGGAGAGGGGGGAGTTTCTAAACAAAAAAGGGCATGCCTACAAGTATGGATGAGGGAAAAGTTTGATTCGAGTGCAAAGAAAGTGCAAAACAATTAGGTTTGGACTACCAGCAGACAATTCCAATAAGGAAAAAACACACAACTTTTTCTTTCTTTCTTTCCCTCCCTAACTCTTGGCTTTGGGCTGGAACAAAACCACACATTGCCTCCTTTTTTTCTTTTTCAAAAATGTGAGAGAGAGCATTAGGAATATACTTTAAGAGTTTTCTGATGATCTTCCTATAGTTGCTATTGGCATACACACTTACCTGGTAGTAAGCCCCACCGAACACAGTGGGACTTACTTCTGAGAAAGCATGCATAGCAATGGGCTGTAAGGCTGCAATCCAAGGAACATTTATTTAGGAGTAAGTCCCTACTGAACAAAAGCGCTCTCTCGCTCACTCGCTCTCACACACACACAACATGAACAACCCCTGCTTCAGAAAAACCCTCCCTGGGGCAAAGGAAAGGAAGTACAGTATCTTCAGCATGCAGGGACCCATATATTGCTCCATACTTCCCCTCACAACTTTTTTTAGAAGCAAGCCCCAATCACTCCCTGAAACTTTGCTGCTGGCTTGCAATGATCATAAGAAAATAAGTAGCTGTTGCGCCCCAGGCGCAAGGGGAGTTAGATCAGTGAGAGGAGTCAGATGAGGACGAGGTCCCTGGGGGCGTTGAAGGAGGGGAGGACTCTGCCAGCCCACAGACTTCCTCGGCCAGCACCCTCATTGAGGCAGGTCCAGCCCCGTCTGCAAGCTCCCCGCCTGAACTGTTGGGAAGTGACCCTTCACACGTGCCTACTCCACCCATGCAGGAATCCCCACCCAGCACTTCAAAGGCTTCCCCGCCAACCAGCTTCCTGCTCCCTGAGGTTGCGCTGGCACCTAGCGAAGCACCACTGTCAGATGGGCTGTCGGAGGTTTGCCTCCCCTTGTCCCGTGAGAGAAGATGCGAGAAGAGAGACTTTCAGAGGGTGAAACTTCGGAGGAGCCATTGTTTACATGCGAAGATCTTCCCTACTTAAGTAGGTGCCCACCCAGGCTCTAAGTGCTGAGTCAACTCTCCCCACATGCTGCATAGACTGTTTAGGTAGGCTAATTATGTATTTATTTATTTGTATCCCACCCTTCCAGCAGGAGCCCAGGGCAGCAAACAAGGCACTAAAAACACTTTAAAACATCATAAAAACAAATTTTAAAATACATTAAGACAAAACAGCTTTAAAAACATTTTTAAAACTATTTAAAAAGGTTAAAAACATTATTAAAAACATATTAAGCAAATCTGACGCAGAGACAGACTGGGATAGCTCTCAACTTAAAAGGCTTGTTGAAAAAGAAAAGTCTTCGAAAGGCGCCGAAAAGATAGCAGAGATGGCGCCTGCCTAATATTCAAAGGGAGGGAATTCCACAGGGTAGGGATTAGGGAAAGTAGTGAGTCAGAGTAGATAGGTTTATGAAGCGCACCACTTTGGATGTAACCATCACATTAATAAAATGAGAATTAGACCAAGCCTCGCCTCCATCTCGTGTCTCAGACTCTGGGCAGGGCAGTAGCTAGGCTTGGCTGTCCACCCTCCTCTCTGCAAACTTCTGTCTCTGAGGTTGTTGTGACTCTCTCTTCCCCACAACAAACAAACGGTGGGAGCCAATCAGTGTGCAAGGGGGATCTATGCTGACTGCTTATTGGCTGTAGTGACTGCTCACCTCATTGGATTCAAGGCCCATCTCTCCCAAGGCAACCAGGAAAGGACTTCACTCTTAAGCACACACTGGACACTTGGGAATTGTGCAACTTGATTGGCTATAGAGAGAGTAGGAAGGGGCCACCTGTAAAAAAAGTAATGGGACTGGGTCCTGAGGCATCCTGTTGCGAATGTACACCTGCTTATTGGGACATAATATGAAGAAATATTTATATAAGCATGACTGTCAGAGATGTTTATGCACAACCTGTAAAGATATATATAGTGCAGGCCTATGCATGTTTACTCAGAAGCAAGTTCCAATGTATTCAATAGTGCTTACTCAAACAAGGAAGCATGCACAGGACTGCAAACTCAAGTAAAAAGGAACTTCACTCGCCCAACCCAAAATTCAGAATCATTCCACTTTGCTGTTTTGCAACTGTTTTATACTTGCCTTTATGGTTATTGGTTTTTAAATTGATTTATTTCTTGTTGTGAACTGCCTTGGTTTCCAATCAGCAACCCTACCTCACAGGGTTGTTGGAAAGACTCCATATACTGGAGATGTAAAAATACATACACCTCATATAATACTTTATGGTCAAAACCAGATGGTCATTTCAGAACATTAAAAAAAAAATCAGTATTATTTTCCTACATAATAAAAGCAGTGACAACTAAGTAAGCCCTGCCTAATTTCTTTAAAAAATAGAGTTGGAGGGGGAGAGAATTATTTACAACACAAACACAATCCTTTGCTATGTTCACTCAAAAGTCCCATTGATTTACAGCACAATCCTAACCATGTTCAAAAGAAAGTTGAAATTCAGTGGGGTTTACTCCCAGTATGTGCAATTAGCATTGCAGCTTTACGAGTATAGGATTAAAGCTTCATATTGGGAAGGTTTTCAAAACAGGCTATGAATTAGACAAATAAGCTGCCCTCATCAACAGCCCAGGAAAATTTAAACTTGTTTGACTCCTCATAATTAGAAACCTATAACACATTATAATGGCATCATAAGCTGCATGTACACTTTGAAAAAAATACTGTTCAAAAATTATTTGAAATGTATTATATGCTATTTTTGCACGTAATTTAAGAAAACCCTGCATGTACACTTTTATTACAATCATACCTGAAATTGTTTACTGTGCATGCCTACCAAGATCCTGCTATAATCTTTTGTTCTAGATCTTCTGCATACAGAGACAAAGGGACTTCTGCTACTGCTGAAAGCTATAGGCTTGCTCAATTTATGAGATTTTCAGAAAAGCAGGAAAAGGCAACAGGTTTCTGGACTTGCGATGCATTCTAGCTATTGCCTGGAGGTCAACAAATCCCTTGCCAATCACAACCCTGACTTCACTTACTGGTGACAAACCTGAAAGGGCGGGGTTAGAGCAGGCAGGTACGAGCTTATTTAGGTACCGCCAGGGCCAAGAAGATGCCAGCATGGTTAACGTGCAAAGTCAAGGAAACTCTTAGAGGCAAAAAGTCTTCCTTCAGAAAATGGAAGTCTTGTCCGAATGAAGAAAATAAAAAAGAACACAAACTCTGGCAAAAGAAATGCAAGAAGACAATAAGGGATGCTAAAAAAGAATTTGAGGAGCACATTGCTAAGAACATAAAAACCAACAACAAAAAATTCTATAAATACATTCAAAGCAGGAGACCATCTAGGGAGGCGATTGGACCCTTGGATGATAAGGGAGTCAAAGGTGTACTAAAGAACGATAAGGAGATTGCAGAGAAGCTAAATGAATTCTTTGCATCTGTCTTCACAGTGGAAGATATAAGGCATATCCCTGAACCTGAATTAACATTTGCAGGAAGGGATTCTGAGGAACTGAGACAAATAGTGGTAACGAGAAAGGAAGTGCTAGGCTTAATAGACAATATAAAAACTGACAAATCACAGGGCCCAGATGGCATCCACCCGAGAGTTCTCAAAGAACTCAAATGTGAAATTGCTGATCTGCTAACTAAAATATGTAACTTGTCCCTCGGGTCCTCCTCCGTGCCTGAGGACTGGAAAGTGGCAAATGTAACGCCAATATTCAAAAAGGGATCCAGGGCGGATCCCGGAAATTACAGGCCAGTTAGCTTAACTTCTGTCCCTGGAAAACTGGTAGAAAGTATGATTAAAGCTAGATTAACTAAGCACATAGAAGAACAAGCCTTGCTGAAGCAGAGCCAGCATGGCTTCTGCAAGGGAAGGTCCTGTCTCAGTAACCTATTAGAATTCTTTGAGAGTGTCAACAAGCATATAGATAAAGGTGATTCAGTGGACATAGTGTACTTAGACTTTCAAAAAGTGTTTGACAAGGTACCTCACCAAAGACTTCTGAGGAAGCTTAGCAGTCATGGAATAAGAGGAGAGGTCCTCTTGTGGATAAGGAATTGGTTAAGAAGCAGAAAGCAGAGAGTAGGAATAAACGGACAGTTCTTCCAATGGAGGGCTGTAGAAAGTGGAGTCCCTCAAGGATCGGTATTGGGACCTGTACTTTTCAACTTGTTCATTAATGACCTAGAATTAGGAGTGAGCAGTGAAGTGGCCAAGTTTGCTGACGACACTACATTGTTCAGGGTTGTTAAAACAAAAAGGGATTGCGAAGAGCTCCAAAAAGACCTCTCCAAACTGAGTGAATGGGCGGAAAAATGGCAAATGCAATTCAATATAAACAAGTGTAAAATTATGCATATTGGAGCAAAAAATCTGAATTTCACATATACGCTCATGGGGTCTGAACTGGCGGTGACCGACCAGGAGAGAGACCTTGGGGTTGTAGTGGACAGCACGATGAAAATGTCAACCCAGTGTGCGGCAGCTGTGAAAAAGGCAAATTCCATGCTAGGGATAATTAGGAAAGGTACTGAAAATAAAACAGCCGATATCATAATGCCGTTGTATAAATCTATGGTGCGGCCGCATTTGGAATACTGTGTACAGTTCTGGTCGCCTCATCTCAAAAAGGATATTATAGAATTGGAAAAGGTTCAGAAGAGGGCAACCAGAATGATCAAGGGGATGGAGCGACTCCCTTACAAGGAAAGGTTGCAGCATTTGGGGCTTTTTAGTTTAGAGAAAAGGTGGGTCAGAGGAGACATGATAGAAGTGTATAAAATTATGCATGACATTGAGAAAGTGGATAGAGAAAAGTTTTTCTCCCTCTCCCATAATACTAGAACTCGTGGACATTCAAAGAAGCTGAATGTTGGAAGATTCAGGACAGACAAAAGGAAGTACTTCTTTACTCAGCGCATAGTTAAACTATGGAATTTGCTCCCACAAGATGCAGTAATGTCCACCAGCTTGGATGGCTTTAAAAGAAGATTAGACAAATTCATGGAAGGCAGGGCTGTCAATGGCTACTAGCCATGATGGCTGTGCTCTGCCACCCTAGTCAGAGGCAGCATGCTTCTGAAAACCAGTTGCCGGAAGCCTCAGGAGGGGAGAGTGTTCTTGCACTCGGGTCCTGCTTGCGGGCTTCCGCCAGACACCTGGTTGGCCACTGTGAGAACAGGATGCTGGACTAGATGGGCCACTGGCCTGATCCAGCAGGCTCTTCTTATGTTCTTATGTTCTTAACAGAAGTTGCAGGGAGCGACTGCTGGTGTTTTGCTGTATATCTCTTGAACCAGACCATCTAGGAACTTAATTTTTTAAAAAGCTGACAGTCCAGAGATTGGGGTGACTCACCCAGAGAAAACCAGAGACCTGGCAACCCTATACAGGCATACCCTGCTTAATGTCGCTTCACTTAACGTTGCCTCGCTATAACGTACATGCTCCATACGCCACCATACCCCGCTTAACGTACCTGTGCTTCGCAATTACGGACACTTAATGGCATGACACTGCTGCCATCTAGTGATGATTGCAGTGCAGTACATGCATAGATAATTGCTTCACTTTAAGTACATTTTCACTTTACATACACGCTCCAGTCCCATTGCGTATGTTAAAGCGTGGTATGCCTGTATGCCACCCACAGCCCCTAATCATAGAACAGTAGAGTTGGATGGGGCCTATAAGGCCATCCAGTACAACCCCCTGCTCAATGCAGGAATCCAAATCAAAGCATTCCCGACAGATGGCTGTCCAGCTGCCTCTTGAATGCCTCCAGTGTCGGAGAGCCCACTACCTCTCTAGGTAATTGATTCTATTGTCATATGGCTCTAACAGGTAGGAAGTTTTTCCTGATGTCCAGTCGAAATCTGGCTTCCTGCAACTTGAGCCCATTATTCCGTGTCCTGCTCATTAAAGGAAGGAAGCCAGCTGAAGGAATTCATTGAGCATGGTGGCAGTACTCTTCCCCCCCCCCCGACAAAGAAGGAGGCAATAGGAAGGAGATTATTGTATTCGGATCTTATGCTGGATCCCACAGAGAAAATGACAGGGCTGGAAGTGAGCATCTTGCTCCAACAGAGGTTGGAACTGACTGAAGCCTTTTAAGCCTCTGTCCCCAGATGGCCTCCTCCAGGCTCCACCCCTCATTAGAGAGCTTTGGAGCCTTAAAGGGCCAACCCTCTGGCCTGCACACCCCTCCTCCATTCCACAGTCTCCCTCCTGCTGTGCTCCCTGCACCACCAGATTGGTGATAAGAAGTGGGAAACATCTGGTTCTTCAGGTTCAAGGGAAGCTGCCTGTAAGGATCTGGGCTCTGGCCCTATAGGCCCCAGTGGTCTGAGAAGTTCCTCTGGGGCTCCTGCCCAACAAACTCATGTGCACTGGTCTCTTTCTGTTCAGCAGTCAGCAATGAGCCCTGAACCTGACCCACCTTCCCACCTGGTCTTTGTGTAGCCTCTGACTCCATATCCTGATCACTGCTAGATTCAGAGGTAATGACAGAGCTTCTTTGCTATGCTAGATATAGTTAAAAAGGCACAGCTTACCTTCCTCTGTCCCCAAAACAATTATTAATGTATGTCCTCTACCCCTAAAAAAACAATGAAAGAATTTCACCACCGTTTACAATCTTCCTTATTAGACATACCAACCTGGTTCATCCAACTGGGAACAGCCCCAATGTTAGATAATGCTAAACTAAGTTGACTCAGATATTTTGAGGCACTCAGCGAACATTCGTTTAAAAATATGAAAAACTCAATTATTCTGAGTCACAAATGAAAAGGAGAGAAGATGTTATAGTTGCTTTAAATATCTTACAAATGTGACAGCTGTATGCCGTTTTGCATATCTGGAGAAAAAATAAGTACAGAGTTTGCAGTGCAAATATACTGTATTCCAAGTAGTGACCACCACATTTTAAACTATTGACACATTAAGATTTTCCACAAAGAACTAGCAGTCTCATACCCAGCATTGCTCAGGAACTCTAAAGTAAAGATAAAGGTGTCCCCGCACTTATAGTGCAAGTCATTTCCGACTCTTAGGGTGACGTTTTGTGACGTTTACTAGGCAGACCATATATATGGGGTGGGATTGCCAGTTCCTTCCCTGGCCTTTCTTTACCCCCCAGCGTATGCCAGGTACTCATTTTACCGGCCACGGATAGATGGAAGGCTGAGTGGACCTCGACCCCTTTAACCGGAGATTTGACTTCCTCCTTTCGTTGGAATCAAACTCCGGCCGTGAGCAGAGCTTCGGCTGTGTTACCGCCGCTTACCACTCTGCGCCACGGAGGGTCAGGAACTCTAAGAAACCAAAAAATCAGTGCAGTTTTGCAAGGTTCAGCCTGCTGTCTTGATTCAGAATGGTGTCCAGTTGTATCTAAGTACAGATGAAAACCTGCTCTTTCATCTCAGAAACCACCATGCAAAATTTGGTTACAATATCTTAAGAGGTGTCCAAATGCATAACAAACAGACAAACAACTTTCCAAAATATATAGTAGACAGGAACATATATTGAGTCAGACTGTTGGTCCACTTAGTTCACTGTTGTCTACAGTATAGACCAGTAGTTTTCAACATTTATGAGTACGGGACCCCCTTTGTAAGCTCAAAAAATTTCATGATCCCCCCCAATGCTAATTGTAATTTTAGTCTCTGTTAATTGAAAAAAAGGTGCATGGCAAAATCACATCTCCAAACATTCCTTTCCAGATAGGGAAGTGTTGCTTTCTTTTCTTAATGCAAAGGTCCAATCAAATTGGTATCACCCTCTCCACACACACATATAGTCTGAAGATGTACAGTCCTGTCTCCCAACACCAGTGTGGTACAGTGTTGGACTAAGAACCAGGTTCAAATCTCCACTCAGCCATGAAGCCCAATGGACCCTTGGACCAAACACAATCTCTCAACCTGACCTATCTCATAGGGTTGGTGTAAGGATAAAATGAAAAGGGGGGACACCATGTGCACCACAATGAGCAACTTGGGGGAAAGATGGGATATAAAGGCAATAATTAATTAAATAAATAGATACATTTCTGCTGCAATAACAACCTGCTGAGCTTTTTTTTAAAAAAAAAAATAAGCAGCAGTGTGGCAGTGATGGGGATGCTAGATTGTGCACTGCAGACAACAGAGTGGATAGATTGAGGAGGGGGATCAGTGCTTTTAGGCCTTGGGATGATCATCAGAACTGATGACTTAGTGTGGATTTGGGGGATAAGAGTGGAGCAGATCAGCACGCACACACACAAAAAAAACACCTGCCCCTCCTGCAAGCATCTACAGGCATGCAGGCATTTGTGCATGTAGGAGGCAGAAAGCCTTCAACTGCTTCAGCATCTTGTAGAGAGAGATTGGGGGGGGCAGAGTGTAGGTGGAAGAAAGGAGGGACGCTCACATACACACTTAGCCTCAGAAATGGGGGACAAGCAAGTCCTGAGCTTCCTCACTGCTTCTTGGCTCTGTCTGGGCTGAAGGAGAGATCTTGGCGGCCTCACAAATAATAATAATTTTTAAAAGGAGGTGGCAGCAAAGCAGGAGCCGAGAAAGGCAGGCAGGGTTGCTGCCAGGAAGGAAGGGGAAAGCAGCCTTTCCTTGCAGCCTTGCTTCTTTTTGCTTCATGAAATGCTCTCTCCTCTCATTCTGAGCAAGGGTATCAGCAGCAGCGGCAGGGCAAGGAGATGGGAGTCGGTGATAGTAATCCCCTCTTTTTCCTGGTAGCTCTGCCCTCAGCCTACTTCAGCATCTGCCATGTGTTTTATAGGCAGACGCCTGCCCTCGGTGCACCTGAAAGACACTCTGGCACTTCAGCAAAAGTCCTCCCCTCTTGTTTGGAGCAAGGTGGAGGTGTTGTCTGCAGTGGCAGTGAGGAGCAGACAGCATCTAGAGAGTGAAGACTTTTTTAAAAATAATAATAAATAATTCATTACTTTACTGTTCATGCCCCCCCTGAATTACTTCACATCCCCCCTGGGGGTCATAGTTGGGAACCACTGGTATAGACCGTATACTGACTGGAAGTTCAAGGGTTCAGACAAGCCCTACCTGGAGATGCCAGGGATTGGACCTGAGATCTAAATCGTGCTCACTGAGTTACAGCTCTTCCCCATTTCTATGTGTAGTGGCTATAGCGTGTAGATTATCAAAAGGAAGTTCTTGTGGAATATGCTGTTTGTCAACAATTTAGTGAAAGCACTATGAACAAGCTAATGCTGTTTTATCCCGTTTCTCTTCCTCTTCCCCACCCCCTGGAGCAGTGGAAAATTCCAAAATGGCTTCACATAGTCCAGTTCCTTTGGAGATTTTGGTGCTTTTGTAATATCAGTTCATTTACCTGTCCAGTAGCTTCCTGTTTTTATAGTTTTGCCACATGTCTAAATGTGTCCAGGATTGTCCCACTGTATATTCACTCAGAGTTTTAGCAGTTTTCATATTGTTAACTAATTAACAAGGTATGCTTACAATTGCTGTTACACATCTGTTTTAAAGCATTCAAGCAAGCAGTCATTAGAAAAATGAAGTTGCTGACTTATTTCTCTTGTATTTTAAAAATGAGAATATCTAATTTTTAAGAAAAATTAGAATTTTATTGATTGAACAGAAAAAAAGATGTTTATATTCTCTGCCTGCCACATAATGGAAAAGATGAATAGGACAAGATGTTCTGGCACAATGCAGCCATGCCTTCAGATTTTGCCTGATGTAATAACAATTTTTAACAACTAAAATATATAGTATCGTTATTTTTCCACTATGGAGAGAAAAATAGCTTAGGAACAGAATGTTTTGCATAGAAAAAGCAGGTAAAGTAAAAAATGTTAAGGAGCTCTCTTCCCTTCATCCCCATTCCTCTGCACAAACATTCAGCCTTCTGTGTGTATGTTTGTATATAAACATTGGGGAGAAAAGATTGATATAGTTGCCCGCACCTCTAGTTTTGGCCTTAGAACCTAGTGTGAACAAATTTATTGAGCTATTTTCAGGTGACATTTTAATAGCAATTATTTTACTCAAGGTCATTTTTCTACTTCCTTTTAAAAGAATAATTGCCTATAATTAGTCATTATTAGGATAACACTTCATTGATCAGAGCAGTAGGGTTTTGCCTTTTACCTACACAATACAAATGGCTATTTGTGCTCTGTTCCTTGTATGAAAAGAAACTGGGCAGCAGAACTATGAACGAATTGAATGAATTTCGGAATTGCCTAAAGGGACTGGTGATGGTAATGGTGATTATGATGATTATATACTATACACTGGAAAGATTTCTTAACTGTGAGAGCAAGTTGGCTGGGGATAGTGTTTCTAGCACACTTTTTCAGCTTCTGAAATTGCTTGACTTGTTTAGCTCTTGTAAGCCATTTCAGAGGGACAGTATGTGTTCGGTACTGCTGTCATCTGAACGTCAAATGCAAATCTTTTATTGGTTTGCCAGCATCAGTTTTGTCATTATTTCCTCCAAGTGGGTATTGTTGTTGTTGTTGTATTACCAAACATTTATATGGCAGCAACACAGTGCACATAAAACAGAACTGACATTCTTGTACAGTGGGCTTACAATATAAATAACACTGTCAGAAAATGACACACAACAGAGAGGCAGAGTTTGATGGAGCAGAAAGAATAGCTGCTGTGGAAGAGTAAACTATAGCAGACAGCACCAAACAAGTGAATCTGTGGCTCTCCAGAAAATGCTTTGTAGACTTGGGGTAAGGTTTAAAGGAAGAAAAAGAGATGGCTTGACAATAGAGAGAGCATACGGTATACTAATGCCCAGAGTATGGCAAACAAAAGGACGGACCTGAACTCTTAGTACAGAAGTTTATTATTTTAATAAACTGAGAACAATTATAAGTTCTGATAATGGTAAGTTTCCATGGCAAGGGACCCTAATGAAAAAAGGTGCACAAGATGGGTGGGAGTTTCTAAAAAAGGAACTTCGAAAGGCACAATTGCAAACAATTCTGGCAAAGAAAAAAGTGGAAGCCAGCAGAAGAAGCCAGTGTGGCTTCACAAAAAGTTCAGCGATGATCTGAAAACAAAAAAGGACACATATAGGAAGTGGAAGGAAGGCCAGGCCACAAAGGAAGAGTACAGACAGGAAACACAGAATTGCAGGGATGGCGTCAGGAAGACTAAAGCTGAGAATGAACTGAGGTTAATGAGGGATGCTAAAAGCAACAAAAAAGCTTTCTTCAGATATATGCATAGTAAAAGACAGAAAATAAATGGTGGTTCAGCTACTCAGTGAGGAGGACAAAATGATAACAGATGACAAAGAAAAGGCAGAAGAGCTCAATTCCTTCTTTGGCTGAGTCTTCTCCCAAAAGGGGGTCTATGGCCCTCCTGGGGAATGTGAAGTACACATTGAAGGGGCAGGTTTGAAGCTTGAGATTGATAGACAAATGGTCAAGGAATACCTGATTACTCTGAACAAGTTTAAATCTCCAGGGCCCATTGAACTGCATCCTAGACTAATGAAGGAATTGGCTAAAGAACTCTCAGAACCACTGTCTATTATCTGTGAAATCATGGACGATAGATGAAGTGCCAGATAACTGGAGGAGCGCTAATGTTTTCCCTATCTTCAAAAAAGGGCAAAAAGGAGGAACCTGGGAATTACAGACCAATCAGCCTGATATCAATCCCTGGAATTCTGGAGCAGATTATATAAAGCGGTCAATCCACAAACTCCTTGAAAACAATGCAGTGATTACTAGAAGATTACTAGATTACCAGCACTCTGCAAATACTTGAAAGGTTGTTACGCATAGGAGGGTCAGGATCTTTTCTCGATCATCCCAGAGTGCAGGACACAGAATAAATGGACTCAAGCTTCAGTCAGATTTCAGCTGAACATCAGAAAAAACTTCCTATGTTAGAGCAGTATGACAGTAGAACCAATTACCTAGGGAGATGGTGGGCTCTCCAACACTGGAGGCATTCAAGAAGCAGCTGGGCAGCCATCTGTTGGATATGCTTTAACTGGAATTCCTGCACTGAGCAGTGGGTTGGACTCAATGGCTTTATAGGTCCCTCCAACTCTACTATTCTGTGATTCTATGTGCTGACATTGAAGAAGGCACAGCCAATGGGCAGCTGCAAGACAGGGAACAAAGAAGATGTGTAGCAGGTGAGCTTCTATAGAAGAGAAAGAAAGAAAAGAATCAAGGGTATGTGTGGAACAGCATATTTTCCCCACAGTCTGCTACTGATGTTGTCACAAGGGAGGAGCACATTCTACAGTACATCCCAGCATCAATCAGTATTTATTGTGCTCTGTTTCCTGGATTTCCTGGAAACCTATATGTCTCATTTAAGAGGTAGAAAAGCCTTTTGCAAATGTCCACAGTGTGTACACCGTGGGGGGGAGGGTCCAGATCAAGCCAGACTGCTGGCATTCATGCATTGGACTCAGTATTTCCATATGGGTTCTATGTAAGTAGAACCCAAAGGACCCAAAACAATGTGATCTGTATATCTTATCTTTGTGGTATATCATATGTGCTTTACACTATAGGAACGTATCAAGCCCAGTGCACCATGGGGACAGTAGGGGCAGCAGAAGCCCTTGTCTAGCCACCATACATACAGATTGAACATCTGCACAGATCATGTCCAAACCAGTTCAGTTCTGTGTGATTACTTGGGACCCAAGTCATGTGATGCCCGGCCCCCTTGCTGATTAGTGTCCCACTCCTTCATTTTTCAGAACCTATACTTTTATTTTTATTTTATAGTGAATTTTCACTGTGCACCTATTCATTTATTACATAGTCTTGTTAATGAGGATGGTCTTGGCATCTCCAGTTAAAAAGGATGTCAGATAGCAGAACCAGCAAAGACCCTGGACAGCCAATGCCAGTCAGGACAAACAACACAAGACTAGACAGATCATTGATCTGATTCTATATAAGGCAGCTCATATCCTAATTTTCTCTACTAGTCCAGACAAAATCCAGAAGGTGAAGCTGGATTGTGTCACAGTTCAAAGCCTGCCTACTTTGTAGCGCAAAGTTACCCCATTCCTGCCTCCTTCAGCAAACTGAATGAAACTATGAACCCAAATTATCTGAGGTTTAATGAATGTATGGCTGCCATTCTGCAGATCCATTTATTTTTAAAGCCTGTTGTACACTTCTGAGGAAATATATATGTACAGAAAGTATGCAAATAGTCATTCAGGCAGTAATGAATAAATGGAATGAAAAGTGGCAGGAGTTCAGATCTGAACACACTCTAACAAGAAACAAAAGAAAAAATGTAGAGTTTATGGAGAATAAATAGTAAACTGAAGTAGGTTTGCAACTTACACATTTTATTTATTTATTTATTTATTTATTTCGTTTCATTTTTAGACCGCCCATAGCTAATAGCTCTCTGGGCGGTTTACAAACAGGATTAAAATACAATAGTATAATAAAATCAATAACACATAACAGCAAATTAACTAACAACGTTAAACATGAAAACATTAAACATTAAACATTAAAATGCCTGGGAGTATAGCCAGGTCTTAACCTGGCGCCTAAAAGAAAGTACCGTAGGCGCCAGGCGTATCTCCTCAGGTAAGCTGTTCCAGAGTTCGGGGGCCACCACAGAATTGCCGAACACAAGAGAACAAAACAAGAACTGGTTTGCATGAAATTTGCATATGCTAATTTATGTGTATAGGTGCAAATATTGAAATAATTTCTATAATTTAAATAGAAATACGGTATATCTCACCATAGCAAGCGGTCTATATGCAGCCTCAGTCTGCTGTCCAGGTTCTCTCATTGAACAACTTCATGGCTACTGCGGTCTCTTCTTAAAGTTCTTTATCTTTAAAACCAGACTTTGACGAACATCCCTTCAAACCGAAGACATCTTCAAAAAGAGAACAGTCCATTGTAAAGTAAAACACATTGGCACCCTACACTGAAGATTAAAAATGCCAAGGGCTTTAATTGAAAAGAATTAATGCAGCTCTTTAAGGAGCTTTCATAAACTTTTGTTTTTTAATTATAGCTAAGGAAAATACTATGTAAAAATAGCTACTGCCACAAAAGAGGGTATTCTTTGTGGTGGGGGTATTTTGGAAGAAATAATTATATCAATGTTTTCTGTAAAGCTTTGTTTAATTTTGAGAGATGGCTTGAGAACAATATGTTAAAAAAGGCTTGTTTTTTCCTGAGTCAGGGTTTCTCATCGTACATCTGGTACAAATGCTATGAATTTCAAGAAGGCAGCTTCAGCTCACGGCTCTTAAACAGTCCATTGACCAAAAATCCAGTCTCCATTATTTCTTGTGGTTATATTCATCCAGAGCTGTTTCAAAAAGTGCCCAGAAATAGCACATCCTGTTAAAAGCCTTGATTTACGATATAAGAGGTCTTTAAAAGTACAAGACTGAAAAATTGTCATTTGATTTTTATTTGGAATGCTGTCTTCATTTACACTGATCCCCATTTAAAAAGTGCTAAAACAACTGGGATCTTTGTGTGTGTGTGTGTGTGTGTGTGTGTGTGTGCGTGTTTCAGTTTTCTGCTTGACAATATCACAGTACCTAAAGCCAGAGGAAAGGTTCACATATTTCCATTGGAGGTTCCTCACTAAGTGCAAGTGGGGCATTGCCCACCCGAAACCTCCCCCTCCAAAAGCTATAACCCAGTCCTTTCTTTGTTCCTTCCATTCATATCTCATACATTATCTATAGTCCAATCCAGGGTGGATAAAAATCAGTGAATTTTTTTAAAAAATAAAAAATGATTTTTTTAAATTCAAATCAGATTTTTTAAAAAAGGCATTGATAAATTAGTAAATTTCTGTCTCATTCAATTCTATCTTATTACAAAAAGTTAAACCTACACTTACAATCTCATTAAAATGAATTAATGGCTCTATTACATGGATACACTTTGAGTTATGTACCAAACATGGACATGTATTTCAGTTTTTCATCTCATGAAAGTGGCTCTGCCACGTCTATCTACAAGTTCTCGCTTCTTAGAAGTTCTGGACTTTCAGCTTGTTTCTCTGACTAAAATTACATATGCAAAGACATGGGAATAGGACTGTTGTTGTTCTGAGCTTATGTGCTGGTGGACCTGGGCTACACAAAGCAAAGGAATTAGGATAGAGACAATATAGAAAAGGACAGTTGGAGGCAGACTAGAAGACCTGTGGAGAGGACTGGAAAGAAAAAAGGGAAGGCATGATAGTACAGACATAGCTGCCACTTCCTATATTCTCCCACACTTTTGCCACAGAAGAACTGTCATACTTTCTAGATGCAAGAGAAACTCTATCAGGGAATATTTTGAAGAAATTCCTTTCCTGAGCATAAAAGGAAAATGTGCAAAGTGTAAACAGTACAAGAAAGAGATGCAGGGCCTAGTTGCAAGAATGACAAAACATAATGAAACCTGCTTATTGAGAGAAAATTATGTGGATGAAGATATGGATATGTCTGAAGAACAATGTGGATCAACTAGTTTGTTGTTGTTATGTGCCTTCAAGTCGATTACATCTTACGGCGACCATATGAATCAGTGACCTCCAATAGCATCTCTCGTGAACCACCCTGTTCATATCTTGTAAGTTCAGGTCTGTGGCTTCCTTTATGGAATCAATCCATCTCTTGTTTGGCCTTCCGCTTTTTTTATTCCCTTCTGTTTTTCCCAGCATTATTATATTTCCTAGTGAATCATGTCTTCTCATGATGTGTCCAAAGTATGATAACCTCAGTTTGTTCATTTTACTTCTAGTGACAGTTCTGGTTTAATTTGTTCTAACACCCAATTCCTCCATTAACCAAAATGGAGACAATAGTCAAGAAATCAGAACAAGGCTAGGAGTGGGGAGAGCAGCTATGAGAGAACTAGAAAAGGTCCTCAAATGCAAAGATGTATCACTGAACACTAAAGTCAGGATCATTCAGACCATGGCATTCCCAATCTCTATGTATGGATGTGAAAGTTGGACAATGAAAAAAATGGATAAGAGAAAAATCAACTCGTTTGAAATGTGATGTTGGAGGAGAGCTTTGCACATACCATGGACTGCGAAAAAGACAAATTTGGGTGTTAAACAAATTAAACCAGAACTGATGAAACTGAGGTTATCATACTTTGGACACATCATGAGAAGACCTGATTCACTAGGAAAGACAATAATGCTGGGAAAAGCAGAAGGGAGTAGAAAAAGAGGAAGGCCAAACAAGAGATGGATTGATTCCATAAAGGAAGCCACAGACCTGAACCTACAAGATCTGACCAGGGTGGTTTACAACAGATGCTATTGGAGGTCGCTGATACATAGGGTTGCCATAAATATTAATCGACTTGAAGGCACATAACAACAACAATAAATGGCATGGTCATTGTACATCTTGGAGTCCATTGCCTCTCTTATGTCCCACTCTAAAATAAATGAACTATAATTTACTAAGCTTTTTAAGGGTGAAATGACATTGTGTCCAGAACCAGAAATAAGGAGGTGAGTCACAGGTAAATGGGTTGAATTAGGACCACATTTATTTCCAAGCACATCGGCAGAGGAAACACAGGGGAAGGGTTGTGATTCGGCTGCTCAGTGTCATAAGAATATAAGAACATAAGAGCATACAAACATAAGAAGAGCCAGCTGGATCAGGCCAGTGGTCCATCTAGTCTAGCATTCTGTTCTCACATTGGCCAGTCGGAAGCCCGCAAGCAGGACATGAGCTCAACACCACCCTCCCCTCCCTTGGTTTCCAGCAACTAGTATCCAGAATCATACTGGTTTAAGTGGCATGTCGGGGGGCTGGGATCCAAACTTACCCTTGTTCCACCCCTGGCATGACCCTAAACTGTCCCTGATATGCCCCCTTTAACCCTACTGACATCTGTTCTCTAAGGCCATATCTGCACTATAAATGTAAAGCGGTATCATACCACTTTAAACAGCCATGGCTTTCCCCAAAGAATCCTGAGAGCTGCAGTTTGTGAAGTGTGCTGACCTTGTTAAGAGATCCCAGTTCCCCTCAAAGAGCTACAATTCCCAGAGTTGTTTAACAATCCATCTCTGTTCCCAGGGAATACTGGGAACTGTAGTTCTGTGAGGGGAATAGAGGTCTTCTAAACAAGCCTCAGCACCCTTAACAAACCATAGTTCCCAGGATTCTTTACAGAAGGTCATAACCGTTACAGTGGTATAAGAATATTTTAAGTGTATAGTGTATATGTGGCCTAATATTCATAGGGTAGGAGCTGCAGAAATGTGTATGGTGGTTTGAAGAGGAAAATCCATGATTTGATTATGGATGAGGCAGCCGATCTGGCATGCATAACCGAGACCTGGGTGGGCGAGCAGGGAGGAGTTAGTCTCTCCCAGCTCTGCCCACCGGGGTATTTGGTTCAGCATCATGGTAGATCTGAGGGTCGGGGAGGTGGGGTTGCTGTGGTCTATAAGAGTTCCATATCACTCACCAAGCACCATGTCCATGCAGTTACGGGTCTGGAGTGTTTGCACCTTGTGTTGGGCCAGAGGGACAGACTGGGAATCCTTTTGGTGTACCGTCCACCTTGCTGCCCAATGGCTTCCCTAACTGAGCTGACGGAAGTGGTCTCGGAGGTATTGTTGAGATCCCCCAGACTATTAGTACTGGGGGATGTCAACATCCATGCCGAGGCTTCTTTGTCTGGGGCAGCTCAGGACTTCATGGACGCCATGACAACCATGGGGCTGTCTCAACGTCTTAGTGGCCCAACACATACATCGGGGCATACTCTCGACCTTGTTTTTACTACTGGACATGGGGATAGTAATCTGGATGTGGGGAGTCTTACATCTCTCCCTTTGTCATGGTCAGATCACTGCTTGCTGAAGTTTAGACTTTCAGTGGCCTTTTCCCTCTGCAAGGGTGGGGGACCTATTAAAATGGTCCACCCCCGGAGACTAATGAATCCTGATGGTTTTCAAAGGGCTCTGGGGGATTTTCTGGCTGATAGGACTGGCGCTCCTGTCGAAGCCCTGGCTAATCTGTGGAATGCAGAGATGACCCAGGCAGTGGACACGATCGCTCCTGCGCGCCCTCTCCTTTGTAGAGCTCATACAGCTCCTTGGTATACTCTGGAGCTAAGAGCGATGAAGCAAGATAGGAGACGGCTTGAGCGGAGTTGGAGACGAACTCCCGACGAATGCAATTATGCGCTGGTTTGTGCTTCTACCAAACGGTATGTAGGAGCAGTGAGGGCGGCGAAGAAACAACATTTCGCCGCCACTATTAAGGCATCTCTCTCCCGCCCAGCGGAGCTTTTTAGAGTTGTCCGAGGGCTACTCCATTCTGGCCCACAGGACATGGCAGATACATCGGTAGCCCGCTGTAATGAGTTTGCTGAGCACTTCCAGCATAAGATCTTATGCATTCGTCGGGACCTAGATTCCCATTTTATGACAGTTAGTCCTAATGAGGTGTCTGGAGCACAGTCTAGTCATGTTTTGTTGGATGAGTTTCAGTCGGTTCAGTTCGAGGACATGGACAAGGTGCTTGGACAGGTACGTGCAACCACTTCAGTACTTGATCCTTGCCCCTCTTGGCTTATAAAAACTAGCAAGGATGGAACAGCCAGCTGGGCCAAGGAAGTGATAAATGCCTCTTTACGAGAGGGAGTGGTCCCTGGCTGTCTGAAAGAAGCGGCGGTGAGACCACTCCTGAAAAAACCTTCCTTGGACCCAGAGGACTTTAACAACTATAGACCAGTGGCAAATGTTCCATTCTTGGGCAAAGTCCTGGAATGAGTGGTTGCTGACCAGCTCCAGGCGCTATTGGATGAAACCGATTATCTAGATCCATTTCAGTCGGGTTTCAGACCCGGTTTCGGCACTGAGACGGCCTTGGTCGCCCTGTGTGATGACCTATGTCGGGAGAGAGACAGAGGGAGTGTAACTCTGTTGATTCTCCTTGATCTCTCAGCGGCTTTTGATACCATCGACCATGGTATTCTTCTGGAGAGGCTTGCGGAGTTGGGTGTTGGAGGCACTGCTTGGCAGTGGTTCTGCTCCTACTTGGCGGGCCGTCTCCAGAAGATAATACTTGGGGAACATTGCTCGAGCCCGTGGGTTCTCCAATATGGGGTCCCGCAGGGTTCGGTCTTGTCTCCCATGCTTTTTAACATCTATATGAAGCCGTTAGGTGTGGTCATCCGGAGTTTTGGAGTGCGTTGTCATCAGTACGCTGATGACACGCAGCTCTACTTCTCCTTTTCATCTTCTTCAGGTGAGGCGGTCGATGTGCTGAACCGTTGTCTGGACGCGACAATGGACTGGATGAGAACTAACAAACTGAAACTCAATCCTGATAAGACTGAGATGCTGCTGGTGGATGGTTTCTCTGGTCAGATGGTGGATACATACCCTGTCCTGGACGGGGTTACACTCCCCCTAAAGGATCAGGTTCATAGTTTGGGAGTCGTTTTAGACTCTTCCCTGTCACTTGAGGCCCATGTAGCCTCGGTGGCACGGAATGCGTTCTACCAACTTCAGTTGGTAGCCCAGCTACGTCCCTATCTGAGTAAGGAGGACCTTACATCAGTGGTTCATGCTCTGGTAGCCTCACGTTTGGACTACTGCAACGCGCTCTACGTAGGGCTACCTTTGAAGACGGTTCAGAAGCTACAGCTGGTGCAAAATACGGCGGCCAGACTGCTAACAAGAACTAAGCAGTCTGAGCATATAACACCTGTTCTGGCTCGCTTGCACTGGCTTCCAATATGCTACCGGGCCAGATTCAAAGTGTTGGTTTTAACCTATAAAGCCTTATACGGCGCGGGACCACGATACCTGCAGGAACGCCTCTCTCGTTACGAACCAGCTCGTACACTACGGTCTACTACGAAGGCCCTCCTCCGGGTCCCGACCCATAGGGAGGCCCGGAGGGTAGTAACAAGATCTAGGGCCTTCTCAGTGGTGGCCCCCGAATTGTGGAATAGTCTCCCCGAGGAAGTACACCTGGCGCCGACACTATTATCCTTTCGGCGCCAGGTTAAAACCTTTCTCTTCTCTGAGGCATTTTAATTTATTTATGTAAATGCTGTAATTTCTATTTTAGATGGTGTATTTTTATATTTGTTATACTGACTTTGTAATTTTATTATTGTACATGTTGCTATGTTTGCCGCCCAGAGAGCTGTTTGCTAGTCGGGCGGGATATAAGCTGAATAAATAAATAAATAAAATAAAATAAATAAAACCAACACTGGATGAAAACCAACACACTCTGGCCTGAATAGGGAGGCCCCATGCTTTCTGTGGTCCTGGGGTCCTGGCTCATGAGCCACATGATTTCTAAGTAAATCGCCCTGATCTCATCAATCCACTCTGACAGCTGTTGATTAGCCCCAACACATGTCCTGCCTGGTGCAGCAAGTTAACAGGGCCAATTCATATGTTCTTGTCTGTGGTCACAAGGCCCTCAGTGACTCTACTGCCTTAGTTCCATATAAAGTAGTGTTACAACTGATTGCAATCAGATAAATAGTATAAATTCAACCTTTTTAAATAGCATGATCGACAATAAGGCAAGAGAAAATCAACTCACTTCCTAACCGCCATACATCAATCAATCAAACCATTAAACAAACCAATACAATTAAATTCCCAGCCCCCTATATAACAACTTCATCTACCTAGAGCTGGACATACATATCATTCTGTTCACTCAAAGATACCCTTACATGATCAACATGCTCACATACATCAAACACAATCAATTAATTTTTACAAGTGTAAAACTAATTATAAAACATATCCACACATAATTAAAATACACCATGTCATCAAAACATTAAAAACAGTGATTATTAAAATTTACAATGAAACAAATATCTGGCATGTTCCAGCCTCTCCTAGATGGTAGGTTATCCCATAGGGCTCCAAGGAGCCCTTTTTCTTTCTGTCCTTCACAGGCCTTCAGGTGGGTGTGCAGTGTGTCATTACCTTCAAAGGGAGGGCCACATTCACACCATACATTTGTTCCACTATTATTCCATTTTAAACAGTCATGGCTTCGCCTAAAGAATCCTGGGAAGTGTAATTTGTGAAGGGTGTCAAGGGTTGTTAGGAGACCCCTATTCCCCTCTCTGAACTGCAATTCTCAGAATGGTTTAACAGTCAATCTCTCTTTCCAATGAACTCTAGAGACTGTAGCCCTCTGAGGAGAATAAGGCTGTCCTAACAACTCTCAGCATCCTTCACAACTACACTTCCCAGGATTCTTTGGGGCAGCCATGACTGTTTAAAGTGGTATAATGGTGGAATAAATGTATGGTGTGAATGTGGCCAAGGTCCATGATCATCACCCTTATGTATGTCCAGCTGTCCCTCTCTTTCCCAGAATCCCACATGCAGATGGAATGTGCCCTTGGTGATTAATTGGCATTACACACAGGCATATTATAATGAGAACCAGAGATCTTAACATATTTACATTTAGGTATGATGGAAAATTATCTTTTGTGCAGCTATTGACAAGTCAGCTGCTTGATAAGTCTGTCTTCCTAAGGCATTACATGGCATTTTCTAGTTTGGGTGTTGTTTTTTTGTCAGTGGAAAGAAAATGCCTGTCAGGCCCCTGGAAAAAAAACCAAATTATTTGAATGAAGTCCAGAGTGCGTTTTTTTCCTCTCTCTCCCACTGTCTTTGTATCGCTTAGATGAACTTTGTCAACATTCCACTCTCCCCATGAACCAGACGCCATGAAGTCTTCATTCTTCTTCAGAGCTTCTGCTTGGCAATGGAATTTACTCACTTTTTCCTGAAGTTAATGCTATGCTCCAAAGAGCTGATGGGAAACTACCATTATGCTATGTTATTATTACTAGAATGAATTCATATGGGAATCAGCCAGAACTCCCTTAAGGTTTCATATGCTCACTGAGGGGAAACAGGTGTTTTTTTAAAAACTCTTCTTAGAAATGATGAAGTATTTATTCAGGATTTGTTCACTGGCATTTTATAGTAGGTGGCAAGATTTTATTCTTTCCCACATCCCTCAAACACCACTACCAATCTGTTTTCACAAGACTCAAAGCTCTGCATTAAACCGAGACCACCCTGTTCCATTTGCAGATGGGCTAAGCAGGACCTAGGTTAACTGATATGATGAAGCCCCCTGCAATTGAGATCCATACTCTGCTGATGGGTGCCACCTTTTAGGGAGTAGCAGGGGAGGCAATGGGACTAGCAGGGGAGGCAATGGAACTAGCAGGGGAGGCAATGGGATAAGTGGGGGGCAGTGGGACGAGCGGGAGAGGCAACGGGACGAGCGGGGGAGGCAACGGGACGAGCGGGGGCAGTGGTACGAGCAGAAGAGACAACGGGATGAGGGGGAGAGGCAACAGGACTAGCAGGGGAGGCAACGGGATGAGTGGGGGGCAGTGGGACAAACGGAGGAGACAATAGAATGAGTGGAGGAGGCAACAGGATGAGCAGAGGAGGCAACAGGATGAGCGGAGGGGGCAGCAGGACAAGTGGGCTGGGAAGAGTAACACACACACATCGTAACTCACCTCCATTCTGCTACTGCTGCCTTCTCCTCCTTTATCCTTGCCCTCCGGCGTGATCTGGCTCTCGACTTCCTCCCTTGTGCCTCCTAACACAGAGCATGAGGAAAGGAAGAGCGGCACTGTGCAGAAGCCCAGTTTGAGGTACATGTCTTTCATCTACCAATCAGAGGAGCAGAAGACTTCCCCTGCTCCCACCCATTAACATCCAAATGTAATGTGGGAAAAGTTACCATTGCTGCTAAAAAGTAGGGAAATAACTAGTTGTTCTGTTACTAGCAAAATGTAATGAAGTTACTCACTCATTACTTTAAAAAGTAATGAATTACAAGTAACTCGTTATTTCTAACGAGTTACTTCCAAGCTCTGGACCAAACCATATGTTTTTTCTCTCTGTCATTTATTACTTACTGGAATTGTGCTGGCTGTCAAAGTGAGTTTACAGGGTAGGCAGAAAAGGGTAGAGAATCTACTTAACTCTTACTCATTTCTCAAACCTCTTTCTGAAGTGAAGTCAAGTCTGTAAAGACGTTTGGAGCAACCATGTTAAAAGGCAGCAGGACATTCCAGGCAGGGGATTGCCAGCCCTGCTTGGATATGGGTATTTTTGCAGAGGATCCCTAGTCAAGCTTTACCAACAGTATAATCCAAATCGGGTTGCCAGGTCCATGGCCTGAGACTGATCCTGTATCTTTAGGAGAAGAGAAGATCAGCCAAGTGCAGGTGTTCTTGCAACCCTGTAATGGGAAAAACCACAAGGTGGAATTCTCCCTACCCCCTGCACAACTTTTAAAGATACAGAAGACCTCTTGGAGGCCGGGCCTGGCAACCAAGAGGTCTTCTGTATCTTTAAAAGTTGTGCAGGGCAAAGGGAGAATTTCACCTTATGGTTTTTCCCATTACAGTGTTGTAAGAAAACCTGCACTTGGCTGAATTTTCTCTTCTCTTAAAGATACAGAATCATTCTCAGGCCCTGAGCCTGGCAACCCTACAAAGTTCAGCTGGACCTGGGAACATCATCTTTTAGCTAAGATTTCTGTCTTCATTTCCAATCAGAGAAATTTTTGTTTGAATTGTATACTCCAAGCAACTGTGGTTGATACTTAATGTATCATGCTTAATGACATCACTAGGGCCTGCCCCCTTGACATCACTATGGCCCGCCCCTGAAATCTCAGGGTTTGGGATGCATCTCACCTGGCAACCCTAATGCATCAGATACAGGATGAATTGCCAAATTAAAGAATATGTAGCCCCCCAAGTGCACTCCCGATGCTTCCTTCCCACCCAGCTAGTAGAATACAGTGCTTTTTGAATTTGGTACCAGGAAGAAGTGCCAAATTGAAAAAAATGACAAAGTAGGAAAGGGAGAATTGGGAATGCACTTAGAATGCACTCCCAATTCTTTCTTTGCTGCAGCTGTAAATGAAGACTCTTTGCAGCTGCAGCTTGAATTAAAACCAGGACTGCATCCTGATCTAGCAAATCCCCACCCCTGAACTTACAAATCACACACTGTCATCCCAAAACATCCTTTGTTCAGTCCCTTTTTAAAATAGCCAGTGCATTAGCAGAGATTACTGAACTAGGGAGAAATAAAGAACATATGCTTGTTTTACAGTACACAGAAGGAATTTCACACACAAATTGCACTTGGACTATTAGGCACAATGTTCATATAATCCTATCATTGACAATTGCCTGTACCCCAGGACAACAGTCAAACCAATTTGGATGCAATTTAGCCAGATGGACACACTTTATTTACATGAGGCATGAATGCTAGAAGCTGTATTTCTTACTTAAAATCTATTACGATTGATTTCTCTCTGTGAACATGTACCTAAAATGAAGTGCTTATGGTAGTCTTGCTCAGTATTCAGTTAACATACAAAATAAGAAATAACCATACTGGACAAGTTTGGGGCTGAAACCATCCATAAGGATAACATTTTATTATAATTTTACACAAGGACTTCAATTTTCTGCCATTTTATATGAATCTGTTTAAGGAAAATCAACATTTTATTCTTGAATACAAATAGGCATTCTTTAGATACAAAGATGAATATTGTTTGTGGTTAAAAATTCCAATATTTTAAAATTTTGTTTATCCTGAAATATTTATATCACATCATTTGTGTGGTCAAGGCAGCTCATAACAGGATTTTGAAAACAAAGGGTTAGATCCACACTGGCAAAAGCAATCCCTGAGTGGGAGGTGTTGCTGGGGGCAACAGGGAGAAGGGAGAATCAGCAGGGGGGGGCAACGGCATCTGTTCACTGGATCAAAAGCTGTCTGTGTATGGAATGAGCCCTTTTGTCTGTGGAAAGTAAAGTGGATCCAACACCAAAATTTAAAAATCAGCATCATAGAACAGAACAAATTAATAGAACATCAGTGGCAACATAACAATGTACAGTAATCCAAAAGCTCCCTTACAAATGGAGGTCTTGTGTAATTTTCTGAACACTAGCAAAGATGTGTTCTGGCCTCCTTTTTCTGGGAAACTGTTTTACAATCCTACAACAGTTACTGAGAATGCCGTGAAAATCTTGTAGGGGTGCCTTTGCCCTCTAAAATCGTGGCACACAAGGTTGAGCACTCAGTAAAGAGCACATACAGGAAGAGCTGGTCTTGAAGCTATAGAAGTTCCAAGCTGTGAAGGGCTTAAAAATGTAGGGCCAACAGCTTGCACTAGTTCCAAAAACTTACAAGCAGCCAGTGCAGTCACTACACTTTTAAAAGTGTGCATTCTGGTGAATTCCGCACCAGCTGACACTTCTAAGTTATTTGAAAGAGTAGTCCTATATGCAGTGCATTGCAATAAACAGTCCACGAGAGAATGGAGCTTCTGTATTAGTTGTAACTGGCTGTAAATGACCTGTGCATTTTGGAGCACCCCAAACTCTTGAACCTGTGCTGATGAGTTAATAGCACCCCTTTCTAGAACTCCATCCAGACAATTTCTTCTCACTACTATCATCACCTCTGTCTAAATCCTCTGGATTCACCTTCAGCTTGTACAACCTTGTCTACTTGATCATGGCTTGTAGATACCAGTTTAGGATTGAGACAGTGGTTCCCAGTTAACAAAATTTAGAGCTGGATATTATCAGCTTATTGATATCTGATTCTAAAGCTCCAGATGAGAGCTAGTCTCTAGCCCTTGTGGATCCAGAGATAGAAGGTAGAAGTGGAAGCAGTTTTCTGCCCTTTTTGCCCAGAATTTCAATGCAAAGTATTTAGAGTTTTCACCATAGAGATGACCAGGGCTTTAGAGTGACACCAGTCTCCATCCATAAAGCCCATAAGCCTACGTCACTTCCTTGCTTTTTCTTTGTTTGCATGCAACATCGAAGGCCCTCCTCCGGGTCCCGACTCATAGAGAGGCTCGGAGGATGACGACAAGATCTAGGGCCTTCTCAGTGGTGGCCCCCGAACTATGGAACAGTCTCCCTGACAAGGTGCACCTGGCGCCAACATTGCTTTCTTTTCGGCGCCGGGTTAAAACGTACCTCTTTTCCCAGACATTTTAATATATTTTAGTATATTTATAACACTCTGGTATACTAAATTAATTGTGTAATATGTTTTTAGCTTTGAGAATTGTTATTATGTGTGTGGTAATTATTATGTGATTTTATCTTATTGTATTTTTATATTTATGTTGTTCACCGCCCAGAGAGCCGTTGGCTGTGGGCGGTATAGAAACTGAATAAATAAATAAATAAATATAATATCACACCAATGATCTACATAGACTTTGATTCGTAGTTTATAATAACATTCTCCTGTGTAGTACACTGTTACAAACTGCACTGATCACATATTATAGCCATTCTTCCCCTGTGTTTTCCTATAGGTTTTTTTAAATGGAGCTAAAAAGATGAGGAGTAAATATTAAATGTAGAGGGACAAAATATATCTTTTTAGAGAAACAGAATAAATGTGTAGATTACTGTAGCAGAATATATTACCAGATTGTCTCTTTAGATGTACTTTTAAATGTACCTTAGATTTGCTTTTTGAGACTAGTAAACTTGTATCATTTACAGTGCAATCCAATACATGTCTACCCAAGTAAGCTCCATTGGATTCAATGTGATTTACTCCCCGGTAAGTGTGTATTGGATTGCAGCCTTAATTATCTTTTATGTTTGTTAGATTTTCTATCTATATTTTTTTTAAAAAGAGATATGTGGAGTAATTCAAATAGATTTTGTTCATTTTCTTTTACTGCCTCATGCTGAGGATATGATCAGAATTTCCCATAGCCCTGGAATATATTGTTATTGTTCCCAGTTAAGGCTATTCTGCCTGCCTCATTTAGCATAGATGTTCAGTGTAAAGTTTCATAAGTCAGTGAGAGATATTTCATATATTTTACAGTCTTCTGTACAGACCAACATCACGGTATTGCAATACAGAATTAGTAAGCTACAAGAGATGTTAAAGAACTATAAGGAACAAAATCAGCAGGAAAATGTTATTTACAAAGTTGGACCAGCACAATGGATTTAGATCTAGAACTTATAATATTTCTAACATTATTATCTGAATTTTGACTTGTTTTTAACAGTGGAAGGGCAGGATATAAATCCTCTTAATAAATAAATATTACATAGTTTTGGAAACTAAAGACTAGGCATTTAAGGCTGAAAATGTAAGGTTTTTTAAAAAAAGATTCCTCATATTCTTCCCCAGTTTTTGGTGGTAATTACTAGGCACATAAACAACACAACTGGACAGTGCAACCATTAATATACTTAATTTACATAATTGCATAATATACAAATTAGCCTGCCCAGGTTTGTGGAACTGGAATATGGCAACCCTAGTTTTTCATCACCTGCTACCTGATTCTTTTTAATGGGACTTGCCAGAGATTGAACTTCTTTCTGCATGTAAAGTTTGTATTCAACCACTGAGCTGTGGCCCATCCCATGATCAAGAATCAGATGCTTTGGAAGAAAATAGCCCTGCAGTCTTATAGTACTTTTATTTACAAGTATTTATGGCTAGCAGACATTATGGGGATACAACATCAAATATTTTTATATCCCCTCCACCCAAAAAAAAATCATAGAAGTCCTATGTATTACAGGTAGATTCTGTATGGCTGAGGACAGAGATGTTTTAATGGCTTCTTACTACACCTACCTGCCTTATCTGTGATAGTCCCCATCAGCTAGCAGCATCTAATATAGAAGGGAAGGCAATTCCTTCATGCCCACAAAAATGACTTGCAGTATGAAAGCAAGCAGGAAGAGGGAAAGAAGTACAACTATTATTTATTTATTACATTTATATACCACATTTTCTCCCAAGGAACTCAAAATGGTGTACATGGTTCTGTCCTCTCCATTTTGTCCTCACAACAACCCTGTGAGATAGATTAGGCTGAGAGACAGTGAGTGCTCCAAGGTCACCCAGTGAACTTCATTGCTGAGTGAGGATTTCAACCCTGGTCTCCCAGGTCCAACACTCTAACCCAGCCTTTCCCAACTAGTGGGCCACCAGATGTTGTTCGACTACAACTCCCATCAGCCTCAGTCAGCATTGCCAATGGTCAGGAAAGATGAGAATTGTGGTCCAACAACATCTGGTGGCCCACTAGTTGGGAAAGGCTGCTCTAACCATTACATCACACTGGCTCTCCCAAGTGAGAGAGAGGAGAAGCTCCGGTGCTTGCTGGAAGAGGTTGTTTATTTTGCTCAATGCATTTTGGTGTAGAAACTCTTTCATCAGGAGCTACAAAGATAGAGCCCGACATTATAAGAAAAATTCTGAAAAACAAAAACCATACTAAGTTAGAACATATGTATATTAAAAATATACAAGTACAAATTAAAAGCGTACATAGTTATAAACGATATCAAACTATTTTTATTTATTTTGAAGAACATTCTTGTAATCTTAATGTAGTAGAATAGATAAAAAGAAATAATCAGGGCTAAAATACATACCAAAAAAAAGAAATGAAAGCATTTCTAAGATCTGTTTATCTCTGAATCTATAGTCTCACACTAAATACTACTTAAGCTTTGTTTTTCTGATGAGAAGGATTCACAATATATCGTTAAAGTATCACGTAATACATTATAGAATACAACAAAACATCTCCTGAACAAGGTATGCTGATGACATACTAATATGTCAGTGTCATCATGTTATCACCCCAGATGATGATGATTTAGTATAATATATAGTGAGAGACTGATGACCCAATATTTTATTCAAAGAATTATACATGCATATAAAACTGGAAGGAGGCTTGGCTGATTTATAGGTCGAAAGATACCTTGATTCTGTATCTAGAGAATGCTTCCATAGTACAACATCCCAAGGTGCTGGAAAACATTTTAGAGGCCCATGCAATACTGTAACAAGGTGTATTGCATTAACTGGATCCTAAGTTGCTATAAATCAGACCAATCTCTGCTGACCTCTGCAGCACGCATTAATCTGCAGTAGCAGCCAATATAGCCCAATATAGCAATATTGAATAATGACAAAAGAGCATTGATTAAAAGTTACCCTGTGCTTCTGAGATGGATTCATGTCGAAATGATTATTTAATCCACATTTTAACCTCAGCTCCATGCCAACATTTTCATAATCAAATATATGATCACAAATTGCAAGTGCCTTCTTCAGTGAACTACAATATTTGCCCCTTTGCAAATAGAAACCAGCATCAGTGTTTGTGGCTCAGTAGACTGGATGTAAGACACATTTTATATATGACTCCGGATATGTTGATGTGTTATACAAAATGGAGACATGGAACTCTTAAGGCTTTGCTATGCGCAACCATTCCATTGTCTTAGACAATTCACTGATGGGGACAATGAACTCTATGAAGTAGCCGGCTATTCCAATCAATTGGAATGAGTGTCAAACCCCTTTAGGGGACTGAAACTGATTTTTCCAGGTTGAGTCTGGTGGAATATGTGAAACAGGAGCAGGAAAGCAGTAGATCTGGATTTTGAGGGACTGGGCTGATGTTGTGAATCTGGCATTGTCTGTGGACTTGATGCAAAATCCCAGAATATCTGCTCAACTTGTACATTGGTTATTTTATGCCAATATGTGATAAGCCTCCAGTCATCTTATCTCTCCTCCAAAGGAAAACTGTTTTGTAAATGTTAGTCTGTACCTTCCCACTATTTAGGGGACAGAGAGAATAAAAGAAAATCTTACCAGTACCTTCATTCATGTAGACTAATGTTGCAACCCAGTATATGTCTATTCAGAAGTAAGTTCCATTGGGTTCAATGGGACCTACTCCCAGGTAAGTGTGTATTGGCTTATAGATGAAGACTGCAGTCCTAACTCTGCTTACCTGGGAGTAAGTCCTATTGAATTCAATAGGATCTACATCTGAGGAGACATGATTAGGATTGTACTGTAAGTTAACAATTACAATGGCATCCATGGAATGTAAATTTGGTCCATTGTATTTCTCACTTGTACAGAATATTTCAAAGTAAAAATAAGAACAAACAGAACTGGTAATGTTTCTCATTGATACCTACCTCTATAGTTCACATAGCTGAGGTTTTACAGGATGATGTATGTTCACAGTCTATTGACTCGGGCAAATACAACCTGCTAGACTGCCTGTGATTTATGGTTCTATTATTATAACTGTAATTCTGGTTACAAAACTGGCTTGGGGTTCTCTCATGTAGAATAAAGCTATAGTAATGTCCTGACATTCTTTAGGTTTTAAAACTTGGACATATCCTTTGTATGACGACACTGAAAAACAGATAATGTGATAGTGCTGCTAACTATCTCCCACTTAGCAACTTGCAACGTTTGACCTGGTAATTTTTCATTTAATTTTCATTTAATTTTCTTCCACCTTTCTGAATATACTTTATATATACATATATATTTTAATGAACTCCAAAGAAATGTATGGAGAATATGTTTCTGCAGAGAAAATGAGGTAATTTCAGTGTAAGAAAGAAAGAAAATTGTGGAAAGTTTAGTATGCGAGTAAGGCGCAGCAGAATATTTGTCCATATATTTCCCAGAGTTGTAGACCTGCCATCAACTAATATTCTTGATGCCATACATCTCCCCTTCAAATTTAAATCACTCACCCTTGACACTACTGCCATTTGCTGCATCCCTACTACAATTGCTCTACAGATCTGACAGCTCACAGAGTTTGTTGACATGTGATGGCTGTTAGATATTAATAGATGTAATTGCTGTGACCACTAGGTAACTGAAGATATGGGCACATGAGCAACAGTGGAACAGGGTCAGAGTGACCTAAATCTTCCTCTTTCTCATGTTTTACGTTGCAGGTATGCATCTGTAAAATAAAAACTGAAAATTAAAACATTACTTAGGGAGCAATCTAACCCAAGGTGTGCCCAGATGAATGGAGTTTGGAATAGGTGGATGTCCAGCTGAGCTCAGCTGGTACTATGCTGGCTGAAGTCCCTAATCCCAGCTCAGCCAGAGATACACCAGTGTAAATTCTTCATTCCAGTTCAGCCACAGCAGGCTGAGCTGAGGGTGGGGAAAGTCCCCAAAGGGGCCATTCCAGGGGAGTGGCAGGGTGGTGGTAGGATGGGCAGGGGGACAGTTAACCCAATCCAAATTCTTTTCAGCTTGTTCATGTGACCTAGCAATTCAGTGGAAGTTAAATTGGCAAAAAGAGTGGTGTAAGTAAAATTCTATTTTAAAGGCTTGCTTTCCCTCTACCATGCTTAGGCCAGCTCAGCAGGCATGGGCCATGCTCCTGAATGGAGTCTGTAATAGAGGTAACTTAGACTCGCGTAATTTAATCCGGCATAAATTATGCTGGTTTCCTATAATATGGATTGCTGTGCCTGATTAATTAAATTGTTAACAGACATTATGACACTTTGTTTCAAGATTTTGCTGCCCTGGGCTCCTGCCAGGAGGAAGGGCAGGAAATAAATCAAATAATAAATAAATAAATAAGATTTTTATCTATGCCAGGGGTGGCCACTCCGTGGCTCTCCAGATGCTGCTGAACTACAGCTCCCATCTGTCTCAGCCAACACAGCTCATGGTCAGGGATGATGGGAGCTGTAGTCCAGCAGCATCTGGAGAGCCACAGAGTAGCCACCCCTGATCTATGCTATTACTGTCACACCACTAGTGGGGTACCTCTCACTGAAGGAAGGCTCTTTGATCTAGTAGATGCTGCTACCGGTGCAAAATTGGGAGGGAAATGGCACATGCCCCTAGGACAGTAAGGGCTCATCCAGACGACTGCAAAATGTGTGACACGCGCGCTATGTGTGTTTATTACTTTTCGGTCGTCCAAATGACGTCGTGCGCTGTTACGCATTTTCGCGGGTTAAATCCGCTCCTTCCAATACCGGCAAAAATGCGATTTGCTTTTTTAAACCGGTAATCATCTGCTGCAACATTAGGGGCTCGGATGCAAAACCGCGGTTTATAGAGATGTAGGCAGTCCATAGGCGGACCTTGGGCGTGTCCCAGTACCCCTTCTGTCTTTACCATCCATTCATGGATTTTCACTTGTGCGCATGTGCGCGAATGTGCTTGGAAAAGCCCGGGAAACTGAACCAATCAGAGCCACAGGATGTTACGTTGTATTTCTCAGATGCAGAAATGTGCATTTCCGCATTTGCATACAAGGAGGTACTGCAGTTTATGCAGCCACGTTGTAGGTAGGGGAGAAAGAAGTGGTGGTTGCCAGCCTAATTCATCTTTCCACTTCTGCACAAGCTAGCGAGGGGTGGCAGGTCGCAGTGGACCGCTGGCCAGCTGGTCATCAGCCGCAGCTCGGGTCACTGCACTGCCCAGGCTGATGGAAGCCAGGGGTAGTAGCCATGACAAAAGGCTGGGGGGGGCCAAGCAGCCCACCAGCTGATTGCCGGCCACCTCACAGCTGATTTGTTTGCTGCACTGTTGCCTCCTTTGCTTCATGCTGGCTCCAGGGCGAAGGAGATCGGCACAGATCTGGCCCTGAACACCACGCTGTACTGGGCTTTTAAGATCTTTTAGGGTTTTTTTTCCCCTTTTCTCTATCCCGCCCCTTTCAAATTATTTTGCCCCTCTTAAGGATGAAAGAAGGAAGTTTTTTCTCTCTCTGCAGAGCTGCAGAGCTGCTGCTACTGCCTGCTTGTTAATTTCACATTGAAGTGGAAAGATAATGATCCGATCCCTTTATGTGCATTCCGCAGAGCTGCTGCTGCTGCTGCTGCTTGTTAATTTTGGAGTGAGCAGAAACATTGTATCGAAGGATAATGAGCCCATCCCTTTAAGTGCATTCTGCAGAGGGGCTGCTGCTACTGCTGCTACTACTGCTTGTCAATTTCACATTGAAGTGTAAACAGTTGCAAAGTATAAGGATCCCATCCCTTCATGCAAGAACTAATGTTCTCTTTCGCTGCTTGATGTTTAACTCTTATGGCAGCTTGAATTCATGAAAGGGAAATATAGTTATGTACAATGCAATAGGAACCCAAATAGTAGCTGGATATAAGCTCTTATTGCATGCAGGTTTTTTCTTTTTTTAAATGTATCTCCAGAAACGTTAACATGCGTAAAGGTAGAAAAGCATACAGTTGGTTTTGCAAAATATCGCAAATATGAGCTAACAGAAATACAAAAATACAAATGCTCCAGAGTGGTGAGCGGCAAAGAACTCCATTACAGCCACAGGAAATTCAAACTTTCGTGCTCGCATTTTGTGCTTCGTTGCAAAGGAGGAGAGGAGCACATGTCATTTTTTGTGGACCAATTGGCTGATAGGGGGTGGTCTTACAGGAGGAGCTGGGAAAAAGCGAAAAGAATATACGGATCTTCCTGCTGCGTGTGCGGGCACAAAAAAAAGTGGTTTTTTTTATCAGGAAAGAGTGAATAACAGGCAAAGTGAGGACTGTCAGATGACAAACCGAATATGGAAAACGTGGAATATCCCGCTCCGTTTGGATGAGCCCTAAGTGTCATTATTTGCCGGCTGAGTTGAATTAGTTTACAGCAGCAATAAAGAATAACAGATAACAGGGGTCAGTAGCTGGGTCGTAAACTTATCAGGTTTGAGGAGGAGAAGCAGCCAGCAAACACAGCAAGTGTTGAATGAGGTTGCAAGAGCCAAGACACTGTGGAACAGATGAGTCTCTGGGTAGTACTACAGATCCAATCAGGCAGGGTGGGGGTTGAAGGCACAGGATCATGAGCAGGGTTGGTGACTATCAGACACAAGGGTCCGACATTTCCAGCAAGAGCACAAGCCACTCGCTGCCTTTTAAGCTCATCATCTGAGGCCAGGTGTTTGCAATCAGACTTCCCTCTTGCTACAGCTTGTGGTTCTTAAATGGGCCAACTGCCTTCGTTGTTCCAACACCTGTTTGCGTCTCGTCTCTGCTGGAGTCGGAGTAGCGTCCTGGTCACTCCCTGAATCTGATAGGAGGGCTCCAGCAGGGTCCTACTCCTTGTCTGATGGCAAAGAATCTTGAGTTGCCTCTCTGCTCGTCCCTCTGAGGTCTCCCATTCCTCTTCATCCTCTGATGAGTCCTCCGAGTGAGGCATTTCAGAGAAATGGGTGCAGGGGATAAGAGTTATGATGAATGGGAAAAAAACTGCTCTGGGCTTCTATTCTGCTCAGTTAGCACCAAAAGTCACAGAAACTAAGTGCAAAACTGATCTGATAAGAGTGGATGTGTCAGCATGTTGCACGAAGTCAGAAGGACATGAAAATCCAGCATTCTTCAAGCAAGCACCATTAGCAGAACTACCAAAGAGCACAGAACAGACAAGAACAAGATGATACATTATTACTTCAACATACCTTCCCCAATGCACTATAATTGGAGAGCCCTGGTAAAACCATTCTCTCCAATTAGAAGCTAGATCTATCAGTCAGAAAAGAGCTCTCCCTCACCTCTCTTCTTACCCTGGTGTTTTCCTTATATGACAAAATTTGGGGTGAAATATTTCAGTTTTTGCAGACATGCTGCCTGAAGCATTTTTTTTTACATCTGAATCTCCAAAGCTTCCCAAAGCACTTTAGACATCCCCACTTCAGCTCAGGGTGCTTCAGAGATATCTTGCTTCAGTTCTTAATTCAGGATTCATTCATATCTTTTGCACATCCTAGGATTACCCACATTTCACCGTACATGTGTTTTGCCAATTCACTGTGCTAATGTTTGTGAACTTCTTTTCAGGTTCACAAAACCAACAATAAGCAGCTGAAGTATCAGTTTTGGTTATACTGGTCCAGCACTTGCTCTTTCCACCCTAACCATCAGGGAGGAAGTGTTGGAGAGTTGCAATCTGGAATTAAAGAGACTGAACTCTTAGAACAAACCAAATCTGTGGTTTATTTCCATCATTTATCTTTAGAACAATGTGACCTTTTCCCAACCTGTAAGGCTTGTAGGCTTGTGGCTTAAAAGTTTCATTTCAGTACATGGTCCTGCTGAAAAATTGTGTTGCTCTGCCTGAGTGATCTGGCACTCCACTTACTCATTAGATAAGGAGTTTGTGGCAGCACATAGTGGCATCTTGTCTCTGAGCTGCAATCAAGAATAATTCAGGAGGCAATAGATGAAAACAGACTATATCATAAGCATTTGAATAGTACCATTACTGCTGTGTTGTAACAGGAAAACAAAATTAGGATTTCCCCAAGCTCATTATAAATTTAAGAAACGAGGTAAAAATGCAGCATGGCTGCAAAAAGCAAGGCAAAAATGCTTGCTCATGTAAAGTCTTACCATATGAGGATAGTGACAGTTTTGATCAATTGGCTGTAGAAATTACATGTTGATAACAATGGATATTTATTTTAATTTGGTGATGGAGCACATTATATCCAATAGAGTTTAATAAATATTTTTCATTATATCAATATTATCAGAAAGAGATGCCCAGCAGGGCTAGAGTTTTTTATTACTTTCATTGGGCACTAGAAATATTATTTTAGCTGTGCAGAAGCAAATGTGTACTTCTATTATTCATGAACAGATATTATTTAGTCTCAGCCTTTCACTTATCTATACACAAAGTGTAAAATATTTTTTGCATAAAATATACTTTACAAAAGTAATTAAGTAATGAAATTTCCCATTCCTGTGCATATAATGGCTTACACAAGAAATTTATTATCTGCATAACAATGTAATTTCCCTTCACCATTAGCAGTAACACAAGAGATTGTCTTATGTCACAATGTGGAACATGAAGAGATGTACCTCTCTGAACTATTAATTTATTTATTAAATTTGTATCCTGCCCTTCCTCCCAGTAGAAGCCCGGGGTGGCAAACAAAAACACTATAAAACATCATAAAAACAAACATTAAAATATATTTAAACAAAACATATTTAAAAGCATATTAAAATAAAACATCTTTAAAAGCATATTAAAAATCAATTCCAACACAGATACAGATTGGGATAAGGTCTCTACTTAAAAGGCTTGTTGAAAGAGGAAGGTTTTCAGTATGTGCCAAAAAGATAACAGATATGGCACCTATCTAATATTTAAGGGGAAGGAATTCCAAAAGGTAAGTGCCACTACACTAAAGGTCTGCTTCCTATATTGTGCGGAACAGACCTCTTGATAAGATGGTATCTACAGGAGGCCCTCACCTGCAGACCATAGTGATCGACTATATAAGGGGTAAGACGATCTTTCAAGTATCCTGGTCCCACGCTGCACAGGGCTTTGTATACCAAAACTAGAACCTTAAACTTAGCCTAGTAGCTAATGGCCAGCCAGTGTAATTCTTTCAGCATTTGGGTAACATGTTGGCAATACCCTGCCCCAGTGAGCAGTTGCGCCACCACATTTTACACCAGCTGCAGCTTCTGGACCAACCTCAGGGGCAGCCCCACATAGAGCGCATTACAGTAATCCAGCCTGGCGGTTGCCAGTGCATGGACAACAATGGTCAGGCTATCTCAGTCCAGAAACG
The DNA here is from genome assembly GCF_030035675.1 of Rhineura floridana. Classification (NCBI taxonomy): domain Eukaryota; kingdom Metazoa; phylum Chordata; class Lepidosauria; order Squamata; family Rhineuridae; genus Rhineura; species Rhineura floridana. Next base: position 127,202,471 of record NC_084484.1, on the reverse strand, counting down.
GCTGCAGCTGTCTTACCAGCCGCAGCTGGTAAAAGGCACTCCTAGCCACTGAGGTCATCTAGGTCTCTAGCGACAAAGATGGATCCAGGAGGACTCCCAGACTAAGGACCTGCTCTGAAACCTTGATAATGATAAATGTTAAAGAAAATAATAATTTCCACCCACTTCAATCAGCTTTGTGTGCTTTGTTTCTGCAGTTCATCTCATTATATTGGATAAGCTTTCAGATGTGGCTTAAACATCATTAAAGATCTCGCAAGATTTGGTCTGATTATATGAATGTTAAAGAATATAAAATGCTCTAGCTGTGATACTATTCTAGCAGTGTCGAATTAGTAAATCAGATTACAAGGGAAAGCTGATATTTCTATCAGTGGCCAAATATATACTCCCATCTATTTCTACACGCATTTTTAGACTATTCAGTAGACAATAGAATGTTGGCTGTCACAACTATATATTGAGTATTTTTCAACATGTTTTCTAGGGTGGAAAGATTCCCATCAGATGGACAGCTCCTGAAGCTATAGCCTACAGGAAGTTCTCTTCAGCAAGCGATACATGGAGTTATGGGATTGTCATGTGGGAAGTAATGTCATATGGAGAAAGACCATATTGGGAAATGTCTAACCAGGATGTAAGTATTTTGAGGCAAAATCTATTAGTTTCTATGCATGTTCTTTAAAGTGGTTGTGCTTACCACATTGTGATTGAACTGAATACATTCTAAGTAAGGCCTTTGGTATATCTAACTTGGAATAACCATATTATTGGCAGTGGGCCAAAAAAAGATGATTATTGAGCATGTATGACTCCATGTTGCATTGTGGTCATTGTAAATAATTATGCAAGCATTCATAGAACTCTTAACTCCCAGCAGACTGGAAAGGAAGCTTGTGATAAAATTCACTAATAGGCAAAAAACATTGCGGTTTAAGAACATACCTATAGCCCACAGCTATATCTATCAAACTTTAAAAAGCAGGGAAATTGTGCAGCTATAGTGAATGCACCAGGGGAGCAGGGGACCTAAACTCCTCTCTGAGATATTGTACTGCCCTATAAATTGGGTTGGTCTTTCACAGTCCACTTCCTGTGTAGCTTGGAAGAATTGGGTAACATGTGCCTCTGGGCATATGGTGAGTAGTGGCAACACCTGCCATCTCCAAAGATGGAGAATTATATTTTTGTATGTTTGTTGGTGTTCTTCTTACTTCCTGTGTTACTACTGTTTCTACAGAGAATCTAAACTAGAAAAGTTTATTTCCCTCATTATTCATCGTAGAAATCTGTATCAAATTTATTTTTATTAATTTCAAAGCCTTTTTATTGGTCAGTGTCATATGATGGTGAAGACAGCATTTTTTGTGTTCCAAATTGGAGGTTATGTTCTATTTCTATTTTGGGTGCATTAACAGCGGAATCTGAAACTGCAGTTTGATGTAAAATCAGACTGATTCCAATATGTTGCTACTTCAGCAATGACTCTAGCTGTTAGAAAAAAGAGGATGCGTGTTTTCAGCCTGCTATGTTTAAACCACTTCATTTAAGGCAAGGTGGGTGTAGTCAATTAAAAACATAGAGCGCACTTAGGATTTTGCTAGAATATATTTCACATCCGACTGTTTTATCTTGTGCAAATTGAGACACTCCCAAGGTCCACTGAAGACTATTCTGCAGAAGTCAGTGCCATTATTCCACAATTATGTTTGGTGTTATTTTAGTGTAAATTTTGCAAAGTGTTGCTGTACTTCACATATTCACAGAAATAGAAAAAAAGAAAATGATTTCTTATAGGACACTTCACTAAAATTGCAAAGGAAATCAGACATATTCAAAGTGACCATCTCAACGATATCAACAGTCTTAATAATGTTGCTTCCTCCCTGCTAAAACAAGATCAGCACAGCACATGTCTTCTTTCTATTATTTGGGCTGCTTGCAGGTGTTGCCACCACTCACCATATGCTCAGAGGCACGTTACCCAATTCTTCCAAGCTACACAGGAAGTGGATTGGACTGTGAAAGACCAACCCAAATTGTGTTTGCATTTTGACCAATTTGTAGGGCAGTACGATATCTCAGAGAGGAGTTCATGTCTCCTGCTCCCCTGGTGCATTCACTATAGCTGCCCAGTTTCCCTGCTTTTTAAAGTTTGATAGATATAGCTGTGGGCTGTAGGCAAGTGAATTTCCTTGCTTTTTAATCCGGGAGGTAAGAAATGGGATCCTGTGCAAGTTTGCTGAGAAGGAATTGATTATTTGCATGCTTATTGAGTTCATTGGGATTTACTCCCCTTCAATCATGCTTAGGATAGGTGAAACTGACCACATAGGATGGGGAGGGGAGGAGGAGGGAGGGGAGGATTGGGAGGGGAGCAGGCAGGAGGGGAAGGGGTGAAGGACAGGTTTGATCATTTGCATGTTTATTGAATTAAGTGCAATTTACTCCCGTGCAATCATGCTTAGGATAGGTAAAACTGCCCGGGGGGGAAGGAGGGAGGGAAGGCTGGAGTGGGCAGGGGAGGAGGAAGAAGGAAGGGGAGGAGGAAGAGAGAGGAGAGAGGAAGGAGGGGGAAAGCAGGTCTGATCATTTGCATGCTTATTGAATTCAATGGGACTTACTCCTATGCAATCTTGGTTAGGATAGGAAAAACTGACCATGGGGGAGGAGGAAGGGGAGTGGGAAGGGAAAGAAGCATATTGGAGGGGGGCAAAGGAAGGGGGAGGGAGGGCAGGTTGCATGCTTATAGAGTTCAATGGTATTTACTTCCATGCAATCATGCTTAAGATAGGTAAAACTGACCATGGGGAGGAGGGAAGAGGAGGGGGAAGGGGAAGGAGGAGATTAGAAGGGGATGGAGGGGGATGGGGAGGGAGGGGCAAAGGAAGGGGAGGAAAGGGGCAACAGGGAGGGGATAGGAGGGAGAATGAAGGGAAGGTTTGATCATTTGCATATTTTTTGAGTTCAATGGGATTTATTTCTATGCAATCATGTTTGAAAATGGAAATGGACTGCCTTCAAGTCAATCCCAACTTACGGCAACCCTATGAATAGGGTTTTCATGGTAAACAGTATTCAGAGGTGGTTTTACCATTGCCTTCCTCTGAGGTGAGAGGCAGTGACTGGCCAAAGGTCACCCAGGGAGCTTCATGGCTGTGTGGGGATTCGAACCCAGGTAATAGTCCAACACTGACCAAGGGAAGGGGCAAGGAGGGGAGGGGGAGGAGAATGGGTGGGTGAGCACTGGGCAGAAGGGAAGCCCCTTTCCTTTCCAAAAGGAAATCATTGTGAACAGTATCATTCTTTTTCAGGCTTTCCCCTACGTTTTTATTCTACAGCAGGCACATGTAGCCTCCCACCCAAATTTAAACCAAAGCTTTCCCTGGCCACATCCACACCAGGCCTTTATTTCACTTTGGACAGTCATGGCTTCTCTCAAAGAATCCTGGGAAGTGTAGTTAGTGAAGGGTGCTGAGAGTTGCTAGGAGATGCCCTGTTCTCCTCACAGACCTTCAATCTTAGTGGGTGACTGTTAAACCAGTCTGACCGCTGGAGCTCAGGAGTCTCCTCTCAGCACCCTTCACAAACTACACTTCCCAGGATTCTCTGAGGGAAGCCATGACTGTCTCACGTGAAATCAAAGTCTGGTGTGGGTGTGGCCCCCTGATTAGCCAAGCCCAGCAGCTGTGAGGCTTTTAGAACACTGACAGTTGGTCCTTACTGAGCATGCACACCCTTATCATTGGCTTCCAGCCAAAATTTCTTAAATTAATTAAAAATCAGCCAGGCATTTATTTAACTTTTAAACTGCAGAAGATGAAGATCAGAGTATGGGGCAAGGTCAGTATTAGGATTACAGGTACTTTGTGAACATGGCTGATTTTTAATGAATTTCAACAGATTATGAGAACTCTCAGGGGGGAAAGTCCAAAAGTGTTCTGGGTTTTTTTCCTCTCTTTTTAGACTTTGAACTCTCTGTTCTCTCTGACTGTTTTATGTATCACCATGAACATTGAGAGGGTTGTTAAGCAAGCATTTCTGAGTTCAGGACTATAAGTTTTGTAAGGTTTTGTTTTGCAATGAGCTTATGGGAAGCATCGGAATGGCATGGGGGTATTTTCAATTTAACATTGCGGAATGTGAAAAATCCATGCTGGCTATAGTATACAGCCACTCTCGTGGCTGTATAATGTAAAGGGATCCAGTAAAACAGTAAGGCTTATTGAAGGCAGAGCTAACATTATAACTGTCAAGAATAGCTAAGGTTAGGCTAAGGGTGACCAAAGTAAAATGGTTCAGCCAGAAAGAATTGGGAGGGGGGGGTTGCAAAGATCCTTGGAATGCTTAGTGCTGGGAAAATTAAGGCATTTTGTACAACCAGCTGCAGAATGTTATTTTATGGGGGAGGCAGCTGAGCCTTATCTGCTTCCTGATATCAAAGTCAGGAGGTTTGAGTGCTGTAAATCAGAGTCTGGAAGGTGTGAGCTTTATAGGCTATTCCATCACCATAAAGGAGGTGCCTGGATTGGGTCAAAGAGAAGGTGCCTGGATTGGCTAATTGGTCCTCTTGCTGTTGCCAGCAAAACCCCATAAAAAGAAGGGCGATTGTTCAGTTAGTCTTTCCTTTTTCTTTCATGTCTTATGGACATTCTGTGGTATGTGGTGCCTCAGGGAATCAGGCTCTTCTACTTGTTGAAGTGAGTATTAGCTAGGGTAGTAAACTTTGTTGTTTTCTTGTCTGTTGAACCTCTCACTGTGTTTATGTAAGTGTTGACTATGCCTAATCCTGTTGGAGGTGACTAGGCTTAGAGGACTTTGTATGCTGCTCTTTTTATATGCACCCTTATATTCCTTAATAAACTATCTCTTATTACTTGGTGTGTGCTACTTTGGGGCTTTGTCTCTAAATGCAGTCCTTGACTATGATGCTACTGATTACTGATTATTCCAGGATTATTGCTCCATGGCAAGAAGTGTAATCGTATATCTTGTTCTTGGAGGGGATTTTGTTATCTTTGTGGGTGCTCCGAGTTCCTCTTACTCAGAGTGGAAAGCCAGGTAAAGTGGTGGTGGCAGTCTACCTACCTTACAGGGTTGGTGATGGTTGCAACTCCTTCCTGGTAAGGAGAGGCACGGGGAGTGTCTGCCCGGGAACAGTTGTCCAGGGGGTTGGGGACTACTCTTAGAAGCAAGGACCCTGGGGTCTTGAGGTCAAAGACTCTAGTGGGCTTTGATAATAACTTTATAATGTTAGCCTGGCACCATATCTGTTGTTTTTTCAGCATCTACTAAGACCTTCCTCTTCTAACAAGCCTTTTAAGTAGAGATCTTTCCCAGTCTGCATCTGTATTGGAATTGTTTTTTAAGATAAGATTTTCTATTATTTTATCACTTGTTACTTGTCACCCTGGGCTTTTGGGAGGAAAGTTTGGATATAAATTTGTTGATGATATATTGTCTTTGCTAGGTACTTCTCCTTTTTGGCTCGCTATTTCCTCTGTACATACTCATGCCCATTTCTCTTCATTTTCTAGTACATGTAGGTATGCATTTTTTAAATTTATTATGAGAGAATGTGATATACAGAACACCAAACCAGTGACTTCAGCTGGTTTTGGAAAGTCAGTGTAGCATATAAAACCAATAGGGCTTGTGCCCAGGGGAATCACCAATGGAATGTTGTCTTTGTTTGGAACCATCAGTTTAAGCCTCTCATGTTCCATTGTCTTCAGCATCTATTCCCATAGCCTGCAACATCTTTGAAAAAAAAATAGATATGGACTGCCTTCAAGTTGATCCTGACTTATGGGCGGCCCTATGAATAGGGTTTTCATGGTAAGCGGTATTCAGAGGTGGTTTACCATTGTCTTCCTCTGAGGCTGAGAGGCAGTGACTGGCCCAAGGTCACCCAGTGAGCTTCATGGCTATGTGGGGATTCGAACCCTGGTCTCCCAGGCTGTAGTCTGACACCTTAACCACTACACCACACTGCTCTCTACAACATCTTTAGCGTTGTACAATCATTAGGTCTTCATGAATACTAAGTTGAAAAATAGTGTTCTGCACAAAAATGATGTGGGAGTGATATGAATCAATATTGCAAAGCATACTTTTCTTAAACAATGTGCTGGAGACTTCATGATAGGAAACTGAAATTTTAAAATTAACCATTCTAATGCCAAAGAGATCGTCTTGATATAAAGTGGGGGTGGGGAACCTCAGGGGCCAAATCCAGCCCTGTCTAACCTGCCCCAGAGATTCTCCCCAGACCACTCCACTCACTAGCCCCTGATCTGTTCCCTTTTCAAGTGCTTTAACTTGAAAGCACCCAGCTGAAATGTGTTCTTGAACTGTGATAATATAATTTGTGTGCCTTGATGGAGGATGGACAGATGTGAATGGTGTGTAGAAACCCCTGCCTATTGAATGGCTGGAATGTTACCTACTGAACAAAGATGTGTCACATCTGCCACACCCACTTTTACCTCTGGCTATGCCCACCACTACATAATGCTCTCAGAAAGTTGCCAACAAAGGAACAAGGCCCTTGGTCTGAAAGATTCCCCAACCCAATGTAGCAGTAGTAGTAACTGAATTTCTGACCTGCCTTTCATCAGAGGTCCCAGGGTAGGATACAACAATTGTTTTAAAAACATTAAAATCAGTTAAAACAATTAGCAATCAGAAGAATAGGGTGGGTCCCAATATATATATATCAGCTGCCAAAGGGTAAGGAGGTGAGTCTTCAGCATAAGACAAAAGCTCTACAGTGAAACATTCCACACATACACCCCACAATGTAGCATAAAAAGCAGCTAAAATGAATATGATATGATCTTAAATTCTGGGAACAAGAACATAAGAATAGCCTGCTGGATCAGGTGAATGGCCCATCTAGTAATTGAGGCTCTTCTCAGCAACTAACACTCTCCCCTTTCATGCTTATTGGATCCTAGGGATATCTGTTGTTGTGGGAGAAGGCATTAACAAGGATCTCATTCTCAACCCAGCAGCAAAAGGGGGGGCTTGGCTATGACTAACATGAAGGGACCGTGCACTTCTGAATTTGTCACTATACGACTGCTTCCAACATTCCGTTTCCTTGGATGTCCATAGGTTCTAGTAGTATGAGAGAGGGAGATAAACTTTTCTCCATCCGGGGAGAAGGGGGAGGGAAGGGTAGAAATTGGGTGGATGGGCATCGGGCAGAGGGAAAGCTCCTTTCCTTTCCAAAAGGAAAACATTGTGAACAGTATCATTTTTCAGGGTATCCCCAAAGGTTTTATTCTACAGTAGACACATGTAGTCTCCCACCCAAATTTAAACCAAAGCTGACCCTTATTAGCCACCCCTAACAGCAGTTAGTCCAGTTTTTAGAACACTGACAGTTGGTTCTTATTGAGCATGCCCTGAGCTATCATAGGCGCCAATGTTATTTTTCTTAAATTAATTAAAAATCAGCCATGCATTTTTTAAAAACTTTTAAACTGTGGAAGATGAAGGTAAAAGCATGGGGCAAGGTTAGTAACAGGATTACAGGTACTCTATGAATATGTCTCAACAAATTATGAGACCACTGACAGAAAACCACTGGGCTCCTGGACTCCTGCTGGGAGGAAGGGCAGGATATAAATCAAATAATAAATAAATAAATAAGTTCACCAGGAGTCTGGATTTTTTTTACTCCTGTTTTAGACTTTAAACCAGCCTTTCCCAACCAGTGTGCCTCCAGATATTGTTGGACCACAACTCCCATATTTCCTGGCCATTGGCAATGCTGGCTGAGGCTGATGGGAGTTGTGGTCCAACAACATCTGGAGGCACACTGGTTGGGAAAGGCTGCTTTAAACTGTGGATTTTCTCTGAGTGTTTTGTGTATCGCCATGAAAACGTAGAGGGTTGTTAAGCAAGTGTTTCTGAGTTTAGGACTATAAATATTTTGAAATTATCTTATGGGAAGCAACAGAATGGCATGGGTTTTTTTTCTCAATTCAACAGGGCAGAACATTAAAAATCCATGCTAATTATAGCATACAGGCACTCAAGGTATGTCCCACTGGCTTTCTCCGTTCCACTAGGTTTCTGTTATGCTCACTATATCTATGCTGTCTTCTAAGACCAAGCACTCCAGTTCTCCCATCTTGGCTTGGAGGCTTCTAGCATTAGTGTATAAACACTTATATACAGTGTCTCTCTTTGAGTGTCTTTGGCACTTTTGGTTTGGCCTGTGGTCCTTTGGCCTCTCTAAATTGCTATCCTGTGGCCCTGCCTTCACAATGCCTAGTTATGGGTCTACCCCATATAAACTATCATCATTTTTTTTTGTCTTTGTCCCAGGCGGGAGATTTCTTCCAAACCAGAACCTCCTCAGCTCCTGTTGGCTCTCCCGCCTCAATCAGTTTGAAAGCTGCTCTGCCACCTTTTTGATTTTAAGTGCCAGATGTCTCATTCCATCCTGGCTCAAGTGGAGCCCATCCCTTCTCTACTGGCTCAGCATGTCCCAAAATGTTCTCCAGCGCCTAACAAATCCAAATCTCTCCTCCCAATAGCTGTGTTTAGAGCTCCTCCATTTATCTTTTAATCACTTTTTTTAACACCTTTTGAACATCTTTTCCAACATCTTTTAAGCACTTTAAACATCTGTGGGCTCGCGTGGGACTGTATAGGTGAGCGAATGTTTTTTCCTCCCTAATGATGCTACCCACCCTTCTTGCCCTTGTAATCTTGGCGCGGTGATTGAGGTGTGGGCGGCAACCGCAAGAACTGAGAGACCCAGTAATTGTAGCTGGGGGATGGAAGTGGTTTCTTACCTTCTCCTCTGCTGATGTTGCTGCGCTCCTCGTTGTGACCAGTGCCTTCTTGCTGCCGCCGTTGCAGCTGTGCTTTCCGCCGCGGCTTGCGTTGGCTCTGCCGGTGCCGCGGCTGCTGTGGTCTGGGGTTTTCGCTACAGCCTGTGCTTTTCTGCCACCTCCTCCGTCACTTTCGCCGCTGCTGCTGTTGTGCTGAGGCCATTGCTACGTTCTTCGCTGCGGCTTGGGTCGTCTTGTCGCCCGTCGTTGCTGTGGCCGGTGCTCTTCAGGTGGCCTGTGCCTTCCCCACCTCCCGTCGTGGTCTGTGCCTCCCCATCGTCGCCGTTGTGCCCCTCGGAGCAGCGGCTGTGTCATCTTACCGCTGCTGCTGCAGCTGTGCCCTGTGCTTCTCCTCGCGGCTTGTGCTTTCTGCCGCTGCTGTGGCCTATGTCCTCCGCCGCGGTTCATGTTGGTTTGCTGCCCCGCCGCCGCCGCTGCGGCCTGTGCTCCTCGCTGTGGCTGGTGCATTTCCATCGCCGCTGTTGCGGCCTGCGCTCTCCGCCGAGGCCCGCGCCTCTTTGTCGCCGCCGCCGCTTGATTGCCTCCGAGGGCGGTGTTTTTTGGCGGTTGTGGGGCACCTTTGTTCAGGTGAGAGAGTGGCTGGTGGCCGGTGTGGTGCGACAGGTGTATTCACATTGCCCGCTGTGTTCTCGGCATTCTGGCCATAGTGGAGAGAGGGGAGAGGCTGTGGCAGTAGCGATTGGTTCGATGTGCTCTCCATTGGCCACGATAGCGGAACAGGACTCAAGACCAAGGAGGATAACAAGGCGTTCTGGCTGCTTTGGCCACGACGGGAGACAAGAAGAAGAGGTCCAGCGACTGCGGGCGAGCTGACCCAACTTTATTTTGGGACAAGAAAGACGTGGGCAATTTCTAACATTTTTATTGGGTGAGGGGCCTGCCTGATCGGCAGACGGGGAGGAGGACATGTGCAGGCCAGAGGGGAGTACTGTGAGAGGGGTGGGGAGCCATGACATTACAAGGCTAGGCGGCAGATCCTGGAGAGGTGTGGGTGGCAGGCCATGCCAGTATAGGGGAACAAGGGATAGATGCATTATACCCATCCCCTGTTCCGGGCCTGTCCACAACCAGAAGATAACTGGGGGATGTAAGACTCCATCCAATCTTTGACTGCTGTTGTGTAACGCCAGGTCTGTAGTTCAGAAAACATCGCTCATCCATGATCTTATCCTGGATGAGAACGCAGACCTGCTTTGTATTATGGAGACCTGGCTGGATGAGGCCTCAGCTCCCATACTTGAGGCCATGTGCCCAGCAGGTTTCCAATACGCACAGCAGCCGAAGATCGGTAGGCGGGGAGGGAGAGTGGCAGTTATCTATCAGGAGTCCTTGGTTTTCACCAGACCTCCTCTCCACGAGACCAAGTTTGTTGATTGTATGTACTGGAGGTTGGGACCAAAGGGCAGTTTAGGGATTCTGCTTGTGTACCACCCACCCCGCTGTACGGCAGACTCCCTGACCGAGGGGCTCGAGGTGGTCTCGGGTGTGCGGTTGTTCTCCCCAAACTTATTAGTTTTGGGGGATTTCAACGTGCACGCTGAGACCACTCTCACTGGAGCCCCTCGGGATTTCATTGAAACCATGACTTCTTGGGAACTGCACCTAAGTAATATGGGTCCCACCCATGTAGCCGGTCATACTATTGACCTTGTGTTTGTCTCGGGAGAGGAGGGAAGTGTTCTGAAAATGGGGACTGTTTCTTCTAACCCCGTGTCATGGTCAGATCACTACCTGGTGAATATGGATCTCTCAATGCCACATACCCTCCGCAGGGGACAAGGACCTATTAGGATGGTCCGCCCCAGATGCCTGATGGAGCCTAAGGGATTCCTGAATGTGCTGGGTGATTTCGAGCTGACTGAAGGACGCCCGGTCGAGACCCTGGTGATGGAGTGGAATAGGGAGATCACTAGGGCGATAGACCAGGTGGCCCCGAAACGTCCTCTCCCCCTGAATAGAACTCAGACTGCACCCTGGTATACACCACGGTTACGCGGTCTGAGACAGGAGGTGAGATGACTAGAACGCCGGTGGCGGAAATCTCGCGCTGAAGACCATCGGACACTGGTTAGAGCGGCTATAGCAGCCTACCAGCTGGCAACAAAGACAGCAAAGAGGCAATTCTTTGCTGCCTCTATTGCGTCGGCAGAGTGCTGTCCCAGGAGGTTGTTCCAAGTGGTCCGAAGCCTGGTCGGTCCAGTTGCTCAGGAACCTATGGAGCATTCTAAAGCCTCCTGTGACACATTTGCTAAACACTTTGCCGATAAAATCGATCATCTGAAGAGCATGATTCCGCACGCCGTGGTTACAGGTAGTGGTCCAGAGTCGGCCAGTTGCATTCCGGTCTGCTGGGATCGGTTTCAGCCTCTTCTCTATGTGGAAGTGGACAAGGTGTTCTCTACTGTGAAGCCAACCACTTGCTTGCTTGATCCTTGCCCTTTGTGGCTCGTTATGAGCTGCAAAGAGAGACTGGGCAAAGGGATCAAGGCAGTGGTAAATGCATCCTTGGAAGAGGGTGCAATGCCATCAGCCCTCAAGGAGGCAGTGATAAAGCCCATCTTGAAAAAGTCCTCCTTGGATCCCCAAGAGTTGAACAACTTCCGCCCAGTCTCTAATTTACCATTCTTGGGCAAGGTGATTGAGCAAGTGGTGGCTAAACAGTTACAGACACAGTTGGATGAAGCAGATTACTTAGATCCTTTCCAATCGGGCTTCAGGACTGGACACGGAACTGAAACAGCCTTGGTCGCTCTGGTGGATGATATGAGTAGGGCGTTGGATAGGGGAGAATACACATTCCTCGTCCTCCTGGATCTCTCAGCGGCTTTCGTTACCGTTGACCACAGTATCCTTTTAAACCGCCTGGAGGGATTGGGAATAGGGGGCACTGTTTTACGGTGGTTCCATTCCTATCTCTCCGGTAGACATCAACGGGTAGCACTGGGGGATGAGGTTTCAGACCCTTGGCCTCTCAATTGTGGAGTGCCACAGGGTTCTATCCTCTCCCCCATGCTATTCAACATCTATGTGAAACCGCTGGGAGCCATCATCAGGAGTTTTGGGTTGCAGTGTCACCAATATGCGGATGACACTCAGCTCTATCTCTCATTTAAGTCCTCACCAGAGTTGGCTGTGAATACCTTGTCCAAATGCCTGGAGTCCGTAAGTGGATGGATGGGAGAGAACAGGCTGAAGCTAAACCCCGACAAGACCGAGGTGTTGCTCGTGGGTGATAAGAGAAGGTTGGGAAATTTAGACTTGGTGCTTAATGGGGTGAGATTACCCCTGAAGGACCAGGTCCGCAGCCTCGGGGTCATTCTTGATTCCCAGCTGTCCATGGAGGCTCAGGTTTTGGAAGTGAGCTGGGCAGCTTGGTATCAATTACATCTGGTACAGAGGCTGCAACCCTACCTTCCTGTACATCTGCTCCCACGAGTGATACATGCCCTGGTCTCCTCTTGCTTAGACTACTGTAATGCGCTCTACGTGGGGTTACCCTTGAAAACGGTCTGGAAATTGCAGCTGGTACAGAATGCGGCGGCACGCTTGATAAAGCAGAGCCGTTGCCGGGATCATATCACCCCAGTGTTGGTAGATCTACACTGGTTACCAGTTGTTTACCAGGCCCAATTCAAGGTGTTGGTACTGACCTTTAAAACCCAATACGGTTTCGGCCCAGTTTATCTGAAGGTACGCCTCCAGTATCACCAATTATGCCGCCAAACAAGATCAGTCTCACAAGACCTTCTCTCGGTCCCACCGGTTAAAATAGCTAGGCTGGTGCAGACCAGAGAGAGGGCATTTTTGATCGTGGCCCCCACCCTCTGGAACTCGCTTCCTTTTGACCTTCGACATGCCTCCTCCCTGGTGGCTTTTCGCCGAGCCTTAAAGACCTGGCTATTCAGGCAGGCCTATGGGATTTCTGGGGCGGACTAGATTTTATAGTGTATTAATTGAAAGATGGTTTTAGATGAATTGATGTTGATGTTGTGATTTGTTGATTGTATATTGTTTTATATTGTATCTTGTATTGCTGTACGTCGCCCAGAGTGTCCGTTAATTCAGACAGATGGGCGACTAACAAATAAAATTTTATTATTTTATTATTATTATTATTATATTTTATCATCCATTTCTGCCATCTCTGTTATCTTTTCGGCACCTATTGAAGACCTTCCTCTTTCAACAAGCCTTTTAAGTTGAGACCTTATTCCAGTCTGCCTCTGTATTGGAATTGCTTTTTAATATCTTTTTAAACCTTTTTTTTTTAAAAAAAACACAATATGTTTTTAACCTTTTTTTAAAGATGTCTTGGAAGCTTTATAAAAACATGTTTTTAAAGAAGTTTTGTTTTAATGTATTTTGAAGTCTGTTTTTATGAAGTTTTAAAGTGTTTTTAGTGCTTTTGTTTGCTGCCCTGGGCTCCTGCTGGGAGGAAGGGCGGGATATAAATCAAATAATAAATAAATAAATCCACCCACTGAGATTACAAAGCTGTGCCTGTCTAGCAGGCCCTGCATGCGGAACCAGTAGCATTTCAGATCAAGCTAGCATCGTTCGTCACAGTCTAAATTTTCCTTCCAGGATCTTACAACGTCATTTCCCCATGTCATTGCTGCCAACATGTACCATGACTACTGACTCCTCCCTAGCACTTTCTACCAAGCTATCAAGTTGATGGGCACCATCCACAACTTTCATGCCAGACAGGCAAATCTGTGGTCTGCACACCCATCACAGACCCCACTGTCTGTGCTTGTAATGATTTAATCGTACACACACCCTGGAGAAGTATCCTCAGCATGTTGTTATGTGCCTCCAAGTCGATTACGACTTATGGCAACCCTATGAATCAGTGACCTCCAAGAGCATCTGTCATGAACCACCCTGTTCAGATATACTCTGTTCATAGGGTTTTCGTGGTAAGAGGTATTCAGAGGTGGTTTACCATTGCCTTCCTCTGACTTTGGATGCATCTTAGTCTGGTGTTTCAGCTTTGACCATTCCCCCTTGGGTGCTCCTGCTAGGAGTCTAGCCTCTTGGTCTAGACTCCTGACGGCATTGCTTTCAGCTTCTTCAACACACTCAAATCCCCTCACCACGTTAAGGTGTGCATCTGAATGGGAGGTCCTCAGCATGAGAGGATATCTACTCATCCTCCAAGGAATGGGTCCCTTTTATTTATTTATTTATTTTATTTATTTATTTATTTAATTACGCTTTTAAACCGCTCTATAGCAACGAGCTCTCAGGGCGGTGTACAGCAAAATAAAACCACATTTAAAAAACGAACAAGTGTGGATTAAAACATACAATATAAAACATATTTAAACAAAATTAAAATGCGAATAAAATAAAAACACAATTACAGTTAAGTTTAAAATAAAATTAAATTTAAGTTTAAAAGTTTAAAATGCCTGGGCGTAGAGGTAGGTTTTTACCTGGCGCCGAAAAGATAACAAGGAAGGCGCCAGGCGTATCTCATCTGGGAGGGCATTCCATAATTCGGGGGCCACCACTGAAAAGGCCCTAGATCTAATTGTTGTTCTCCGGGCCTCCCTATGAGTTGGGACCCGGAGAAGGGCCTTAGATGTCGAGCGCAGTGAACGGGTAGGTACATAGCGAGAGAGGCGTTCCATCAGATATTGCGGTCCGATGCCGTTAAGGGCTTTATAGGTAAGAACCAACACTTTGAATCTGGCCCGGAAACATATAGGTAGCCAGTGCAGTTGGGCCAGAATAGGTGTTATATGGTCGAATTTCTTCGTCCCAGTAAGAACTCTGGCCGCAGCATTCTGCACTAGCTGAAGTTTCCGAATCGTCTTCAAAGGTAACCCTACGTAGAGTGCATTACAGTAATCCAATCTAGAGGTTACCAGAGCGTGAATAACTGAGGCGAGGTTCTCCCTGTCCAGATAGGGTCGTAGTTGGGCTACCAGCCGAAGCTGGTAGAACGCATTCCGTGCCACCGAGGCTACCTGAGCCTCAAGTGACAGGAGCGGATCTAATAAGACTCCCAAACTACGGACCTGCTCCTTTAGGGGGAGTGTAACCCCATCCAGAGCAGGTCTGACATCAACCATCTGGACAGAGTACCCCCCCACCAACAGCATCTCAGTCTTGTCAGGATTGAGTTTCAGTTTATTAGCTCTCATCCAGTCCATTATCGCGGCCAGGCAGCGGTTCAGTACATTGACAGCCTCACCTGAGGAAGATGAAAAGGAGAAGTAGAGTTGCGTATCATCAGCATATTGCTGAAAATGCACTCCAAAACTCCTGATGACCTCACCCAGCGGCTTCATATAGATATTAAAGAGCATGGGGGACAGAACTGAACCCTGCGGGACCCCATATTGGAGTACCCAGGGACTCGAGTAATGCTCCCCAAGCATCACCTTCTGGAGGCGATTCCCAAGATAGGAGTGCAGCCACTGCCAAGCAGTGCCTCCAATTCCCAAATCCGTGAGTCGCCCCAGAAGGATAGCATGGTTGATGGTATCAAAAGCCGCCGAGAGATCAAGGAGAACCAACAGAGTTACACTCCCTCTGTCTTTCTCCCGACAGAGGTCATCATACAGGGCGACCAAGGCTGTTTCTGTACCAAACCCCGGGCGAAAGCCCGATTGAAATGGGTCCAGATAATCAGTTTCATCCAAGAGAGCCTGGAGTTGGTGAGCGACCACGCGCTCTAGAACCTTGCCCAGAAATGGAACATTTGCTACCGGTCTATAGTTGTTAAAATTATCAGGGTCCAAGGAGGGCTTTTTTAGGAGCGGTCTCACCACTGCCTGTTTCAGGCAGAGTGGGACCACTCCCTCTCATAAAGAGGCATTAATCACCTCCTTGGCCCAACCGGCTGTTCCATTCCTGCTAGCTTTTATTAGCCATGAGGGGCAAGGGTCCAGAGCAGAAGTGGTCGCCCGCACCTGTCCAAGCACCTTGTCCACATCCTCGAGCTGTACCAACTGAAACTCATCCAATAAAACCGGACAAGACTGTGTTCTGGACACCTCATTAGATTCAACTGCTACAATATTGGAGTCAAGGTCCCGGCGGATGTTAGTGATCTTATCTTGGAAGTGCCTCGCAAACTCATTACAGCGGGCTATCGATGGTTGTATTGCATCCGGAGGACCAGAATGTAGAAGTCCCCGGACAACTTTATAAAGTTCCGCTGGGCGGTTACAAGATGACTGAATAGAGGCAGCAAAGTACTGCTTCTTTGCTGCCCTCACCGCCTTCACATAACGTTTGGTAGAGGCCTTCACAAGAGCATAATTACAGCCATCGGGAGTTCGCCTCCATTTGCACTCAAGCCGTCTCCTTTCTTGCTTCATCACTCTTAGCTCCGAGGTAAACCAAGGAGCCAATTGAGCTCTGCAACGGAGAGGGCGCACCGGGGCGATTGTGTCAACTGCCCGGGTCATTTCCGTATTCCACAGAGTGACCAGGGTTTCGACAGAATCGTCAGTTTTATCAGCCGGAAAATTCCCTAGAGCCCTTTGAAATCCCTCAGGATTCATTAGTCTCTGGGGACGGACCATCTTAATCGGTCCTCCACCCTTGCAGAGGGGAGAAGACAATGTGAGTCTAAATCTCAATAGGCGGTGATCTGTCCATGACAAAGGAATAGATGTAAAATTCCTCACTCCCAGATCACCATCCCCTAACCCAGTGGCAAAAATCAAGTCTAGAGTATGTCCTGACACATGCGTAGGGCCAGTAACAAATTGAGACAGCCCCATGGCTGTCATGGAGGTCATGAAGTCCTGAGCCGCTCCAGACAAAGCGGCCTCGGCATGGATGTTGAGATCCCCCAATACCAGAAGCTTGGGGGATCGCAACACCAAATCCGAGACCACCTCCGTCAGCTCAGTTAGGGAAGCTGTTGGGCGGCAGGGTGGACGGTACACCAACAGTATTCCAAGTCTGTCTCGCTGACCCAACGCAATGTGCAGACACTCCAGGCCATTAGCCACCTGGATAGGGTGCCTAACGAGAGGAATGGAACTTTTATAGACCACAGCGATTCCCCCTCCCTGACCCTCGGATCTACCCAGATGCTGGACCGAATATCCAGGTGGGCACAACTGGGAGAGATTAATACCTCCCAGATCGCTCACCCAGGTTTCGGTAATACATGCCAGATCGGCCGCCTCATCCATAATTAAATCATGGATGAGGGAGGTTTTATTATTTACCGATCTGGCATTAAGAAGCAGCAACTGGAGATCCGAGGGTTGGCTGATAAGACTACCAGCAATCCTCTGGGTGTGAGGAGGACCGGAACACGGCACAGCCACCAGTTGTCTGGGTCGAGTTCCCCTTAACTGGCATGTCTTCCTCACAGCGCCATACCTCCCATTACCCGTCACTGCGCTGATTGGGGCCCCCTCTGGTCCTCCCTCCCAGCACACTATCCTCTCGCCCAGGCACATAATAAAAATAAAATAAATAACAAAGCTCATATTTTATACACAATCACACACTCATTCATACAGCCACTCAAACATCCAAATAGCACAGCAGCAACAGCAATGTCCCAGCAGCCAGCGGGTCGCAACCGCGGCAGCCGCAACGGCAGGGGCTCAGGAGCGATGGAGCGACAATGCCCCCCAACCAAACAGCAGCATCAATGGCAGCAATCACAAAGGCTGTAAGGTCCAGGCGACAGCAACAATGATTAGCAGCGACGACAACAATCCCAAGACAGTTCAAGGGTGTCGGGACGAAGCAGTAGTAAAACAACACCCAGATCCGCAGCAGTCACAGCAACGGTGATGGCAACTCAGGCGGCAGGTCGCAGCAGCAGCAGCGGCAAGCGCCCAGCACTCGAAACTGCAGCAACAGCAGGAAGGCGACGTCCGGGTCCACGACGGCCGCACAATGATGACGGTCACCACAGTCATAGCGGCAACGACAGCGGAGCGCCCAAGCCCACAGCAGTCACGCCGAAATCCAGGGCGCGGAGCCGCGACGGCAGAGACTGCACAACAGCCCAGGGACACTCTGGCGAAAGCAGAAACAGAAGCCCCACACAACCAGAGGCAAAGATGGAACCAGGAGGCGACAACGGCCGAGACCAGCACACCAGGAGAGCAGCCACAAGCCAACACAAGCCGGGGAGGGACAAAAAGCTGAACACTCCCGCCGAAGAATGAACAAATGTCGGCAGCAGCAGCAGAGAGACAGCAGAGAGATAAAAGGCCGCTACCATCCCCGGACTCAATTAGCCGCAACACCCGGCTCCTACGGTTCCTGCGGTCCTCAGTTACCACGCCAAGATTGCAAAAGGGTGGGTGGAGGCGGTTGGAGAAAAAACATTCGCTCATCCCTTCTAAAGGATAACTTCCATCTTCCTCAGATAGATGCTATCCTTCCTTGAGGCCCTCATTCTCCATGATAGCAGGAGACTTATCATCCTTGGAGTGGGACACAGCTATAATATCCCCAAAGACCTCATCCACAAACCTTTCTGTAAACATGTTCCCGTAGAGCCAGGAGCAAATTGCACCAAGGACACACCCACAACTTCTGTCCAATAAGAAGATAGTCCTACATGTTACAGACAGTGGAAAACACTGGAAAGCCCCCACATCCCTGCTGGCTTCCTACCTGCATAATTGTTTTGGTAGTGTACTGAGTTAATTTATTGAAAGCTTATGTTTTGTTTAGGTCAGAAAATGGATGGGCACAGTGGGGTGTCCTGGCCTCCTCGCCCTGCTGCCAAATTCACCTTGACACTTTAACAGCTGGAGCTGAGACACTTTGTTAGCTGGAGGCTTCCTTTACCTCTTGGAGCAGGCTCCCTTGCTAGGCTGATCTAAATTTATGTGTGTGGCTGGTTCCTCCCAGTTGCTACTGCCAGCAAATGAGTTCAAGGAGTATGGCTTAAATCCTGCTCCCAGTCAGTTTAGCCCCCTGGGGATGGGGAATGAAGTGAACAAAGGTAGAATTCATAAAGATACATGCTTTGAGCATGAATTTTAGGTCTCGGCATCTTAAAGCAAAGTAATTCTAGCCTAGGTGTCTGAACTTAGATTTCAGATTTTGTTTAATTCACTGAATCTTGAAAATATAGAGCATAAATTTTACATATTAATACACTGATTGATTTTTTAATATTCATTTTATTATTCCAGTATAAGAAATGTTACTTGCTCAAATAGATAACTATATTATTATTGTATTCAGTCAAAACTGTGGTAGTCTTGATTAAGGCATACTTAGTGTGTGTGGCAGGCATTAGAGGTGTCCATCAATTGTGGGTGTTGCACAATCTTTCATATGTTATTGCTTCATTAATAAACATTAGTTAGGCTGTTGAAGTTTCCTTGGATAGTGGCAAGCTGCTGAACAGACTGAACTGAGAGATTAGGTTTGGGACATCATAAAATTCAATGAATTTGCCATATAGAGCAGGTCTGAATGAGTTCTCCTGTCACAAACTGCTCATGAGGGAGTTTGACCACCTCATTTTATACACACTATTGTAAATTCTGACTACAAATTATCCTCCTCTGTGGATACATGGTGAGCATAGAGAGGTTTTTCTCCTCTCATAATATTTGAATTCAGAGTAATTAAATGAAATGAGTTTGCATTAGATTCAGGACAGATAAAAAGAAATACTTCTTCACACAATTAATTCATGAAATTTGCTGCCACAAGATGTGATAACAACTACAGATTTAGATGCTTTTAAAAGGGAAATAGAGCCAGCTCAGCAATGGCAGGTGACAAAAGCTTGGGTGTATAGGTCAACAACACCCCCCAACTGTTCTTCCTGAGCCAGTCAACCATTCCTCTCTGTTGGAGGCAGAGCACTATGTGCTTCAAAAACTGACCTTTGCCCCACTAAGCTAGCCTGCTGGCCTCGCATGAAGTGGAGGATGCTGTCCTACTCCTCCGATAAGATGCCAAGTTGGCATCTGTACATGGAATGGGGGGGGCACATCCTGCCCTCCACCTCAGGCAGCAATATTTCTTGGACTGGCTCTGGGTAGATAGATTCATGGAGGGTAGTCAATCAGTGACTGTTAGTCATGATTGCTATATGAAATGTCCAGTTTAAGAGGCGATATGCTAGTAAATACCAGTTGCTGGGAGCAGCACTGAGAGAAAGCTGTTGCCTTCAAGCCTTGCTTTTGGGCTTCCTAGAGTCCTCTGGTTGGCCACTGTGGGAAACAGGATCCTGAACTAGACCAACCTCTGGTCTGATCCATCAGGTTTCTTCCTTTGTGTCATACAGTTCTGCTGAGTTGCCAGCACACCCCTGTAAACAATTTGTACCCAAAAGTAAGGATTCATTTACAGTGGTGCTTAGAAAAGTACATTCTATGGCAAGTCTGTAACCACCCCCTGCCTCTCCTGGAATGTCTGTCCAACCTCTCAGTAATGAGAAGTAATGTTACTGAGTAGCACCTACACTAAAGTGTTTAACCAAAAAGAGCATTTCATTGATATAAAGCAGAAAGTAATGCATAATCAAAATATGTAGTTTGGGTGGATAAATCTTCTTACTTCTCTATTCTGGCTCAACACGTAAATTTTGACAGAGCCAGCTTGTTATGTGCCTCCAAGTCGATTACGACTTATGGCCACCCTATGAATCAGCGACCTCCAATAGCATCTGTCGTGAACCACCCTGTTTAGATCTTGTAAGTTCAGGTCTGTGGCTTCCTTTATGGAATCAATCCATCTCTTGTTTGGCCTTCCGCTTTTTCTACCCCCTTCTGTTTTTCCCGGCATTATTGTCTTTTCTAGTGAATCATGTGCAGAGCCAGTACTCAAGACTTAAAAGATTGCTAAGCTAAGAAACAGCATGCTCACATCTCTGTAGGAAATATGACATAACAATTTCTCAAGATAAGCAGTCTGATACCCCTATACCCCATAGACAAAATGGTATTTTTTCACAATGGCATAGGGTGCAGAATTTCCCTTTGGGGCTCTTTGGGGTTAGGGCTTAATGGCAGTTGCAAATTTGGATTCAGCCAATGGATAAGCAGACTAGGAAGTTGGCTTTCCCAAGTTCATTTATTAGTTGTTGAAGACAACGAGATGAACAGCACTGTGCTTAGTTGTAACAGACTGTCCACTTGGGGAAGAAGGTTTTTTATTTTTTTAATGAAACAATGGGTGTGGCACAAGCTGCCTTGGGAACTTTTGCTGTTTTCAGGTATGTGATGACATCTGTGGCCTCTGATGGCATTTTTTAAAATGATATTTTAATTTTATTTTTTCATAGGTAAATGTAATGAAATGAAAAAATAAATCTAAAGAAAAACAGAAGATGCTTTTGTGCATTTTAATGTCAAATTTTACTTTATAAATATTTGGAGTACTTCCACATTGCAGTTTATTGTAGATTCAGCACTGCTTATGCATGTAAGTTTTGCACACAACTACATCCTCATCAAAATGCCATTCCATATTATTTTCCCATTTATTCCAGATTTATGTTTTCCATGGAAAATCTGATAGGTGCCAATAAGGGCCAATAAACTGAGTCTGAATCCTAGCAAGATGGAGGTGTTGTAGGTTGGTAGTTCCGGAGTTTGAATAATTGGTCAATTGCCTGTGCTTTGGCTTGGGTTGTACTCCCTCTGAAAGAGCAGGTTTGTAGTCTGGGGGTGCTTCTGGATCCATCTTTGTCGCTAGAGACCCAGGTGACCTCAGTGGCTAGGAGTGTCTTTTACCAGCTGCGGCTGGTAAGATAGCCGCAGCTGTTTCTGGACTAGGATAGTCTGACCACTGTTGTCCATGCACTGGTAACCTCCAGAGTGGATTACTGTAATGTTCTCTATGTGGGGTTGCCCTTGAGGTTGGTCCAGAAGCTGCGGCTGGTGCAACTGCTTTCTGCGGCAGGGTATCAGCAACATGTAACCCCACTGATGAAAAAATTGCACTGGCTGCCTATTAGCTACCGGGCTAAGTTCAAGCTTCTAGTATTGGTGTACTAAGCCCTATACAGCTTGGGACCAGGATACCTGAAAGATTGTTTTCCCCTTATATACCCAGTCGATCACTATGCTCTGCAGGTGAGGGTCTCCTGCAGATACCATCTTATCAGGAGATCCATTCTGTACAACGTAGGAGGAGGACCTTTAGTGTAGTGGCCCCTACCCTTTGGAATTCCATCCCCTTAAATATTCACTAATAGGCAAAAAACGTTGCGGTTTAAGAACGTACCTATAGCCCACAGCTATTTCTATCAAACTTTAAAAAGTAGGGAAATTGGGCAGCTATAGTGAATGCACCAGGGGAGCAGGAGACCTGACCTCCTGTCTGAGATACTGTACTGCCCTACAAAGTTGTCAAAATGCAAACACAATTTGGGTTGGTCTTTCACAGTCCAATCCACTTCCTGTGTAGCTTGCAAGAATTTGGTAACATGTGCCTCTGAGCATATGGTGAGTAGTGGCAACACTGCCATCTCCAAAGATAGAGAATTATATTTTTGTATGTTTGTTGGTGTTCTTCTTATTTTGCTTCTTTCCTGTGTTACTACTGTTTCTACAGAGAATCTAAACTAGAAAAGTTTATTTCCCTCATTATTTATCCTAGAAATCTGTGTCAAATTTATTTTTATTAATTTCAAAGCCTTTTTACTGGTCAGTGTCATATGATGGTGAAGACAGCATTTTTTGTGTTTCAAATTGGAGGTTATGTTCTATTTCTATTTTGGGTGCATTAACAGTGGAATCTGAAACTGCAGTTTGATGTAAAATCAGACTGATTCCAATATGTTGCTACTTCAGCAATGACTGTAGCTGTTAGAAAAAAGAGGATGCATGTTTTCATCCTGCTATGTTTAAACCACTTCATTTAAGGCAAGGTGGATGCAGTCAATTAAAAACATAGAGCACACCTAGAATTTTGCTAGAATATATTTCACATCCGACTGTTTTATCTTGTGCAAATTGAGACACCCGAGGTCCACTGAAGACTATTCTGCAGAAGTCAATGCCATTATTCCACAATTATGTTTGGTGTTATTTTAGTGTAAATTTTGCAAAGTGTTGCTGTACTTCACATATTCACAGAAATAGAAAAAAAGAAAATGATTTCTTATAGGACACTTCACTAAAATTGCAAAGGAAATCAGACATATTCAAAGTGACCATCTGAACTATATCAACTGTCTTAATAATGTTGCTTCCTCCCTGCTAAAACAAGATCAGCACAGCACATGTCTTCTTTCTATTATTTGGGCTGATTGCAGTTCAGGTCTCCTGCTTCCCTGGTGCATTCACTACAGCTGCCCAATTTCCCTGCTGACCGGGGAGGGGGAGGGAGGTCTGGAGTGGGCAGGGGAGGAGGAAGAAGTAAGAGGGGAGGGGAGGAGGAAGGGAGAGGAGAGGGGAAGGAGGGGAAATGCAGGTCTGATGATTTGCATCCTTACTGAGTTCAGTGGGATTTACTCCTATGCAATCTTGATTAGGATAGGAAAAACTGACCATGGGGGAGGGGGGAGGGAAAGGAGCGTATTGGATGGGGGGCAAAGGAAGGGGGAGGGGAGGGGAGGTTTGATTATTTGCATGCTTATAGAGTTCAATGGTATTTACTTCTGTGCAATCATGCTTAAGATAGGTAAAACTGACCATGGGGAGGAGGAAGAGGAGGGGGAAGGGGAAGGAGGGGATTGGAAAGGAATGGCCATGGGGAGGGAGGGGCAAAGGAAGGGAGAGGGAAGGGGCAAGAGGGAGGGGATAGGAGGGAGGATAAGGGAGGGAGGGTTTGATCATTTGCATACTTTTTGAGTTCAATGGGATTTATTTCTATGCAATCATGTTTGAAAATGGAAATGGACTGCCTTCAAGTCGATCCCCACTTATGGTGACCCTTTGAATAGGGTTTTCATGGTATTGAGGTGGTTTCACCATTGCCTTCCTCTGAGGCTGAGAGGCAGTGACTGGCCAAAGGTCACCCAGTCAGCTTCATGGCGCTGTGAGGATTCGAACCCTGGTCTCCCAGGTCATAGTCCAACACTGACCCAGGGAAGGGGCAGGGAGGGGAGGGGGAGGAGATTGGGTGGGAAGCCCTTTCCTTTCCAAAAGGAAAACATTGTGAACAGTATCGTTCTTTTTCAGGCTTTCCCCCATCTTTTTATTCTACAGCAGGCACATGTAGCCTCCCACCCAAAGTTAAACCAAAGCTTTCCCTGGCCACATCCACACCAGGCCTTTATTTCACTTTGGACAGTCATGGCTTCTCTCAAAGAATCCTGGGAAGTGTAGTTAGTGAAGGGTGCTGAGAGTTGCTAGGAGATGCCCTGATCCCCTCACAGACCTTCAATCAGAGTGGCTGACTGTTAAACCAGTCTGGCCGCTGGAGCTCTCTCAGTGGAACAGGAGTCTCCTCTCAGCACCCTTCACAAACTACACTTCCCAGGATTCTCTGAGGGAAGCCATGACTGTCTCAAATGAAATCAAAGTCTGTTGTGGGTGTGGGCCCCTGATTAGGCAAGCCAAGCAGCTGTGAGTCTGGCATTTAGAATGCTGACAGTTGGTTCTTACTGAGCATGCCCAGCGTTATCATAGCCTTCTAACCAAAATTTCTTAAATTAATTAAAAATCAGCCAGGCATTTTTTTAAACCTTTAAACTGCAGAAGATGAAAGACAGAGTATGGGGCAAGGTCAGTATTAGGATTATAGGTACTCTGTGAATATGGCTGATTTTTAATGAATTTCAATAGATTATGAGAACTCTCAGAGAAAAAAGTCCAAAAGCGCTCTGGGTTTTTTTTCTCTTTTTAGACTTTGAACTCTCGATTCTCTCTGACTGTTTTGTGTATCGTCATGAAAATTGAGACGGTTGTTAAGCAGAATTCTGAGTTCAGAACTATAAGTTTTGTAAGGTTTTGTTTTGAAATGAGCTTATGGGAAGCATCAGAATGGCATGGGGGTATTTTCAATTTAACATTGCAGAATATGAAAAACCCACCCTGGCTATAGTATACAGCCACTCTCTGTATAATTAGACAGGTGCCATCTCTGTTATCTTTTTGGCAACTTTCCCCTTTCAACAAGCCTTTTAAGTAGAGACCTTATCCCAGTCTGCGTCTCTGTTGGAATTGCTCTTTAAGATTTTTTTAAAGATGTTTTGTTTTAATATGTTCTGTTTTTATGATTTTTAGAGTGTTTTTAGTGCTTTTGTTTGCTCCCATGGACTCCTACTGGGCGGAAGGACAGGATATAAATCTAATAAATAAATAAAACAAGAACAGAAAAATGGTAGACGTAGTTTTGATAAGTGCATGTGGATGCTGCAAAAAACTTGCATGTGCAGCACCAAGTCCACAATAAACTGCTGTGTGGAAGTGCTCCAATTAAATTTTGGTATGCTAACCAAAGGAAGATTAAGGAGTATAGCTAGAAAGTGCAAACTAAATACTGATTTCTTACTGGATGTTACTTACTGCAGGTGGATCGAGCCATTTCATTGAAATCACTCTGGACCAAGTGCCATTGAAATCCTTAATACTTAATGAGTTCCATTCAAACCAAGCAAAAGTTTTATTGTTGACCTTTAGGGCTGCTGAAAGGTGGGTACCAGTAGTGTAGTGGCAAATCCAGAAGTGCAGGGTCCCTTCATGATAGTCACATCACACTTCCTCACAGGCATGCCCCCTTTTCCACTTTCCCTTGTCTCCCTTGCTCTCCCTATCATCTTGCAAGTCCACACTCCACTACAACAGACATTCCTAAGAGCCAATCGGCATGAAAGGGGAGCCTGTGTGTTAGCTCCTGAGAAGAGTCTTCTCAGTGGCTGATTCGCCTCCTTTCACTTTGATTGGCTTCAATCAGCAAGAAAGGACAAGGGCTCTTAGTGGGTAACACGTTCCTTTTTCATGCTGACTGGCTCATATGTAGGGACCTGGCTGGGACCCTGCTCCCCAAAAAAGTATTGGGTCTATGACCCCCCACAACCCTGGATGACTTCACCCCTGGTGGGTACAGAGATTAGTGATGTACCGGGCCCATAGCAAGCAGGGGGCCCAGACTCTGAGCTTTCATTAAAAAACAAGCAAGTCTCTAGCCCTCCTAGTAAGAAAGTTATGAAACAAAGTGTGCAAGTATCCTTCTAAGCAATTTCTCTGAGATGTGTCAGCATGGCTGCTCCTTCCTTTCTGTGTTTTTAGCCAATGAGTGAAGTCAGAGCTGTGATTGACTAGTGAGTTTGGACGCCATGTGAGTTAGATGAGGTTGGGAGTTATAATGCAATCCAAATACATGTCTACTCAGAAGTAAGCTCCATTTGGATTCAATGGGACTTACTCCCAGCTAAGTGTGTACTGGATGACACAGCCTCAGTGACTGGCCCAAGAAAATAAGTAAGTTAAGTGAGTTTAAAATGTGAAACTGCACATCCTCAAAGTATTTTTGTTGTTGCTGCTTATCAAGGATGACAAACTGATTTTTGTTTGTATTTTTCTTTAGGAATGGAATGTAGCAAAGCATGGGGGAGGGGAATGCCTGCTTTCCTGGCTTTTTGCATTGTTGTTTTTTTAATTTTTAGTGTCCTATCACCTTTGTTTGCTTGTGAATGCTATATTATATTTATGTAGTTACAGATGTTAATTTTAATATATATATCCATTTAAAATTATTAATATATTCTCAAGATGCCAAATATTTCCTTGCTGTTTTTTTTTCTAACATGTCAAGAACATAGCAATGGAATAGTGCAGCAGAAGGTTAACCACGTACCTCATCACTGAAGGGTTGTTATCCAGTCCCTTGGTGTGTTGTTGTGGTTGTTGTTTTGCAGCAGGGGTGGGGTGGGGGTGGTTAGGGTAGTAGCAATATGTAAGGAGGGGTTATTAATTGCTTTCGTACCCATGGGGACAAACTCAGGGGATTGGGGGGGTTGTTGCTACTGATATTAGTACTTAAACTGGCATATTCATGTTAAAGTGTCAAATCCTTTTTTGCTCAAAAAAAGAATAACAAGGTGGCAGTTTGATCTGTGTGATAACAATGCTGTAACTATTATGAGATGTTAATAAATAGCCACAACAACTGGATACACTGCTTATATTTTAGCGATTTAAATTTTGAATTTATCTAAGCATGAGCATTTATCTAAGCATGACCCCCTCCACATCTGATCTTGCACTGAATGTAGTATTGACCACCTAATATCAACTGATCAGTGGAGTCCCACCACTAAGGGCAAGTGGGGCACTCTCCATCCTAATGCCCAAAACCTATAGCTCAGCCCCTTGTCTGCCACTTACATTCATGTTCAATATATTATGTATAGCTCAGTGTCCTTTCTCTGTTCCTTGCATTCATATTCAATACAGTACACATTTAGAGACACTCTGGACTTGTTTCTATCCATCTTTTGTTCTGGCCAATCATCTTTGGATCACAGTCATTGCTATGGTCTCATCCCTGTCTCCAGGGGTAATAATAATAATAATGTATAGTAGGAGTGACTTAGGGAGGTCAGGGGTCCCTCAGCACCTGCATTTTAATTTTATTCCCCATAGAATAAGCTCAAACCAGTCAGCAGTCCCTCAGAAATGCATGGGAAGTTCCATAGCATTAGGGCAGGACTACGAACAGCCCCCCCCAATACTCAGAGGCATGCATTTCAATCTGAGCCAATCAGAAGCATGCATTTGCAAATTGTTTGTTGCTCTTCTGTGAGGCTGAGTTACTTTATCCTCCTTTTGCAAGCACCACCTTAAAGCAACAGCAAACACAATCTTTTTTTTTCCTTTTCTGTCACTAGACAGCCTACTAGTCTTTGAAATCAGCAATATATCACTGTGAATTCATTGTTCAACTTCCAAATCCATCACTGCCATATATAGACATTTCAGTGAGTGGAGTGGTAGTGAATGATCCCCAAAGCATGTTTAGCTGGCATGGGATGTGGGGGAGGAATCTGGTTTCTTCATAGGCCAGACTGGGCCCTATTTTTTGTAGAGGGTAGAGATAGGAAAGGAGATTCTTGGTGGCAAACAGTGTCTAAAAATGTTTGGCTGGCATCATCATGATGGGTGGGGAATCTGGTTTGTTCATGGGCCAGACTGGACCTTTTTCATTGTCAGGATGGGGGGAAGGGGAGATTCTTTGTGGCAAACGGTCCCCCAAAATGTTTGGCTAGCATCATAAGGAGGGGTGTAGAATCTGGTTTCTTCATAGTCTGGAGTGGGCCCTATTTACTGTTGGAGGGAGAGACAGGAAAGGAGATTCTTGATGGCAAACTGCTTCTAAAAAATGTTTGGCTGGCATCATAAGATGATAGTGGTTTCTTCATGGGCTGGGCTGGGCCTTTTGTATTATCAGTGGGGGGTAGGAATTCTTGGCCTCCAAAAATGTTTGAATGCCAGCGTGGGATAGGGGAGAGTTTAGCTTCTTCATGGCCTAGACTGGGCCTTTTTATTGTCAGGAAGGGGGGAAGAGGATATTCTTGGTGGCAAAATGCCTCTAAAAGCTGTTTGGTGGGCATCATAAGTATGTCTGTAGGGGAGGTTCTGATTTCTTCATTGGCTGGATCTGGAATGGTCCTTTTTATTGTCAGGGTGGGAAGGAGAGGAGATTCATGCTGGCAAACTGCCCCAAGAATCAACTGGGCAGACTGCTGCTTTAAAATTTATTTTTATTTATTTAAAGTAGGGTTCCCAGGTCAGAAGCATCCCAAAGCCTGAGATGTCATAGGAGCGGCCCCAAGAGATGTCATGGGGGTGGGCCCAAGATGTCATGAATCATGATACATTAAGCATCAACCACAGTTGCTTGGAGAATACAATTCAAACAATAACATTTCTCTGACTGGAAATTAAGATAGAAATCTTGGGTGAAAGATGGAGCCTGGGTAGGGAACATTTCACCTAGCCTACTTGATTCTGGCAAGAAGGATTTAAATGCCCTCAGGCCAGGCCAGTCACCAGAAGGCCATCATAGGAAGAAATGAGCCTAGTGTTGTGAAGATGTTAGATAGGAGCACTCAGAAGTAAAGATGGATGCCCCTGAAGGCTGCAATTCTAAACACACTTACTAAGCCCCATAGAACTCAATAGGACTTACTTCTGAGTAGATATGGTTTGGATTGTGCTGTTGGTAAATTTGACTAGGGATCCTCTGCAAAGATATCCATATCCAAGCAGGATTGGCAACCCCCTGTCTGCAGTGCCCTGCCCATACCTTTCAACGTGGCTGCTCCAAACTTCTTAACAGATTTGACCCTTCACTTCAGAAAGAGGTCTAAGAAATGAATAAGAGTAAGAAGATTCTCTATCCTTTTCTGTCTACCTTGTAGGCTGCTATAAACTCACTTTGACAGCCAATCCAATTCCAGTGAGTAATAACTGACAGAGAGAAAGCACACATGGTTTGATCTATCTTCACAGACAGCAGCTTGGGAACAACAATTGCAGCCACATTTCCCAGTATGTGAATTCTCTTTTGCCGCTATTGGGCAAGAAACAAATCGTCATGCAACCAACAAGTTGCATCATCAGTGGGTTTAAGGACGTTGAGCTGAGGGCATGGAACCACTGTTGTTGCTTCTATGGATGTAAGGGAGTGAGGTTAAAGATTAATGAAATACAAACAGAACAGAAAAACAAAAGACACTGATGATTTCCTAAATGAAATACCATACCAACAACAACAAAATTCCTATGAGTAAGGCAGAAAACTCAACATCCCACAACCAGTCTGGATTCGTAACCAAAAACCAAAACTAAAACAATCCTGGCAACCAGTCAGCCAAGGTCACAGAAATCCCCACGTAGCACAACCTGACCCGGGGGCTGAAGTTATTGCAGAATGCTGTGACATGATTGCTGACAAGAGTGAGACCCTATCAGCACATAATACCTCTGCTCTGAAATCTGCACTGATTGCCCATTTGCTACCAGGCCAAGTTCAAGGTGTGCTCTCCATGCTACTGGTGCTACATAGTACTTGTTCTGCTCTAGTAAGAAATCAGTCCTTTCATGTGGCAGCACCTACACTTTGGCACTCCCTGCCTATTGACATTAGGCGGACACCTTCGTTGTTCTCTTTTCAGCACCTGCTAAAAACATTCTTGTTTAGCCAAGCCTACCCAGGCGTGTACAACCTATTGTGTTTTTTATCTGTTTTTAACTCATTGTTGGTTTTATTATTTTGAATGTTTTTAAATACCTGTCTTTAACTGTTTTTGCCAATAATTGTATTAATTCCTTCTGTAAACTCCTTTTAGGTTTTTTACAATAAAGCGGTATATAAATGTTATAAATAAAATACAGAAATAAATTTTGGAGTCACTGTGGCCCTTGAGTCTCTTTCCACTTTTAGGTGCAAAGGAATCTGACTTATACCGACTCAGGCCATTTGGTACCATCTAGCTCAGTACTGATGACATAAACTAGCATTGGCTCTCCGGGATTCCAGGCAATTGTCTTTTCCAGAAATTGAATTTTGGATCTTTGCATGCAAAGCATATGCCCTACCACTGAGCTACACCCCTTCCCGTTTAAAAAAGTATCTTTTAAAATTGTTCTTTTCAATTCACTAATGAATGCACATCATACCTAGAGCAGATCCACATCATTCATTTAAAGCCCATTCAATATACATTTGAAGCACATGAATCCCACCACAGAATCCTGGGAACTGTAGTTTGTTAAGGGTGGTAGGAAGTATAACTGTGAGGGGAAAACTACACTCCCCAAGATTCTTTAGGGGAAGTCATGTGCTTTAAATTAAGAAATATTTATATAAGCATGACTGTCAAAGATGTTTATTATTTACACAACCTGTAAAGGTATTTGCAGTGCAATCCTGTTTGTTTACTCAGAAGCAAGTCCCAATGTATTGAATGGGGCTTAATCAAACAGGGAAGCGTGCACAGATCTGCAGCCTCAAGTGATAAGGAACACTCACCCAATGCAAAATTCAGAATCATGCCACTTTTAGCTGTTTTGGAACTGTTTATACTTTTTATGGTTATTGGATTTTAAAGGGATTTATTTCTTGTTGTGAGCTGCCTTGGTTTCCAGTCGACAATTCTACCTCACAGGGTTGTTGGGAAGACTCCATACACACACACACACACTGGAGATGTAAAAATACATGTTGTTGTTATGTGCCTTCAAGTTGATTACTACTTATGGCGACCCTATGAATCAGTGACCTCCAAGAGCATTTGTCATGAACCACCCTGTTCAGATCTTTTAAGTTCAGGTCTGTGGCTTCCTTTATGGAATCAATCCATCTCTTGTTCGGCCTTCCTCTTTTTCTACTCCCAGCATTATTGCCTTTTCTAGTGAATAATGTCTTCTCATGATGTGTCCAAAGTATGATAACCTCAGTTTCATCATTTTAGCTTCTAGTGACAGTTCTGGTTTAATTTGTTCTAACACCCAATTGTTTGTCTTTTTTGCAGTCCATGGTATGTGCAAAGCTCTCCTCCAACACCACATTTCAAATGAGTTGATTTTTCTCTTATCCACTTTTTTCACTGTCCAACTTTGACATCCATACATAGAGATCTGGAATACCATGGTCTGAATGATCCTGACTTTGGTGTTCATTGATACACCTGTACATTTGAGGACCTTTTCTAGTTCTCTCATAGCGGCCCTCCCCAGTCCTAGCCTTCTTCTGATTTCTTGACAATTGTCTCCATTTTGGTTAATGACTATGCCGAGGTATTGATAATCCTTGACAAGTTCATTTGTCCTCATTGTCAACTTTAAAGTTACATAAATCAACTGTTGTCATTACTTTAGTCTTTTTGACATTCAGCTGTAGTCCTGCTTTTGTGCTTTCCTCTTTAACTCTCATCAGCATTTGTTTTAAATCATTACTGGTTTCTGCTAGTAGTATGGTGTCGTCTGCATATCTTAAATTATTGATATTTCTTCCTCCAATTTTCACACCTCCTTCATCTTGGTCCAATCCCGCTTTCCGTATGATATGTTCTGCGTACAGACTAAACAAATAGGGTGATAAAATGCACCCCTGTCTCACACCCTTTCCGATGGGGAACCAATCGGTTTCTCCATATTCTGTCCTTACAGTAGCCTCTTGTCCAGAGTATAGGTTGCACATCAGAACAATCAGATGCTGTGGCACCTCCATTCCTTTTAAAGCATTCCATGGTTTTTCATGATCTACACAGTCAAAGGGTTTGCTGTAATCTATAAAGCACAGGGTGATTTTCTTCTGAAATTCCTTGCTCTGTTCCATTATCCAATGTATGTCTGCGATATCTCTGGTGCCTCTTCCCTTTCTAAATCCAGCTTGGACGTCTGGCATTTCTCATTCCATATATGGTAACAGCCTATGTTGTAGAATATTGAGCATTACTTTCCTTCATGAGATATTAAGGCAATAGTTCGATAATTACTGCATTCCCTGTGATCCCCTTTCTTTGGAAGACACGTAATAAATATATATTTATTAAGTTAAATATATTAAATATAATAAAAATTAATAGATCCCATATAATAGCTTATTGTCAGAATGAGATGGTCATTGCAGAATATTTTTTTAAATTAAATCATTAGTTTCTATATAATGAAAGCAGTGATATCTATGTAAACATTGCCTAATTGGTTTTAAAAATAGGATTGGAGGGGAAGAGAAAGATTTACAACACAAGCACAGTTTACTATGTTCACTCAAAAGTCCCATTATTTTACAGCACAATCCTAACCGTATCTACTCAAAAGTAAGTCCTATTGAATTCAATGGTGTTTACTCCAGGTATGTGGGATCATCACTGCAGTTTTACTCCCAGAAAATCAACTATTGGATTAAAGCTTCATATTGGGAAGGTTTTCAAATATCTTCAACAGTCCAGGAAAATGTGGAGTTGTTTGGCTCATGAACACAAGAGGAAAAAAGACTTTTGGTACTGCTGAAAGCTATATACTTACTCAGTTTGAGATTTTCAGATAAACAGGAAAAAACACTCATTTTCTACCTTTGCAATGGAGTCTTAGGACTGCCTGGAGGACCAGAAATCCCTTGTCAATCATAACCCCGACTTCACTTATTGGCTGCAAACCTGAAAGGGAGGGGTTAGAGCAGCCAGCTAAGAGATCATTTCATGGAAGTTGTGGGGCTGGGGCAGCTGACATTTTGGTGTATATCTCGAGAACCAGATCACCTAGAAATGTAACTTTTTTTAAAATGAAAGCTGAGAGTCCAGAGATTAAGCTGACTCACCTGGAGACCCAGAGAGGACCCCCAAAAGCTGGAGTATCTGGCAGAAAACTGGACATCTGGTAACCCTAATTTAAAGTATCTGAATATTTGATATGGGCTCATGCAAGATAATTAACTCCCATTAGCAATAAGAGCAAGAACTTATTATAATTTAATTAAAACAAAAAGCTGAGCAGTACTTTCAAGAGGACCAAATGATTATTTTCTCTCTGAGCCCAGGACTGTTTTTCATAATGAGGTGTGCAGGTGTGAAAGAGCAGGCGAGTAGTTGAAAACACAGACATCCTGGCAATCCAGTTAGCAGGCATATGCACACTTCCATCCCCAATTTCACTTTGAGTAAGGAGGTGGAACCTGTGCACATGTGGTTGATCAAAGGGAGAAGGAATTTTGAGTTGAGCAAATCTCTGCTTTTATTTTTAAAAAAACAAGAAACTTAGAGTTACCTTGTGCGAATGTCTGAATTCATACACCAGTAGAATCCTGGAGGAACTTGTGGGACTTCCTGCTCCAGTATTTGGAACTGATCATATGGTGTGAAAGACTCCTTTTTCTAACCTTTTGGCTTCTTGTTTTTCCTATCTGCCATATTTTTTCTCTGAGCAATAGAAGCTTACAGTGTACAGCATTGGTTTGGGTTTGGTTTCAAAAAAACCTCTGGAAATCTTTAGGGTTGACACTGGGGGAGAACAGTACTCTTGTGCCTTGTGTGTGGCAGGCATAAATTATTATGAATTAAAAGTACATTTGGATGAACTTGAACTGAACTACGTTGTTCCTTTTTGAAATGAACTTTCCAAGCACTGCTGGTTACTGGTCATCTTATTTAGAAGTAAACCTCCACTGTGTTCAGTGGGGCTTATTCATGAGAGCAAACATAAGACTAAAGCCTTTTGTAGTATCTTCTAAATGTTAGTTTCCAGCAACTCACTCACTTTGTGTGTGTGTGTGTATGTGTTTTAAACAGGATTTGGAGAGCATTACTTCTCACTATTGAGGAGGTATGACTTAAGTGTGTGGAGACTCATAGGACTAAAGCTCTGTTAGGTACTCAGTATTATGAAACTGCAATTTTTAAGTGTCCACTGTTTCTTTGCAAAGGAGAAGGATAGGGAAAGAACCAGAACAGGTGGAGGCCACACAATTTTTATCCCATCTGAGAAGCTACTATGACAGCAGGGACTCCTTCTGAATCAAAGTAAGACACTTTACAGTTTAGTTAGGTGCTGTTTGTAAAACTGCAATGCTTAACTGTCCACAGTATGTTTGCAAGGGAGGAGTATGGGGGGGGGAAACAGGATTTGGTCGTGACGTCATTGGCCATGCCACCATAGAAGCCTCACCAAGTCTAGTGGGCACCAGCCTCTACTGCAATTGATGAAAACCTTACAGAAACATAACTAGTTAACAACTCATGAAACTTGAGTTCTTTGCATGATTTCAGGTTGTCATTTGTGGGAAGCAATATTCTTGTGCCTTTAATAGCAGTATGGCAGACAGAAATTCAACAGGTTAATCATTTTCTACTGTGGAAATACAATTATCGGGAAAGCATTCACTCTGTTTGACATCATATTACCTGTGAGTGGCCACTGATTTTCTTTTGGGCCCTTCACTCTATCTGCAAGAGATATTTACTTATTTACACAAAGATTTACTTATGACACAAAGCATATGCAAATTTTACGCAAATTTGTGTCCTCTTTTGTGAGTGGGGTGGAGCCCCCAAATTAATCCACACAGAGTGTACTAAGCACAGAAAATCATGTTGGCATCCCTGTTGATCTATATTGGAAATCTGTGTCAGTATTATTGCTTTATAGAGTACTGGCAGCCTCATACCTGGTGTTGCTTCAGAATTTTAAGAAACCAAAGAATCAGTGCAGTTTTGAAATCAGTGGTAGAAATCAGTGCAGTTTTGAAAAGTTTAGTCTGCCATCTTGATTCAAAGTGGTATCCAATTGTGACCAAACATAGACAAAAACCTGCTCCTTGATCTCAGGAACTATCATGCAAAATTTGGTCACAATATCTTAAGGGATGTCCAAATGCACAGCACACAGACAAATGATTTTCCAAAATATTGTAGATGATTAGCATTCAGAACACCCTACAGTCTTTCTGTCTTCACTTGTAAAGTAGCTTATTAATAGCTTTAAGTTGCACATGGAAAAACCGTGACATTAGGATCTGTTATGGACCATTTAGCTACTAACTTTTACATTTTATTAAGACTTACTCAGCTTCCATATCAATTCAGGTCATAGTCTGGGACAGTAACAATTGGTTCTATATTCTTGGTTTGGTTTGCATATAGCAATCTCAAGTAATATCACCTTGCCTTATGTCTCCCTCTCCCCTTCTTCTATTTAGGTCATTCTATCCATAGAAGAAGGCTACAGGCTTCCAGCTCCCATGGGCTGCCCAGCTTCTCTCCATCAACTAATGCTTCATTGCTGGCAAAAGGAGAGAAACCACCGGCCAAAGTTCACCGACATTGTCAGCTTCCTAGACAAATTGATACGCAACCCCAGTTCTCTTCATACTCTAGTGGAGGATGTACTTGTGTAAGACCTAGCTTGGTGTGCTTTTGTTCTGTGTACAGCAGCCACTAGACAGCACTGTTAATTGCAAAATTTATCAAAATAAGATTTTCAGTATAAAAGTGGACAATTTCCCTCGCCATTTACCCATTCCTGTGTGACATTCTCACTTTTCCTTCTCCATGTTGCCCTATATCAGATGCATGAGGGCCAGTTCAGCTGTTAAAACATCTTTTCCACATGATGGGCTTCAATTGTTTCTGAGGACACATTCACATTGGAAACAGTAATGTGGAGTGCAGAATCGCCATGAACACAGCTGCAGCTACTTGAAAGTGATTTCTGAGATCACAGCAGCTGGAGAATGTGCTGCTGTGCCCGAGGGAATTGCCATCAGGAATGTCTTGAGGTTAACATAGAGAATTTGGCTAAAACATATGCAGCAAGGATCATCTTCTAGTTCTGTATTTGTTCAGTCCCAAAGTATATCCTTTATGTGACATTAAGATAATCAAACAATGCAAATAATCCAAGGAACCAAAAGGCAAAATACTGAGCTAATAATAATCACAATCTGTTGTGTTTTCTGTAGTTGCCATTTACTAGAGATTGGTGAATCAATCTATTTCTAATCTATTTCACTTCTGTGTCTGCGTCCACCCATAAGCCTTTTATTTAAACATGTATTGTAAACATATTTTGTCTAAAAATACAGAGCTGAAAACTAGGTTGGAACATTTGAAAAGTGCAAAAGGCCGGCCTGAACATTAGTCTGGGAGGTCAAGTCTGCTCATATTAGAATTCCATCCACATGCCTGTGTGCAGAGTTACAAATTGGGAGTGGTCCAGTTCTGAATTAATTACATGGAGAGAGCTTTCATATTGTTCTACTGTTTTTTAAAAAGAAAGAAGCTGAAGCTAAAGAACAACTTTTGTTTCTAAAACTATGGTTAATTTTTACCCAGAAAACAAATGCTAATTGTGAATAGGACTGTGCTCTTAGATCAGTATCTGGACTTCACTGCTTGGCTCATCTGATTCCTTTTTAGTATACACATAAGGTGTCAGCAAACTAAATCATGAATGAACTGAAGAATGTAATTCTTGTTCCTATGTTTATACTCCTATAGAATGCCAGATTCACCTGGTGAAGTTCCCGAATACCCTTTCTTTGTATCAGTCAGTGATTGGCTGGACTCAATAAAAATGGGCCAATACAAAAATAACTTCATGGCAGCAGGGTATACAACTATGGATCTTGTTTCAAGAATGAGCATTGAGTAAGTAAATTATTTGCTGTAAAAAAACTCTTTTTTTGGAAAAAACTGGTTGGATTTTTTTCTTCTCCTTTGGGGTCAGAAACCTTTTTAAGACCACCAATTCTAAGAAGGCTTCAAGCTTTGCTATGATTTCTCATCTAGTAAAACAAAAGCAGTGGAGAGAGAGTGTAACTGTAGCAGACGCACAGCTCATATTCAGCTGTTTGATCCTTTGGGGCAGTATTATCCACCCCAAGCAAAAAAAGCAAATGCTTCATTACATGTCTAGATAATTTCAGGCATCACACAAAATATTTTTCAAACTATACGTGTAAGGCTGACAAACATATGAAACAATTTGAATTTAGTTTTCTGTACCTGTTGCTGCCAGAGTGATTCCTAAACTTACTTTTGTCTTACAGTGACATTAGAAGAATTGGTGTTGTACTTATTGGACACCAGAGACGAATAGTGAGCAGTTTACAGACTTTCCGATTACACATGATGCACATACAGGAGAAAGGATTCCATGTATGAAAGTTCTAGAATCGACTATGTTTTGTGCCTCAGCATTTTTTAAATGGAAGATATTCTCATTCCTCCTTTCTGCTCTTCCCAGCTTCAAGAATTGAAACTTCCTATTCATACTATAAACACATAATGTTTATGTTAATACTTCCAACTTGAAATTTTTAACCACACTGCATAGTTCCTCCCTCAGTTAACTGCCAATAATCCTGGCGCACTGCAAGACTGTTGCTACACAATGGTGAACAGCTCAGCATGGATGTATAACTTTGTATAACAGTAAAGTATTTGGAAAACTTTCATTGACTTCTTTGAAAGTTAAAGCCTTCTGAGGCATTGGAGTGGCTACCTTCTTGATGTGTTAGACTATGATGATAGTTTTTTTAAAAAAAGTAATTGACATTTCTTCTCATGTTTTGTGACCATTTAGCTTCCAATATACAATGTGCAATCAGAGAAAGAGTTGGACATAAATATTTATTTTACTGTTAATGGGAAATTACAAATGTATGGGTTGTATTGTATTATTTACTTTGTAACAGTTCAATTGCTGGTGTGCTGGTATGCAAGTTGTAAGAATTCTTGGCCAGGATGAACAATGACAACTTACAGTGAATACTTTGTGCGTGTCTGAAGAGGTTGAAATGGATGATTTGAGAGAATGATAATATCACATTTTTGTGATGCTTTGTGTTTTCCTTAAATACATTTAATTCGCTTGGAAACCAGGTTCCTTTACCCCAGACTTCGCCAAGCTGGTACCCTCTAGATATTTTAGACCACATCTTCCATCAGTCAGTCAGATTTTTTTATTGGTTGTAGCCAATAGCCATTACAATAAGAATCACAACTCCCAGTAGCCCTGGGGTCGATGGGAGTTGTAATCCAAAACATCTAGAAAGCACCAGCTTGGCAAAGACTGCATTACCCTAATCTAGTGTAACTGGTAAAATTATTATTTATTAATTAATCAAAATTGTATCCTGCCCTTCCTCTCAGTAAAAAATTAATTATTTGCTAGTTTTACTGTTACTCATTTTTAAATTGTCTGTATATGCCTCAACTACATACTGAACTATCCCCAGAAAGATTGTTTTAAGCAATATGCAATGCATAATAGTTGTCTGCTATTCTGTACAATGCAGTTTTGCAGACTTTGTAATTATAAATTTATACATGCTGCAAAACGAAATACTTGCTATATTTGCATATGAAAATTCTTAACTATCACAGTTTTGTGGCATACTTATTCTACTGTAGGCCAGCCATTTTTTTAATTTAAAAAAAATAAAAATGCAATTTTTCCAAATATAATTTCATGAAAAATGTTAATT
This sequence comes from Rhineura floridana, assembly GCF_030035675.1. Classification (NCBI taxonomy): domain Eukaryota; kingdom Metazoa; phylum Chordata; class Lepidosauria; order Squamata; family Rhineuridae; genus Rhineura; species Rhineura floridana. Next base: position 127,163,748 of record NC_084484.1, on the reverse strand, counting down.
TTACTCCAATATTTGTTCTGTCTTGGGGATATTTTCAGTTTTCCCTGCTTTGTCAAGTTTTCCAATCAGTACAAGTGGGAGAGCATTCTAGTGATGGCATTATTTTCAAATACGATCGTACTTTTATCCATTAATGGTCAATGTGCTAGACTAACCAATGTGACCCATTAACACAGTCAAGAAATGTCTATTTGAGAGGTAAACCAGGCTGATATATAGGAATCTGAGTAAGTGATCTGGTGGTGCTCATTAACTTAGCCATCTTAACTGATATCTTAGATAAGTTAGTCCTTGCAGTTACAAATGTTAATAGCCATAAAATATACTGAAAGACGATACTCTAAAATATCTGTACCTCTACAAAAAAAATGTCATTGATCTCTTGGGCTACATCATCCAAATTCTGCATGGGATATATGCCACCATGTACCAAAAATGAGCACATCTGCATGCTCTGAAAACCAGCAAAATTACACATATGCCACATATAGGGACAGTACAATGCATTTATACAGTTATGTGAAGCAACACTATATCTGAGCATTTCTGATTCACACTTTAAGAATGGATATGGGCAGCACTTAAACTAAGGAGATTTGACATGAATTAACTATACATGAGTTTCATAATTATTAAAAACTTATAATTCGTTTAAAGAATAAAGATCCTGAAAAAGGCATCTTGTGTGTGTCAGACAAACCAACAAACATAGGAAAAAGAACCTGGAAAGCTTATCCTTTTCTCTAGTTTTGGTTCTATTTGGCTTGCCATGCAATTGTTTTTTCTTTGTATAACTGGATTTCATTGTAACTTGGCTGTGAATCAAACTACTTTTTAAGCCCTTCTCAATCAACCAGCCCAGTTTTTTTAAAGATATGAAATCAGTGGGAATATTTTATTATATGTGTCACTACTTTGACCATGCACTTAGTGGATGCTAATATTTTCAGCCAACTAAAATTTGAATTCATTCCAGCCGATTCAAGTTAACTTCCTGTGTGCAAGCTCCTGCCCCCCTCAGTGTGTCAGGTCTTGTTTGCAGGATTGGAAGAAGCATACTTTGCTTCATGTATTTCAAAATTATTTATGAAAAATGCTTATTTTTTTTTGTGGGGGGTTTCCTCTTAATCTCTTAAGGAAAAAGCAGCCATACAAATTGTAATTTTTAAAAGTTCAGCCTCATGTTTAAAAGAAGGCTTTCCTTTTCTGTTTAGCTTTTCCCCTTGCCTGCCAAACCTTTGGTGCCCATCATTGTGCCAGTCTAGTAGGTTCGCCAGCAATCTTTTGAAGATTTTGAAATACCCAGACTGTGGCCTAGTTAACACAAGCAAAAAGCCATGTGCTGGCCACTTTTAAAGCAACTATGAAGAGGCTTCTCTTTCCAGTGAGCTACTTGTGTCCAGCTGCTCACCGCACAGGTTCACCATATCACAGCAACTCTTTTTTATGGTTTGTAGTAGCATGATCCCCAAAGCAAGCAGCTACCTATGAATTGCTGACTAGATGGAGCAGTCTTCACATGGTTGCTTTTAAAGTAGCCATGAAGTGGTACTTGTTGGGAAAGTCTATGTAGATGTTTGTGAGGTGCCAAAAGACAACTGCCAGGAGAGCCATTTACAAAGGCACAAATCCCTTTGTTTAGCAACCTGTATTGTAACATAGCTAGTTTTTTTGAGATTGGTTTGTTTGTTTTAAATAGATTCCTATTAACACAACAAATGTTCTTAAAATGCACTCCTTTTTTTACAATGTAATCCCAAATATATCTGAACTGGTGCCCCTGCCAAATGCATTGTTGTTTCTGTATTCAGCTGGTAGTACTTGACATTTGAAGGGAACTTGCAGAGGTGTGCCTGCAGCAACATCCTGCACATGTCCCCTATAAAAGTTCTGCTGTGAAAATCACATGCAGAAGTTCCAGCTGAATGCAGAAGTGGCTCTGCATTTAGCTGGGTGTACATCTTAAGGCACTGAGTGGAATGGCCTTACTTTCAAGTAAATGCGTTAAAACTCATTTTCAAATGACTATTTGCAATCACTCAACATTTATTAAAACTGTATGAAGAAGCCCTTTCTCCAATGTACATCTCTGTACCTTTCCATTCGTATGGCTGAAAAGATGTGTGTTTCATATTCATCAATCTAGGGACAATTTCTTTCTAAGTTTATCACTCTATCAAAATATATATTTTCAATCGAAAAAGATAGGAAAAATCACAGTATAAACATTTATTAAATATATTTTTATAATAATAAGCATCTAAAGAAAGTGGAAAGAAATTATGTGGGAATTGTTTTAGTAACTTAACTTGGTTAAAAATCTTCTGAATTTCATTGCAATCTATGAATAGTTTTTAGTTGTTTTGGTTCTCCTCTTGCCCCCTTGTTTTACTGTGTAACTTTTTCTTTCTAACCCTAATTTTCATAATCCAAAATACAATTTCCAAGTTTTAGGAGCTGTGTTCTAGGAGGCCATTTTGGGCATGTCATATGTTTGTTCTCAGATAGGAAGACACTTCTGTAACTATAAGGTATGATGCAAATATTTGTCTCCTCAAGTATGTGAACATTTCCACAAGAATGATATATATGGACTTTAAATGTGTAAAAACTGCTTCCCTCTTCCACTCAAACTAAGATTTTCCACATACTTAGAAATAAATTAGATATGCCTATATTTTCTTGAAAACAGAGACGGGTCAATACCTTAGGAGGAAAACATACTTTGTTAAAATACACTGAAAATAGGAATATAACAGAGGTCAATTTTTAAAAATTAAAATAAATTGTGAGAATAGGATACATTTTATCTTTTATGATGGACTGTAACGTGGTGGCATAAAGTACTGAGCAAGGCTCTGCCCTAACCAAATCCCTCCGTATGAGTGTTTGCCAGTGTGCATGTGGAGCTTCTGCATGAGAAGGCTTCTATATTATAGTCATTTGTTTTTGTACACAGAGCTTCCACCTCCACTGACTGGACAAAAGAATCCTTTGTGGGAATTGAAGCTAGGTATCTACACCAATAACAAATCATTAGATTAGGGAGACTTTTCACACAAAGGACAAAGTAATTGGCATAGAAATTATCACATGCTTTATTCTCCTTTAACTGGGGAGCACACAGTTCCTTTTGATTAAAAACTCTTTAGTGTTATTCTGGAGATCTTGACTTGGACCAACTACCGTATATCTTTAAAGTGCATATTTTATTAGTATTATTAAACTAACTGTGGAGTTACATTTTATCATTTGCCTCTTAGAAAATTACTAAACTATTTGTAAACATGACAATATCCTTCCCTGCGCTTAACAGTGTTCTAGTTCCCCCTCCCCGACCTGAGCACATGTGTAAGTATCATGGCAGGCCTATGGAAAATGGAAAATAGGTGTGTGTGTTCTGTCCAGGTCTCTGCTACATACTTTGCATGCAGAAGATCCTAGGGTGAATCCCTGGCATCTCCAGTTAAAAGGAACAGTCAGCAGATGATGTGAAAGACGCTACCTGAAGAGCTACCATCAGAGAAGGCAATAATAGGCTAGATGGATCTGACTGGCACATAAGACAATCTCTTATGAATTGTGGCTCTTGAAAGTAGTGATGATGTGATGAACCCTTTTTTTTCTAGTGACCAATGTTCTTTCCCATTCTACTTTGTAAATTCCCATTTTCGGCCATTTTTCACATTACAGTACTTTTAGTTTAATTATCATAAGTAGTGCTGCATATCCATTTACTCTATAAGCTGGACACAAACTATAGAGCCGCCTCCTCAACAGATGTAGACCTTAAGAATTTCTCACTGATATATATAGTGGCCTTCATTTTGCACAAAGTTATTTAGATGAAGTCTAATTGTGGTAGCTTAAGCATTGGTTGCCTTTGATTGAAATTAAATCAAGAGCTGATTTTTGCAAAGTGTCACAGAACTGATTAACTCTGACTTCCACCAGAGACTACATCTTGACTACAAGGAAAGATTGGTTCAAGGTCTATGCAAGCTTCTGTTTTATATTAACTGGGCTGCCCTCTACTCCTGTACCCAGAATTGTTATCACTACCATCTTCTATAGCATCTTTTTGTGCACTTGAAATCAGATCTAAAAGGATGATTAGTACATTAAGACCTTGCTGGATCAGGGTGAATGGATTTAGGCATCTATTGGTTAATTCAAATAATTCTTAAATAGCTGGTGTGTGTCTTGAAGGGAATGATCCACAAAGTTTATTCTTCAGCCACTCTGTAACATTCATGTGTATTTCAGTTATACTTTGGTCTGAAGCATTTGAAGACTAGCATGTATGTTTTAAAGTTCACATAACATTTTGATTAATACTAACATCCTGCCTTATTATCTTAAAATGCAACTTCATTTTTTTTTTAATGAGAAGTAACCTCATCTGCTGGCCTGGCATGTATTAGCTCTTCTTATTTGCAGGTGCTGAATGACACTAAATACATTAAAAGAGCATTCAAAGTGTATTCCTTCCACTATTATTTCATTTGACCAATTTATACAAGTGCTATTCAAATGTTATTGAATCATGAATAGGTAACACATGAGGAACGATATAATGCAATAAACAAATGTTAAGAGCAGCAAAATATTTTATAGTGTTCTCAGATGTTGTCTGATAGGAATCACATCTTTCCCCTCCACAAAAGATATTAGTATGGAAAAACAAGATGTATTAAATGTTAGTATTGTATTCCAAAAAAAAAAAATCAGTAATGTGGGCATGCCTTTAAATAAATTACACTAAATACTAGGAGAGTTTTAAAGCTTGCTTTAATATTAAAAATTATACCAATCCATGTGAACAATAGCTCTTTTGTTCAGTGTGCACCATCTCTGAGCTTTCTCAGTTCAACTTCTGTTATTCAGACAAGCACACCATCAACTTTTTATAAATGTATGGAGATTTTTTTTACATCAATCTAACCTCAGGTTGTTGAAACCTTTATAATAAAAATATCAATCTACAATTATATCAAGCTTCCTACTCTACCTTTTTTGTTGTGTTCCTTATTTTTATAATTTTGTTGTATTTACAAAATGGTGATTTGTGAATCTTCTGTTCAAATTTCCTATGTGCACATCTAAGCTGTGACAAGATGTGTAAGATCCCTGCTCAAACAATACACAGGAGGTATGAATGGAAGTTGCAAAGTCGCTCATATTTTCATTGTCATTGTCAATTCTTTGTGATGTGTAAAATGACTAGAGTAGAAGATACCTTCCATTTCAGAAGTGGGTTTGGATATTAGTAAACAGATTGCAGGTCTAAGTAAGATTTGACCAGGAATCTTGTATTGGAGGCAAGACAACAGGACTATGGTCAAAGCACTGAATGTTCCCTTCAAGATTAATGCTAGCAAGCTGGTAGTCTTAAGAAAAAGGTGTGGGGACCTGTGAACTCCAGCTGTTGCTGGACTACCATTTCCATCTTCCCAGACCATTGGAAATGCTGGCTGGGGCTGATGGGTGTTGAAGTCAACAACATCTGGGGAGCTACAGGTTCCCCATATTTGCCTTAACAGATGCCCCAACGTTAGTCAGGAGTCTGCTAAGCTTTGAAATACAGCTGCAAGGAGTTGTGTGTTCTTGAAGGTCAGCTCACAAAAGTGATATCACTCTGACAGTGCTAATACATGTCAGGATGCCCATTGCTACTGCTGGGTATAATGTGGCACTGAACACAGGATGCTATGGACTGCAGTGTATTCTAGAGATGCTGGAACTGAAGTAATCCAGGAATTGGGTGTCCTGGCCTACCCTGTTGAAATCAGACTTGGAGCCACTGGTCTGCTTTTTCTCGTTGCATTTAAAGTGAAACTTAGCATCAAAGCATTTCACAGATCAGTCTACAGATAATATGGGTCTCCATGGCAATGCAGGAGATTACTAGGCACTAAACTGAAGATGTCACAGCAAACTGACACACCCTCTGAGACCACTTAAATAGGGTCAGAGCAGGCTCACTACTTGCATGGGAACTATCAGAACAAGAATGGGCAAGCAAGCAGGTGCTCTGTTGCACGGCGTGACCTTGGCAATGGGAGAGGAGGCATATCAGCCAGTTATTCCCCAATTCCCTCCTGTAGACTCACCAACAGTTCTTCCCTCCCAGGAGGTGGAGCCAGAGGCACCTCAGGAGGGCCAACAGGCTCTGGAGGAATGGTGGGAGGCGCCTCATTGGCTGGCCCTGCATCTTCAACAGCTGTCACTGTCTCAGGGGTGGGGCTGTTGCTGACCAGAGTACTGAAGTTTTCTCTGCTCTTAGCCCCTCCCTCTTCAGACCACTAGGGCCCTCCCCAGGATCCCAGTCATCCTCCTTCTGCTGCTCACTTTGCCAGGTGTTCTTTATGGAGCCCATGACAATGGATGGGATGGAGTCTCTGGGGATGGCCCTGCATCCTCTTCAGTGAAGCAGTCCATAAAAATGTGTTCTTGCTTCCCAGAATGGGACAGAGTTAGGTAATCAGGTCCCTATTACAAAAAAGAACTTCCTGAGTACATGTCTGGATCTTGGGCAATAACACACAAAAGCCAAACTCTGAATGAAAATGTCCTGTTAAAACTAAACTGGATGTGTTAAGCATAAGAGAAGGTGCAATCTTAGACCAACTTTAGTCTACTCTTCCTGTGTCATATTTTCCAAAATAGATGATTTACATTTCTATTACATTATCGACAACCAATTGACTTGACTCTCAAAAGGAACAAAGTAACATGTACACAAGCAAATGTATTTGCCATTCAGCCAATTTGCAACCTGATCTTAAACTTATTATAAGGAAATGCTCTCCACAGACTTCAAGCAGAACTTATTTGTAAGTAAATGGCATGATCTTACAAATATACTTACCTACAACTTAAATACACATGTATTTGAAAATAAAGCACACTGTTTCCATGGAGTGTATTTCAAAGCAGATGTACCTAGGATTGAAGCATTAATTACTGCTAAAGCAAACAGTGCATATATCATAGGAATTTCTGGATGTGAAAATCTGACAAGTTACTGTGGCTTATTTCTAGGGCTCTTAAACTTTTAGGCCCAAAGAAGAGATACTCAAAGTGCAGTTATCAATTATTTTGTTAATAAACATTGCAAATGTACTTGGCAAAGCAATCCTATGGAGGTCAGGGAAGAGTCTATGGCAGAGTAACCACCACTTCCCAAGTCTTCGCAGGCTTGCACTGGCCAGGCCATACAGTGAGGAAGAGCAGATTTTTCTTGTTTTTCCTGATGCAGACACGTTTTTCCTTAATTTCCCTCCCACTGATTGCAATGAGGGAGGGATTGACTATGGCAGCTCCACGGCTGGCTAAGATTTGCAGTTGGTTTGGGGACTTGTCAGGGAAATGGAAGGGCTTGGATCCTATGGATGCAAGGCTTCCCCCAATCCATCCCTGACACACACTCAGCATGCTGCTTTCCACCCCCTACTGCCAGAGAACTGATGGTGGAGAAGCTATGGCAACAAAAGTTTCTGCCAACACAACAAAGAGGCCTCTACCCAGCTTTCCTTGTTAGGTGGGGCAGCCACATTTCTAAGTGGGGCATTTGGGGGGGAGATGCAGAGCGCCAGTCAATCACACACACGCACACATACACACACATTGATGGAGAAGGTATGACCATCATGCCGGGAAAGGGAAAGGCAGTGACCTTCCCTCTCATTACTCCATGCAGAGAATGTGTTAATTACTATGCAAAGTTCAAGTTAACAGAAAATTTAGTATGAGCACCAAGAATTATGACTGGCATATTTTTTGTTTCATAAGAAAAAAGGATTACAGGATACAGTGAACAAAGGGATACCAAAAGGTGCTAACTCTTTCTTGAGCGTCCCTCCTTCTAGTCTTGTTCCTGATCTTTAGATTTTCCTTTCAGTTGGACAATCAAGGGGAAACTTTTTAACTGGTTGCTATATAAACAACTAGCTAAATGACTGTGGAAAGCAAGCTGATTTTTTTTAATGGTTGCTGGATTGATTTTTCTGCACAGAAACCCTGAAAAGGCCTCATGCTGAGCTGCACACACTGGGAAAATCAGAAATTAGGCCTGAGTTGCAGCCTAGGTAGCCAGCCAGCCAGCCAGCCAGATAACTTAGGGTGTACAACTATGTTTCACTTCATCTAGGTCTGTTTTCATCCTTTGCCATCAAGTACTCAAGAAAAAGAAGACAAAATAGCCACTATGATTGTGAGTATAGTGAATGCTTTAAATGAGTAAAGGGTAACGTAGAGTAGATATTGTTTCAGATCACTATATGTTATCTCCTTACTTCACCCTTTAGCAATAAACACCCAATCGTGCTCTACTCATCATAATAACTGCATGAAAAATCTTATTACAGGTAACAAACATGCTTCTTTATTGCTGGTTAGGTAGAGAAAATAACTGAAACTGAAAAGTAGAGCAAAGGAATGTCCAAAGTACAAAGTTCTAATATTTAACTCTTCATGGGTCATGTTACTATACAGGCTATTTTTTTCCAGGATCATTTAATTATAGGGTGATTGTGATCATGAAAAATATACCCTCAGTCAGGAAAATTCTTGAGTGAGTAAAATTGGGGGGGGGGCCTTCCAGATGAGGCTTTTGTTGTACATTAGCTCTGCCGTATTCACTGAATTTTTCAGAGGGTCCAATTCTTAAATTGCTCCTGTTCTTAAAATGAGCTGTCATTCTTTAAACGGAGTCCATCTGTGTCATGTCACAAGATAAAAATATATTTTAAAAGCATAGCTGTAGGGAGGTGGTGCACCCATTTGCCCCACTCTGGCTACGTGGCTGTGTCAAACAATGGATCTCTTCCTCTCTGACCATGGAGAGAGTTATACAGCATCCTATGGCTCCACAGCTACCCTCCCTGGGAGTTCAGGATTGCTCTTATAATACTTATTCATCCTCAGGCAGCCATAGATATTGGCCTTTAATATTCCCATTTTTCAGATAGGGGAACCAATGTCCAAGGGTAAATCCATAATCCAGTGCTCAGCTAAACCCATCTTCCCCTGCATCCAAATTAATGCTCTGTTTAACAACGTTGGCTGTCAAGGGCTTCATCTGTTGGGTTTATTTTGTAAAGTGTGTATCATTAAAACAAAAGTCATATTTCAGACTTTTGGCATATTACAGTTCTGTGAAGAGCTGCAAAGCAGACATAGAATGGGATGTTTAACTGATATTACTGTACAATATAATAAAGCCTAATTCCAGCTGTATGTGCAATTCTTTTCTACATTAGTAGTAGAAGCAAACCTACAGTGCCTTTCTGGGCCATTCTTATAAACAATGTAATATTCTAATAAAACCAAATTCTTAAAATAGACCTTTGGATTTGACCCCAAATAATTGGTAATGACTTTTATTAAAACACCTATTTACTAGTTCAATATTTTGCCTGATTTCTGCCTTTTAAAACATTTCTGTTTAGGACATGTGGCTGTCATTCTCAAGAAAACAACAATACAGCAGTAGCTTTCTAGTTTGTATTTTTGCTTGAGCTTCTGTCAGCACCTGAAACATAGGAAGATTTATACATAAAATGTATAGAACAATATCTCTGACAAATGCTTTACACAATAATTAAAACAGCCATGTCAAAACACAAGGTACACGGCTTCTAAAACTGCAGCATTATTAAATCTGAAGAAGAAGAAGAAAAGCTTTGCAAGCTGTCAGTGGCCTCAGCACATACCTGTCTTTCCATATCATTATGAAAATAACCTTTTATATTAAACAGCCCTTGCTTTCTGCTTGTACTTCTTCTAGGTTTACAGTCAACTACCTGTGTCTGCAGCAATTCACACTGGCAAAAATGAATTGTTTCACCCTCATCCAGCAATTGGCTCTGGGTACAAGAACTCCTTGATTGGGACAGCTTTCTCCTTTTCCAAAGGAGACAGCCAATCCATGTGCACACTCAGTTCCCATGTACCCATTCATAGGAGACATCTCCTTCCATTTATCTGAATGTGGGCATCTCCCCCACCCTTCTTCATCATATCCATCTGAGCACACAGAGAGTTTTGAACTGGGAAGTTTGTGCTCTTTGGCTTTAAGCTATGCCTATAGTTGATTAGGAATATTTATATGCTTGTGTCTTACTGACAATTGCGAGTTAGAATTACCAGGTTTGAAGAGAAGGGTTTGGTGTCCATTTTTAAAATCTGATTGGTTTTCCTCTTGGGACTGACTCATTGTTTGCAGTTATTTCATTTTAAGATATGTCCATTCATATTTAATTTGCACTTTCCTTTCTTTAGTTATTATTATAATAATAAAGTTATAAAAATTACTTTAAAAGTTATAAACATTATAATAATGGCAGAAATAACTGTCCAAAAGAAAGTGTAACATATTGATCTATAATCCCAAGGGGAAATAAAGCTATTTTCCTATTTTAAATTAAAAATGAAGTAATCCACATTTACTTGAGAGGTGTTATTATTTTCCTCATTTGAGATCTACTACTATGATAAAATGATGTCTCATGTAAATTTTCATGTGCTGGAATGCCTATAAGTTAGTAGTATAATAACATGCTCAGTTCTCATAACTAGGGTGTTTTAAGGTGAATTGCATTCATATGCCATCTATTTGCAGAAAGAATATGGGGTTTGGCAAAGCTACATGCTGAGCAACATAATAAGATATTTGTACAAAGTACAAGTTACTGATGATTATTGTATTTTATTTTTCTATGATTTCCTAAGAGGCATTATCAGGTCTTACAGATGGAGTAAACCTGTTTATTAAGATATTTATTAGCAAATAAAAGTACAGTACTGGTGGTTATTTCTGAGTTGAAGTTTTCTTGTTTCACCTAAATATTGCAGAGGATGATGTGGATATGGTAAGAATAGTCCATATCAACCATGAAGAAGCCAGTTATAGTATCAAATCAAGCCTGCATTAAAACCAATAGAAACCAAAATAACCCCAAGCAGCAGCATTTTAGGACCAGATGCCAAACCAAGTTCCCAGATAATAGCATCTCATGTGGCTGTTTTATGTGATAAATAGATAAATGTGTCTCTTTAATAGCAGCACTACTGGTTTGAAACAGAGCCAGAAGCCCATCTCTCCTGTGGTTTAGATCCTGTCTGTCTCATACCAAAGCAGGTGAGAGGATATGAACAGTGAGGTAATTAGCTCTGGCTATGTATTACCCTCACACTGCTGTTTTGAAAAGGAACACGCAGGGTCTAGGTTGATGGATCAGATTTTTTCTTCAACGTTTAACTTATGAAACAGAGATGATGATCTCTACATTTCTCTAGCTCCTTTTAAGAAAAGGGAAGAGGGACTATTAATTTAGTCTAGTTTAGTTTATTAAGTTTGTATAACACTTCCCACTAAAAAAAATTCCCAGTGTGATTTAGTAAAGACTGAGGCTGCAATCCTAAGCATTCTCATTAAGAATACATTACAATAACTTTGCGGGGCTTCCTTCTAAGTTAGAAGTTTCCAATAGTTTTTTCATACTTGCCAAAATTGTGGTGAATGTGTTAACATTTTCGCCACACAACAAAAAAGTTTTTTAAATGTGTTTTTGAGAATAGAAAAACACACAATAATGTTTTGAATTATTTATTGATAGAATTAGTGAGAAATCTGACATATCTTTTCATTAAGTAATGGAGGGAAATCAGGCATAACATCAGTTAGATTATGGGCTCATTTTCACAGCGGTTTAGTGTGTGTTTGGTGCTACTTGCATCCCCTTTTAATTCGCATGGTTCATATGACGTTACTGGCAAACAGAAGCTATCACACAGTTTCCCCCCTGTAAATCCGCACTAACCCAGTCCCCTGATAATATGAAAAGTTTAGAACAATATGGCTCCACTCCACACATCTTTGCAGGTGGTTTGCTTCAATGTTTTTAGTGGGCGGGTGAATCATTACTTTCAGCTACTCCCCTTTCTCTGCCCAGTAACTCTCCCATGAATTCTATTTTGTTTCCGGTGGTTTATCTAGCAACTTTTGACTGCTCTGTCCTCCCCCCTTCACAGTTTGCTGCAGCCCTCCCTTCTTTTTTCCCTTTCTCCCCGAGCATTCCTTCACTCCTTCTGTTTCCTAAAAAATCTAAAGTGGATTTTTTTAAAGAAGGCACCTCAAAAATGTCAATATCAACATTGATATTTTCAGAAAATATCAATATGGGTGTCGATATTTTGAGAAAATACCAATATTGGTATTAATATGTTGAGAAAATATTAATATATATATATATATATTAAAATATCAATATTATGTAGATTTGTTTTTCCAGTGGGGAAAAATTAACTCAGAAAAAGCAAGGGGCAGCAGAGAAAGGGGGGGCAGATGACCCTACTTCTTTTCAACCGCCAAACTTTAGGAAGCGGGGGGCAGGGGGAAATGGAAATACTGCTCAGGTCAAAAATATTTGCACATGCCCAGTAACTGAGCAACCAGAGGAAGTAAATATATAAAATTAGAGGGCGGGGCCACAAGAAAACAGTGACTCTAATCCTTCCCAGAGGAACGCCTACTTGTGTGAATGGAAGACAACGGATTTGAAGCTATCGTTGAGCACGAAGTATGGACCTTGCAAATCTATTATGATGGTAAAAGCTGTGTATTTGCTACGAAGAAATGCTCCCATGTGGATAAGCCCTACTCTCAACTCTGCCTTCAAATGTTCATCCAATATCTGCAACCTATATTTTGATTTTACCATTTTTACCACAGAAAAAAGTTGATTTGTGGAGCCATGTCAAACAAAAAATTAAAAACAGTTTTGAAATAACTGTACTTAGAACAGCAAACTCATTTTGATTTAAAATGAGTCCATATTGTAACAATTGAATCATCTTTCAAAAGTTGAGTGCTTTGAAGTAAAATCACATCCATCTCAAAATAGTGCCTCTCCAAAGAAAGAAGCCTCACAAGCTCTTGAGATAGTTGAGAATTGTAGATGTCAAGGTGAAATGGATCTTGCATGAATTTTGTATTTGTCAACATCGGAAAAACGTATAGGACTTGAGGATGAATCTGTGATTGTCGTCATTATTCTTGTTCTTATTACCAGAATTTACTACCCGCCCTTCACTCAAAGGTCCCAAGGCGTGTTACAACCATTTAGAAACATATAATTAAAACAGTTAAAAACAACCCAAACAACATGACAGAAAAAAGAATGGGTCCTAAAAATATACATCTCAGGTGTCAAAGGCCAGGATAAAGAGGTGTGTCTTCAGTATTTGCTGAAAGTTGTACAATGAAGTTGCCAGACACACCTCAGTGGGGAGGGAGTTCCACCGCTTAGGGGACCGCCATCACCTTCTCAAGCATCCTGCCCGAAAAGAGGATATTTGTCACTGGGCAATAGTTGTTTAACACTTCTGAGTCCAGGGAAGTCTTCTTAAGGAGAGGATGCATCACTGCCTCCTTCAAGGCAGATGGTACCTCCCCTTCATCCAGCGAAGCATTAATCACTCCCTGGACCCACCCAGTCAGTCCCCTATTGCTAGTTCTCAGCAGCCAGGATGGGCAAGGGTCAAGGGGGCAGGTGGTGGGCTGAACTTCTTCAAGCAGCTTGTCCACATCCTCAGGCTGCAAGAATTGAAACTGATCTGTTACAGGTGAAACAGACAGTGCTCTGGACACCTCCATTGGACTTGCTCTAACTGTGGCATCCAAAGCTGACTGAATCTGATCGATTTTGTCCCTAATGTGCCTTGCAAAGTTGTTACAGCAGACCTCCAAAGGTGTCAGAGCAACGCTCTTGGCCAGATGACAAAAGCCCATTCACCATTCGGAAAGCTCTGCCAGCCAGCTACTTGTGGACGCAATGGTGGCAGAGAAGTAAGCTTTCTTTGCCGCCACCACTGCCACGTGGTAGGCATGATAGTGCAGCCTTACCCAATGTTTGGTCAGGTGCAGATCAAGATTTGCACCACCTGCGCTCCAGCCGCTGACCCTTCTGTTTCATCACATGCAGATCACTGGAATACCAAGGTGACCTATGTGCTCCACAGTGACAGTGGGTATATTCAGAAGCAATCGTGTCAATGGCTCTATGCATCTCACCATTCCACAGTGAGACAAGAGCCTCGACAGGAGCACCAGCCATGTCAGCCAGGAAATCCCCCACAGCATTCAGAAATCCATCACATTCCATAAGTCTGGCCCAACACCTGGGCTCCTACTGGGAGGAAGGGCAGGATATAAATGTAACAAATAAATAATAAATAAGTCTCCGAGGATGGACCATCTCAATGGGTCCCCCACCCTTGCAGAGTGAAATAGCTACATCAACCCAAATCTTACCAGGGAATGGTCTGTCCATGACAACAGCCTCATAGTGAGTCCTTCAATCAACGGAGTAATACCAATGTGCTCTGTGGCAAAGATCAGACCAAGGGTATGTCTCGCCAAATGTGTTGGGCCATTGATGTACTGGGATAGCCCCATGGTTGTCATGGAGGCCATATAGTCCCAAGCTGGCCCATTTGAGGTAGCCTCAGTGTAGATATTGAAGCCCCCCAACATCACCATGAAAGGGAGGTTGTATCACAGCATGGTGGATGGTACACTAACAACATCCCTGTTCTGTCTCTCTGGCCCAACACAACAACATTCCCTCAGTCCCAGACACAGTGCAGGCTGGTCTCCTGGTGAGGGAGATGGAATTTTTATGGAAGATTGCAGCTACCTCTCCCCACCCTGTGAGCTGGAATGGTGCTGCACCAAATACCCAGGCAGACACAGCTAGATTAGTACTGAGTCACTGAACTCACCTGCCCAGGTCTCAGTTATTCATAGCAAGTCCGCCCCCTCATCCACAATCAAATAGCAGATTATAGATGTTTTATTTTGGGCAGACCTGGAATTTATCAACACCACCACAAGGCCAGGGGATTGACTGACTGACGTTCCCAAATTTTGAGACACAGCAGGCGAAGTATAGGGGGTAAGCACTTTGATGTAACTCGCCCTCTTCTTCCCCCCTCTATAACTTTGCTCATCACCATATCTCCCCATACTTACCATCACAGGGATGGCAGTCCCACTCCCAACCCTTCCCTGTTCCTGGCCAAGACACATCCTTCCCCGACCCACCACTAGTAAACAAAGATATGCAGCAGAAGTTGGTGGCAGGGCGAAGGGTGGACACTTTTTTGAACTGGTATATTTATACAAGAATTTTATTTTAAATTTTATTTTTTAAAATAGGTGGTAGAAGTAGAGCACCAATTCGCCACCTTACCTAGAACTTAGACAGATTTGTCCGCATTAGTTTTAGAGGAAGTGCTGGTGCTTCTTACAACAGTTC
This sequence comes from Rhineura floridana, assembly GCF_030035675.1. Taxonomy (NCBI): domain Eukaryota; kingdom Metazoa; phylum Chordata; class Lepidosauria; order Squamata; family Rhineuridae; genus Rhineura; species Rhineura floridana. The sequence goes on along the minus strand of NC_084484.1, from coordinate 127,148,425 downwards.
TCCTTTAAACTGCCCATATGAATGTAAAAACACAAACAGTGTGGTGGTGAGACACTTTCCTATGAACATGATGCTCAGATTTATATTATGGAGGGGAAAAGACCATATATCCTTCTGTAGCTCAGCACTGCAAAGAATGGAAAGTGAGGAATAAAAACAGTCAGAGGGAACCGCGGAGACAAAAAGAGATCAGGGAGAAGAACAGATACTGCCAGACAGGTTGGAGTTTCTTTTAATTGTTTAGAGTACTGAAAATAATTACAATATTCAAGTATGTTAGCAAACTGTAAAAATATTAGTAATATATTCAGATTAGAAACTACAAATTAGGAAGTAGATGCACAACACATACACAACTGTATGCACATAACCAATACACACCATTCCAACATGTGCATATTTATGTATGTGGGTGTAGATATTTACATGGATATATAAAGACATGAACATTCCTCTCTGTTACAATCCACATTTTACAGTGTGGTGTAGTGGTTAAGGTGCTGGACTATGACCTGGGAGACCAGGGTTCGAATCCCCACACAGCCATGAAGCTCACTGGGTGACCTTGGGCCAGTCATTGCCTCTCAGCCTCAGAGGAAGGCAATGGCAAACCACCTCTGAATACCGCTTACCATGAAAACCCTATTCACAGCGTCGCCATGAGTCGGAATCATCTTGAAGGCAGTCCATTTCCATTTCAAGATGGCAGCTTTATAGATAGAGATACACATACAGGCAGAAAATAAAAATAAAAAATAAATGTTTCTTAGCTCTGGAAACATTTTACAGGCAATTAAAAAAAACCTCTTAAAATAAAACCGAACAGATGTTGCAGTGTGGAGTGCTCTTGTTCAGGGCTCCAGCCAGCCAGGCACTCTTTCAGCCATTCCACTCCTGCAGTTTTTTGTTTTGCCTTTCTCCAACAGCAGTCTTCCATGGATACTGAGCTTGCACAGTCCTCATTCAACTGTTTGGCTTCCTCCCCTAGGGCTCCCCCTCTTTCCCTCCAAAGGCTGCTGCTGCTACCTCTTTCATTTGTGGTTTGTGCCGTTTTGGCTACATAATGAGTTTCAGTTGGTGCAGCTTGAGGACGTTGACAAGGTGCTTGGACAGGTGCGCGCAACCACTTCTGTTCTGGACCCTTGCCCCTCATGGCTAATAAAAGCTAGCAGGGATGGAACAGCCGGTTGGGCCAGGGAGGTGATTAATGCCTCATTACGAGAGGGAGTGGTCCCTGGCTGCCTAAAAGAGGCGGTAGTGAGACCACTTCTGAAAAAATCTTCCCTAGACCCAGAAGATCTTAATAACTATAGACCGGTGGCAAATGTCCCATTCCTGGGCAAGGTCCTAGAACGAGTGGTTGCTAGCCAGCTCCAGACACTCTTGGATGAGACCGATTATCTGGATCCATTTCAGTCGGGTTTCAGGCCTGGTTTTGGCACGGAGACAGCCTTGGTCGCCCTGTATGATGACCTTTGTCTGGAGAAAGACAGGGGGAGTGTGACTCTGCTGATTCTCCTTGATCTCTCAGCGGCTTTTGATACCATCGACCATGGTATCCTTCTGGGGAGGCTCGCTGATCTGGGAGTAGGAGGCACTGCTTGGCGGTGGTTCTGCTCCTACTTGGTGGGTCGTCTCCAGAAGGTAGTGCTTGGGGAACACTGTTCGGCACTCTGGGTTCTCCAGTATGGAGTGCCGCAGCGGTCAGTTCTGTCCCCCATGCTTTTTAACATCTACATGAAGCCGTTGGGTACGGTCATCAAGAGCTTTGGAGTGCGTTGCCATCAGTATGCTGATGACACGCAGCTCTATTTCTCCTTTTCATCTTCTTCAGGTGAGGCTGTCAATGTGCTGAACCGTTGCCTGGCTGCGACAATGGACTGGATGAGAGCTAATAAACTGAGGCTTAATCCAGACAAGACTGAGATGCTGCTAGTAGGAGGTTCTTCCGACTGGATGGTGGGTGTTCAACCTGTTCTGGATGGGGTTGCACTCCCCCTAAAGGAGCAGGTTCGCAGCCTGGGAGTTTTCCCAAATTCATCCCTGTCACTCGAGGCTCAGGTAGCCTCGGTGGCCCAGAATGCTTCCTACCAACTACGGTTGGTGGCCCAGCTGCACCCCTATCTGGACAGGGAAAATCTCGCTGCAGTTGTCCATGCTCTGGTAACCTCCAAATTAGACTATTGCAATGTGGTCTACGTGGGGCTGCCTTTGAAGACAGTCCGGAAATTGCAGCTCATGCAAAATGCAGCGGCCAGACTGTTGACAGGGACAAGGCGGTCCGAACATATAACACCAATTCTGGCCCGCTTGCATTGGCTGCCTATATGTTTCCGGGCTCGATTCAAAGTGTTGGTTTTAGCCTATAAAGCCTTACACGGCTTGGGACCACACTACCTGATGGAACGCCTCTCCCGATATGAACCTACCTGTACACTGCGTTCAACATCGAAGGCCCTCCTCCGGGTGCCTCCTCAGAGGGAGGCTCAGAGGATGACAACAAGAAAGAGGGCCTTCTCAGTGGTGGCCCCCGAATTGTGGAACGATCTTCCTGATGAGGCACGCCTGGCGCCAACATTACTATCCTTTCGGCGCCAGGTTAAAACTTTCCTCTTCTCCCAGGCATTTTAGCATTTTAGTATTTTAGTATTTTAATATGTGTTTTGTCTGTTTTAAACGGTTTAAAATTTTGAAATTTTGGATATTGTTTTAAATTGTTTAAATATGTGTTTTAATTGTAGATGGACGTTTTAGTTTGTGCACCGCCCAGAGAGCTTTGGCTATGGGGCGGTATAGAAATTTAATAAAATAAAAATAAATAAATAAATAATACACAGAGATTGTGCCAAGGATATAGGGGCAAGGGCTGTAGTTCAGTGCCAGAGCATTTGCTTTGCATGCAGAAGGCCCCATGTCCAAACCCCAACATCTCCAAGTAGGATGGATTGGAAGATTCCCCTCGAAACCCTGGAGAGCTCCTGCCAGTCAGTGAAAACCAGTGGTGGGGAACCTCAGGCCTGGGGACTAAATGCGACCCTCCAGGCCTTTTTATTGGCCCTCAGGACTCTCCCCAGACATCATCTCTTACTGGCCCTGCTACATGCCCTCCTCAAGTGCTTTTGCCTGGTGCAATGTGTCCTTGAACTGTGATAATCCCTCTTGCTTTCTTGGATGGAGAGGTGTGTGCACAGAAACCTCTCAAATCTGCATGGCTGGAATGTGGCCTACTTTACTAAGGTCAGAGCCGCATCTGTTGCTGCACACGCTTCTGCCTCTGTCAGGCCACGCCCACCACTGGCATGCAGCCCCCAGAAGTTTGCTCATGAGACAATGTGGCCCACAGGCTGGGAGGGGTTCCCTCCCCGATGTTGGCAATGCTAAACTAGATGGATCAATGGCTGACTCCCTATAAGGCAGCCTCCTATGATCATATGGAGTGGTTACTGTTTACCCCCAAGCTTCCACAACTAAAATATAACTGTTCCAGAGCTTCACACTGGAAACTGGAACAGCTTCTGGATATATATTTCAGTAAGCCAGATTTTTTTTCTACACAAGGAAGCTGGGCTCAACACCTTGTGAACCATTTTCAGTTTTATTTGTCTAGGGTAGGTGGATGCCGATGTGCAGTTAAAGCACTGTTCCGTCAGTCTACTATTGTAGCCACCCAGAATGGTATTGTGCACATATGAGTTCATAATATACCGACAAATTTAGATTGCGCAATACCCACTTTCAAAAACAAAACAAAAATCTGATTTTTTTGTGGTAAGCAGAATGATAGGAAAATGGAGTAAAGTGTGGGATAATTATGATATCACATAACCTCTGCACAAACAAATCACAATGAATGCTCAATAAGCAGGTTGTCGGAAGAGCCCTTTGTCTGGTCCTGGCTCCCCCAAGTCAGCTAGAGATCTTTTCCTCTGTGTTACCTGAGTTTATAATCAGAAATAGCCTGTGCCATGGGTTCCCAAATTGTGGTCCATTAGCTTCATTTAGGTGGTCCGTGGAATGTCTGTAGATTTATGGTTGAAGATGGAAGATGGCACATCTATCACATTAAATATGTTGATTTTTTATTGTATTGTGTTGCTTTTTTTGTTTATTTCTATGGAATTCAAACTGTTATACAATAAAATACAATATATACAATTAATTGTAAAAATCAATTCACAATTAAAAATCATAGAGCATCTAGCACAGTACATTACAATTGCTACAACAGGCAGAAAAACCATTAAGTGGTCCACCAAGACCCTGTGCAATCTTCAAGCGGTCCTCGGGAGGAGAAGTTTGGGAACCACTGCCTTATGTGATGCCCTGCTCTTGCTATTGGACTCCAGTTCCTATAATGGCCAGCCAGCCAGCCTGGCCAATGGTCAGACATGATGGGAGCTGTAATGCAACAACAAGTGGAGATTACCACATTGACTATCCCTAAGGCATGTGCTTTGAACAACTGAATTATGTTCCCTCCTCTAGAAAAATCAACAACATTTAAGCTGCAATCCTATACAGACTTACCTGGTTGAAAATGCTATTGAACTCTGGGGTTATTTATTTCTGAGCAGACATGTATAAGATTGGGAACCTTTCTATAAGATTTCAGGTTTCCAGCTGCAGTTTGTAGAATTTTCCATCTGTGAGACAAGGGTGATGGAAATCTCCCTTGGAGTTTCTACCCATAATCTACATTTTAAAGACACGGGTGTAATTTATAGGGTCTTTTGTTGAAGCATCATATCCTTCTACCCCCCCCCAGTAGAAAACAAACAACAGAGTGTTAAACATGTGGGGTAGAGTTTTCATGCCTTTAAAGGCATGAGATAATTGCTCTCCCCATCAAAGAGAGAATAACAGTATGGGTTGTTTTAAAGCCATAGTACACTTCTCCTGCATCTGTACTGTCACAGTGTTCCAATAAACTACGATCCGGTGCATACTTACTTGGGAGTAAGAAGTACCACCAGATTCAGTGGGACTTACTTTTCAAAAAATGTGTCTTTGGTAGGAAAGTTAGTCTCTTAAAGACATAGCAACAGCCCCAATATCCATAATCTCTTTTATTATTTCTAGCTATAGTTATCTTTTTTTTTCTCTCTCTGGCAAATCAAATTGTATAATCAAAATAGAGAGAAATGCTTCTTTACATCCTGCCAGTCAAACAGTATTACTTAGACTGAGAATAGGTAGATGCTCTGAGTTTCTAAAACATTTATTCTTTGTAACTCTTATGTGTAAACAAAATTATCCATCTTTTAATTCCTCACTATCCTCATTCTCCTTTCTTTCATTGACCATCAATCACCTTCTTTAAAACAAAAGATTAAAATCCTAAAAGTTTTGTCCCAACAGTGATGGAGGAATTCCCAGTAAACAAATAACTTGAATGAAAACAACAAAGAGGAGAGCCAGGGCACTTCCAGACTGTCACGAGTTTTGGATGGGCTTAAACCACATACTGGCACATTCAGGTTGTGCAATTATATTTTGGGATTTTAGGTTGTTTTAAACTGTTTTTAATGTCATATTTTTAACACTGTTGTAATCCACCCTGGGAACTTTGGGGTGGGTAATAAATGGTAACAACAACATAGTTGATTGGGGGGTCTTGCACAACCAGACCACGTCCCCACCCACCCCAAAGCAGATGTTTTGCAAAGGGAAGTGACAGAAAATGCACTGGAAAATGTGGAATAGCACTGGCTTTAACAAAACATAACCTAATCTCCCTGCAAACAAATCAAGATGAAAGCTCAATAAATAGATCCTTTGGAGGCACCCCAGATTCAGTGGATGATCTTGGGCAGTCAGTTCCTCTTAGCCAGGTCTGTCTCACAGGCTTGTTATGAGGATGTGAGAGGGGAGAGCCATGTATGCCCCTTTGAATTCTGTGGAAAAACAGTGGAATATTAAATGAATGAATAAATAAATGCTTTCATGGACCGGAGTCTATTTCATCAGATGCATTGTCTTCAAATAGCCACAGAGATTTATGCCATAATTATAAATGAGTTAGCCTTGAAGGTACTAAAGATGGGTGAGATCTCAATGGCTATCTCGCTGTGCCACCTTTCCCAGGTAAGACACGAGCTGCAATTAGACCCTGAATCGAGTGAGGAAGGAAAACATGATCCAAACACAATGGAACTTTGATCAAAGGTTCTAACTGCCCCAAAGAAGCTTCTCAGTCCAACCGAGAGTGCAACCTTGGTCAGAAAGACAACTTTATTCAGGAAACAGCAACAATTTATAGATCAACATGGCATGGCAAGCAGTAAACATTGTAAAAGATAGAGTCATCAAACAAGGATGTAAACAGACGTAATATAGGGAACATACATGTTCAAAAGAAACAGAAGGTGAAGTCTCATCCTTTCTGTCTTCCTGTTCTTGTTAGATCTTACCCTAATGTTATCACCCCTTCAAACAGACACTTTGTGACCAGTGGTTAAATGCATCATTGAAATCGTCTCTAAAAGGAACATGACTCTGTCTTTGTTCTAGATAAAGTAAGGCAGTTACAACAGATTATAGATGTCATTGCTTTGCCAAGAATTAACACATACTTAGCACAAGCCTAAAAGATTAGGGAGAGATACATTTTTTTATAACAGACATAAACCTCAGAAGAGGGAGAATTTTCCACGCCAACACTAATACAACTCTCTCTCTGGAAGTTATGCCAGAGAAGTTATGATTACCAAGGAAGAAGAGCCTGAAAACCTGTCTGTTTTATTTAAAAAATTGCACTGCTACACGTTTCCACTATTCTCGTCCCGCATATGAAGCATTGGAATACAAATCGGAAGGAAGCTCTTTGTGGCACTCAATTTGTATACCTCTTTGTTGTCATAATCCTCAGTGCTTGCGATCCTCATAGATTTAAGAAATGTAGAGTAAGTCATTCCATTATACAACCAGGTTGTCTGTGAACGCAATTTTTGGGTCTCCGTGGGGCTGAAGTGAGAGCTACTCATTCAGTTTCTTTGTGATTGGGCAGCAGCGTCTCTTCTTTCCCACCCAATGTAAAGTAGCAGCAAAGATAGGAGTTCTTGCTCTTTTAACTCAAGTCCTACTATGCGTGGATTTTGGGGAAAAGGTTTTTATACATTGTTTAAATTGCCATCCGAATGCAATTAATTATTCTCACATTGAAGGGTGGGGAGGAGAGGAGACTGTGGCTAGGAGAGAGTGGCTTAGGACTGCCCTACAATGCAGTCCATTAGTTAGAAGTTAGTTAGAGATTGGGGTGGGTTTCCAGGCAAAAAGCCCTTTTACACAAGAGCCCTCAGACTGTCTAGCATCAGCTGACAGCTAGTCTAGCATCCTGTTCTCACAGCAGCCAATCAGATGCCTACAGGATCTGAGTGCAAGACTGCAGTTTCCAGCAACTGGTATTCAGAAATATACTGCCTCTGACCATGGAGGTAGTGCATGACTCATAGCTATTGATAGCCTTATCCTCCATGTATTTGTCTAATACTCTTTTAAAGACATACAAATTGGTGGTCATCACTACCTCCTGTGGAAGTGAATTCCATGGTTTAACTGTGTGTCACCTTAAAGACTAACAAATTTATTATGGCATAAGCTTTCATGGAGTCAAGCCCACTTCATCAGATGGATGAGGTGAAACTTTAATTCGCATGCAGATATGTAAAGCAGAAAACTGTAATGTGGGAATTGAATAGCAATGAGATACAAGAATTACAATCAGTGATAATTAGAGCTTAAATGCATATTAAATAGGTAGGCTCAACCAAATGCAGAAGCCTTGTATTTTATGGACTTGCATGCAGATGCTCTGTACTTTTATATGTTTAAAACATAGTTTTTTAAAAAAAAAATCACACGAACTAAGACGAAAGTTAAACAAAACACGAACTCCTATCTCTGCTACTGCCCAATCACAGCATTTCTTCACCAATTTTTTTTTATGGAAGAAAATAGTCGAACCCTGAAACTGAACGTTAGATAGAGTGTGTGAGTCTATCATTGGGTCTGTGGTGATTTTCTCTCTCCCCTCCCCCCCCCTCCTGGCAACAGCGGTCCCTGGCGCTATGGATGACCATGGAAAGAGTATCGTCAAAAAGAAGCAGAAAAAGGACCTCCTCGAGGGCGTGGCTCATACGGTGATTCAATCTCCTAGGAAACGACGCAGGCGTTGGGAGAATGTGTGCGGGGGGGGGTTGTCGCTCTTTCAAGGCCTGGTTGGCGGTAGCTGAGTTTCGTTTTGTGAGTAGTGCCGGCGGCGTTTGGGTAGTTAGTTTTTTCCGCCCACAGAGGAGCGATAGGAAATAAGGGGAGTATGTGCAAGCAAGGTTTCTCCCTCAGGGGCAAGTCTGAACCGGTATTGGGGGTGGGTCTCCTTGTCAACGAGTCTGGAGTTAACCAGTTATTATTATAGCTGTACCGTGTATTTTCTCTGACAACCTAGAGGCAGTGTATGTGGTGCTGTTCTTCCCTTCCATTTTATCATTTCAACAATCCTGTGAGATAGGCGAGGCTAAGAGAGTGACTGGCTCAGGTCCGTCTAATGAACTTCACGAGTGAGGAGGGATTTTTGAGCCAGTTCTCAATGGTTCCAATCTGTCACTCTAACTAACCACGACACCACCCTGAGTCTTTAGATCAAAATTCTGATGTCTGGGTTGAGTCAGAAGGATGAATCCTCTTTGCTGGTCAAGATGGAGAAACTACAGCGAAGTGCTTCTTGTAGTTGCTCTGTTATTATTATCTCTGCCTCTTTTTGATTCTGGGCTTTGGCTGTTCTGCTTCCCTCAACCGAGTAGCTGTGCAGGCAACTTCTAAGGGATGAGGGGACCACACATACACATATGCTATGGGTTTCTGTATAGGAGCAAGAGCTGCAGCAAGTTTCATGGCCCTTTGGGAGAAGCTTAAAACCTGCCACTTTGCAAGCCAATCTTTATTCATGCCTCCTTGGAAGAAACTATCACTAAGTTGAAAAGAGTTTATCCTCAACCAAGATTGATAGGATTACATGTTAAGGCAGCAATCCTGTGCATACAACATAGGAGTTAAGTCCCAAAGAATTAAATGGGCCTTCCTTTTTTGAATAGACATGCATGGGATTGTATGCATGTACTGTTCAAGTGTGCTCGCTAAGTGAACATTTTCGCATAAAAAAACCAGGCTTTCTCATAGGATATCTAATAACTGTAATGTTTATCAAGGGAATCTCAGTTTGTACTTGCATACTGCTTAGTTGAAAAAAATGGAAATGGCCTGCCTTCAAGTCGATCCCGACTTACGGCAACCCTATGAATAGGGTTTTCACAGTATTCAGAGGTGGTTTACCAGTGCCTTCCTCTGAGGCTGAGAGCCAGTAACTGGCCCAAGGTCACCCAGTGAGCTTCATGGCTGTGTGGAGATTCGAACCCTGGTCTCCCAGGTTGTAGTCCAACACTCTAACCACTGCACCACACTGGCTCTTGCTTAGTAGAAGCTGCGTGGAAAAACTTTCATGCTTCAGACTGAGTTGACTGCTTTGATGAGTTGCAGTATGGAAGTTTTTTTGAGTGGCCTTTTGTAAGGGAATACAAGTACAAACAAATTTCCCTTGATTAAACAAACAAAAACTTTGGAAGGTAACAGTCTATGCAGTTGTGTTTTTGATTCTTGTAACCTGCCTTTACCCCAGAAATGCTGGCAACGGGTCAAGAGGCCCACAGTTACCAACTGTTGCATTGTGGCTTGATTAAAACTTAATGCTTAGCCATGCTTTAATAAACTATGGTTTAGTAACCATGGCTTAGTATTTTGTGCAAAACCTGTTCAGTGGTTTAACTATAGTTTCTTTATTGCCAACAAACTCTGAACTGAAGCTATGGTTTCTTGTTGGTATATAAAACTTGATTTTAAGTATGGCTTGTTCTTACATATGAACCCAGCACCCTTCCTTGACCATGTTTTTTTTGGCTGCCCAACCCCCAGTGTTCACAAGACTACAAAAGCAGAAGGCAACAACTGCTGGAAAACAAGCCAAACTTCGGAAAAACAAACCATGGATGGTTTGTTGGTTTGTATGTGAGACAATGGCTTAGAGTTATGTATGAACCAGAACTTACGTTTCCTGGCCTCCTCCCACGGCATTTTCACCTTTGCTATCCTTTCCTGTGAACACTAGGCAGCTTCCATTTCCCATTAGTCTACTCTGTGGCTTTCTTCGTCCTTCATTATTTGGTTGATGGACACTCTATGTGAACTCACTCTTCCATTGTCCCAAGGTGCGGTTAACATATTTGTTGTTTTATTCAGTTTTCTCTTGCAATGATATATATTTTATGCTTTATTTTGCCATTGTTCATGTAGAAGAAATTGAGCACTTTAAGTAAACTGAAGTAAGACCATCTACCTGTGTGAGTTTCTGCAAGACCTGCTCCCTGCATTTCTGGCTAATTTCCACCTGGCCTGGAAGGGTGGGGCCCTGTCTCTCTCCAGCTACAAAAGCAGCAACTGCTGAAGGGGCCAAAGACCATCTACCTGTGTGAGTTTCTGCAAGACCTGCTCCCTGCATTTCTGGCTAATTTCCACCTGGCCTGGAAGGGTGGGGCCCTGTCTCTCTCCAGCTACAAAAGCAGCAACTGCTGAAGGGGCCAAAGACCATCTACCTGTGTGAGTTTCTGCAAGACCTGCTCCCTGCATTTCTGGCTAATTTCCACCTGGCCTGGAAGGGCAGGGCCCTGTCTCTCTCCAGCTGCAAAAGCAGCAACTGCTGAAGGGGCCAGAGACCATATACCTGTGTGAGTTTCTGCAAGACCTGCTCCCTGCATTTCTGGCTGATTTCCACCTGGCCTGGAGGGGTGGGGCCCTGTCTCTCTCCAGCTGCAAAAGCAGCAACTGCTGAAGGGGCCAGAGACCATCTACCTGTGTGAGTTTCTGCAAGACCTGCTCCCTGCATTTCTGGCTGATTTCCACCTGGTCTGGAAGGGTGGGGCCCTGTCTCTCTCCAGCTACAAAAGCAGCAACTGCTGAAGGGGCCAGAGACCATCTACCTGTGTGAGTTTCTGCAAGACCTGCTCCCTGCATTTCTGGCTGATTTGCACCTGGCCTGGAAGGGTGGGGCCCTGTCTCTCTCTAGCTACAAAAGCAGCAACTGCTGAAGGGGCCAGAGACCATCTACCTGTGTGAGTTTCTGCAAGACCTGCTCCCTGCATTTCTGGCTAATTTCCACCTGGCCTGGAAGGGCGGGGCCCTGTCTCTCTCCAGCTACAAAAACAGCAACTGCTGAAGGGGCCAGAGACCATCTACCTGTGTGAGTTTCTGCAAGACCTGCTCCCTGCATTTCTGGCTAATTTCCACCTGGCCTGGAGGGGTGGGGCCCTGTTCCTCTCCAGCTACAAAAGCAGCAACTGCTGAAGGGGCCAAAGACCATCTACCTGTGTGAGTTTCTGCAAGACCTGCTCCCTGCATTTCTGGCTAATTTCCACCTGGCCTGGAAGGGTGGGGTCCTGTCTCTCTCCAGCTACAAAAACAGCAACTGCTGAAGGGGCCAGAGACCGTGTGTGTGTGTATGTGCGCGTGAACCTGCTGCTCGGGATGTCTATAGACTACTGGGGTTAGTTGTTTTTTAGTTGTTTTTGGGGTCAAGATTTAATTTTGGAGATTCATTTTTGCTGTTATTTGGACTACAGCATATTTTTGTTAGACACTGTTGTGAAGTGTGTGGGGATTGCTTAATTGTATATTTATTGAGATGTTTTCATTAGTTTGTTGTTTATTATTATTGTTTGGCTACTTATATACTGTGTATATTTATATTTCTTTGTTGTATTATTTCTCTGTTGTACACCGCCCAGAGAGCTATGCTAGTCGGGCGGTATAGAAATTTAACAAATAAATAAATAATAAATAAGATTTCTTAGGCTGCTGATAAGGAAAGCAAATCCAAACTAGCTCCTCTTTATTTCTCCAGCGGGTCAGAATTCAGAACAGAGCTACAAGACTGTTGAGCCCAGTTCACATGTCAGGTGGACAGTATTATGCAACCAAATAAGTGCAGTTGGCAGATAAACTTGTCATTTTGTGTATAGACTTTGAACATAATCTACAGACCCATAGCTGCTCATCTGTAGCCCCACTTGCATTTTTATAGGGCTGATAAATATAATGAAATATTGATATTTTTGTAAGTGATGTAAGATAATTTATAACCCCTTTCATTAGTGAGTGAAACTTTTGCCGAGTTTTATGTAATGAGTGTGATGTGACTTGTCTCAGTTGCTTGAGAGTTGAATGTTTTTGAAATGATCAATGTAATAGGCAGGCAGTTCTGGTGCTTCTCTCTGCTTGTATATGATGTGTGTTAAATGGAAATGTGGATCTGTGCATAGAGAGTTCTGCCCTAGGGATTGACCAGATGTTCTTAGATGATGCTTCCCCATCATAACTGGGGAAACAGATGCTCTTAGGATTCTCATTCTATTATTTGACAGTATTATAGAAAATAATTGCAATCTGTTAATTGCTTTAGAAATAATTTGTTGCAAATGAATTCACTAACCTGGTTGCACAAAATATGATGAACTGTGATGACACATTTATCCAGAGAACTGAAGATAATTATGCTTTAGACAGGACGATAAGCAGCCAGACTGCTTTGGCAACAAGACTCTTCCCAAATAATCAGCTTATCTTCTATGTGCTTAAATTAACCAACCTGCTGACACAGATTGAAACCATTTTCTCTCAGAATTATTTGTGTGTATGTATTAAAATGTCTGAAGATCTTTGTCTTTATGTCCATCTACAATAATTGCAACTGTTTTAAATAGGTATATTTGCATACACAGAGTTGACTGTGCTATTCAATCAAAATTATGGGATTATTTGACAAACTAGCAGGCTGGCTTGGTCTGAAGAAGAAAGAAGTTCATGTTTTGTGCCTCGGACTGGACAATAGTGGCAAAACAACAATTATTAATAAGCTCAAACCATCTAATGTAAGTAGTCTTTTTAGGATGTTACCAGTTTATTCGCCAAATCTTGTTGAAAAGATGATGCTCATCATTGGCTACATTTATAGAAAGATGGATTTTATTTGTACCACATTGGAATACTAATGTTCAAGATAGAATTGATTTGTATACACTGGAATAAGTAGCTCGCTGTATTATTTTTAATTTTTGATAATTAAACCAGAGCTATCACTAGAAGCTAAAATGATGAAACTGAGGTTATCATACTTTGGACACATAATGAGAAGACATGATTCACTAGAAAAGATTCACTAGAAAATACAGATGAAATATAGATACAGATGAATACAGATGAAAAACATGATTCACTAGAAAATAATGCTGGGAAAAACATAACGGAGTAGAAAAAGAGGAAGACCAAACAAGAGATGGATTGATTCCATAAAGGAAGCCACAGACCTGAACTCACAAGATCTGAACAGGGTGGTTCACAACAAATGCTGTTGGAGGTTGCTAATTCATAGGGTCACCGTAAGTCGTAATCTACTTGAAGGCACATAACAACAAAAAGCACAAATGGGAGTTTTCTTTAGATATACTTACTGTGTGTGATTTTAAAGCTTCTGTCCATGTTTATTTAGAAGGAAGTTCTGTTATTCAAAGGAACTTACTCCCTAGCAAGTGGGTTTAGAATTGCAGCTTTAGCCGTACAATGAAGAAGAAAAAATGCTTTCTTATTTTAATATAGAATAGCAGAGCATATCTAAAAATGAATTAAATGGAAATAGTAAGCACTATATTTTCAGGAGATAAACAAGAAATAGTAGACATTGATTGATTGATTGATTGATTGATTGATTGACCTTCCTCCCAGCAGGAGCCCAGGGTGGCGAACAAAAGCACTAAAAAAACTTTAAAACATCATAAAAACAGTTAACATTAAAAGTTAACATTAAACATTAATGAAGATGTAATATCGTTTAGCTGGAAATAAACAGATTTATTGTTGCTCACTTTTGTGTTTTCTATGGTATGTCAACTAATTTTAGGTTGATTAAGCCAATGCTTAGGCAGTGAATGCAGGGTGTGTGTGTGTGTGTGTGTGTGTGTCACACTTGTGCACGTAAGCAGATATGTATATGTTAAATGCTATTTAAGCTTTTCTTTAAATAGCTTTTCCTTAAATAATACCTTCAGTCCCATACCCATTGGCTTTAAATACAGGGCAACAATGAAGATGCCATTAAGGTATTTTTAGATATTGTGTTAAAAATGAAACAACTATAAGCAAAGCATTAATACACCAGTTTCTGTTACTTTCAACTAGTACAGAACAGCTACTTGGTTTTGTTAAGCCATATTAGATACAAAAGTAAGTACTTAGTCATTGGCCTTGTTAGCACCTAAATGCTAAGCTAAATCAGAGCTAAGTGGGAATGAGCAAGGATTTGTCTACTCAGAACAAAAATCATGGCTACTTGATTCCTGCTGCCGCCACGCTATCTGGAGCTGAACTATGGTTTAGCTTAGTGTTACATCCAAACACAGGCTTGTGGTTTGTCTCACTCTAAACAATCCATGAACTGTAGCCAGTGTTGTTCTTGGTTTACTGCTCGTTGTTTGTTTGGGGAAGCCTAGGTTTGGATGCGAGACTAAGACAAACTGTGGTTTAGCTACAGATAGTACAGCAAGAGCAGGACCACAGGAGGAGCAAAGTGGCTGTGATATTTGCTTTGAATAGATGCACACTTACTTGTTCACACTTAGCCATGGTTTGGCTTAGCATTAAATGTGAATTGTGCTGTACAGAGGACATGTGCTGAGCTCTGCATGCGTTGCAGGGCTCTCAGATCCCCTTCCAAAAGCAGATGCCATCCTGTATCACCCAACAGACTGTACAATTTGGGAGAATTTTAGGAGTGGCATCTGTTATTAGATGAGGAGCTGTGTTTTGTTGGGAGGAGCAGGGCCAAGAAAACACCGGTTCATGGAAATTTTCATGCTTGATTATTGCATCACTTGCTAAAGCATTTCTGAAGATACACAATATACATTCAGTGCTAACTCATGATGTATCAGTTCTCCATATTTACCAGCAAACGATTAAGATAATTTTCTTTTTTAAATATAGGCTGACTTGTTAAAGGATATAATGTTCTAGGCACATGAAAAGCTATAACATAGTACGTTGTCTTTAATGCATTTTTAAAAGAATCCCAGAAGGTATGTGGGTCCTAAACAGTTCAGTGTTCCTTGATCCAGTAATTCAGCTTCCAATCATGCATGAGTAAAAAAGAAACAGTAGATGCCATGTGTTGGATCCAAGCCTAGTCATACTTTCAGTAGGACCATTACTAACCTTATGTCCAATTGATTTGAACAGGTCTTCTCTAAGTATGGATCCAGCCAAATGTACTTGCTGTCTAATTGCTGCACTTTCCATTGCCATTAATTCTACTGTTCTTTGCCACCAACACAGAAACATTATACTGAATTAAATACCTTTAATACAAAGCCACAGTGCTGCTTTACATGCTTTGACAGCATTAGTTTAGCATGAAGAGAATGAGTCATAGTGAGCCATGGGGAGGATTTACATGAGACCATTTGACATTTTAAAATATTGTTTAGATCAAGAGAGAATGTATGAGTTACTGATTTTTAGTATTAAAACTGAACATGAATTTGTTGATAAGACAATATTCTTCTTCTAAAGGCTCAAACTCAAGATATTGTTCCCACAATAGGATTCAGTATAGAAAAATTCAAGACATCAAGGTAAGACTTTTTTATTTCAATATTTTTATAATCTATATAGTTATGTGTTAGACAAGAAAATTGTCTTTCTAAAAGGTTGTATTATTAGCATTTGACTTGTCGTATCTCCATGCCATGCTGTGTGTAGCTGTATTATCATTATGAGAAGCCTGTTGGGAAGGAATCACAAGTTACCAAGGCCTGAATCTCTTATAGAAAAGGTTTCAAATATTTTAGTAATATTGTTGCAGTTAAGTTTCTTTTCTTTTATTAAATTAAATGTTGGAAGTTCTTTCTAGCTAGTCTTAAAAGAAAACATTGTCCAAGAACCTGGAAGCTCAAGCATGCCTAGTGGCATTTTTGACATTTTCCTCTGAGCAGCATACCTCATGCCATAACAAAAATGTATTTGAAAGTTGTCTTAGTTTCAAGAATATATTTTGCCTTACAACAGGGGTGGGGAAACTGACCTGCAGGCCTAATTAGGCCCGGCACAGATCCCAGCTTGGCCCACAAGGCTATTTTCTCCAAAATCACAGCCACCTGCCCACACCTGACATCACATGTAACATAAAATATGTAGCAAGTGGAAATATAGATGGCAGTGCCCAATGGGAGCCTTAAAGTGTGCTGGCAATTATGTATTGGCAAGGAGGACGTCCTGTCTCTGTCAATCAACTGATTGGCAGTGAGAGCAAGCCAGGTGGGATTGGCTAGGCTTCCTCATGGGGAACTCCATAGTACAGCCAATCCCAGCAGAAAGTGGAGCTTGATGTCGGTGGCATCAGCTGATCAGTGGTAACTTCAAGCCCTGGAAATTTGATGAAGTTAATGAAGGGCTATTTAAAAATTTCTGCATTGGAATGGGAAAGCAAACATGGCAAACGTCTCAATTTCTGTTGCCAAATTTAGGTTATATATAAATTTTAGAAGCTCTGGCTGGAGATAAATCATTAGGAGGTTGCAAAGCCTAACTGTGCCATCCTGTGCACATGTACTGAGAAATAAATCCCACAGAGTAGAATTTGCTTCCAGGTGTATGTGTATGGACCAGGTGGTGGAGTACTATGATCACTATGTATTAGTTTAATATCCTGATACTCAGGTTACATCCACACCGTGCACTGATGGCATTCTTAGACCACTTTAACAGTTACGGCTTTCCCCCAAAGAATTCTGGGAAGTTTGTTAAGGGTGCTGGGAATTGTAGCTCTCTGTGAAGGGTAAACTACAAATCCCAGGATTCCTTGGAAGAAGCCATGACGGTTAAAGAGTAACTGTCTTGTTCCTCCTCTGATTGGTGATGTTCCTCTGTTATACCTGTCAGAGTTGTTATTCTTGCTAGTATTCATGCTATTTTGTCTTCTCTTTTACTGTCATTTTTGTTATCACCACATTGTTACTCCTGTATGCAGTAATACAGGGAGGATCTTTCCCCTACATTTCTTTTTTTAAAAAAAATTTCTTGGGACTTTTTCATTTTGAATATGCTATGATGTAAGAAGTGCTTCTTTCTTGTTTTTTGTGTCCTCATTCATACTACCCCTCATCCCGCTGAAAAGTAGTGTGTGGGGTAGGCTTTCTTTTACTTCGGTATTTGAGTTATCCTAATTGTCAGTTTTTCATAGTGCATCTTTCAGTACTCTTATTTCTAGTGGTGCCATCATTGCTCTGTAACCTTTCTTGTATTGCCCCTCTTCTCTGAATTATTGCTGGTAGGTTTCCCCCCCCTTGGGGGGGTTGATATTTCCTCCTTTTTCCTTGCATGGATCAAGGCACATTGCTTCTTTGTTTATATCCCTCTACTTGCTTATTCACTAATGTCCTCTCCTCCCATTTTCATTTGCTCACTTTTGTGACTCCCCTTTTTCTCTATTTTTCTTTGACTTCTCTTCCCCTTCTTTTTCTTGTTCCTCTCTGTGTGTTCTTTCCACCCTTCTCATACTGAGCTTCCCCTCCCTTCCTATGAGCCCATCTTGGGCTGATTGGTCTCAATGACTAGTGTGGTTGCCCTTGCTGTGAAGTGACTACCAGGTTGTTTTATTTGCTTGGCTTTTATAGATTTTTGACTGTCTCCCCTCAGCTCCCTGCCCTCCTTGGCACAGCCTGCTGTCTGGAATGGGGCTGTTTTTGCTTGGTGGTGTATTGCACTTTTTCTTCTTCTTTGTATTCCAAATCTCCCTCCTCTTCCCATTCTTCCACTTGACTCCAGCATCCCCAGACACCTGGATAAACTTATCTGCAGAGTTGGAGAGTTGTTTTGCTTCCATATTTCCCTTTCCTGCCTCTTGGTTTAGGAGCTGATCAGCGCACAGTAGACATCCGTATGGTTCATCAACTATTATGACATCTCCAAACAGTGCAGAACAACCCTTCTCAAGTGGATGAGCCCTAGCCCTTGTCAAAGGTCCTTACCTATCTTCCATGTTTTCTGTTTCACTCTTCTCTGGCCACCATGGGTATTTTTCTTTTTCAATCTATAATATGTCATTCAAGAGTGTTAGCTGGAATGTGAGGGGTTTGGGTTCTGCTAATAAATGGTGTTAGGTCCTGTGCAATCTTTTAAAAAATGGAGGCAGATGTTGCTTTCTTATAAGAAACACTCCTGCCTATGGAGAAGGGAGACCGGCTTTGCATAGACTGGGTTGGGGAGGTATATGCCAGTGGTTCGTCTTAAGAAATCCAAAAAGGTGGTAATATTGCGTCACAGAAAGGCCCTAATTTCTGTGACTGAGAGTATTGTTGACCTGGAGGAGCATTATTTTATCCTAATAGCTACCATCTCTGACAAACCCTGTGCCTTGGTGAATATTTATGGTCCTAATGTGTCTGACCTTTCAATGTTACATGACTGTTTTCGCCACCTTGCTACCCTAGATTATGTGCATGTGATTTTGGGGAGTGTTTTTAATGAATTCGTAGATCCAATACTGGATTGCAATACCCCTCCACCCTGTACTTTTTTCGGAAGAGTGCACTCCATGTTGTCTTCCTACATGGAAGATACAGAACTGGTTGATGTGTGGCATATGCTGCACACTTCTGCTAGAGTCTACTCCTTCCTGTCACCTGTCCATCAGAACTGCTTCCAACTGGGCAATTTTCTCACAGATTTTACTCTTTTGTCTATGGTAGAGGCTTGTACAACTGGTTTGATAGCAATCTCTGATCGTGCTCCCATTTCCCTTTGTTTTCGGCCTGACCACACTACTATTCCACACCTGATCTGATGCCTCAATACCTCTTTGCTATCTGATGAGGTATTTGTAACCCAAATGTCAACTGAATTTAGGGACCTTTTTGCACTCAATTAAGGAACTGCTGGTTCACTTGCAATGGAATGAGATGCCTCTAAGGCTTTTATGCATGGCTTTGTGTAAAGCTAAGGGTGACTTTAATTCTTTTGTGGCAGCTGAAGTGGATTTTGCCATGTCCTGCCTGAAAGAGACATACTGGGAATGGGGAGAATGGCCAGGCAAGCTGCGGGCCTTATCGTTTGTGCCACATGAGGACCTGGAATCATATGCTTTTAATCAGGGATGAAGCCAACAAGGCACATGTTAACTCAAGGGAGATCAGCGCTCAGTTTTTGAGTTCTATTTGGAGCTGGATGCACATCAGGTTGCCTATCTTGAGGAACCTTTGAGGTAGGAGAGGTGCAGAAAACCATTAAAAACATGTATAATGACAAGGTGCCAGGTCCGGATAGTTTTCCTGTTGAATGGCATAATACCTATCTAGGTTTCTGGCCCTGAAATTACTTTGTATTTATGAAGTGTCTCAGCAAGAGGAAGCTTTGCCCCATTCTTTATATGAGGCATACATTTCTATCCTCCCTAAACCTGATAAGAACCCCTTTTTATGTGCTACTTTTCGACCAATTTCTCTGATAAATGTGGACACAAAAAATCATACTGCAGTTCTGGCAGGCAGGTTGCAGGAAGTGATTGCTAGTTATATTCACCCAGCCCATGTGGGATTTCTGCAGCAGCGTTGGGGGCAGACAACCTCAGGTTGTTAGTCAGTCTTGTAGCCCTGAATAACACAATCTTCCTTCAGCCATTCTCTTGTTTAATGTGGAAAAGGCCTTTGATAAGATCCTTTGGCCCTTCCTACTTTAAACCCTTGAAGCCTTTGGAATTCATCAGGAGTTCTCCAATTGGGTGAAGTTGCTCTACTTGTGGCCTCAGTCAAGAGCGTTGACTAATGGGATATATTCCCCTCTGTTCTTGTTGGGGCGGGGGACAGCCTCTTTCACTGTTACTTTTTGATGTATGTTTAGAACCTTTGGCTTGTGCCATTCATAAATGTGTTGATATCGGCAGTTTTAAGGTGGCAGGTGAGGAACATAAAGTGGTATGGTATGCTGATGATATGCTACTTTTTGTCACAAACCTGGAGAGGTCTATCCCTGCTTTGATGGCTCTCAATAACTTTAGGTGCCTCTCTGGATATATTATCAGCTGGGCTAAATCAGTACTCATGCCCCTGGACTATCATTTCCCCCTGGGCTTTTGCAGGGCCTGGAACATTTGATTGTGCCCCACTGAATTGACTTAATTGGGAATTTTGATTCTAAAGGACATTAGTGCTGAAATAATTCTGTACCTATTCATTCTATGCCATGGGCTTCTTTTGAGTCTCTTTATATGTCTCCAGTGCCTGGCTGGAGCACACTGGGTTCAAAATATAGTTGGGGGGTTCACTCTCCACTGTCAATTGTGGCAGTTAAGGAGGTTTGGAGACAGCTAGCTATGAAGTACTCATTTGATCCTTACTCACATAAGAAATTTACTGTATGGTGTAACTCATGAACTAAAATTGGGGGCAAGATGGTGTGAAACGGGTAGCTGTGGGGCCTCTCTACCTTGGATCAGCTGATAATTAAAGATGTGGACTTTCCTTCTAAACGATCAGTTTAGGCTGCCATCTTAAGCGGATGGGCAGTATTTATAGTTGTAGCACCTCCTGATCCTGACTGATGGCCCAGTGGCCTTGAGTGCTTCTGACACTCCATATTTGTTGCTGGATCTAATAACTTTGGTGCAATTTCTGGAATTTGCTTTTATAAAACTTTGAGTGCTGGGAAGTTTGATATGGGGAGGCCTTATGAAGGACTGGAAAAGAACTGGAGTTCCCCATACATTTGAGACAATGACAGCGTTGTAACGTTCTGCTCCCTGGACCTTAGACTATGTCTTATCCAGCAGAAACTTGGGCTTACTGGACCCCACGTCACTTCTGTCAGAAGTATATTATCTCTACTGATTCATGTTGGCATTGTGGTAAGGCAGGGGCAGCACCAAAGCATATGATCTGGCCTTGCCCTGTAGTGGCCCCGTTTTGGCCAGAAGTCCTTACTCACATTAACCTGGTCCTAGGAAAGTCTCTAAAAATTTCAGATGTTTATGCTATACTTTATTATATCCCAATGTCCTGGAAATTGATGGAGAGACACTGTAGCTGGACCCTGAGTACTTTATTAGTGGAGCTGTAAGCATGATCGATATGCAATATGTCCTCTGCTGGAGCTTGTTCCCTCCCATCCATTCCCCTTCTCTATCTGACCCCTTCTCTCTCTGATTTATTTTTTATATATTTTTTTCTCTTTTTAAAACCATATTATGATTTTCATCATGTTGTTATGACGTGACATGTTTTTCAGTTGTTTTTCCACCATTCAAGTATTGTTACAGAAAATTTTTGAAAAACCAATAAACTATGCATAAAAATGTGTTGTAAGAGTGTTTTAAATAAATGATGTGGATGTGACCACTGTATCAAGTAAACATGTTTACTTAGAAGCAAGTCTTGTTTTACTGGAACTTATTTCTTATTTAATATGCTTTCAGAAAACTATGCATTGTTACTAAATTTCTATTTGTTAAGTAGCCAGTTTTGATGTTTAGTTGAATATGATAACTTAAAAACTAAAGTTAAAGCTTCATATTAACTGGTATGCTATCAAAAACACATGAAATGAGCAGTCCAGTAATGAGTAAGAAGCGAGAGCTCCTATGTGAAGGCATTAAATCATTTCAGTTTTAATATTATATTTTACTCTTTGTTTATAGTTTGTCATTCACTGTGTTTGATATGTCGGGACAAGGTAGATACAGAAATCTTTGGGAACACTACTACAAGTAAGGTTTTTTTTTACTGTAAAGTATTTAAACATGCAGAAACAAGCCTCTGATAATTTCTGTGTGAAATTTATGAAAGCAACTCAGAGTAATTGGAAAATATGATAATGCTACTGCTGCTACAACTAAGATAATATTTATAAGCTTGAAAAGTAAAAAAGGAATACTTTAGAGTAATTTAGAGTTATCCAGTGTACAGCAGGCTGTACCAGCCTGTGCCAGCCTGGCACCGTGCAGTTGTTCTGGACACAACTCCCGCCAGCTCCAGCCAGTACAACTGTGATGGGAGTTGTAGTCCAAAACATCTGCAGGCATCAGGTTGGTGAAAACTGGTTTACAAAGTAGGTGTTGCTGTACAGAGGCATCAAATCCATGTAGTAGCCATAACAGCCAGTATAGACCTGAGATTTGGGGTTTTTTTGCTTTTAAACGTGTCCTGTTATAATATTTGTTTTGTGATCACCCGAGTTTGTGTGTATTTTAGACTGATCTCTGACTGTAATAAATTACTTACTTACTTACATGTAGTAGCCATGAATGCTTCAGAAAAAGTTGCTTAATATAAATATTGCATAATCTCACATTACAAAGTTATGGGAGAATATTGTGAGGGTTTAAGAGAATTAGCATATCAGTTGGAAGTCGTAATTTGAGACAACTGGTTTCATTAAAATGATGAACAACATGGCTGTCTTTAAGGCTCTTTGCATTTGGAAATCATTTACAATTTGGAGAGGATAATTTTCTTTCTGTTTTGTAGAATAAGATAGAACTTCAAAGGATAGTGGCACTTCCAACATTACTGGTGGAGAAATATCAAACTTGTTTTTCTTGTGTTTAAGTTGATGAAACTTTACTCTTTTCCCATAAATTAAAATGGATATAAAATAACTGTTAGAATTCCTAAATTACTTTTTCTTACATGCCTAGCATCAACAGTCTTTTTCCAGCATAATTTTTTCATGGGACAAACTCATCAGATATAAAAAGTACTTCTGTACTGACATATTATCAAGATTCTGGTTGGTGTAACTTTATAGATTCGTTTCACTTCTCAAGGTGTAGGATGTAAACATGCTATAATTATTCAAGGATTTTCCTCCTAAATTGACACAGAGAGACTGTTGGAGTCAGCAGTTGCTAGTGGACTTAAACTATGACCCGTCTTGTATCTGGCTCATTTCATAATTAACTCATTTATTCAAAATAAATGATAAGCTGCTGATTAATTACAACGATTGTGGACCAGATTTAAAATCTCATGGTCTAAAAAAATTGGGCTATGAGCAATATTTCCCCCCCTAGATTTTCTTTTTCTGACTTCCAATTTTGGTTGTTTGGATTCAGTGGAGGAAAAAGGACTTTGTAATCTTGCTGGAAGAAATAAGACATTGGTAAGAATTATGGCATAAAAGGAGGTAACAGAATTAATGTTCTGTTACTATTCTGTTCACTTGGTAGTATTACCCAATTAGATTAAATATGAGCAAGAAAGCAGCTGATTCAAACTGGAACAGCAGTGATCAACCCCTTTAAAATATCTTCTTTAGGTTAATTCCTAAATAAGGAATCCTGCAGATTTTTAGTATTATATTTCATAATTATTGCAGGTATGGAATCAATTGAAGGCCAAATTAAGCTCTGGGATTTAATTATTAACTTATGTTAAGAGATCAGATGAGGTACTGCAAGACAAGACAGAAAAATGTTGTCCCCATCTTCATAAAGGAGGAAAAAAAGAAGTTCCAGACATCTGCCAACTAATCAGCTTGCTGTTGATACTTGGGAAGGCTCTAGAACAGATAATTAAGCAGTCAGTATATAAACCTTTAGAGAACAACACTGATTACAAAGAGCCAACATGGGTTTCCTCAAGAACAAATCATATCATGTTAACCTTATCTCATACATGAAAGAGTGAGTTACTAGTTTGGCAGATCAAGGGAATGCTGTGGATACAGTATGGCTTGATTTCTGCAAAGCTTTTGAAAAGGCCTCCCTCAGTATTACTGTGAACAAACTCTTAAAATGTGGTCTTGATGGCATGGATATGTATCTGTTGATTGATGCTATCCAACCAGAAGAAAAGTGACAAGTGAGATCCTGCTATGCCCCGTGTTGTTCAACATATTTATAAATTATTTGGACGAAGGAGTAGGGGAGATACTTGGGGGATTTGGGAGGAGGACAAGCACCCTCCCTCAGCCAGCAGGGGGCTGCCCAGGCACAAGCAGGAATAGCTTGCGATCAGGGCAGGATTAATAGGCAATCCCTATCACAGTCTTATTTCTATGCAGCTTTAAGTTTCTCACTGCAGATTTTATTATTATTATTATTGTTATTAAATTTATATTCCATGCTTCCTCCCAAGAGGAGCCCAGGGCAGCAATAGGAAGTTTAATATTTAATAGCGTGTCCCTTGGTTAACCTAATTCTTTCCTCTTTGTTGGCTAGGGGCGTAGTTTGTTTTCTGTTGCTCCAGAGGGTAGGACCCCAAACCACATCTTCAAATTTAAAGAGAGGGGATTTCAAATAAATATCAGGAGGAACGTCCTGTCAGTGCAAACTGTTTGACAATGGAACAAGCTATCTTGGAATCTGGTGGGCTCCTTTGTTCAAGATTAAATAGATTCTGAATGGCCACCTATCAAGGATGGTGTAGCGGTGGATTTCCTGCATCAAGAGGAGCTTGGACTAGATTACTTTAGGATCTCTTCCAGCTTGATGATTCTTTGTCTGAGCTCAATATGGGATTATTCTGATCTAACATGAATTCACTTTTTTTTTCTTGAATGGTTGTATGAAATTGTATATTAGATGTGTGGGAATATATTATGCCAACGTCTTTTTTGTTGGTATTTATAAATTAGAAACTGGATTTTACATCAAACTTAAATCATTATTAAAATGACAGGGGTTGTTATTTAAATGTGTGGTCTTTCGTTACATACTTTTTTTTTAAGAGATCCCTTACGGCTAGGGGGAAAGATCCTTACATTTACAAATATACAGTGCCTTGCAAAAGTAATCAGACCCCTGACTAATGCTGTCATATTGCTGAATTACAAATGGTACATTGTAATTTCGTTCTGTATGATATTTTATTTTGAAACACTCAAACTCAAAATCAATTATTGTACAGTGGTATGGATTTTATGTTAGGAAATGTTTGTAAGAAATATAAAAAACTGAAACATGTTGCTTGCATAAGTATTCAACTTCTGTGCTGTGGAAGCTTCCAGTTTACACAGATGAATGAAATTGCCCTATCGAGAACACCATTACCTTACCATTGGCCTCCACCTGTGAACCATTAAAGTTGCTGTCATATTGTCAGGATAAAAACCCCACTGTTGAAGGAACATTGGTCAGGCTGTGGATCTGAAGGATCTAAAGGGAAATGAAAGCGCATGCTTGAGAAGTGAGGCATAACGTAATACAAGTGTTTGAATATTCCACTGAGCACAGTTGGATCAATAATCAGGAAGTACCACCCAGGCACTGACAAGACTCGGCACTAGAAGAAGGATACTTGTGAGAGAAGCCATAGAGAGGCCAACCATCATTTTGAAGGAGCTACAGAGTTCAGTGGCTGGGAGTGGAGTACAGTAGGGCCCTGCTTTTCAGTGACCCACTTTTCGGTGTTCCAGTAATATGGTGGCACCAGCAGGGTGATCAGCTGGAGTGCGGGGAGCTCCAGCTGCTGCGCTCCAGCTGACAGCGATCGGTAGCGCGCAATCAGCTGGAGCACAGGGAGCTCATGGCTCCAGCTGATCGCTACCAGGTGGAGCGTGGCGGCTGGAGCTCCCCACGCTCCAGCTGATCGTGTACTACAGCTGATCACTGTCAGCTGGAGCCCAGCAGCTGGAACATCTTGTTCAATTTGAAGGAAGAATGGACCATTGGTCTCACCTGAAGGGTGATTTTCCTATGAGTACGGCCATCACAGCGGGTTGTAGCTCCACCTATCGTGCGAAGGCAAGAATGTTTTTGAAGTGAAGACTAGGGGCGTCAGGCCCCTCCCACTCTCCAGTTCATTCGCAGCGAGTCTAAAGAGAAATATCTAAAAATACAAGAACAAGGCCAACAGGCCTGCCAGCAGGAAAATAACACAATAGTAACATGCATAATATGACTCTAACGTAGCGATATAACAGAACTAGAAGTCTTGACTTCACTCTTAAATTTAAATATAATAGCGTAGCAGTAATATATAACACATTAAAAAATATCTAGTCATCCTCCAACTGGGAGGGTCGTGATGGCCGTACTCATAGGAAAATCACCCTTCAGGTGAGACCAATGGTCCATTTTCCCTATGAGTCTGGCCATCACAGCGGGATGTACCAAAGCAGCCCAAATAGGGAGGGACCACCCACATGCTAATCCTCATTAAGAACCTGTTGCAACACTCGTCTGCCAAAAGAGGCGTCAGCAGAGGCATAGCGATCAATTTTATAATGCCTTATAAACGAGTGTGGGGTAGACCAGACTGCAGCCCTGCAAATATCAGCAACAGGAGCGTTGGTAGCAAAAGCAGCCGAAGTGGCAGCTGACCTAGTAGAGTGAGCTGTTATACTAGCTGGAACAGGCAGCTTAAGGGACTCATATGCTAAAGTAATACATGCCCTTAACCAACGGGATAAGGTAGAATTGGTTACTTTATGCCCCATAGACTTTGGATGAAAGGATACAAACAGAGACTCCGTTCGTCGTATATCCTGGGTCCTAGACAGGTAGGTCTTGAGAGCCCTCCGGACATCCAACGAATGCCAAGCCTTCTCAGGAGGATGGGTAGGATTCGGGCAAAAGGAAGGCAAAACAATGTCCTGGTTGCAGTGGAAAACTGAGTCAACCTTGGGATGAAAGGAAGGATCAGTCTTCAGTACAACAGAGTCCTTGTGGAAGACGCAGAGATGGCGAGCAGAAGACAATGCGCCCAACTCCGAAACTCGTCTGGCAGATGTGATTGCAATTAGGAACAAGACCTTGAAGGACAGCATACGTAGAGGCACAGTCCTGATGGGTTCAAACGGAGGACGTTGCAAAGCCTGCAGAACCTTCGGCAAACTCCATGAGGGAAAACGATGGACAACAGCCGGAGATCGTAGGGCGACTCCCCTCAAAAAGCGTTTGATGAACGGATGTGAGGCGATAGTCGCGCCAGGGGAAGAGACTGATAGAATAGACGACAAGGTAGAGGCATGTCGACGTAAGGTGTTGGGTCTAAGTCCCAGCATGAAGCCGTTATGTAGAAATTGTAGCACCTGTTGTATGGTGGCCTGGGATGGATCGTGGTGGTGGGACTGGCACCACTTGGAGAAAGCCACCCAAGTATGTTGATAAATCCGAGTGGTAGAAGGTCTTCTCGGGGCCAAAATAATATCAATAACAGTGTCAGACAGGCCAGCCAACCTCAAATGTCCCCGTTCAAACGCCACGCTGTTAAGTTTAGCCAAGTGGGGTCCTGGTGCCATACTGGACCCTGTGATAGAAGGTCTGGCCTGACTGGGATTGTCCAAGGATCCATTACTGACATTGCAAGAAGGTCCGAGAACCACGGTCGGCGTGGCCAAAATGGTGCTATCAGGACCAGCTGTGCCCTCTCGCTTCGCGCCTTCCTCAAGGTTTTGGCTAACATTGGTATTGGAGGGAAGGCGTACAAAAGACCTTCTGGCCACGGTGTTGATAGCGCATCCACTGCTTCCGCTGTTGTGTCTAGGTATCGGGCAAAGTACCTGGGAAGCTGGCAATTGTGACTGGAAGCAAACAGGTCGATTGAGAATGCGCCGAACCGACACTGAAGGTGATGGAAAATGGCTGGATGAAGTTTCCATTCTCCCAGAAAAACTTGTCTGCTGAGCCAGTCTGCTGTCACATTCCAAATCCCTCTGAAATGTTCTGCTTTCAGGGATTGTAGATGTTGTTCTGCCCAGACAAAGATGAGGGAGGCTAGGTCCTGCAGAGGGCGAGACCTGGTGCCCCCCTGTCTGTTCAAATGTGATTTTACACACGTGTTGTCTGTTCGAATGAGAACATGGTCCAAATGGAACAGAGACTGAAAATGAAGAAGAGCTAAATGTACAGCCTTTAGCTCCAGCCAGTTGATGCTTTGAGTCTGCTCTGCGGTGGACCAAACCCCCTGAACGTACTGGGAGTTGCAGTGGGCTCCTCAGCCGATGAGGCTGGCATCTGTGGTTACAACAGTTCTGCGGGGTTCTCTGAACGGCGTGCCCTTGGAAAGGTGTTGGGCCCTCATCCACCAGCGGAAGGATAGGGGCTCAAGTGAACCTTGCGATGGTTGGAGCTGGCGATGTCCTGTTGAAAGGGCAACAGAGTCCACTGAAGGTGACGAGTGTGGGCTTGAGCCCATGGCACAATATGGATGGTAGAAATGAACATTCCGAACGCCCTGGCTAGAAGCATGACGTCTGCGGATGTTTGTTGCATCAGGGACCTTGCGATGTTTGTGATGGCAGTGATGCGATCTGGAGCCAGAAATACCATTGCCTGCCGGGTGTCCAACATCGCCCCTAGATGTAGTAGGCATTGGGTTGGTTGAAGATGCCTTTTGTCAAAGTTGACAAGCCAGCCGTAGGCCTGCAAGACATTGAGGGTGATCGTTAAATGATGATGAGCCAGCTCTTCAGACTTTGCCCGTATTAGCAGATCATCCAGATATGGGTAGAGATGAACCCCTTGAATCCGGAGATAAGCCACTAGAATGAGTAGCACTTTAGTAAATACTCGTGGAGCAGAGGAGAGGCCGAATGGCATCGCTCTATATTGAAAGTACTGGTGGTCAAAGGCAAACCGAAGAAACTTTCTGTGGGCTATGCAAATGGGCACATGGAGATACGCTTCCTTAAGGTCGATAGAAGCCAGGAAGTCTCCTTCATGCAGACTCTCTATAATGGAGTGGAGGGATTCCATTTTGAACCTGCGATATGTTACAAAACGGTTGACGAACTTGAGGTGCAATACCACCCTCCATGACAAATCTCGTTTAGGCACAGCAAATAGGAGGGAGTACACCCCTTCCGACCTCTCAGTTGTGGGGACTGGCTCTATTGCCGCTATGTCCAAGAGGTGGTGTATAGCTGTCTGCATGATGCTGTGCCTGGCTGGTGCCCTTGGGGAAGGGGACGGATGGAATCTGTCTGGTGGGGTCGCCCAAAACTCTATGGCATAGCCATAACAGAAAAGTTCCCTGATCCAGGAGACCGTAGTGAGGCGCAGCCAACGGTCTCCAAAAGTAAGTAATCTGCCACCAACGGGAAGTGCGTTAATACTGCTTGCGTTGGCGAGGCCCTCCCCTATATGAGGACGATGAGGTGCCCCTGCGCCTTTGGTACTGACCTTTGCCCTGGAAACGCCGGTTCCAGGATCCCCTGAAGGAATTGGGGTCATATGATCTGAAGTCGCGGCCTCGTCCTCCTGGCCGCGTTCCTCGAAAGGACTGGTTAGTGCGGAAGGAAGGAAATCGCCTGAAAGGCCTGTGGTCGATGTTCTTGACAGTGGCCAGAACCGGTTTGTGGGCGTCTTTGGGATCAACCAGCACTGCCTTTAGAGCTTCCTCGCCGAAGAGTAGAGATCCGGAGTAAGGAGCCCTAGACAGATTCATTCTGGCCACGGAGTCAGCTTGCCAGTGGCAAAGCCAGAGGGTCCGTCGAGCAACTATCTGAGCTGTCATGGCTCGTGCCCCCAATTGAGTGGCATCCAAAGTGGCATCGGCCACAAACGCTGCTGTCTTACGCAACTTTACCAGTGACCTTCTGAGGGAGACAGGATCAGGGTTAGTGTCCTCTAGAAGATTGTCCAGCCACATCATAGCTGCTCTGGAGAAGACGGAGGCTGATGCGGAGGCACGCATGGAGAAAGCAGTAGCCTCATGATTTTTGCGGAGGGCGAAGTCTAGTCGTCGCTCATTGCCGTCCTTTAGTTGGGATTCTCCTTCCCTGGGCAAAAGAGATCGTGAAACTAGGCTAGCGATCGGTTCGTCTATGCCAGGGACGGCTAACTTGGTGGCAAAGTCCGGAGCTAGGGCGTAAAGTCTGTCAGCCAGGTTCTTGAAGCGGCGAGTTTGGAATGGATGAGACCATTCTTCAGAGGCCAGTTTGGCAATGGGGTCCAGCACCGGGATGTAGTGCTCAGTAGGTGCAGGGGATTTGAGGACCTTGGCCCCCTTGATAGCTGGGGTGGAAGATGTTGACGGCGCAGCTTGGAGACCAAGAGTATTAACTGCCCTGCGTGCCAGGGGCTGATAGTCTGAGGCATTAAACAGACGATACGATGTATCCTCCTCATGATCTGAATAGTCGCTACAGTCATCTCCTTCAACGTGGTCAGTGAAGGTTGACTCCTCTCCATACGAAGCTTCGTCAATACATCTGCCTCTGGCTACATCAAAGGGACTTGGAGAGCAGGAAGGGTGTGCTTCATGACACGCACGTTGGTCCATGCTGCATTGAGGTATGGCAGGGACTTGTGGTGGTGGCTGCATTTGGGTGAAATATGCCAGCATGCCTTGAAGTTGGGAAAGGAAATCAGAGGACAGCTGCAGCCCGGTTGTAACACATGTTTGTGCCTGAGTAGCTATTGGAGCAGATATTTGGGGCGGCAACATGGAGGGAAGCTGGTTAGGTGAAGGCTGAGTAGGGAAGCCAGCAAAATCCTCCTCGTCAGAGGAAGCAGCAGGTGAATGAAATATATCACTTATGTGTTCCTGAGCTGCTGCGGTGGTGGTCGGCACAGGAGCATAGCGTGGACGCTTTGTTTTGCTATGGCTGGAAAGATGTTTTGTCTTAGCCAATGCTTTAGTATGCTTAATCTTAGTCGCCTTGGAATGTTGCGGCTTGGCTGTTTGCGACATGCCTGACTGTTCTGCCATCTTATATTCACTTTGGGTGCAGTACACAGCCACAGAGGGGGCAGGATGTAGAGACCCGAACTGGCACAGTGTACGACCACAGAGGGGGTAGGATACACTGGCAGATGGCTAAGTACATGGCCACAGAGGGGGCAGGATGCACTATGGTATCAGCGTTAGTATTGTAGGCTGGATTTCAGGCTTGGTACACGGCCACAGAGGGGGCAGGATGTACAGTATAGAGTTCAGGCTTGGTACACGGCCACAGAGGGGGCAGGATGTACAGTATAGAGTTCAGGCTTGGTACAGTGCCACAGAGGGGGCAGAATGTACAGTGCAATTTGTGCCCAATATCAATATTCTCCGTAAGTAGTCACAGCAGCAATATATAGTAGAGCCACAGCCTGAAGATACAGCCACAGACGCAGCGTGCAGACAGCGTAGGTTACAGTCACAGTCTTGAGATGCAGCAACAGAAGCTGTAGAGGTCAAGTAGTATCAAGGGCCAGCAGCACTGGCCGCTTGGAAAAGGAGCCCTTGTATATTTACAGGGTCCTGACTGCCCCACACCTACAAGTGACCCTGGCAGCCCTCTATTGTTAGTACACGAGAGGGAAAGGGGACAAACAAAATGGCGCCCGGGGCAGGCGCGGGAAAATAAAATAAAAAAATGCGGCAATGGCAGACGGAGGTAGAGCCGTTTGTGCTGCAGCCGCGGGGCCGATAAGCAAAGTCGCGGCGCAGGAGCACAATACAGGGACGACTAGGAGAAAAGGTAAAAAAGGGCAAAGAGACCGCAGCCGCTAAGGAAGCAGGGGGAAGCAGCCGCAGCTGCTGTCCACAGGGACTGTTGCGGAGCGAAAATGCCAGGCAGCGAGGCTCAAAACAGTCTGAGATCAAAGCCTCATCAAAGCCTCAACAAGAGAGAGAGGGAGAGCCGCAGCCGCAGGCTCTCAAGGAGATATTCCAAAAGGGATACTGCCAGGAGGCGGGGAGCCGCGGCAGAACCCGGGACGGAGGTAACCCAAACGGCCAGGAACGGGAGGGAAATAACGACGGGAGCTGCAGCCGCAAGCTCCCGCTGGGAATACAGAGAGCCGCAGCCGCAGTCGCTCTGATGGCCGTTGGATGGCAGACTAGGACAATCAACGGCCCGGGCAAGAAGGAACCCCAAGGGAACTCCCCAGGGATGGGAACACAACGTTAGATACAAGACAGAGGGAAGGGAAACAATCGGTAAACACACAAGTCACAAAACCTCCACACTCTGTCAGACAAATACAGCACAAAAAACACAGAGAAACTTAGCTAAGCTACGCTAGATAATATCAGACTTGTTCGTATGAAGGCAAGAATGAACTGGAGAGTGGGAGGGGCCTGACGCCCCTAGTCTTGACTTCAAAAACATTCTTGCCTTTGCACGATAGGTGGAGCTACAACCCGCTGTGATGGCCGGACTCATAGGGAAAATGGGTGGAGCAAAATACAGGGAAATAGCACAAGAGAACCTGCTTCAACCACTAAAAAACTGAAGCTTGGGAAGAAATTCATGTTGCAGCAGGACAATGATCCCAAGCACAAGGCCAGAGCAACATTGGAGTGGCTCAAGAACAAAAAGGTGAATGTCCTATAGTGACCCAGCCAAAGTCCTTACCTTGATCACATTGAGAACCTGTGGCACCCTTTGAAAATTGCAGTCTACAAGCGACATCCAACCAACCTGAATGACCTGGAGCAATCTGCCAAGAAGAATGGGCCAAAATCCCTCCGACACTGTGTGAAAAGTTGGTATATACCTATCCCAAAAGACTTAAAGCTGTTATTGCGTGAAATGTGACTCTACCAAATATTAATGTGTGGGGGTTGAATATTTTTGCAAGCAACATGTTTTAGTTTTTTATGTTCCTTGCAAACATTTCCCAACATAAAACCAATGTCACCTTACAATAATTGATGTTGAGTGTTTCAAAATAAAATATCATACAGAACAAAATTACAATGTACCATTTGTAATTCAGTAATATGAGGGCATTGGTCAGGGACCTGAGTACTTTTGAAAGCACTGTATATGAACAAAAGTTGAAGATACCTTGCCTATTTTCAATATACATACATCCTTCAGTTTTATATTCAGTTGAGATCAAATTGAAAGAAAGCTTCAAATGTAATGGTGATGTTGTGTGCCATTCAAGTGTACCTTTTTTTAAGTACATTAAATATCTGACCTCATAGCATAACAAAGATCCATGTCTGTTTTGAAAATAACCTGAGTTCTGACAAGTCTATGGGTAATTTGTTAGTGCTTAAAGACACCTGGGAAAGATTTGGGCATTTTTATTCAAGAAACAACTTAGAACAACATTTGGACTAAACCACTTCTTAAGACTGTCTCTGCAAAAATCCAGGAAGTGTCTCTAAAAATTTTATTTAGATGGCATTGGATTCCATTGCGCCTTTATCATGTTAACAAAGTAATGTCTCTAAAATGGTGGAGGGAATGTGGTGCACTAGGATATTTAAACACATGTGGTGGGATTGTGCTCCAGTCCGAACCTTTTGGAATTCTGTTATTAGTATTGCTTCTTCCATAGTGGGTCAGACTTATCACCCGATCCGGTGTTGGCACTGCTTTCTATAGAGCATGACAGTAACACTCATATAATTTACAAATAACAGCTGGTCTTTCTGCTGTCAGCGGCACAATTAGTAATATCAGTTAAATGGAAAACTGGCATGGAACTCTCCATTCAGTGCTGGCTAAACAAGATCTGGGGGATAGCCTTGGCAGAGTGTCTCGCACAACATAGCAGAGTGATCTGAGGTCTGTCAAAGACAGACAGATTTGATGGGGTCTGGTTTCCCTTTTTGAGTTATGTAAGTAATCATACATCTGCTTTATCTCCCCCAGCAACACAAGAAGTTATGTTAGTAGTACTAACGGTGTAGCTCCCTCATACACTGATCATTCTTCATCTCTCTTCCACATTCCTTCGTTTATATTATTTTATTTATTATTTGATTTATAACCCGCCCTTCCAGCAGAAGCCCAGGGCAGCACTCCTGCTATGCATTAGATCTACTATAAGTTCTTATTTATGTAACACATACTGCTATGTATTCCATTCTTGTCTATTGTTCATTCTGGCTACTATGGTTAGGTGTTTCAGATGTTATTGTTTTGGGTTTTATAAAATTCAGTAAATAGATTTTTTTTAAATAGCCTGAGTTTCAGAGTAAGCAAGATATTTTCTAAGAATCTAGAAAGAATATGCTGCTAGTAGTTAGTACAAGAATGCACACCACATTGAAGTTGGATTCTGATTATTCACTTTGTTACTAAACTTTTCAAGAAGCCTATAATTTGATTCTTTGCTTTCTGTGTTGCACAGAGATTGCCAGGCCATTATTTTTGTCATTGATAGCAGTGACAAACTAAGAATGGTTGTGGCCAAAGAGGAACTTGACACCCTCATGAATCATCCAGGTGAGGAGACCCTTTATCAGTACTATTGCTATTGTATTTCTTTGGCGTAAAAGAACTCTTTTCTCTGTGATTTTATATTTGCATATAATACCTCCTTTGCTTTTTCCCCAGTAGGTCGGAACTAGAATTTAGATTTCATATATCTGTACCAATATATTTTCTGTCAATGTTAATACCTCAGCTAGTTTAATTCAAGCTTAAACTAATTTAATCAAAGGATGTCAGAAAAAAATTCTGAATAAGTGATTAATTGAATTTTCATAATTTTTGAAAATTCAGATTTTCCTAAATTTGTCTGTGCTAAGTTAAATGTCTACCAGCTAGTGGACAATTCAATAAAATATTTTACCACCTTAGTTCCCAACAACATGCATCAACAAGGCAAACTTGGGGGAGGCATAGATGCATCCCTGCAGCCCCCCTCACATATAGGAAGGGGCTGCACCTCTGGCTCCACCTGAGGTCATGTGGCTCCTCAGCCATAGCCCTGATGTCTATGCATTAAGTGTGGCATATGCCTAGTTATCAATGAAAAGCCTACACACGTAGACTTTGAGGTGTGAAGGTTTTCCACATATTCTGGAATCTCAGTCATGCATGGTTCCAAATATTCATGGTAAGTCTTTGCACATAGAAGTCCCTGCATGGAAGCTTGTCCTGCTGAGAAGCCACATGAACTTGATGATGTGACTAGAAGAGCGCCCTTGAATCGTGAAGAGGGCTTGTGATGCATGTACTGTGAGAGAATGAAGTTGCAGTTTTTCTTAGAGATGAAAGCTAAGTAGAAATTGACTCATTTATTGAAATATGAACATAATGTTCACTGTGTGACTGTTTAAAATAAATTTACAGTATATGAATTTCCATCCACCTCAGCTAGCACAGTCAGCCTGGCCTAAACTTGTACACTTGTGTTTATGTGCGTAAGCTGTGTAAACACAGTATCCTTATACATGAGAAGAGTATTATTTATTTTATTTATTGTATTTATATACCGCCTCATAGCCAAAGCTCTCTGGGCAGTTTACAACGATTAAAATATTAAAAACAAGTATACAGATTTAAACCATACCAAATTAAAACCCATAAAAACTGATAGGCAAGTTAAAACACATGCTATTCAAATGCTGTTAAAAAATGCCAGGGAGAAGAAGAAAGTCTTGTCACCGAAAAGATAAGTGTTGGCACCAGACGCACCTCGGCAGGGAGATCATTCCATAATTTGGGGGCCACCACTGAGAAGGCCCTCTCCCTTGTTGCCAGACTCCCAGCTTCCCTCAGAGTAGGTACCCAGAGGAGGACCTTTGATGTTGAGTGTAGTGTATGGGTGGGTTCATGTTGGGAGAGGTGTTCCATCAGGTATTGTAGTCCTAAGCCGTGTAAGGCTTTATAGGTTAAAACCAGCACCTTGAATCGAGCTCAGAAACATACAGGCAGCCAATGAAAGTGGGCCAGAACCGGTTTTATATGTTTGAACTGTCTGGTCCCTGTTACCAATCTGGCTGCTGCATTTTGCACAAGCTGCAGTTTCTGAACTGTCTTCAAAGGCAGCCCTACATAGAGCGCATTGCAGTAATCTAACTTGGAGGTTACCAGAGCATGGACAACTGAAGCCAGGTTATCCCTGTCCTGATAGGGGTGTAGCTGGGCCACCAACCGAAGTCGGTAGAAGGCACTCCGTGATGTACTTTGTTTCCATCTGTGGAAGTAACTTCTCTGAAGTTAGTAGACTTAA
Source organism: Rhineura floridana (assembly GCF_030035675.1). NCBI lineage: Eukaryota > Metazoa > Chordata > Lepidosauria > Squamata > Rhineuridae > Rhineura > Rhineura floridana. The sequence continues at coordinate 127,112,490 of NC_084484.1, read as the reverse complement.
TACTAACTTCAGAACTTGCCACCCTGGGCTCCTGCTAGGAGGAAGGGCGGGATATAAATCAAATCATAAATAAATAAATAGGGCGGGATATAAATCAAATAATAAATAAATAAATAAATAATAAAAATGGAAGAATATTGATGTTGATGAAAATCTTAATGGCTGTCTACAATGTTTATGATACACTTTTAATTTGGTCAAGGGAAAAACTGCATCAGGGATGGGGTTGCAACCTGTTCTGGATGGGGTTGCACTCCCCTTGAAGTAGCAGGTCAGCAGTTTCGGAGTCCTCCTGGATCCTGCCCTGCTGCTTGAATATCAGGTGGCTGCAGTAGCCAGGAGTGCTTTTGGCCAACGCAAACTGGTCTACCAGCTGCGTCCATTCCTGGAGGCAGTTGACTTGGCCACAATGACACATGCATTGGCGACATTGAGGCTTGATTACTGTAACGCACTCTATGTGGGCTGCCTTTGAAAATAGTTCGGAAATTGCAGTTGGTTCAAAATGCAACAGCCAGAATGTTAACTGGAGCATGGCGCAGGGAGCATATTACTCCTGTGTTTTATCAACTCCACTGGCTCCCAATTTGTTTCCGGGCCTAATTCAAAGTGCTGATTCTGACCTTTAAAGTCCTAAATGGCCTTGGACCAATGTACCTGAGGGATCACTTACGCCCATATGTGCATGCCCGGGATTTAAGATCATCTGCCTCTAGTCTCCTCTGCGTGTCTGGAGTGAAAGATGTTAGACTGACATGCATGCGGGAGAGAGCCTTTTCAGCTGTGGCCCCCAAGCTTTGGAATACTCTACCCCAAGATGTCCGTTCTGCTCCCTCCCTGTTGGTTTTCCGGAGACGTCTGAAAACGATCTTGTTCCGGAGAGCCTTTGAGAGGGACTGAAGGTAGAGCCTGACACTGATTTTATGCGTTCTACGTTAAATTTTACCTTTGTAGTCCCTTTAGTACCAATCCCTATATATATGTGTGTGTGTGTGTGTAGTGTATTTTATGTATTTTAATTGTATTTTATGTATTTTAATTCATTTTAATGTTTTTCTGATTTTACTGTTTACAATTTTATTATGTACGTGTTTGATTTTATTTTTTTAAGCCGCCCTGAGTGCCCTATTATAGGGTAGAAGGGCGGGATAGAAGTATTTTAAATAAATAAATTAATTTCCTTCCATATTTAGGAGAAATGTACCATCTATATAGATCAGAAATCTATAAACTAGATTATCACTTTTTTCTTGTCTAAAATATCTTTATTTGCCCCCCGGATGCTTGCCTTCCCCCCATCTGCTTGCCTGCTCGCTGCACACCCCACAGATGCCCAACTGCTTTGCTCACCCTACACCTGACTACTTTGCTTGCTTACTCGCCTTCGCCAGCCAACCTTGCTTCACTCATGCCCTCACCTGCTGCCCTGCCACTGCACCCTGCTCCTATGTGATGCTGCATGATGGCTTAAAAAATATTATATAATTAGAAATGGAATGAGAAGAAGACAGGCTGCAGTAACCACCACACTGCAGACATAGGAACTGATCCTTAGTTGTTGTATTGAATATTTAACCTGGGCTTAACTTATATCAGGGCTCAGCCCCAGAATCTTTTCCATATCAGAGCTGAGTCCTGGACTATTCAAAGTAATACTACTACTAATAAGTAATAATACTACTAACATATGCCTTTCCCTCTCCACTGGACAGTGTTAACTACCTACATAGGTAGTTAGGAAAACTCAGGAAAACGGGCTAGCAGGGCAGATGACATGTCTCTCAGGGAAGCGCAGCATCTCTTTTGCTTTTCAGAATTATGCCTTACTTTTAGTAATTGTTAACAAGCTTAACAATATCAAGCTTATTTTGGTCAGTTCATACAGCTTGTAATATTTTTGCTGCATATAAATGTGCCACAATCTCATAGGAAAGTTTGAGTCCTTGCATCATCTTTCAAAGACGAGCTGCTTAATGAGACACTTTATTAGAGCAGGAAGGATATGAGAATGCATAAGGACTTTGATTCATTGGATCTGCGGCTTTAAATATATATGACTTTGGAGAGGGGTACTTTGAGAACTATGCTGAAACATGCACAGGAAACCCCATGACCTAGGAGTAGGGAATCTTGGTAGGGTATAGCCTTCAAAGGATGACAGTGAAAGGTGAGCAGTGTATGTATCCCTTTTCCTTGTCAAAATTTGTTTCATATAAATGATGTGGGTTAACAAAACATACTATTCCTAGATCTTAAACATCGACGAATACCAATTTTGTTCTTTGCAAACAAGATGGACCTCAGGGATGCTGTGTCATCAGTAAAGGTATCTCAGTTATTAGTCTTGGAGAACGTCAAAGACAAGCCATGGCATATCTGGTAAATTTGGTTTACTTTCACTTTGTACTTAAATTGACCTGAAATGTTTTAAATTACTAATTGAGAAAATGTTGAGTAACTGATAATATGCACTGGAAGTCAGTACCCACTGGGACTGTAGGGCAAAAGTTAGAGTGGTAAGGAGTAGATGGAGCCACAGTCAAAACCAGGTAAAGCCAACTAATTCTAGTTCTGCCCTCATTCTCCTCCCTACTGAGTTCTATAATGGCAACACTGAGACTAAGGAGCAGGAAGCTGACAGCAGGTGTCATCCCCTGGACTGGATGTAACTAAGAAGTGAGACAGGTGAGGACTGGCTATGGACAGACTGAGGTTGGTGGGACAGTGCGCCATTCATCCTAATAAATCAGCTTCCACCAATGAGAGAATAATCTTAATACAGTCTTTAGAAGGCTGTGGGATAATGGTATCATTTTGTATATGATTTGAATTTGTATGGTGAGTTATTTTTTCTCTAAACTTATCAGAATCCTATTAATACCATCTGAAAGCTGCCAAGGGTAGCATATTGTATTTTCCCATTTGATGAAATGCAACAATGGTATAATAAATCACATTTCAAAAACAGTGGGTAGGATCTAGCTGTGACTGTCTGCCAGTGGAACAGGGTTCCACTCATGCAATGACACTTCCCCTTCCTTTCCTTTCCATGCAGCCTCCCCCCCCCCAAAAAAAATGCTCCAGAGGGCTGGGGACAATAACAAAAGCATAGAGTGCTATTTGGAAAGTCACCTCTTCACCAACTCATTGGTGAGTGCAACATTTCAAGTCCTTTGAGGCTTGTGCAAGATAAAAAACAGAAGTTAGTTCCCTCACCTTGTATACATAAAAAAAATCTAGTGATAGACTCTGTCTCTTTTGTGGCTGTTGGATTTATAAAAAGTACCTGCAAACTCCACCCTCAGCCAAGCCCCATCTCTACTTGCCACACATCTGGAATAATATATAATGAAATAATATATGATGTCAGGAGTAGAGCAGGTTTGTGTGGCTTGGCCAAATGGGAAGACCTGGAGGGCATAATTAGGCCCACAGGCTAAAGGTTCCCCTCATCATTGATTTAAACACTCTACACGTCTTAGCACATGTATCTATGTTGGTTCACCTCTTCCTGAACTGCCTTGTAGGTGTGGGTGTACAAGATTCTGTCAAAACGTAAGAGGGAGGGAGGGCAGAAAACAAGGCTTTCTGATCCAGCTGAATGTCTGTTTCACAGGGGAGAAAGTCACAGGAAAATTGGCTGGTATTAAGGCTTCGTTACCTTTGTAGATAATACATACCCTTTATTTCATACCACCACCAGCATAATTCCTGCTCCAAGCACTAATAAATTGGTCAAGCAAGCAACCTTTTGATACATTTTGGGGCAAAAGGTTCTGTACCACTTGCCCAGTCACATTGTTATCAAGAGCAGGTTTTTAAAGCATAGTGGAAAATAAAAGAATATTATGATTGAAAGGAAAACAGGAACCTTGTTAAGCAGAAGTTATGGCCTACAAAAGGAAAACTTAGGCAGGATCAGCTGGAGGCCTAAGAGAAGAGCAGGAGAAATAGAGGCTTCAGGGAAGAGAGGGATGAGGTAGGAGAAAAAACCAAGGGAGCCAAAGGGAAGGAGGTAGCATGGGCCAAAGAAAAGAGAGGTAGGCCAATATTAATAGGGAAAGAGGAAGAGAAGTGAAGCTCTTACAGTTACTACTTTACTGCTGCTATAATTGTTATTTATAGCCCTATTTTCTCATATGTTGCCATCATTTTAGAAGGATCTTAACTCTTTTTGTATGCTCTTCTGAGGCTCAGCTTTGCCCCCACTTCTCTGGGTGTCCCTTATAGGTCATGGAAGCTGAACATAATGATGTCATATTAGAATTTCTTTTACTACAGCTGGTTGAGAGAAAGAAGAGATGCAGTGTTGCAGCTTTTGGCAGCCGCTATACATCTCATATTAGTCTATACTAAGTTCTGGTCTTAGTATACTACTTTGAATATAGTGGTCTTCAACTTTGATTGCATTTTCTACAGCTAGTAGTTTTTTTTAATGTTGTTAAAAGTATACTCTCTACTCATTTTAGTGCTAGTGATGCTCTTAAAGGAGAAGGATTGCAAGAAGGTGTAGACTGGCTTCAAGGTACATTTCATCATATTTTGCTTTACCACCTTCCCTTTTCCATTAATCTTTGGCTTTTTATTTTACAACCTTTTGCACCATTTCATTTTCCTTTTTTCCCTGCCTATTTCTACTAACAGATCAAATTACACAGTGAGTATCCTTATCAAACATGGTTATTTGGACCTGTGTTTCTTGCACATTATCATTTTAGCAAAGATATATTTCTTTAAAATCCCCTATTTAAATTAAGCAAATATATGGACAATACTTCTGCCTCTAAAATACAAAATAATTAAGTCTAAACCCACTTTAAGAAATAGTGCTTGTGGTCTGAGTACAAATGCTTATAATGTGGAATGTATGATTCTTTTATTGCTTACCGTAGTAAGCAACTAGCATAATATAAATTACAAAAAAGAGAGAAAGCAGGCTAAATAGTATATGAACATCTTTAGTAAATGTGACAGATTTTATGCAGTATGCCACATATTTTTTTGAAATCGCTAAATGATTTCTAAGTCTTTTGTTCAATCACTAAAAATAATAGCATTTCCAATTCCAATTCTGGCAGCCTGCTCTCATTATGTGAATGAGTTTTGATTAGTTTTATACAACAGATAAATATCCCACATTATTATCCACCTTGATTCTTTAGTGCAAGGTATCTTAAATATACCTATACTCTGGACAAGAGTAAGGACAGAATATGGAGAAACTGATTGGTTCCCCATCAGAAAGGGTGTGAGATGGGTGTATTTTATCACCCTATTTGTTTAATCTATATGCAGAACATATCATATGGAAAGTGAGATTGGACCAAGATGAAGGAGGTGTGAAAATTGGAGGGAGAAACATGAATAATTTAAGATATGCAGACGATACCATGCTCTTAGCAGAAACCAGTAATGATTTGAAACGAATACTGATGAAAGTTAAAGAGGAAAGCACAAAAGCAGGACTACAGCTGAATGTCAAAAAGACTAAAGTAATGACAACAGAAGGTTTATGTAACTTTAAAGTTGACAATGAGGACATTGAACTTGTCAAGGATTATCAATACCTTGGCACAGTTTTAACCAAAATGGAGACAATAGTCAGGAAATCAGAAGAAGGCTAGGACTGGGTAGGGCAGCTGTGAGACAACTAGAAAAGGTCCTCAAATGCAAAGATGTATCACTGAACACCAAAGTCAGGATCATTCAGACCATGGTATTCCCGATCTCTATGTATGGATGTGAAAGTTGGACAGTAAAAAAGGCGGATAAGAGAAAAATGAACTCATTTGAAATGTTTATTTTTTATTTTATTTTATTGAATTTATTAGTCGCCCATCTGGCTTGCCATCCAGCTACTTTGGGCGACATACAAAATAAAACATCCAAATACATTAAAACATTTAAAATCTCGAACCAGAATAATAAAACCTAAAATCTGCAGGAGAAAAATAGACTAATTTAGGAAAGCTTGAGAGAGAAAAAAGTTTTCAACAGATGACGAGAACATAATAATGGTGAGGCTTGCTTTGCGGTGGTGCTGGAGGAGAGCTTTGCGCATACCATGGACTGCGGAAAAGACAAATAATTGGGTGTTAGAACAAATTAAACCGGAACTGTCACTAGAAGCTAAAAAGATGAAACTGAGGTTATCATACTTTGGACATATAATGAGAAGACATGATTCACTAGAAAAGACAATAATGCTGGGAAAAACAGCAGGGAGTAGAAAAAGAGGAACGCCCAAGAAGAGATGGATTGATCCATAAAGGAAGCCACAGACCTGAACTTACAAGATCTGAACAAGGTGGTTCTTGACAGATGCTCTTGGAGGTCGCTGATTCATATGGTCACCATAAGTCGTAATCGACTTAAAGGCACATAACAACAACATCATAAATACATTGTTTGGGCTTTGATAGTGGTACTGTTCTCTCTATTTAATTTATAAAAATAGAATACATTGTTTAGTTAAAGGTTAATCATTTAAATTATTTTCATCTCAACTGTCATTGTTTTGGCATAGAATAATGTAATAGCAAATGTCAATTTTACATAGTTACAATGGCCAGTACTACAGCGTGGTTTTTAGAAGTTTTGCTCTAAAACTTTGCCTTACTTGAGTATCTTATTGAAAACACACCACTAGATGTCAGCAGAGACTGAAAGATAAGAAGCAGAGGTGCCATTTAGTATTTATTTATTATTTTACTTCTATGGTCCCAGCTGATATTCCTTCCTCCCAGCAGGAGCTCATGGGCTACATGAAGATGGATGTTTAAAAACTGTAGGGCTGATCTGTAAGAATCTTGGAACAGAATCCTCAGAACATGTGTCGAATAGGCTGTAAGCTTTAAGCAAAATTTAAAGTTAAAATAGTTGTAGCATAAACTGACAAAACTCAAATTTATGTAGGAAATCCATAGTTCAGAAGCACATGCAGACTATCAAAGTATGTGTTTTATAGTTTTCCTTTTGGCTTCACATTTGCTGTGCCTAAACATATGTTTAAAGTGCTCAGTTTAAAAAGGAATATGAGAGTTTGTCATATGTACTAAAGACAGGAAATGCAAAACAGAGTCATGCACACATATTGAATACAGTTGTCTCTTTATGAATATCTGGACTTGTAAATTTCCAAATGGCTTTTGTAATCCAATTGCTTAAAATATTTTCAGCAGAGGTCATTGTCATCTTGAATGGAGTAAGTACCGAAGAGAAGAGTTGGGTTATAGGGAGTTTGATAATGGAGAAGGGGGGCGGCAGTAAATACATTCTATTATTTTGTGTGTTTGATTCAAGTAGTCTCTACCTCTAACTACAAAGATGGAAAAACAAACAAGAATGTTTGATAATTGAGAATACCTTCACAGGCTCACATTTCATTTTCTCTTCTTGCACACACATCTGTTCCTCCACTTCCTAGATTTCCTCAACCATAGTTTGCTATGTCCAAAGTGGATAGCACAGCAAACTGTAGATAGTAAAAGCCAAGAAGTGGAGTAGGAAACCCATGAATGAGAGGAAAGTGAATGCACAAGCCTGAAGTGATACTCCTGGTCACCAGACTATGGTTTGGTATGTCTAATTTGAGCCCTTGTATTGCAGCATTTCTGTAAAGAAACTAGTTTCTGCACAGATATTAGTGCATATTGGGTAAGATTATAACATGGTTAATATCAATATTACTGGAATTCTGTAGCTAATATAATTCAATAAAAACAGCATTTTAACGTGAATTTTTTGTTTTTACCTAGATCAGATCCAAGTAATGAAGACATGAAAAGCCAATGAGTTATGCAAATACCCTTGAAGATAGACTTTTTGGGGTTCGTTTTTCCTTCTGTTGGCTTTTATAAAAGCCCAATAAAAGTAAAATATTATTTTTTGTAAGTAAATGCAGTAGCTCAGATGTACATTCATCAAATTGACCTAAAATTTGCATGTGGCTAGAATATTAAAATCATTGTATACAATCTAAAAATGCTGGTGTATTTGAGTTAGGAACTCAAGAAGAGAATATTTTTAGTATCAAATTTGACTCCTTGATTACTCATCATAGTGATTCATTCAGAAGTACACACTGCAGTGGACTTTTATCAGAATGTAATAGTTTTATCTTGCTCAGAAAACAATGAAATTTTCCATACCATTTCTAGCAAATATTTGGTTGATGGGTCTACTTCATGCATGAATCCAATCCTGAGTTTTTATAAGTTATTGCGAATGTTTATGAATAATTTTCTGTTTATATGTACTGAATTATATTGTGTAAGAAGTGAAACAATATTTTCATAAATAAAATATATTAACATACTGTGTATTTAAGATGGCATGTTAAATAGCATCTAAGACATAAAGTAGTCTGAAGAGTTACATGCTTTGTTGACTTTAAATCTTTTTGTTGTATAAAACTTTATGCTTATGTCTTAAACATGCAGTGGCTTGATTCATTAATACACTGTTAATATTTCATATAGAAATACAGTACAAAATCTGGACTTCTTAACTTTTACATTAATCTAGGCTAGATCAAGATGAAGAGAGCCAGTGTGGTGTAGTGGTTAAGGTGCTGGACTACAACCTGGAAGCCCAGGGTTTGCATCCCCACACAGCCATGAAGCTCACTGGGTGACCTTGGGCCAGTCACTGCCTCTCAGCCTCAGAGGGAGGCAATGGTAAACCACCTCTGAATACCACTTACCATGAAAACCCCATAAGTCAGGATCGACTTGAAGGCCGTACATTTCCATTTAGATCAAGATGATCTGTTTAGCATTGTAAAGTGAAAGTCACTTAGTTGGCTCTGGAGGAGCTTCCAATGCTCTGTTCAAAACAGTCTAATGCGGTGGATTTTGTATACTTTTTGAACCTCACACATTTTAAAGGCATGGAGAGAGAAAAAATGTGGCCACCTTTGGTTAGATCTGATCTCTTCAAATGAGACAGTTCTGCCTGGATACTCTCACCCCAGACCCAAGCAGTGGGGAAACTAGTTTCTGTATCCACCCCAAAATGATAAGGCAGTTAACCATCACCAGGCCTTCATTTATACATGCATACATGTGCCTTCATACATATGGTAGCAAAGTAAAATTATTCATATTGCTTGTGTTGATGTATGTGCTGTGTTCTCTTCCTGTAGCTTATATATACTTGTACAATGCTATGATTAGCTACTGGGCTAGTCACAATCATGTCTTTTATTTTACCTAATCACTGGAATGTGTATAACGTTTAGTGTGTTTTCGGCATTGGGGTGGCCAGAAGGTAGATTGAGATCTAATGCTAGATCTTTGGGTGATTTTCATTAGATTGTTAAAGGTTTCTGACCCCTGTTGCTTAACAATGACTTGAACAATAGGATACCTTTCTCTTAAATTAGGCTGCTTAAATGAAGAAAGCTTCTGGTACCCAAGAGTGGATTTTGTATGAAAGAATTGAGCTGAGGTCAGTTCTGATAATGAAAACAAATCCCTAGGCGTAGAGGCACCCTGTTCTTTAATTCTAATAGTGTGCCTTTTGCACCTGACTCTGGTTATAGATCTTGAGGGTCTAGTAAAATGCAAAGTAGATCCAACAAGCCTGAAGTCTGCCCACCCCTGCTCTATGCCAACATTTCACCACTGCAAACCATGCATAATGCATAGGAAGTAGATTAAACTAACCACACCTCATTCCCCTGCCCCTTTCACTGCCCACTTTCAGCATTGTACTATGTAACTAGCACTGCATTAGCGCAACTGCACAGTAGTATGATAAGAGTTTTCTACTAATGCAACCCAGGTTCCATAAGCTGGGCAAATGCAGCATGGCAACTGACTACGTCAGCACAAAAATGCATTGCAATGTTATCCCATTTAAGTGGGTCTAAGGATAGGTTTGTACTATTAGGCACTTATAACTGCTACGCTGATTATACACCCACAAGAGTGGCTGTATACTATAGTCAGCATGGATTTTTCACATTCTGCAATGTTAAATTGAAAATACCTCCATGCCATTCTGATGCTTCCCATAAGCTCATTTCAAAACGAAACCTTACAAAACTTATAGAAATGCTTGCTTAACAACCCTCTAAATTTTCATAGCAATACACAAAACAGAGAAAATCGAGAGTTCAAAGTGTAAAAAGAAAAAAAACCCAGACCCCTTTTGGACATTTTCTGTCTAGAGTTCTCATAATCTGTTGAAATTAATTAAAAAGCAGCCATGTTCACAGAGTACCTGTAATCCTGTTACTGACCTTGTCTCATACTCTGACCTTCATCTTCTGCAGTTTAAAAGTTCAAAAAGTGCCTGGCTGATTTTTAATTAAGAAATTTAGCATTGAACTCAATGATAACGTTAGACATGCTCAGTAAGAACCAACTGTCTGTTCTAAAAGCCAGACTCACAGCTCTTTGGCTTGGCTAACTGGGGCCACGCTCATGCCTGACCTTTATTTCACTTGAGACAGTCATAGCTTCCACCAAAGAATCCTGTGTAGTGTAATTTGTGAAGGGTGCTGAGCGGAGACTCATATTCCCCCGGCAGAGCTTCAGTGGCCAGAGTGGTTTAACAGTCAGCCGCTCTGACTGAAGCTCTGTGGGGAACAGGGCATCTTCTAGCAACTCTCAGCACTCTTCACTAGCTACACTTCCCAGGATTCTTTTGGAGAAGCCAGTACTGTCTAAAGTGAAATAAAAGTATGGTGTGGATGTGGCCAGGGACAGCTCTGGTTTAAATTTGAGTGGGAGACTACATGTGCCTGCTGTAGAATAACAGGGTGGGGAAAACCCTGAAAAAGAATGATACTGTTCACAGTGTTTTCCTTTTGGAAAGAAAAGGGTCTTCCCCTCCTCCTCCCCCATGGTCGGTTTTACCTATCTTAAGCATGATTGCACAGGAGTAAATCCCACTGAACTCAAGCATGCAAATGATCAAACCTGCCCTCTCCTCCTCCCTCCTATCCCCTCCCTTTTGCCCCTTCCCTCCCCCTTTCTTCATTCCTCCCCTTCCAATCCCGTCCTCCCCCTCCCCCACCTTCTGCTCCCCTTTCCCCCCTTCCTCCTTCCTTCTACTCTCCCCCCCTCCTCCTCCCCCATAGTCAGTTTTACCAATCCTGGCCATGACTGTACGGGAGTAAATCCCACTGAACTTAATAAGCATGCAAATGATCATGCCTGCCTTTCCCCTCTCCTCCCCTTCCTCCTCTCATCTGCTCTTCCTTCTCCCCTGACCACTCTAGGCCTCCCTCTCCATGGTCAGTTTAACCTATCCAAAGCATGATTGCACAGGAGTAAATCCCACTGAACTCAATACATGTAAATGATCAAACCTGCCCTTCTCCTCCCCATCCCCTGTGGTTAGTTTTTCCTATCCTAAGCATGATTGCAGGGGAGTAAATCCCACTGAACTCAATAAGCATGCAAATGATTGATCCATTCTCAGCAAACTTGCACAGGATCCCACTTCCTACCTCCTGGAATAAAAAGCAGAAAAATTTACTAATGGGCAAAAACCCCTCGCAGTTTAAGAATGTACCTATAGCCCACAGATATTTCTATCAAAGTTTAAAAAGCAGGGAAATTGGGCAGCTCTAGTGAATGCACCAGGGGAGCAGGAGACCGGAACTCCTCTCTGAAATATTGTACTGCCCTACAAATTTGTCAAAATGCAAACACAATTTGGGTTGGTCTTTCACAATCCAATCCACTTCCTGTGTAGCTTGGAAGAATTTGGTAACATGTTCCTCTGAGCATATGGTGAGTGGTGGCAACATCAGCCCAAATAACAGAAACAAGACATGCTGTGCTGATTTTGTTTTAGCAGGGAGGACGCAACAATATTAAAACAGTTGATATAGTTCAGATAGTCACTTTAAATATGTTTTATTTACTTTGCAATTTTAGTTTCCTACAGTAAATCATTTACTTTTGTTTCTGTTTCTGTGAATATGTAAAGTACAGCGTGAATATGTAAAGTACAGCAACACTTTGCAATACTAAAAAAAAGCTCCAAAAACAATTGTGGAATAATTTTCTGTTCTGCAGAATAGTTTCCAATGGACAAGTGTCTCACTTTGCACAAGATAAAACAGTGGGAGATGAAATATATTCTAGCAAAATTCTAGGTGTGCTCTATGTTTTTAATTGACCATGCTCACCTTTCCTTAAATGGAGTAGTTTACGCATAGCAGGCTGAAAACATGCATCTTGGGCAGGCCAATTTTGTTTTTTTTCTAACAGCAAGATTCATTGCTTAAGTAGCAACATATTGTAATCAGTCTGATTTTACATCAAACTGCAGTTTCAGATTCAACAGTTAATGTGCCCAAAATAGAAACAGAGCATAACCTCTAGGTTGAAACACAAAAGGCTGTCTTCACCATCATGTGACATTGACCAATAAAAATAAATAAAAATAAAACTGACACAGATTTCTAGGATGAATAATGAAAGAAATATAATCTTCAAGGTTAGATTCTCTGTAGAAACAGTAGTAACACAGAAAAGAAGCAAAGTAAGAACACCACCAACAAATGTACAAAAATGTAATTCTCCATCTTTGGAGATGGCAGGTGTTGCCACCACCCACCATATACTCAGAGGCACATATTACCAAATTCTTGCAAGCTACACAGGAAGTGGATTGGACTGTGAAAGACCAACCCAAATTGTGTTTGCATTTTGACAAATTTGTAGGGCAATACAATATCTCAGAGAGGAGGTCAGGTCTCCTGCTCCCCTGGAGCATTCACTATAGCTGCCCAATTTCCCTGCTTTTTAAAGTTTAATATAAATATCTGTTGGCTATATGTATGTTCTTAAACCACAAGGTTTTTTTCACTATTAGTGCATTTTCTTTATAGTTAAATTGCCTTAATCCAATACAAACAAGTATTTCATTTATTGCTTGGGGAAACTGTTGATAATAAAAGTTTCTGTCTACCTTCTCTGGGCAATAAGGCATTTGGTAACAATTGCCCATGAGTATATATACCTCTCTGACTCTTCTGATATGTGGAAACAAAGTTCTGACCATCACACTGGAATTGTTGGGCAAGTGAACAATGCAGAGCAGAACATCACTGCAGAAGCCTTAGAGTCTTTGTAAATATGCATGATATCAAACATCCACATTTGAGCACCAAATGTAAGGTGTATTCAACTAAAATCTTGCGCTAGTGGAATTATTTAAACTAGTGCAAAAGGATTTCCTTCTTATCCTGTGCTATCCCCAAATCTGCTCTGGAGGTTTGGGGGAAAACCCAGAATAGTTTTAGGGGGTGCATGGGAGGATGGCAAGTAGAGAATGTTTCATTGCACAAGGAGATATCCTTGCATTGACAGAATGTTCAGTTTAGTGCTTGTTGAATACAACCAAAGATAAGCAATGTACAATTACGTTAGCATGGAATTGTAACCTTACACATAATTACTGAACTCCCAACAGCTGAGTGAACTATTATGTAGGGCTGCAAATAAAATATAAGTATTATATTATTATATTTCTAAACCTGTTGTGAAAAGCTGTTATAACATCCATGGTTGTTTTAAAAAAATGAAGCAGACGACTTCCCAGAAGTGAGTGCTCAGCTGGTGACTGTCTCTGAGAGATCTCTGCCTCAGAGGAAGCTTTTTTCAGTTTAAAAGCCAGCTAAGAGGAAACTTTGACTGGCTTAAATGTTCTCCAAGGTATAGGAGAACCGATCAGATTTTCCACAGGACTTCGTTGAGCTGTCGGCTGCTGGAATTGATCAGGAAATCCGTGAGATAAGAAGGCATGCCGATCGGCTGAAGATGGAGTCAGGACTTCCAGCAAGCTGTACTGGAAAAAAGCAAAGCGTTTTTTTTTTCTTCTTAAAAAAACGTCCTTAACCAGCGAGCCTACTTCTGTCTAAATCTTATCATTTGGCTTAAATTACTACAATAAAAGGGATTTGTTTACGAATCAGCAACTGAGAAATCTGGGTGAGTCATACTTTTTCTCTTTTAAATATAATTAAGGAAGAAAGAAAATGTAAACAACTTATATATATTTTTTTTACGACAAAAAGCTGGCCTGAATTTGGAGTTTTAAAGTTTAAAAACGGATGAGAGGTAATTATTATTTGACGGAAATATATTTTGGACTATTTTTCTCCTTGGACTATTTCTTTTCGGACGAATCTGCTGTTCGTATATGTTACTAATCGCTTGGTGTTGTGAACCAGAATTGTTTTGCATTCCTGGATGTAGATAAGAACTGTGCTGTGCTGGCCGGACTATAATAACAGGCCTGGAATATTAACTCTTTTGTTGGTGGAGGAACAAAAAAAAGAAATAGACTGCCTCTAGGTTTTGGAACAGTGGTTAATATCAGAAATTAAAGGCTTCTTTTGAGAATGACAACTAAACAAGCAACTAAGGCCCAGGAGCGAAGAAGTTCAATTGACCCACAGGAAGGGGCTATACCCCCAGATACGTTTCAAAAAATAATGGAAGGGATTAATGATATAAAACAGGAAATGAAAACTGAATTGATAGATATAAAAGACTATATTAAAACACAAGTGGATGAGATTAAAGGGACAATTGGGCAAATAAAGGAGGATGCAAAAAATACTAAAGAAAAGGTACAAATCTTGGAGAATAGAACAGATATATTAAATCTGGAATTAGAAAAAAACTTGGACTATATGGCTGTGACTGACATGAGAAATAAAGAACATTGTTTGAGATTCCGTGCAATCCCTGAGGAAACAGGTGAAGACATCAGAGATAAAATTGTTAATGCTTTAGTAAAATTTCTGGATTTGAATGAAGATCGGATGAAATTTGAAATAGACAAAGTTTATAGAATTAATTCCAGATATGCAACAATGAAAAAAATTCCAAGAGATGTGCTTGTTCACTTTATAAAGAAGACGACCAGAGATATGGTATTACAACAACACTTTAAAAATACCTTTAAAATTGATGGTAAGGAAATACTGGTGATGAAAGAAATTCCTATTAGACTTTTACGTAAGAGAAAAGAATATGCTTTCTTTACAGAAAAACTTAAGCAATGCAAAATTCAATTTAGATGGGATGTTCTAGAAGGAGTGATTTTTACATTCAGACAACAGAAATATAGATTGAATACTGTTCAAAAAGCAAGGGACTTCTTGAGAAAAGCTTCAAAAGACATGGAAGAAGATAAACTCAAAGATATGGATATAATTCCAGGGAAACAAAGTCAACAAGAACATGCAGAGGAGGGGAAGGAAGATGATGGATTAAAAGGAGCATCAGGCACATTTTAAAATACACGCTTAAAGATGGATTACAAATATCTAACTTGGAATATAAATGGAGCCAACACGGCGCAAAAGAGAAAGAGTTTCATTATTTGAAAAAATTAAAATTGGATATAATTTGTTTACAAGAAACTCATATTAAGAAGAAAGATTCCAAATATTTGATTTGTAAAAATTTGGGTGAAGAATTTATTTCGGCTGGACCAAAAAAAAAAAATGGAGTTGTTCTTTACATTAACCCACAATTGCTTCCTAAATTGGTATTACTGGATGATAGTGGTAGATTTGTGGGGGTTGAAATTACTCTACAGGGTACAAACATTTTGATAGTGGGTATTTATGCCCCCAATGAAGATAAAACAAGGTTTTACACAGGACTTATGGAAAAATTGTCAGAGTTTTCATATGATCATTGGTGCGTCATGGGTGATTGGAATGGGGTAATCTCACCAAAAATTGATAGACTTTCTGAAAAAAATATTAAAGAGACACAGGGTAAATTACCGAAGATTTGCTTTGAACTGATGGAACATTTAGAATTGGTGGATACCTGGAGATATATAAATGATAACGCAAAGGAATTTACTTATTTTTCAGAAAGACATAAAACATTCTCGAGGATTGATATGATTTGGATGTCTAAAATTCTAGCGAAGGATATTTTTAAAATGGATATATTACCAAAAACTTTTTCGGACCATAATCCTGTGATGTTAACTTTTAAAAAAAAAATCTTGGATTTAGATGGAGACTAAATGAATCTTTATTACAGAATGACAAAGTAGTACAAGAATGTAAGAAGAAATTAAAAGAGTTTTTTGAACATAATTTACATAAAGGAACAAATGAAAATATCGTTTGGGATACAAGTAAGGCATTTATGAGGGGATATTTTATTAAATGTAACTCTGAATTAAAAAAAAGAAACAACAGAAAATGCAATTAATTTTGGAAGAAATAAAACAAAAAGAGGAAGAATTGAAAAAGAATCCAACTAAAGTTTCTATTGTAAATCAAATTAAAATGTTACAGAAGCAAGTATCAATGCTGACAGAGAAATTGAAAGGAAACTAAATTTTGCTAAACAAAGGACTTTTGAATTTGCAAATAAACCAGGGAAATGGTTAGCATATAAATTAAGAAAAGAACGTCAAAAAAATATTATTTTAAAGATACAAGAAGGAGATGAGACGCTGACAGATAATGTAAAAATCAAAAAGATTTTTCATCAATATTATTCAACATTGTACAAGTGTCAGGAAATTCCATCTTAAAAAATAGAAGAGTATATATCTAAACAGAATTTGCCTAAAATTACAGACTTTCAGAGACAAGCTATTAATGGCCCTATTACGTCAAGAGAGATATCTGAAGCTATAAACAAAATTAAATTAGGAAAGGCGCCAGGACCAGATGGGTTATCTGCAATGTATTATAAATGTTTGGAGGAAGAACTCTTGCTACCTTTACAGTCTACAACGAATTTTATTCCGCAAGAGGGAAAGATACCGGATAGTTGGAAAAATGCTAACATAACATTAATACCTAAAGAGGAGCAAGATTTAACTAAAACAAAAAATCGGTCAATATCTCTATTGAATAATGACTATAAAATTTTTACAATGATCTTGGCAGAAAGATTGAAAATAATATTGCAACAATTTATCCAGGAAGATCAATCAGGGTTTTTACCTAAAAGACAATTACGTGACAACGTCAGGAATGTCTTGAATGTGTTGGAATATTTAGAACAACGAAATGATAAACAAGCAGCTTTGATTTTTTTAGATGCTGAAAAAGCATTTGGAAATTTATGTTTCAGGTTTTGGAGCAAATGGATTTTGGAGACAATTTTATAAAATGGATTAGATCGATTTATACATCTCAGAAGGCTCAGATAATTGTTAACGGAGATTTAACGGATTCATGTGAAATACAAAAGGGTACAAGACAGGGCTGTCCATTATCTCCCCTTTTATTTATTCTGGTCTTAGAAGTGCTGCTTAGAGATATAAGGCAAGATAAAAGGATTTCGGGATTAAAGATAAAAAAAGAAGAATATAAATTGAGAGCATTTGCTGATGATTTGATCATTGTACTAGAAAACCCTTTGGAAGGAATTAATGTATTGATGGACAAATTAAAAGAATTTGGACCGTTAGCAGGATTTAAGATCAACAATCAAAAAACAAAGATGTTGGTGAAAAATTTAACTTTAAGGGAACAGAAAGAGTTAATGGACAAGACAGATTTTACAATAGAGAAAAAGTTGAAATATTTAGGTATCATTATGACAAATAAAAATTCAAAGTTGTTTCATAATAATTATGAAAAATTATGGACAGAGATTAAGAAAGATTTGCTAAGATGGGATAAACTACAATTGTCATTAATGGGTAGAATATCTGTGATAAAAATGAATGTATTACCGAGAATGATGTTTTTGTTTCAAACAATACCTGTAATATCCTCTGATTTACCTTTTAAACAATGGCAAAAAGATATCTCTAAATTTGTATTGCAAGGAAAAAAACCAAGAGTTAAATTTAAACTACTACAAGATGCCAAAGAAAGAGGAGGACTGGGATTACCAAATCTGAGACTTTATTTTGCTGCCTGCTGTCTAGTCTGGATAAAGGAATGGATCTTATTGAGGAATAAAAGACTATTGGATTTGGAGGGCCATAATTTGAAGTGGGGATGGCATGGATATCTATGGTATGACAAAGTAAAAGTAAATGTAGACTTTAACAATCATTTTATAAGACGTCCTCTGTTGAAAATATGGAATAGATATAAACCAAGGTTTTATTCGAAAATACCATTATGTGTCTCAAGTCAAGAAGCGTTTTACAGAAGAGAAATGGCTGGAAAAGAGAAATGGTTAACTTATCAAGAACTATTAGAAAATGTACATGGAGAATATATAATGAAAGAGAGAGAACAACTGACAAAGGAAGGATATAGTTTTCAATGGTTTGCCTATTTACAATTGTTAGAAAGATATAAAATGGACAAGAAAATGTATGGGTTTGAAATAAGTAAATCTGATTTTGAAATAGGATTGTGTACAAATGATGAAAATATAATTGCAAAAATGTATAAACTCTTACTGAAAATGGATATGGAGGAAGAACAAGTAAAAGAGTGTATGGTAAAGTGGGCAAAAATTTTTGGTTATAACATACAAATGGATCAATGGGAAAATATGTGGAAAAAAGGCTTGAGATTTACACTATGCTATAATCTTAAAGAAAATTTCTATAAAATGATGTACCGTTGGTACATGACTCCAGAAAAGTTGTCAAAAATGTATAGTAATGTTTCTAATGTTTGTTGGAAATGTAAACAACAAGAAGGATCATTTTATCATATGTGGTGGCTGTGTAAAAAGGCAAAATCATTTTGGGCACAGATAGGTAGGAAGATGCAAAAAATTCTAAAGATAAATATTCAGTCAAAACCAGAATTTTTTTTATTGGGTTTTATGGATAAACAAATAGAAAAGAAATATGGAAGAATAATATTATATATGATTACGGCAGCAAGATTATTATATGCACAAAAGTGGAAAATGGAATCAACACCAACAATGGAAGAATGGCTATTGAAATTAATGGACTTAGTAGAAATGGATAAATTGACATGTCTACTTAGAGAAAAATCGACAGATACGTTTCTTAAGGAATGGAAGCCTCTCTTAGACTTTTTGTTGAAAGATCAAAATAAAATGATGATATTGGGATTTGACGATTAACTAAGACAGCCTATGGAGAAAAGTGATCCTGTATGTATACATTAAGGGACAGGTTTGATGTATATTATATACTTATAGCTGATCTGCGACAAATCGGAAGTCAACTATTTTATTTTTATTTTTATTTTGTTGTATTGTTATGTTTTTTGACTTTGTTTTGTTTGTCTTTTGAAAAATTTGAATAAAAATTATTTTAAAAAAAATGAAGCAGACTTGGGCAACTAGTCATATAGGCCATGTGAAAGTATTGTAATACCCATCCTGCCACAACAAGCTACCTATCTGTTCAATCTCTTCCTCTTGCATTTTTTTATAGATATAAAAAATGAGTTTATCTCCTTTTGGGAGCTGCTACAAAATGTCTTTAGAGCATGAACAGCCATTGTTGGTCAATTAAATTTTTTTCTTTTTAACTCTCCTTCGGTGCAGTGTTACATGTTTTCCCACTAATCATTTGTTCATTCCACACATTTCAATGTGTTTCTCTGTCATTTTCCTAACTGCAAAAAGTCAGTTTCATTTTTAAAGGGACAGTGCTTTAATGAACTATAATTGCACAAACCTAAATTTCCCAGCATGCACTTGAATCGTTCCCACAATATCATTCCTATAGTCTAGAGGCACTCTCATTAAAGATAAGTACCAAAGAATCAACTCATTTGCTTTAAGTTTATATCGCATATTTTTCAACTATCAATTCTAAAGATTCTTTTGGAGGAAACAAACTGGTTTATCTACAATGTAAACATGCTTTTACTGATGCATTGTAGCTTGTTCTGCCACTGTAACCAACATTAGGGTACAGTCTGAGGTGCCACCATAATACTATCATCCTCCCCAACTCCCCAAAGCCTTATATTCCTTATCTAAGGGTTTATTTTCCTCTATGCTAACTGTTCACAGGACAGCTTTCTGTGCCAGAGTTCATCCTGCACTGGAGGCTTAAAATTGGGCTGTCATATACTACCAATATGCAGTATAATCCTAAACATCTTTGTTGAATAGTAAGTCTCTCATGCTGATTCAATGGGCCTGCACACATAAAACCCTTTTTTTGCTACTGACATGCTTGATGAGGAAGGGAAAGCTTGGGGGCTGAATCTAGCTCCTCTTTCCCTCTCCCATACAAATGAGTGCTGGAATTTTTTTTAGGGCTTCATGTAGCTGGTTTAGAAGCCGCATGAATAACTAAGGGTGATATATCTAATGTTAGTCATACTCATAGGAGGCCCATTGAAAGCAATGGATCTACTCTGAGTATGACTCAGTTGGATATCCCCCTAAGGATATATGAATGGAAGATTGTTTCTGTAAACTAGAGCTCTAGTAGCTAGTTCTGAGTTAAAACACTGGAGAAAAAGAGTTTTGCTATTAAATTATAGTCCTCTTTAACTATATTTTATTCTAAATTGGGAGTAGAAAAAGAGGAAGGCCAAAGAAGAGATTGATTGATTCCATAAAGGAAGCCACAGACCTGAACTTACAAGATCTGAACAGGGTGGTTCATGACAGATGCTCTTGGAGGTCCGATTCATAGGGTCGCCATAAGCCGCAGTCGACTTGGAGGCACATAACAACAACAACAAGGTATAGGGAAAACCAAACTTTATTTTGTCAAAAACAATTTGCATTTTAAAAACAGTTTTCTTACTAAGCTCTGGAAAACATCTTAATAAAACATTTCAAAGGGGTTGTGTGAGATTAATGTTTTTTTTTAAGTAAGATTATTTAATTCCACCATCTGCTCACACTGAAACAGAAATCAGTCAGGAGGTTCCTCGTGTGCAAACCATTCTAGTCTGAATTACAGCAGAAAATAATAGCTTATCATGTAAGTTCAATGTTCTTTGCTGTTTGAGAGAATGACTGTAGTGAAAACTTTAGCAAGATGAGCTGAGACTTTAAAGTACAAGATACATCCTTATGCTCTGTATATCATGTTGCTTTCACAGACATACTGGCTGCCTTGAGCCATATGTTATTACATCATATTCTCCACACATAGCAGCTTAAAGCCTTATTATCATCTGCTTGATTTGCATGCATTTCCATGATCCTTAATGTTGACAGCTGCGTTCAGAGGCCATTGCCACCTGCCATATATGTGGAAGATATGAACTGATTGTTACCAAATGTATATTGCTCCGTCTGCCTCTGTCATGGTCTTTTGGTGGCTATAGATGACACACTAAATGACACCACCTAAATGATCCACTGTTTGCCCAGCCTTAATTCTTATTCCTAATACCTATCCCAACTCTCACTTGTATGAATACACACTTGAAATACTTTTTTTAAAAATCCTGATTTTGAATGCAGAATCTAGCCGTCAAGGCCCAAATAATTAATATATCCCTAATTTGTCTTGTTTTGATATCTTTTAGGAGAGAAGGCCACTCTTTCCAGACTGGATCTAAAGTGAGCCTGAGTGCCTAAGCAGCCTTTCCCAACCAGTGTGCCTCCAGATGTTGTTGGACCACAACTCCCATCTTTCCTGACCATTGGCAATGCTGGCTGAGGCTGATGTGAGTTGTGGTCCAACAACATCTAGAGGCACACTGGTTGGGAAAGGCTGGCCTAAAGAATGAGAAAGTCTAATTGCATAAAACGGCTTACAATGTTTGTAAAATATCCTACTTCTTGTGGTTGGAGGCCATAGATGGATTAGGGGGCACCCTTAGATATAGGAATGACTCTAGAAAAAGTAGTTTGGAGAGCAAATGGATGGGAAAGACCATGATCAAGGAAAAAAGAATTTAATCCATACTACATAGGGACCATAATAAAATGTTCTGTGCCTACAAACTGAGAGAATAAGTGGAGTAATAGGAACTATTTCAGGAGACTGCCTACTACCCCTTGGACTCCAAGGGCTTGAAGTCATCCCTGAATACTCCTTGTTTAGTTTAGAACATCATGTTTCTGCATCTGCATAGTGTGATATGGCTGCAAAAAAGGCAAATATTATTTTAGGCTGCATTAATAGCAGTAGAGTTTCCAAATCAGGTGAAGTACTAGTCCCCTTCATTTTGACACTGGTTAGGCCTCATCTTGAGGACTATGATCAGTCCTGGACACAGCATGTTAAGAAGAATAGACAAACTGGAGCAGGTTCAGAGGAGTGCACAAGGATGATCAGGGGACTGGAAACAAAGTCCTATGAGGAGAAACTGAAAGAACTGAGCATGTTTAGTCTGGAGAAGAGAAGACTGAGGGGAGATATGATAGCACTTGAAAGGTTGTCACACACCGGGCAAGGGGCACGATCTTCTCACAATCATCCCAGAGTACAGAACATGGAATAATGGGCTCAAGTTACAGGAAGCCAGATTTCAGCTGAACATCAGGAAAAACTTCCTGTTAGGGCAGTACAACAATGGAACCAATTATGTAGGGGGTGGGGTGGGCTTCCAACACTGGAGGTATTCAAGAGGCAGCTGGACAGCCACCTGTCGGGGATGCTTTAATTTGGATTCCTGCATTGAGCAGGGGGTTGGACTCGATGGCCTTATGGGCCCCTTCCAACTCTAATGTTCTATGATTCTTTCATGTTTTGCCCTTAAGTATATGTCTTTAAATTCAAAAGTAGCATGAACTATTTTACGTTGCAGCCCTCAAACTGTTCCAAAGTGTACAGTCTAGGGGCTATAACCTTGAGCTTTGAGCGGAATTCCAACTTGCGTGCCTCAAAAGCAGAACTGCTATTCCAGTGTTTATTAATATTGTTTCTTCTTAGTTGTATTTTTCAGCACTATTAAGCAGAGGAAAACCACTCCAATCCTAAAATGGGGTTTGTAGGCAAAACATTTCCACATGAGAGAGAGTGAAAGCAACCTACTGCCCCATGCTACCTTGAAATGAGCTTTCTAAGTAATGTAGCAGAAGATTTAACAGAATTGGGGTACAACAACATCCTTTGACTGCATACATTAGTGCTTATTTTTCAGGATTATTAAAACATTTAAGTTTATTTATGCTAATAAATACTACCTAGCTGTTTCTCCCATGCCTCTATAGTTTAAACATTTGGAAATAAAATATCAGACAGTTGCAAATGTATCAGGATACCAAATAGCGGGGTTACAAGGTATGATAGGAATATCACCAAGGGTAAACCTTAGAAAGTTTATCTAGAGACACAATTACTGTTCTGCCAGTTCAAGCACAGTGCCACTTCTCTGTAAACAGGAACACACGACTCTAGTCAAACCCTGCCCCTTTTTACTGTAAAACCTAGTGGAATCAGCCTGAGTGCATTTTTTTTAAACAATTCGCTAATCAGGGTTTGACTAGTGTCATGTGTTCCTGTTTACAGAGAAGAGAAATGGCACTGCGCTTGAACTGGCAGAACAGTAATTGTGTCTCTACCTAAGAAAGGAGTTATGTATGCTGTTAACAGTTAACAGACTGAGCACATACACAGGCCACCTGGTTACCCAGTATGGTGAGATACAGTGTCTTTTTATTTAAATTATAGTGATTATCTCTATATTTGCATGCGCAGATTTTATGCAAAACTGTGTCCTCTAGCCTCCTTTTTAAAGATAAACTTCCTGACGGTTATCCTTAGTGATATTCCTATCACACCTTATAACCCTGCTGTTTGATATCCTGATACATTTGCAACTGTATGATATTGTATTTCCAAATGTTTAAACTGTAGAGGCATGGGAAAAACAACTAGGTAATATTTATTAGCATAAACAAATCAACAGATCTACCTGTTCCCCCTCCAGGTGTGGCCAATGGAAACACTTTGCTTTAGGTGACTAGTGTGCTCACAGTCTTATTGTTGTTTAAATCAGACTTGGGCTGACTCCTTCAAATATGACTGTCCTCTAAAGTAGGGTATATGGCCACCTTATCAGGCAGCTGTTGATGAACCATGGGTGATGATGACTGTGCTGGATTGTGCTTACCTGCCCCTCCTGGGTCAGTTTTTATCTTGCATGAAGGATGAAAGTGCCCACTATTTAAAAATCCCCTCAGAGCAATGCTCCATCAGGCTATTGTTGGAAATCTAAAGTGATGGGTGTCTCACAGCACTGTTGCTGCCTACCACCAGTGGTAAGCTCCCCAGGGAGAACACTGACATGAGAGAATATTATCAAACCTCGAGCTGCCCCTGATCCTAATCAGTTCGTAACATGGCCTGGGGATCTGTGCATAAATGGGAAAAATTAAAACACCACTAGTCACATTCAAGGACTTGGTCACACCTAAAGTAGCTCTTTTCATCCAGCCCTGTATAATGGTGTGCCACTTTGATCATGATCAAGTTAAAGTGAAATCACCATCTCACACTGATGGGATTTAGTTGCCCTTTATTTTCAGTCATCCAATTCCTGGAGGTGTACTTTCTTGTATTCCCCTTCTTTGACTTCTTAAAAATACATCTTCCTAGGTATGATGAAATGTGAGCCAGTGTAGTGTAGTGGTTAAGGTGTTGGACTATGATCTGGGAGACCAGGGTTCGAATCCCCACATAGCCATGAAGCTCACTGGGTGACCTTGGGCCAGTCACTGCCTCTCAGCCTCATGAAAACCCTATGCATAGGGTCGCCATATGTCAAGAATCGACTTGAAGGCAGTACATTTACATTTAAGTATGATGAAAGTAATAATGATAGTTAATGTTGATGCTTATCCACTTACTTGAGAGTAAGCCGCAATGAACTCAATGGGGCTTATTTCTGAGTAGACACGTATAGGATAAACTGTTTAAAAAGTAACTAGTCATAATCACTTTACTTAATGGTTGTATAAAATTATACTCAAAAGTGGTGCATGGAAACAAATGTTGACTATCTAAATGAGCATTTGTGCACATGTAGGGTTCTCTATCCTTTCGAGGTACAGACTCACAATTTTCTGTTGAAAAACCCCCCATATTACCTCCTGTTTTATATAAATACATGTAAGTAATTTAATCCCCTCTAGGATGCACACCTTAACGTGGTGAGGGAGTTTGAGAATGTTGAAGAAGCTGAGAGCAATGCTGTCAGAAGTCTAGACCAAGAGGCTAGACTCCTAGCAGGGGCACACAAGGCGAAATGGTCAAAGCTGAGATACCAGACTAAGATGCATCCAGACTCAGAGGAAGGCAATGGTAAACTGTGAGGCATCCTTCCCTGGCTCTCCCTGTCAGGTTCCTACCTGCGCGTGGCTACTGCCTGTCACTAGGCACCACCAGGGACTCCACCAGTCCGGACTGTCCTTTTTTATTGTTTCTCTCCCTGCTCTAGCACAGATCTCAACAGATCCCCCTGCTAAGCAACCACCAGTCACATCCTAATACTAGTATTCCCAGAGACTCTGAATACTGGTATTGTTATTCTCTTCACCGCTGCCACCATTTGTTACAGTTTCCCTTCAGCCTTGGTCATTACTTTACCCTCCCTTCTGGTCTGTGAAACCCCAGCCAAGGATCAGGCCTTTGGTAAACCAAATTAAGTATTTATTAAAGATAACAAAGCTAACAAGATTAACAAGATTTCTTCTTAAGGCACATAAGCATATGGTTTTACTCAATACTAATCTGAACTCCACCTCCCTCCTTCTCTTTCCCTCTCCTGGCAAACCACGCTCTCAACCCCACCAAACAACCCACTCTTTCTCTTTTCCCCCCAGATTCCACTCTCACTCTTCCTTTTATACGTTCAGCCATTTTAAACACTCAGCCAATCATCTAGCATTCTACTGCCCATTCACTCCCCCTCCTCTTTCACTCTACTTACCATGTATCTTCTAAACAACCAACACTTACCATATATACATTAATATAGGAACATCACATAAACCACCTCTGAACACCTCTTACCACAAAAACCCTATGAACAGAGTATCCAAAATGCAACATGAGATAATGCTGGAAGATGAGACCCGCAGATCAGAAGGCACTCACCAAGCTATTGGGGGAGAACAAAGGACAAGTACGAGTAGTGCTGTGGCTAATGATGCAGCTGGATCAAAGCCCAGAGGCTGATGCACACAGATGCGAAAGGAGAGTCTGGAGTTGTATAACGCACACAATAGGAACATGGAATGTGAGAAGCATGAACCAGGGAAAGTTGGAAATTGTCAAGCAAGAAATGGAACGCATCGACATTGCAATACTTGGTGTGAGTGAACTAAAATGGACAGGAATGGGAAATTTTCAATCAGGCAACTACAAAATATTTTATGCAGGAAAGGAGAAATTAAGAAGAAATGTAGTTGCTTTAATAGTGAGAAGTGATGCAGCACAAGCAATTAGGAGCTACAATGCAAGATCAGAGGGAGTGATATCAATGAGATTAAACGGGAAACCTATTAACATAACCATCATCCAAGTCTCCCACAGCAAATGCAGAAGAAGAGGAATTTGAGAGATTTTATGCAGACGTACAGGAAGAAATTGATCACACACCAAAACAAGATGTGCTGATAATCACGGGAGACTGGAATGCAAAAGTAGGGAACAGAAAAGAACTAGAAATTGTGGGGAAATGGGGCTTATGAGACAGAAATGAAGCAGGAAAAAGATTTATTGAATACTGTGACGCCAATTTGTTTCTTGCAAACACATTTTTTGAGCAACCAAAAAGACGACTGTACATGTAGACATCACCAAATGGTCAATATAGGAATCAAATTGATTATATAATTGGTAGCAGAAGATGGAGAAGTTCCATACTTTATGCGAAAACAAGACCAGGAACAGACTGAGGTACAGATCATGAACTGGTCGTATTGAAAATCAGAGTAAAGCTAAAGAAGAACAACCAAGCAATCATAATGCCAAAATACAATTTAAATAACATTCCAGAAGAATATAAAGATCAAATAAGGAACAGGCTTGAGGCTTAAACTTAGTTGACAGAGAACCAGAAGAACTATGGAGTGAAATCAGAGACATTATCAGGGAAGAATGCAAAAAGACAATACCTCTAGCTAAAAAGAGAGAAACACCTCAGTCGATGATGGAAGAAACTCTTAAAATGGTTAAAGAGAGAAGGAAAGCAAAAGCAAAAGGAGATAGAAATACAGTCAGAACCCAAAATGCAACAATACAGCGACTAGTACTGTACGTAGGGACAAAGAGAACTATAACCATAGTTATTGTATAGAAACAGAAGAGGACAACAAAAAAGGGTAGAACAAGAGCCTGTTCCAAAAGATTACAGAAATGAATGAAATTTAAAGCAAGAGTAGGGATGTTGAATAATCAACAGGGGAACACACTGACTGACTGAGATGAAATAAAAGGAAAATGGAAGCAATACACTGAAGAACTCTATAAAAGAGAAGAAATCAACTCATTTGAAATGTAGTGTTGGAGGAGAGCTTTGCACATACCATGGACTGCAAAAAAGACAATTAATTGGGTGTCAGAACAAATTAAACCAGAACTATCACTAGAAGCTAAAATGATGAAACTGAGGTTATCATACTTTCCACACATAATGAGAAGACGTGATTCGCTACAAAAGACAATAATGTTGGGAAAAACAGCACGGAGTAGAAAAAGAGGAAGACCAAACAAGAGATGGATTCCATAAAAGAAGCCACAAACCTGAACTTACAAGATCTGAACAGGGTGGTTCATGACAGATGGTCTTGGAGGTCAGTGATTCATAGGGTCGCCATAAGTCATAATCGACTTGAAGGCATATAACAACAATAACAAGTAGTTTAAGACTGCAGTCCTAAGCATGTTCAAAGAATGATTTTCTTTTGAGTACCTGTGCTTAGGATGGCACTGCATATGTTCTTCTGGAGCAGGAAACAAATAGAATGAAATTTGATTAATAAACTTGGGGTATCATGGAAAGCTAGTCCTTCTGTCCGCCATACATTATAATGTTTATTTACATATTTATTAAGGCTATTCATATTCCGTTCTTCATCCAATGATTTCAGGGCAGTAACAACAAACTTTTTAAAAAAACTGCAGCCATACATAAAATCACAAAAACATGATAAAGGCAAATTACTAAATGCAGTAACCGTTCTCAAAAGCCTGGGTAAAAAATCATGTTTTGAGATGGTATAATGTTTTGAGTGGGTGCTCACTGAATTTCAGGGCGCAGGGAGTTCCAAAACTAGGGTGCCACCACAAAGAAGACCCACCCATGTGTCACTGCCAGATGTGCAACTCCTAGTGGTGGAACACTACCCCCCACCCCAATCTTAACTCACTAGCAGATTGTATAGGGAGAGGCATTCCTCCTAGTATTCAAACATGTTACCACTCAAAGGTGTGCACCCCTTTTGAGTTGTCCAGTGCCCTATGTAGGCAAAAAACAGCTGGTATAGCACAGTGTGGAGGGCAGCCTGGCTGGGAGTCCAGAGTCTGTGAGTTCAAATCCCCGCTCGTTTCTCCTGGGTGTCGAGTGCCAGCTAAAGATCACCCCCACAGTGAATGGCTCAGGGGTCACGTGCCCTGCCACCTGTGCTGCCGTGGGCAAGCTGCATAGTCCCAAGGAGCCCAGTTGCCCCCCAGCTGGCAGTTGCGGACAAGGAAGGGGCTGGCTTGTGCAGCTGTGGCAAGCTGAGCAGGCCCTAGCCAGCTGGGGAGGACTAGCCTCAGAGGGAGGCAATGGTAAACCCCCTCTGAACACCACTTACCATGAAAACCCTATTCATAAGGTCGCCATAAACCGGGATTGACTTGAAGGCAGTCCCACCATATATGTATGTAGGCAAAATGAAAAAAAGAGCCTTGTGGCACCTCAAAAGCTAAGGCTGTAATCCTACACACACCTAACCTGAGAGTAAGCCCCAGTATAATCTTAATGAGACTGACTTCCAAGCAAACTTGCATAGGATTGGGGTGCATGTTGCAGCATGTCTTCGCGGACTGGGTGGGCTCTAATTCAGGAAAACCTGTGCCAAAATGAAGTGTAGTCTTCAAGGTGCCACACAAGATTATTGGTTTTCTTGTTCTGCTGTCTGCAACAGACTTCAAGACTAGCCCTCTGGGAAGAAAAGTGTTTGTTTTTTTCCTTTAACATTTTTGTTTAGCGGTTAAAAATGTGTGGGCGATCACCCACATTGTTCCTGAGTGAAATGGAAGTTGCTTCCCCTTTCACGTTGCCGTCGAGAAACTCACACGCCTATTGGTAACTGTTGTTTATTGAGGGGAGGCAATAACTCGGCCAACCTGAAGTTCTTGGCTGAACCGAGGGAGGGAGGCGGGAATGTTGTCCCCAACACTGCACAAGGAGCGCGGAGCCTACACTCGTACTGTCTTGGGAGGGGGCGGGCTGTGGAAGAAGGGGCCGCGCTGGAAGCGGCTATGGCTCCTCCTCATGGGCCGGATGGCTAAGGGAGCCGCGCAGCCCTTCCTGCCTCCACAGGGGGCAGAAATCAGTGGCTGGCTGCTGCTTGGGATACTTCCCTTTCCCCTGTCCTGCCGCTGTAGTACTGCACTAGAAACTTAGGAAGAAGGGGTTTTACCACAGCGAGCGCGGGAAGGGACCATCGACGGAGAGTCGCCTCACGGAACCGTCTGCCTCCTCAGTCCAAACCAAGAGGCAGCCTTCCGTCTTCTGTGCGTGTTGGAGATGTCCGGCGGGAGTAGACAGAGGAAAACCGGCTCCTCCTGGCACAGTAGCTTCTCCCGACTTTTCACTAGGAGCCCTTCCAAGGAGCAGGAGGAAGAGGGCAAAGCAGCTTCTCAGCGGCAGAGCGCACGCAGGTAGGGAAAGGGCACGAGCAAGGCCGGGAACGACGAATCGTTTGTTCCTCCTTGGCTCAGCTGAAGTTGCCTGCCTTCGCTGTGCTGTTGTGACTCGAGCGCTTCAGCCTCTTCTTTGAGACGTTTCCCCTCATGCTCCCCTTCACCTCCCGGCCTTGCCCAGTTTGTTTTAGTGCTTCTCTTCCATAGTACTTTCTCTGCCTTGTTTCCCATCGCTTTAGGATAGAAGCAGTTTTCTACTGTGGGAACAGGCTAAGGAAAGCCCTCAGTGGCTGTGGGCAAAAGAGGTATTTCCCAGTGGTACAACGCAGCCAAAGTGTGTGGGCAGGACGCCTCTTAGAATTTATTTTTATTTTTATGCGAGTATGTGAGGGTCTAATTCCATAAGTCCAAGAGATGGACTGATTCCATAAAGGAAGCCGCAGATCTGAACTTACAAGATCTGAACAGGGTGGTTCATAACAGATGCTATTGGAGGTCGCTAATTCATAGGGTCGCCATAAGTCGTAATCGACTTGAAGGCACATAACAACAATGTGAGGGTCAGGCTGGCTGGCTGGATTTTACCTGGGTCACCCAAGAGCAGTGAATTGTTTCCCCCTTCAGCTCTTTCTTCCCCTCCTACTTTCCAAATAAAACATAATCAAATCAGACTAATTTTGATTTTAAGCACTTTCATATACTGGAGTAAAGCATTTGCCAAACCTTTCTGAGGGTATGAGGTACTTTGGTCTGAAGACAGTAATCTTAACATTTCACAGTAAATACCACTTGCAATAAGTGAGCTAGTGGGGTACGGCAGAGCAAATTATTTCTTCCCTATCAGTACATTTATTGTGAACCACCCTGGGATATGTATTATGATAGGTAGTATATAAATACTATAAAGAAATAAATAGAATGCTGCAGCAGTTAGCAATTAATAAGTACATCTCTGAGATTAAGGTATCTGCAGTGGTTGATATTCCATATGGACATCCCTAAAGTGAAGTTCCTATAAAGTCAAGGACACTCTTTCTCTCCCCCTATTCCGCCCCCCGAAGCTATTTTGAGGAAAGTGAATTTTGGCTACAGTCCTTTATACAGTTTCCAATGAAAGCAGCAAGACTTACTTCCAAGTAAACATTTATTTATTTATGATTTTATTTATACCCCGCCCTTCCTTCCAGCAGGAGCCCAGGGCATGGGGTTACTTTCAGCAAAGTAACAAAAGTGTGCATTTCTGTTAGGAATAATTTCTCACATGCTAATGGAAATGTAGAGGTTCTTTTTAGAAACTGATTGCTGAATTAATGTGCCATTATTTATAATCACACTCCAGGGTACAAACCTCTTGGACAAGCCCACGAAATACTGTATATGGAAATTTCTTTACTTTAGTATATAATAGAAAATTACAGATACAGATATTACAGTGACATGTAACTAGTTAACTGGTTAGTGGTACATATCTAGAAACTTGGTTTCCTGAGTAGCGGCTATACATTTGGCCAATTACACTTACTTGTGACAAAAACAAAACGTTTTAATACTTTGTCAGCACAGGACCCACAAACTGTTTCCTAGATGGTAAATATTATATATTGGTAAAAGTTAAAAATAGTGATAGATTAGATGGCAAATATTAGTAAAAATCTGAGACAAGTCTCATATTTAAAAAACAAGGACTTTTTCTTTACACCTTTTTTTAAGTGCTGTACATTAGTGGTTTGAAGTTCTCCATGCTATTTCGTCTGGTTAATAGGCAGCTGGATTTCTTAAAATGGGTTTTTAAATATTTATTCTGGATTTTAGATACACCATAATTAGAATTGAGTGTTTTTGTTGGTTAAAATGAAGGAATAATTCCTTCTCAGAAATGTATTTTCATTTCTGGCTTTGGCAATTATTATGCAGGAAGTTGTAAGCAATTTGGCATCTTGTCTTGGTTTTTGTGAGCAATGAGCCTTGTTAAGGTATGACAAATAATAATATGGAAGATTTCCTAGATTATTAAACAATGTAAAACAAAACACTTTGTCTGGGAAACACCACAAATGGGCCTGTAGAATTGGTGCTGCTATAAGTTGAAAAATTCTCTCCTGTGTGTAAAAGAGAAGAAAAATGTGGAATACTTATACTGGTGACCTCTTTCTGAATTGCAGTGGACATAGATCTAATTAAAATGGTTTTTAAAACAAAATATTCTACAAGAGAGCCTGGCTGGGAGTCCAGAGCCTGTGAGTTCAAATCCCCGCTTGTGTCTCCTGGGTGTAAAGGACCAGCTAAAGACCACCCTCACAGTGAGTGGCTCAGGGGTTACGTGTTCTGCCACCTGTGCAGCCATGGGCAAGCTGCATAGTCCCAAGGAGCCAACCAGTTGCCCCCCAGCTGGCAGTTGCGGACAAGGAAGGGGCTGGCTTGCGCAAGCTGAGCAGGCCCTAGCCAGCTGGGGAGGACTAGCCTCAGAGGTAAACCCCCTCTGAATACGGCTTACCATGAAAACCCTATTCATAGGGTAGCCATAAATCGGGATTGACTTGAAGGCAGTCCATTTCCATTTTCATTCTACAGACATTGTGGGCACTGACCTTTGAATGCAATCAAGCTGTGGCTGCAATTTATTGCATGTGATTTAGTCCCAGCTTGGAATTTGTATCCACATCAGACACATTAATCAAGTTTTTGGGGACAGGATGCACATCATAGTGGGCATCTATGTCAGGTACACATGTGAATCTCCCCTGTTAGATTGCAAACAAATAGTCTGACACCTTGCTACTTATTCCATTGTGGTAGAGAGAGAGGGTTTCTGACTGAGGGTTTTCATTGCAGTCTAGTATATGAATGCTTAGAGTGACACAACATGAGTAGTGAACTCCCCCCACACACCTGCACATTAACGAGGAAGGTTTTAGGACAATATGTGCAGAGTTAATGAGCCCTTTGCAATCTTGTGAGAGTCTCATTTGATTCAGATTACAGTATACAGGTTTGGATATGGTAAACAGATTTCACATACTTTATCTATGTATTTATAGTTGTAATGTAGGGCTGATGTATATTCATTATGTGGGATTTATTTATTTATAAATATGTCTAGCCACCCGTCTAAGCAGTTTACAACATCAAAAATACAAAAGCCATCAATACAATAGAAGATTAAAAGCTATGAAGTATTCATGTAACAATGCTGTTTTTTTTAATTGAATGTTAAAACTGTATTTGCTTTTAAGAACTGGCATTTTAGTATAGATTTTGAAAAATCAGTTATAAGTTTTTGATAATATCTTTGTATTGTCTTCTTGTTAATTGTTGTTCTCCAATAAGCTTTTTTCATTAATGGGTTGAGTATTTTAAGCTTACAGTCAAATGCTCACATTAATCTATTGATGTCCTTGACTCTGCCTTCCTCTATTTTTGATTGTAAGCTTTTTTTGGATGAAACCCTTCTCCCCCTTATTAAACTCTACAGTTTGCCATGTACTTTTACACTGATGTGTTCTATAAAGTAATAATAGCAACCCACATCTATTGGGTGATATCCAACATTAGGGACAATTAAGGACTTTGTTGAAGGAGAAATAGGAGTTTGATTTGGCCCTAGTATTTTGGGCAAAGTTAGGAGAGTTCTACTGTTAGAGATCCTCTCCTGTCTAACCTCTCCCCAGATTGCTGTCCCATTTGTCCATATGGATGAACCAAGTTTGCAAAGGTCACCTTCTGTAAATCACTCTGCACTTTTTGGAAATACAAATGTGAATAAATATGATGCTTGATTTGTCCCCTTGAATTAAGTTATTTCATGTTGTACAGCGCTGATAAGTACAACTGTAGAACATCCTGCAACCATTGGAAATGAGTTGTAGTTTCTTCAAGTACTAAAAGAATTTTTAAAACTTTTATTTGATTTATTTTTCTACATATTCTAGGATTTTCTTTTGCTATTATTTTATAGCCAAAATGAAATTGCTTCCCATTGTTAAAAAAGCAAACTTTGGGCTTCTTTGGGAGGAAGGGCAGGCTATAAATTCAATAAATTAATAAAAAATGCTGCTCTATAGACTTCACTTTCAACAACATAAATATCACAGACATTTTAAGCATTTACATAATCTTGTTTTAAAGTACTGGAGTTGTGAACATATGGAAACATAGGTCAGTATTTGTTGTGTTTTCAAATAATTACAAGATATTGCTGCTACTTTCTTGTGATATAATTGTTTAAGTTTCATCAGAACTGAATACTCCTACATGTGTTATTACAAAGTGCCACACTTATATACCAGCAGCATTACTTTAAATTTGATATCTGATCTATTTGTCTAATGCACAGTCTATTAATATTAGTTGCGTTGCTTGACAGAAAAATCTCAGTGTAATCTGCCATAATCCTTGTGCTCAGTGTTAACCCACAGCTCTGTGCAAAAATAAGACATTTTGCTATTCATATGCACTGCAGATTAAATTGCTTGCTTTGAATAATGTTGGTCAACAATATGAAATTTAGTGTTAGAACGGAAATTTGGAAAAAGGGTTTTGAGCAGTTCAGAGTCCTTATAGGAAAATTCTGATGTTCTGAGTGCATGTAATGTTTGTTTGTTTTTCTTCAATAATCCTAGCATCAATTGAAAAGACTGAGCAAGGTGAGCTAAAGGTGAGCTCCGGGGGGCGGTGATGTGGGTTGAACCCCCTACACATCTTCAGGGTGTGGCCCGAGCTGGGCTCAGGCAAGGGTTTGGTTGCCCTATAGCTGCAAGCAGGCTTTGCCTGGATCATCAGAATGCTCCCGTACTTGATTTCCCGTCTGCAGGTTCATTATTCTAATTGATTCCGTTTAATAAAGTGGCCCATGATTTAACCTAATGAATGGTGTTTGTGTTTTATTTCGGCAATAGGCCGCAAACGGTCTGCCTAGTAAACGTCGCAAGACTCGCACTATAAGTGTGGGGACACCTTTACTTTTATTTCAGTAGCACATTTTACTATCTTTAGCTCACCTTGCTCAGTCTTTTCAAGACCACGTTTTTCCAGAATTTCTTGTGCAATAAGTTTTGTTCTCATTAAATCTGGGGCATTGGGGGAAATGAGATGGAAATGAGGAATGATGTAATGCCTGAGCATGAATCCAAAGGTGAACACCAATAAGAAAAATCAAGTATAAAATATATTTGTGTAAAATAAATACTGTAAATACTTAAAGATTTTAAAATAACAAGGTAACAACGGAAGGACTATAAAGTTAAAATTACCCTAAAGAGTGGTCTAGAAGCACATGTT
Organism: Rhineura floridana; assembly: GCF_030035675.1. Lineage (NCBI taxonomy): Eukaryota > Metazoa > Chordata > Lepidosauria > Squamata > Rhineuridae > Rhineura > Rhineura floridana. The sequence continues at coordinate 127,077,528 of NC_084484.1, read as the reverse complement.
TGGTTGGATCGAACCAACATTAATGGAAGGAGTCCTTCTATGAACACAAGAGTCTTCAATACAGCAGAAGCTCCTGCGAATGGAAGGGGACGGATGCAATTTTTTGCTGATTCTCCCTCATCCCCTAGCCACCTTCCTCAACCCTCTGAAGATTTTCAGGGAGCTGCAGAGGGAATAGCACTTCAATTTGCAGAACCCTCACTAGATCAGAGGTGCAGATATGAATTGGCCTGAAAAGCAACAACTGTGCAGTTGATAGGTATGGTGAATCTCAGCAGCTGAGCTCCATAAGTAGCTGGTTGGCTGGCCTGTTATCCTCGGTGTTAATCAAACTTTATCTTTTTCATATTTTTAGAACTGCCTTTTGTATTATTTGAACTTTTTAAATATTCCTAATGTCAAAGTACTTTAAAATGCTATAGGGAGTAATTTACTAGAGAACGTATGTGAATATATCTGAATTAGAGACACTATCTGTAGTAGTTGCTGTGTCAAATGCACCCTTCTTTCTGTAATTCTGTGTATGCTTGAACTGCTCCTCTTATCCTTACTAAGCTCTATCAGTCCTTTTACTTTCACTGTTGTTGTACTCATAATTACTTAATTAAGAACATAAGAACATACATAAGAAGAGCCTGCTGGATCAGGCCAGTGGCCCATCTAGTCCAGTATCCTGTTCTCACAGTGGCCAACCAGGTGCCTGCCCGCAAGCAGGACCCGAGTGCAAATACACTCTCCCCTCCTAAGGCTTCCCGCAACTGGTTTTCAGAAGCATGCTGCCTCTGACTAGGGTGGCAGAGCACAGCCATCATGGCTAGTAGCCATTGATAGCCCCGTCCTCCATGAATTTGTCTAATCTTCTTTTAAAGCCATCCAAGCTGGTGGACATTACTGTGTCTTCTGGGATCAAATTCCATAGTTTAACTATGCGCTGAGTAAAGAAGTACTTCTTTGTCTGTCCTGAATCTTTCAACATTCAGCTTCTTTGAATGTCCACGAGTTCTGGTATTATGAGAGAGGAAGAAAAACTTTTCTCTATCCACTTCCTCAATGCCATGCATAATTTTATACACTTCTATCATGTCTCCTCTGACCCACCTTTTCTCTAAACTAAAAAGCCCCAAATGCTGCAACCTTTCCTCATAAGGGAGTCGCTCCATCCCCTTGATCATTCTGGTTGCCCTCTTCTGAACCTTTTCCAACTCTATAATATCCTTTTTGAGATGAGGCGACCAGAACTGTACACAGTATTCCAAGTGTGGCAGCACCATAGATTTATACAACGGCATTATGATATCGGCTGTTTTATTTTCAATACCTTTCCTAATTATGGCTAGCATGGAATTTGCCTTTTTCACAGCTGCCACACACTGGGTCGACATTTTCATCATGCTGTCCACTATAACCCCGAGGTCTCTCTCCTGGTCGGTCACCGCCAGTTCAGACCCCATGAGCGTATATGTAAAATTCAGATTGTTTGCTCCAATATGCATAATTTAACACTTGTTTATATTGAATTGCATTTGCCATTTCTCCGCCCATTCACTCAGTTTGGAGAGGTCTTTTTGGAGCTCTTCGCAATCCCTCTTTGTTTTAACAACCTTGAACAATTTAGTATTGTCAGCAAACTTGGCCACTTCACTGCTCACTCCTAATTCTAGGTCATTAATGAACAAGTTGAAAAGAACAGGTCCCAAAAGCGATCCTTGAGGGACTCCACTTTCTACAGCCCTCCATTGGGAGAACTGTCCGTTTATTCCTACTCTCTGCTTTCTGCTTCTTAACCAATTCCTTATCCACAAGAGGACCTCTCCTCTTATTCCATGACTGCTAAGCTTCCTCAGAAGTCTTTGGTGAGGTACCTTGTCAAACACTTTTTGAAAGTCTAAGTACACTATGTCCACTGGATCACCTCTATCTATATGCTTGTTGACACTCTCAAAGAATTCTAATAGGTTACTGAGACAGGACTTTCCGTTGCAGAAGCCATGCTGGCTCTGCTTCAGCAAGGCTTGTTCTTCTATGTGCTTAGTTAATCTAGCTTTAATAATACTTTCTACCAGTTTTCCAGGGACAGAACTTAAGCCAACTGGCCTGTAATTTCCAGGATCTGCCCTGGATCCCTTTTTGAAGATTGGCGTTGCATTTGCCACTTTCCAGTCCTCAGGCACGGAGGAGGACCTGAGGGACAAGTTACATATTTTAGTTAGCAGATCAGCAATTTCACCTTTGAGTTCTTTGAGAACTCTCGGGTGGATGCCATCCGGGCCCGGTGATTTGTCAGTTTTTATATTGTCTGTTAAGCCTAGAACTTCCTCTCTCGTTACCACTATTTGTCTCAGTTCCTCAGAATCCCTTCCTGCAAATGTTAGTTCAGGTTCAGGGATCTGCCCTATATCTTCCACTGTGAAGACAGATGCAAAGAATTCATTTAGCTTCTCTGCAATCTCCTTATCGTTCTTTAGTACACTTTTGACTCCCTTATCATCCAAGGGTCCAATCGCCTCCCTAGATGGTCTCCTGCTTTGAATGTATTTATAGAAATTTTTGTTGTTGGTTTTTATGTTCTTAGCAATGTGCTCCTCAAATTCTTTTTTAGGATCCCTTATTGTCTTCTTGCATTTCTTGTGCCAGACTTTGTGTTCCTTTTTATTTTCTTCATTCGGACAAGTCTTCCATTTTCTGAAGGAAGACTTTTTGCCTCTAAGAGCTTCCTTGACTTTGCTCGTTAACCATGCTGGCATCTTCTTGGCCCTGGCGGTACCTTTTCTGATCTGCAGTATGCATTCCAGTTGAGCTTCTAATATAGTGTGTTTAAACAACTTCCAAGCATTTTCGAGTGATGTGACCCTCTGGACTTTGTTTTTCAGCTTTCCTTTTACCAATCCCCTCATTTTTGTGAAGTTTCCTCTCTTGAAGTCAAATGTGACCGTGTTGGATTTTCTTGGCAATTGGCCATTTACATGTATGTTTAATTTAATAGCACTATGGTCACTGCTCCCAATCGGTTCGACAACATTTACATCTTGCACCAGGTCCCAGTCCCCACTGAGGATTAAGTCCAGGGTTGCCATCCCTCTGGTTGGTTCCATGACCAACTGGTCTAGGGAATAGTCATTTAGAATATCTAGAAATTTTGCTTTTTGTCGTGACTGGAACACATATGCAGCCAGTCTATGTCCGGGTAGTTGAAGTCACCCATTACTACCACATTTCCTAGTTTGGATGCTTCTTCAGTTTCATATCTCATCTCAAGGTCTCCCTGAGCATTTTGATCAGGGGGACGATAGATCGTTCCCAGTATTAAGTCCCTCCTGGGGCATGGTATCACCACCCACAACGATTCTGTGGAGGAGTCTGCCTCTGTTGGGGTTTCGAGCTTGCTGGATTCAATTCCTTCTTTCACGTATAGAGCGACTCCGCCACCAATACATCCTTCCCTGTCTTTCTGATATAGTTTATATCCAGGGATAACCGTATCCCACTGGTTTTCTCCATTCCACCAGGTCTCCATTATGCTCACTATATCAATGCTCTCCTCTAAGACCAAGCACTCCAGTTCTCCCATCTAGGAGGCTCCTAGCATTAGCTTACAGACACCTGTAAGCAGTGTGTCCTTGGCACTTTTGGTTTGGCCTGGGGTAATTTTGCCCTTCTGAATTGATATTCTGTGCCCCTGCTCTCACAATGCCTACTTCTAGGCCTACCCCTTTTAAAATTTCATCATTTCTTTGGTTTTTATCCCAGGGGGGAGGTTTATTCCAAACCGGACCTTTCTCAGCTCCTGTCGGGTTTCCCCCCTCAGTCAGTTTAAAAGCTGCTCTGCCACCTTTTTAATTTTAAGTGCCAGCAGTCTGGTTCCATTCTGGTTCAAGTGGAGCCCGTCCCTTTTGTACAGGCCCGGCTTGTCCCAAAATGTTCCCCAGTGCCTAACAAATCCAAACCCATCCTCCGGACACCATCATCTCATCCACGCATTGAGACTGCAAAGCTGTGCCTGTCTGGCTGTCCTGCGCGTGGAACTGGTAGCATTCCAGAGAAAGCCACCTTGGAGGTCCTGGCTTTCAGCATCCTACCTATTTTGCTTTGAGGACCTCACAGCTGCATTCCCCCATGTCGTTGGTGCCAACGTGCACTATGACCACTGACTCCTCCCCAGTGTCTACCAAACTATCTAAACGACGGGCGATATCCGCAACCTTCGCACCAGGCAGGCAAATCACCTTATGGTCTGCACACCCATCACACACACACCTGTCTATGTTCCTAATGATTGAATCACCCAGTACAAGGATCCCTCCACCCCCCGGAGATATATCCTCGGCACGAGAGGATAGCTGCTCATCCCCTAAGGAATGGGTCCCTTCTAAGAGATTGTTTCCCTCTTCCTCGGCTGGATGCTCTCCTTCCCCGAGACCATCATTCTCATGATAGCAGGAGAGCTATCATCCTTGGAGTAGGACACAGCTATAATGTCCCTGAAGGCCTCCTCCACACACCTCTTTGCCTCTCTCAGCTTTTCCAGGTCTGCCACCTTGGCTTCAAGGAAATTAAGTTGTTCCCAGAGAGCCAGGAGCTCATTGCACTGAGAGCACACCCACAACTTCTGTCCAACAGGCAGATAGTCGTACATACTGCAGGCTGTGCAAAACACTGGGAAGCCCCCACACCCATGCTGGCATCTTACCTGCATAGTTTTGTTTAAGGGTTATTATGTTAATGGATTGGAGACTGCAGTTTAGTTGAGGTCAGGGAACAGACGGGCAGAGTGGGGGGCCCTGGCCCTGGCCCTGGCCCTGGCCCTGGCCCTGGCCCTGGCCCTGGCCTCCTTGCCCTGCTGCCTAACTCGCCCTGCTGCCTAACTCGCCCTGCTGCCTAACTCGCCCTGCTGCCTAACTCGCCCTGCTGCCTAACTCGCCCTGCTGCCTAACTCGCCCTGCTGCCTAACTCGCCCTGCTGCCTAACTCGCCTTGATGCTTAACTCGCCTTGATGCTTTGTCAGCTGAGGCCTTGACACTTTGTCAGCTTCTACCTCATGGGTGCTCTGACTTTATATGTGTGTCTGGTCCCTCCCAGCTACTGCTGCAAGCCAATTATGTGTTAATTGAGGCTGATGGCTCAACTATCAGCTGGGGCTTAACTCTTTAGGATTACCTCAGGCTTCCTTCCTTTGAAGGCAGGTTTTCTTCCTTAGCGAGGGGGGACTGTTTAAGGACTTTGACTAGTGGTACTAAGAAAGGTTAACTAGTTTTTACTCTATTTTTATTTTATTTGCTGACAACAACCACTTTTATCAGTGCAAGTTCCCCTGTAGTTTTTAGTGGTGCCTTGCACTCTGGCCTGGACAAACTAGACTAGCCTTTGGCTGCTTTTAATCTAAGCAGGGGGCTGTGACTTCCAGGCAAGTCTTTTTTGTTTTTTGTTTTCCCGCCTAGAACAGCCTGACCTTTCTTTGACCTAGGGAAACAGAGCTTGTGGTTGTGTTTAAGGAAGGCTAAAGCTGCCCTTTTTAGCAAAGACTGAGCTGACTCTCTCCTTGTATGTATTGGTGGAGTTTCCTTTTTCCCCTTCTCTCCAACTGGAATTTAGCCTTGTATACAGTGTCCCCTGAAGCTTTCTTGCTAGGGTGGTGTTGAAAACTAGCTTTCTATAGGCTTTCTACCCCTAGGATCTGTCTCCTAAGATATAGGTTCTTTCAGGATTTGGCTCCTAGCTCATGGTGACCCTAGGCTGCCCTTATTACTAATTAATTAGGGACACTGTCACCTACATCCTGGTCAGTTCCTAGCAGTGTTAAAAACATATTGCTGTCCAGCATCAATTTTGGAATGACAATATGCTGCACGGTCTTTGAAATGTCCAAACTAGAACCCCTGTCTTACTCCTCCCATATTTAGCCAATTGCACTGTCAAAACCAAGATATCTCTGTTTTCCTGCCAGTGCTCTGTTTCCTTCTAAGTTGCAAGCATTGGTGCCTAACACTACAAACAAACTTTTATGTACATAATGTGGGTGGTGTGGTTCAATAAAGGAAGAGAAGGGATGGGCTTTTTCTTTACACATCCAAAGGATTGTTATGAAGAACAAAAGTAGGGAAATGCACTTGGTCAAATACTTGAACAGACTTTGAAGATTTAATTGTGTTCTCTTGTATGTGTTTTACAGAAAAAGTTAGTAAAGGGTTTCAGGCTACGTGATTGAACTGAACTGCTTCAGCAGGTTGCCATCAAGTGTATGATAATAGTTTGTGAGCTCTAATTTACTCTTGCATTTTCTAGATGTAAGCCCCTGTACTATGTCTTTTATAAAGTTGATTCATATTTCTTATGTTAGAGTAAAACATGTTCAGAATATTTTAGAATAACTAACCTGTCTCCTGCCATCTTCATGAAAATTCTATGGAAACTATATAGATAAACACAAGATTGCCTATACTGTTTTTCTTTGCAAGATAGCTCTGATTTAGTGGCCCTGAATTCTGCAAGTGTTGGCTACCTCCGCTGTTATTGTTCTCTCAATAGTATTAAGATTTTTATCTTTTTGTTCTGTTATCTGGGTGAACGTTTAAGGGTGTACAGAGGGCAGGTGACCCCTTGCAAGAGAGAACTGGAAGGTGGGAGATGATGGTCACGCTTTCATCTGCCCCCTATTCCTCCTTGCAATCCTTCCCTCTAGGTCAGCCTTTCCCAACCAGTGTGCCTCCAGATGTTGTTGGACCACAATTCCCATCTTTCCTGACCATTGGCAATGCTGGCTGAGGCTGATGGGAGTTGTGGTCCAACAACATCTGGAGGCACACTGGTTGGGAAAGGCTGCTCTAGGTCTTTAGCCTCCAAACTGAGCTAACTTCCAATGTTGGAGCTGGCTAGAGAAAACTGAGGAAAAACAAATGGAGGAAGACAGAGAGCAGGGGAAAAACTGGCAGATCAGGGACTAGTTAAACACTAATTTCCCATGTGCCAGTTTGGGCAGATCCACATAAGGGCAGGATCCCAAGTTCCACCATCACCCCATGGTAGTTTTATGTGGGTCCCTTCTCTAGTTTTCAGTGAGTAGCTGGAAGTGGGAAAGCTGAAAGACCCATTTTCCTTCTGCTCTACCAGCAGGCAAACACAACCCCCCCTTCCATCAGATCACATAGATCTTTCTGTGCCACCATAACTAAAGAGAATGAAAGCAGCAGCAGCCTGCCCCGGCAGCCAGGCAACAGTGGATTGGATTTGGATTTTTCTTTTCTTTTAAGATTTTCCCAGGTTTGGAAAAATCTGAAATCTCTACACAAAAGGCGGGGTGGAAGGCAATGGCATGTGAACGATGCCCAGAAAGTTTGGACTCAAACTCACAGCAAAGCCCAGTGTGGACAAGCCCTTCTGTAGATTTCCTCTCACCTCTGCATTAGTATTAAATGTAGTTGTTTTTCTGAGCCCACCTGTGCTGGGTAGATTAGTTGGGCAGATCATTCGGTAGAAATAGGAGATTTTCTTCCAATACAAATAGCAGGTGTGTGGGAGGTGAGATTGGGACCAGCGGAACAAAATGTAAAAGCCCCACCACCACCAATCTCAACCAACTCCCCATGCCTATGTCCTTTTTAAATGCCGTTCATGCAGTTGCTAAGTACAAGAATGGTGTCTCATCTAGACACCGTAAGAGACTTAAGGTGAATTTTAAACCTAATTGTGTTGGAATAGCATGGAAATAGTTTTTAAGTGACTTTACAGAAGAGGTGTTATGATGATGTCCAATAAGAAACTGAGACTGTGTACATTTATTTGTTACAAGTTTTACTTGTATTGTCTTGTAATGATGGTAATTTTTTTGTTCCTGCCACTCTGTTTATGTTTTATTCAGTTTCTTACAAATGGGTGGAATTTATGAACCCAGATTGCTCATGAAGTATTACATTAGTTGTCCTCTGGTTTTAACTTTGTAGAATAAGGCTTTGTTGCTATCCTCTAAGAATGGAAATAATCCTTAGTATTCTGATTTTTCTCATTTAAAAATATAGAAATACATTTCAGTATCTACAGAAAAAGTGACGTAATTTTTTTTCTGTACTGCAGGTAATCTAGGTCATGAAGGGTATGTTCAGCAACAACTTGCCTAAAAATAACGTTGGCATCAGCCATTGTAGGCTTACTATTTACAGCTCTTGAAGTTTGCTTCTCTTAACTGAAAAAAGGACAGTTTGGGAATAACCAACCTGCTAGCTTTTTTTTCTACATAGAGAAATCTTGGATTTAAAGCAGTTGGTTTACTTTTTGTGTAAGTCATCAAATGACAAATGGCCTTGTACAAATAATTGCCAAAATCCAGCATAGAGCTGTATGCACTTATGTCATATTTTATTTAGCTCTTGATTATAGCCCAGTTCTCAAGTGTCGTTTCAAGCTGCTAGTCCCATTTGTGAAAAAATGAATGTGTGTGATGCCACAGGTATTAGATATTGAATCACACTATGCAGAAGAGTTTTAGAATTAGATCCTAATTGTTATGTTGGGGTATACCTGTATTCAAGACCATTCTTGTCCTAATTATTCATACTGGGAAAAGCTAGCAGAGATAATGTCATTACATTGGGGCAGGAAAACATGTCTTTAGAAGCAGAATAACCAGTCTTTGTATATCATGTTTATATTTTTATCTTAAAATAATTGTATGATGACATGCAAACTGTTTAAATTTCCCTTTTGCATTTTAGTGTGAAATTAATGTGAAACCCACATTTAATTTTTCATGTGATGATTCTGTACGTAGATTTCACATATGTACAGCAGGTATACATTCATGCCCTGGAAAGCCATGACCAATAACAGGTTCCCCTATGCACATACATTTTGTGCTGGATATTAGGGGAAATTGCTTTGCAAAATTGTGTGTATTAGGGGAAATTGCATACAATGTGTAAATTAAGAGGAACTCATACTAAAATGCTGATGAGTTTTCATGAGGAATTTAAAAAAATTGAAAACAGATGTGGAAATATGGAGAATGGAACTTAATGACTGGAAATGGAGAGAAACTGCAATTGACTTTTTCCCCCTTCCCTACCTAAAGATACAGATTTAAGGAAGGATTTGAACATGGTTTCACCATGGTGGGGAAACTGTCCCAGCAGAGGGAGTAGCATGATTGTAGAAACCGGAAAAGAAAAAGGAGCTCATTCCTATTCCTGTTGTTGAAACTGCTTCAAATGAGCTAAAACTTTAAAAAAATATCTAAATCTCTCTCTTTTTTTCAGCTTTGAAACCAAGCAAAATGAATGTACCAGCACAGAATATCAAAGAAAGGAAAGCACCCCTCTCCCAGAGCTGCTAAAGGTCTGATTATTATTTGCTAATGTTAAAGGAACTGAGATTGACTGATTTCATTTGACCTCCATTACTAGGTGCTAAGTATCTGAAGTGCAGAGAAGGAGAAAGAAACTGAACATATGTACACATCTGAAATGATAAGCCATGGTTAATAACTTAGCAGGATCAAGCAATGTTGCCCAATTGCTTCCACTTCATTCCTCCCCTGGCACAAGTAGGAGTAACGAGTCACAAAGACTTGGGTTGTTGATCTGAATTGGGCTTGTGATTTGTTTCTTCAATACAAGCTATTATCATAAAGTCATGGCTTGTTCTTGGTTTGCTGATTGTTGTTTGATTAATCTCAGTAAGTCATTAACTGTGGCTTATTGTTATGTACAAATGCGGTCAGAGAGTGCCTTTTGAAAAGAAAAACCTGTTTATCCCAGAAACTGTTAGCTTTTTTGCTGTCCAGAATGGTCTAACATTAAAGCATCTAGTATTTAGAAAAGAGGCCAAGTAGAAGCTTACTGGTCAAGAAAAAGAACATAAGTATTATTATTAAATTTATTTATACCCCGCCTTTTGGGCAAAGGCCCTCAAGGTGGCTTATAAAGAAAAATAAACACAAATAAAAATACATCAATAAAAATACAATTTATAAAAATTAAACTAAATAACAAATAACATTATTAAGAAAAAAATTCCTTTTTGTTCTGTGCAAGCCTCACAAGGGTCTGTCCTATCCTTTTGACCCTCCAGCAAAAGTTTGTTGCCACATTCCAAAGTGGGTGAAGTTGACTTGGCATTTGGACTTCTTGGTCATGGAGCACCCACTTGCCAGGATGTATTCCATGTTGTTGTGCACTGTGTTGTTGTCACGCCCCTGGTATGGCTGGATATGAAACGCAACCTTGATAGCATATCTCTTTGCTCCAGGCGTGCTCCTTGACAGCTGCGGCTGCTGCTGTGGCGGCTTCCCCTCCAGCTCCTGCGCCTCCTCCGCCCACCCCGTGGCGGCAGCTTGGGCAGGCCCAGCATGAGGGCCTCGCAGAACTGCTCAAGGCTGACGGCTTGCTCCCCTCAGCCTAGGTGGGCCTCCAGCCAGCACACCAGGGTGGTGTGGTGCCGGGAGAGGAGCGGCTCGACCAGGGGCACTTTGCGCAGGTGGGCAACCCCCCCTTCCACAACCTGGCCTGGCCCAGCAGCACTGGCTCCGGAGGCAGCGGCGGTAACGACATCGGCGAAGAAAGAATAGAAAGAGTAGAAAATCTAAAGTAGATTAAAGTGCCTCTGTATGTCTGAGGGCATGTCATATTTAGTTGCAGACATTAGGATCAATGGGGATAATACATGCATAATTACTTGACCCCACAACTCTCTAATAATTAAATGTTGTCACAGCTTTTGTCAGATGGCACAAGTGTTCAAGCTTGCTTGTTTTCCAGGCATAGATGCCTATACAGTAAATCTTCTTTAATCAAATGAATAAAGTTCAAATTACTCAAATGTAAACTTAACATCTAAAACATTGGATTTAAATGCATTGTGTTCCAATAAGTAATTAGAACTGGATGTCCCAGCACCTGCGGCAGTGCAGCTTTGCTTTTCAATATTAGAATCAAAGAAAATCATTTTGGAAAGAAGGAGTTATTGGCATGCTGATGTACACAGGTATGGTGCCACAGAGTAGCACACTAACCACAGCAGCATCCTGTATGGGGCAGGTCCTTCCTGCTATTCTGCTTTAAAAATCTCAGTATGACACGTTATTTGTTCCTATGATTGTTTGTGCTGATATACATGGTTCATTGGAGGCTGAAATGCATCCATAACATTAAATGTCCTCCGTAGTCCACAATATGCCTATTATGTATCCATTTCTCATGTTACAGTTTTATGTAATACCATTTATAAGGCATCTGATAGTAGTGGTTATTCCTGGACTAATGGCACTGGTACAGTTCACTAGTTCCCATTAAGTCCCAAATTTGAATAGAGTTTGATGATGCCTCATTCTAAAAAAACATTTTTTGTGTGAAAGGCGCCCCTTATTATTAAATAATAATAATTCTTGCAAGTTACTAGTGGCTTAGGCTTTATATCACGTAATCACTAGGGGAAAGAAAACCATGATCCTGTCTTAATTGTTGGGGGCAGAAAAAATGTTAACTGACTAGGAAAACAGGGCATAATTCTAGGTATTCTAAAACCTTGAGGCAGATATTACTGAAAAGCATATTCATAAATCTTTGTTTTGCACCAATTCACAAAAGTTCCTAGAAATATGACAAAGCAATAACAAAGTTAATGGATAAACATATGGAATGACCATATAATACAACTTCATTCTTTGAAAATATTTTCGAACTGGTTACTTTCACAGAGATTAAAGGTAGTCCTTTTTCTCTGATCGGAGATTGTACCCCCCTCCCATGCTCAGGTATAAACTTTTTATTTGTTGAAACTAAAGTCTTGTCTTAGTTGTTTTTAAGCTTGACACTCCCCACTTAGCTATTTTAAAATAGCACCTGATATGCCTGTTTCAGCTTTTATTTCTTCAAACAGAAACAGGTCTGAGGAGTTAATGAAGTACATTCATGGTATCTGTGTGGAAGTAAGCTGCTGAACAGCAGAGATTCATAAACTTATGCAAATATATTACTACTAACTTATTCAGTCCAGAATGTACAGAGTTCCTAAAATGTTTTTCTCTAGAGTTCCGAAATGTGTGGTTCGGATGGTTTTAAACATAAGCATGATACAACATGTCCACCTTAGAGTAACCGAATAAGGTTAGGGTAATAAGAAAATAGCTGCTAGCGCAGTTCTGTAAGTGTTGCACATAAACTTCCACAAGAGTTTGTGTAATATTATAATATTATAATTTGCTGATCACAAATTGCATCTGCTGGAAATTTTGTAGGGAAATTTCCCGGGTCTGATCACCATAGCGGACATCAATCATGTGGACTATTTATATTATAACGGAATTAATGCACGCACTGTAGTTTCTTTTGGCTCACGGTGTTCAGCTAGAGCAGTTTTTGCTCGCAGAGATGTCTTAATAAAAAAGGACATCTTAATTTCAAGATTTTTTGAAAATACAGCTCCTCCTCTGGGCTTAGCCACCTGTAGCACACCAAGATCAAAATGCTCCTTGGAAGAGTTGACTAACTACTCAAAAACTCTAATTGAATTTGATACTGCTCTGGAATCCCACACTAATAATAAACTCCTAGATATATACGTTGGTGAGGGTCTTTTAAATTTATTTATTTATTTATTACATTTATATACCTCTCCATAGCTGAAGCTGTCTGGGCAGTTTACAGCAGAAGCTCAAAGGCAATCTCCTGTTCTGAATTAAGTTTTTTGACATTGAAGACAAAATGTTATTAGATTCCTTCTCCATCTTACCCCTGCAAGCACAAAATGAAACTATAACAAGACTTGAGTGTCTTAAGACTCATTTAGTAAACATCCAGCTCAAGTGTAATGGATCTACAAATATTAATTAGTTCCAGCTAGGTAGTGGACTCATGGACTTATGTGCTTTTAGACGGTACCTTGGGGCCAATTTTAGCGCTGCAAGTGTTAAGTTGGAAATGTAGATTGTGATGGTTATCGTTATTTAACTCTTGTAAATTGTGTTTTGTAAATCAGATTGCTTTATTGTATTGCTTTATTGTTGATGTATTCTTATATTGTATTTTGATATTTGTATCTCTTATAAGCCGCCTTGAGGGCCTTGGGCTCCTGATTCTATTCATTTCGACAATAAGCCGAAGAGCGTAGAAGGCACAGATCAGCGGGCATGTATTCAATCAGATCGATATGGATCTACAACTAAATTGGGGAATTAGGTGGATCCAGAGTCTTTAGCCCACTCCCATCTGGGAAACAGTTCAAATAAACTTGAGAATTTAGGGCAACTTTTGTCTGTGGTTCAGAATTGTGCTCCAGCTTACCAAGTTAGTGTAGAAATCAATCCATTAATAACTAAGATTGATTTAAGATCCCCTAAGAAGGATCTAGCTTATAATACACTTACTGAAAATTCTGTGTCACCAAAGCCCAATGCCTGGCTGAATATGAGATCTTTAGAAGATGAGGAAATTGGTTCCTCAGAGAGGATACCTGTTTCTTCAGTTCTCCCAACAACTATCCCAAGACCAGTCATCTCAAATGTCAGTAGACTGAGTCCATCAATGGAGATAACTATACCCTTAGAGGAAGAGTCTCATGATCCAAGGAAGGGCATGCATAAAAATTATAAGCTATTAGGACATTTGAGTGCTCCTTCAGCTAACTTGATTCAACAAGGTTTGTTTTATAAGGAATCTGTAAATATAGGGCAGTCATCCTCCCTTACGAATGATTTGACTATCTCTGGGAACTCTATTCAGGGAAAGATACCAACTAATTCAGGATGACAAAAATGCCTCCAGCCAGATAAGTTATCTCTTTCATGGAATATCGGTGGATGGTTACATGAAGCTCTAGACTCCCATTTTTTGGATTATAATCAGATTGCATTTGCTGATTTAGTTTTTCAGTGTCAGGCTTCTTTTAACATGCATTGGGACAGGAGTAGTCGGGAGTCTCACATTGAGGTAATTCTGGGTAGGGGACGTTACAGCGGTGAGAGGTTGATTAGCCATCACAGAGGAAGGGATATAAGACATCTTCGTGCTTGCTTCCCTCCCGATCCCCCTCCCAACCCACTGGGCACTGGCAGTTATGCTGGGAATTCCCTGGATTTTACTGTTCGGCTTATGAATGCAAGGTCAGTGACTAATAAATTCACTTTAATCCAGGACTTAATCCTGGATGAGTACGCTGGCATTGTGTGTATTACTGAAACCTGGCGAAATGACCAGGGAGGAGTGGGACTTTCCCAGCTCTGCCCCCCCCCAGGTGGCATTCCAGCAGCCCAGATCCAGGGCACAGAGAGGTGAGGTTGCAATTGTCTGTAGGGAATCTATCTTCCCTGTCAGGTTTCCTGTCCCTAACTCCTCTGGCTTTGAGTGTGTGTGCCTGGCGTTGGCTCAGGGTGACAGAGTTAGGACTCTGCTGGTGTACCATCCACCCCGCTGCCCAACAGTCTCCCTCCCTGAGCTTGTGGAGCTGGTCTCGACATTGGTGTTGCAGTTTCCCAGGCTGATAGTCCTGGGTGATTTCAACATACATACTGAGGTTAGTCTCATAGGTCCAGCTCAGGACTTCATTTTATTTATTTATTTATTTATTTATTTATGGCTGCCATGACAACCATGGGGCTGTCCTTAATATCTTCTGGACCAACTCATGTGGTAGGACACACGCTCGATCTTGTGTTTTGTTCGGGAGAGGAAGCTGGTGATCTGAGGGTGGAGGGGTTCTTGGTTACTCCGTTGTCATGGTCAGATCATCACCTGATTAGATTTAGACTTTGTGCCCCTGATAACCTCCGCAGGGGTGATGGGCCAATTAAGATGGTCTGCCCCCGGAGATGGATCCTGATGGTTTCCTGAATGGTCTGGGGAATGTTCCCAACATGGGTGGCGCTACTGTCGAAGCCCTGGTCAACCTCTGGAATCCAGAGGTGACCTGGGCTGTGGACACTATCGCTCCAAAGCGCCCTCTCCCACCAGGGAAGGCCCGTAATACACCCAAACCTTGGGCCTGATGAAATGGCAGGGACAACGGCTAGAGCGACAATGGAGAAAAACTCAGTCTGTGTTTGACCGAAAACTGGTTAGAGCTCATTTTCGAGCCTACTATGTGGTGGTGATAGCGGCGAAAAAAGCTTACTTCTCTGCCAGCATTGCTTCTGCCCAGTGCCATCCAGCTATGCTTTTTCAGGTGGTTGGTTGCTCTCTCTGAAATGTTTGTGAGGCACTTCACAGATAAAATTGCTCACATTTGGATTGACTTGGACTCCTTGTTAATTACAGTTGTGTCAGATGTCCCCGTTGCTCCCTCTGGTCATTTTTCCATGGATACTTTTCAGCTTGTGAATCCTGAGGATGTGGACAGGATTCTGGGAGATATAAGGGCCACTACCTGCTTGCTTGATCTTTGCCCATCCTGGCTAATTAAATCCACCAGTAGCTGGTTGGTTGACGTATCTGATTAACACCTCCCTAAGGGAAGGTTCTATGCCAACATTGTTGAAGGAGGCTGTGATTAGACCTTTGTTAAAAAAGCTTTCACTAGATCCTGCGGATCTTAATAACTTTTGGCCAGTCTCCAGTCTCCCCTTTCTTGGCAAGGTGATTAAGAGGGTGGTGGCGGCTCAACTCCAAGTTTTCCTGGATGAATCAGATTATCTAGACCCTATTCAATCAGACTTCAGGCCTGGTCATGGGACAGAGTCTGCCCTGGTTGCCCTGCTTGATGACCTACGCCGGGCATCGGACAGGGGGAGTGCATCCCTGTTGGTGCTGCTGGACCTTTCGGCGGCCTTTGATACCATCGCTCATGGTATCCCTCTGAGCCGTCTTGCTGGGATGGGTCTAGGGGGCACTGTTCTACAGTGGCTCCATTCCTAGCTGATGGACAGGACCTAGAAAGTGGTGCTGGGATACTACTGCTCGACCCCCTGGCCATTGGCCTACGGGGTAGCGCAGGGTTCCATTCTGTCTCCCATGCTCTTTAACATTTATATGAAACCACTGGGAGAGGTCATCCAGAGATTTGGAGTGTAATGTCATCAATATGTTGATGACACTCAACTCTATCTCTCCCTTCCATCTGATGGCAGGGTGGGAGTGCTCGTCCCAAACCGGTGCCTGGCGGCTGTGAAGGGCTGGATGTGGGCGAACAAACTGAAACTTAATCCAGAGAAGACGGAAGTGTTGCTGGCCAAGGGAAAAACTGCCCCAGGGATAGAATTGCAACCTGTTCTGGATGGGGTTGCACTCCCCTTGAAGGAGCAGGTCCGCAGTTTGAGAGTTCTTCTGGATCCTGCCCTGCTGCTGGAATATCAGGTGGCTGCGGTAGCCAGGGTGGCCATCTCAAAATAATCTACCAGCTGTGTTTGTTCCTGGAAGCAGCTGACTTAGCCACGGTGACACATGCATTGGTGACATCGAGGCTTGATTACTGTAACACACTCTATGTGGGGCTGCCTTTGAAAACAATTCGGAAACTACAGTTGGTCCAAAATGCAGCAGCCAGAATGTTAACTGGAGCACGGTGCAGGGAGCATATCACCCCTGTGTTTTATTGACTCCACTGGTTCCCAATTTGTTTCCGAGCCCAATTCAAAGTGCTGGTTTTGACCTTTAAAGCCCTAAACGGCCTTGGACCAGTGTATTTAAGGGACCGTTTACGTCCATATGTTCCTACCCTGGATTTAAGATCATTTGCCTCTGGTCTCCTCTGCGTGCCTGGAATGAAAGACGTTAGCCAACAACAATAATCTTTATTTTCAGTCAACCGACCACAAATACAAAACATAGTATTAAGTATTAAAATAAGACTGCTTGGTAACAGAAGCTATGGCAGACAGCAAAACAGTTCAGTTGAATTAATTGCCATTTACAATCTTACAGGGTCTGGTCAAAATGGCCAAGTTCAAAAATTTTGCCACTTGCACAGTAGTTGCGTTATCAGAACCCTCAAGTAAAACAGTCAGAAGAAACTCAGAGGGGCGACCTGGGAAAGACTGCGTAATAGGGTATATTAGATCTTTTCTGGCCCCTTCATAGTACCTGCAGTTTAGCAAAACATGTAAAATAGACTCCACTTCACTGTTATCACAAGGACGGCATCTATTGTTACTTGGAGTTTTATTGTATCTACCCTCCAAAAGTTTAGAAGGTAAGACATTAAAACGAGCCAGAGAGAATGCCCTCCTATACTTGGGGATGGATAACCAGCTTGGATAGGGCATCCCATCTTTGCAAGGAAGACCTGGTAGACCCAGTGACTGAGGGGAACAGGGACCCAGAGCAGCTGGCACTTCCAAGCTCCATAGAGAGCAAATCAGAAGGAGAGAGGCCTATTGAGACAGCTTTTTTCACCACCACCTTTGTCCAAGATGGCTCAAAGGGGTCTCTCATTACCTGGGATGTAAAGGAGCTGTGAGTGAGCATAAGGCAGCAGCGAAGCCAATATTGAATAACACAAATCCAAGCTGAGGATTTTAGAGAGTTAAGGCCAGCCTCCAAATTAAGGGTAGCTCCAGAAACGCATCTTGGGACACCAAAAATGGACCTGAGAAAGAAGGATTGAATTCCTTCAAGTGAACCCTTAAAGTATGGAAACCAGATTGGTGCCCCATAAAGAATCAGAGGGACTATTTTGGTTCTAAAAACACGTATGGCTGCTGGCAGAAATTTCCTGCCCTTTGTAAAAAAAGAAGCGGGTCATTGTGCCCGTGTTTTCTCGGCTTTGGCCTTAACATATTTTCCTTCAGTTCTCCAGCTCACTGCTTCAGGGAACCAGATACCCAGGTATTTATAGGAGTCAACCTGTTCGATTCTGTCATTCCCCATAGACCAAGGGTACCTGACCTTTCTCTTAGAGAATACCACTACTTTAGATTTGGAGTATTTAATTGTAAGAAAGTTTTCTTTACAGTATTCCATGAAGCCTCTCAATAGTCTCTTGAGACCCAGCTGAGTTTGGGAAATTAAAACCACATCATCTGCATAAAGCAGAATAAATACCTTTGTATGCCCAATCTTGGGTGGATGGGATTGTGTCATCCCCAAAACAGAGGGAAGATCAGCCAAATATAAGTTAAATAGGGTAGGGGCAAGGACACACCCTTGTCTAACACCACGTGAGGAGGTAATCTCCTTAGAGAAGTGACCTCGATAGCTACAACGTACCTGGACAGATGTATTTTGGTACAGTATGCGGATCAGGAACAGTAGCCTTTTCTCAATAGAAAGCTGTTCTAATTTGCTCCACAGACGGTCATGAGAGATGGAATCAAAAGCAGATTTGGGGTCTGTAAAGGCTGTGAAAGTTTACCTCCTCTCGGTTTAAAGTGTTTATACCCTAAGTGGGCCAGCACCAAACAGTGGTCAAGGAAAAGAAGTTAGATTGACAAGCACACGGGAGAGAGCCTTTTCAATTGTGGCTCCCAGACTTTGGAATTCCCTACCCCAAGAAGCCCGCTTTGCTTCCTCCCTGATGGTCTTCCGGAGACTTGTAAAAACTATTTTGTTCTGGAGAGCCTTTGGTTGGGACTGATGGGTCAGCCTGACACTGTTCAAAGTTTTTTCTCTTTTTTTTTTAAGTTCTTTTATTATCTTATATGTGTATGCACATATATACATGTAAGTATGTTTGTATGTGTATGCATAATGCATTTTATGTATTTTAATAGTAGTTTATGCATTTTAATTTACTGTAATGTTTGTGTTTTTATTGTGTATTTTATTATATATATGTGCTATTTTATTGTAGCCGCCCTGAGTACCCTATTGTTGGGTAGAAGGGCGGGATAGAAATATTTTAAATAAATAAATAATATCCACTGATAGTGAAAAGCTGTCTGATTTCTTTGAAAATGGAAATGGACTGCCTTCAAGTCAATCCCGACTTACGGCAACCTTATGAACAGGGTTTCCATGGTAAGAGGTATTCAGAGGGGGTTTACCATGGCCTCCCTCTGAGGCTAGTCCTCCCCAGCTGGCTAGGGCCTGCTCAGCTTGCCACAGCTGCACAAGCCAGCCCCTTCCTTGTCTTCAACTGCCAGCTGGGGGGCAACTGGGCTCCTTGGGACTATGCAGCTTGCCCATGGCAGCACAGGTGGCAGGGCACGTAACCCCTGAGCTATTCACTGTGGGGGTAATCTTTAGCTGGCCCTTGACACCCAGGAGACATGAGCGAGGATTTGAACTCACAGACTCTGGACTCCCAGCCAGGCTCTTCTTCCCACTGTGCTATACCAGCTGTCTGATTTCTTCACCCCCACACAAAAAAAAGCAATCTTCAAGGCACCTTTTCCTATAAGCTTTCTGTAATGGCGCACGTTTCCACTGCTGATGGAAGCAAAAAGGAGTCTATAGTTAGTACAACTCATGTTACAGTGCATCAGTCAAAATATTAGTATTAAAATAGTGTATAGTGTATAGTATATGAATACACCTGAATGCATTTATAAGACAGCCAGAGAGTTTAACTGCATTGAGGGTTGGACTTAGACTAGGGAGACCAAGGTTCAAATCATTGCTCAACCATGAAGCTCACTGGATAATTTTAGGGCAGTCACCCTTTCTCAGCCTAATTATCCTTGTTATTGACCCCTCTTAGGGTTATAGCAAGGATAAAATAAGGAAAATCCACTATATGCTATTATGAGCTCCTTGGAGAAAGGCATGGTGCCAGTGCAATAAATAAACTCCATGTAGTTTTGCTGATAAAATTTAGTTTCTTGCTCATCATTATTAATAAAATGTCTCTTTCCTCGCAGATTTCAGTCTGTGAAAATAAGAACCTCTCAACAGAAGAGCTGAACATATCGACCACTCAGGAGGAATTAAAGAAAGCTAATAGCCTTCCTAGTTTAGTTCATGAAGGCAAAACTGCCAATAATGACAGACAGACCAAAGAAGGATTTTTTCAGTATCTTGGGAGTTTATTTGGTATTGCTTCAAAATCATCCAACAGAGAAACTGAGCATTCCAACTCTGGAGATGGATACAACAGAACTGGAAAACACTTTGCAACTCCAGTTAGCCATGAGGAAGTTGGACGTGCTGACCATCCGAAGCCAGAAATATTTGTTATTTCAACTCCTGGAAGTGAACAGACAGCATCAAACAAAAATGAAGATACTAACTTTGTTAAAAGCACTAGTTCTGGCTCACAGAATTTGCAGAAAGCACAGGAGCAAACTGCTGAAGCATCCAAGTAAGTTTTCTCACACAATTTAAAGAGAAAATTCTGTTATATGTTATGGGTGTTAAGATATCATTGGGACATCATATCATTTCTGAAGGATGTTGACGTGGCCACAATATTTGAATGCAAATAGTAATTCTGAGTTTTAATTTATTAATACTGTAGCCATGACTCGAATTTAAAGCACAACTTAGATTCTCTTTTAAGCGTTTCAAGGGAAATCAGGCAGGACAAAATAATGATGGCCTGATTTACACAATCAAATCCTGGCTTAATAAGTCACACAGCAGAATTAAGAAATCAACTTCAAACCGAAGTTGGATTCCAAATTCTGGCTTGTTTGGAAGCCATTAGCCATAGTTCCCAGTTTGCACATAAAACATGTTACATGTGTAGCTCCCGATTCCTCTCTCAAGTCCCATCCTGTGGTGGGCTGCTGCACACATGTAGTTTAGGACTGAGCTGAAGCAGGAGGGGCATTTTGTGAAAATCTTTGTAAAAATTGAAAGAATCCTATTGAAATGATTTTGGGGATCATTGCAAAAAAAATGTTTTTTGAATGTATTTGGGCTCTTGCCCCTGAGTGCTCTCTCTGGCATTGTGGAGCCGGGCTTTCATTTCAGTGAGCTAAGGGCAATGAAACAGGCTGGACGACAGCTAGAGCTCAAGTGGTGAAAGACATGCTGTGAGGCTGATCAGGCACGAGTAAAACATCATAACTGTGCCTACTCTGTGGCAGGGAGGGTAGCGAAGAAGGCCCACCTCTCTGCCACCATCACATCCTCAAGTAGCCGTCCAGTGGAGCTTTTCCATATTGTCAGGGGTCTGTTGACATCAGTTCCAGGAAATGAAGTTTTAGACCCTTTGGAGGCCCACTGTGAATTGTTTGCAAGTCATTTTAAGGGTAAATTTGCTTGCCTCCATAGCAATCTTAATGCACCATCCACATCTACTGTAGTCCCCAGTGAGATGGCCAGTGCAACATCTACTGCAATGTCTCGGGAAAGGTTTCAGTTGATGTGGCCTGATGACATCGACAAAGTGCGTGCAACGATGCGGCCAGCAACATGTCCTCTTGACTCTTGCCTTATTACAGCTTGCCAAGGGGGGTTGATCGAGTGGATCCAGGGTATGGTCAATGTGTTGTTGAAGGAGGGAGTGGCTGCAGCTGCCCTGAAAAAGGCAGTGATCCGACCATTCCTGAAAAAGCCCACCCTGGACACATTGGTTTCTGACAACTACCGCCTGGTCGCAAATACCCCCTATTTAGGGAGAGTGATCAAGAGGGTTTTGGTGCAGCAATTGCAAGTACTCTTGGATGAAACAGATTAACTTGACCCATTCCAGTCTGGGTTCAGGCCTGGTTATGGGACTGAATCAGCCTTGGTTGCCCTGATGGATCACCTCTATCAGGAGAAGGACAGGAGGAGTGTGACCCTGTTATTCTTACTTGATCTCTCGGCGGCTTTTGTTACCACTGACCATGGTATCCTTCTAGGTCAACTTGGTGAGATGGGTATTGGAGGCACTGTTTTACAGTGGTTCTGACCTTATCTCCAGGTCATTTTCAGAGAATAGTATTAGGTGATTGTCTTTCGGCTCCCTGGCAGTTGTGCTGTGGGTTGCCACAGGGTACCATCTTGTCCCCCATGCTTTTTAACTATATGAAGCCCTTAGGAATGGTCATCAAAAGATTTGGGGTGAGGTGTCAGCAGTACGCTGACGATACCCAGCTCTATTTCTCTGTAACATCTGAATTGGAAGAGGCCATGCAAGCCCTGGACCTGGACTTGGTGGTGGGCTGGATGAGGGCCAGTAAACTGACTCTCAGTCCTAGCAAGACAGAGGCGCTGTGGATTGGTGGTTCCCCAGTTCAAATATTGGTCAGTTGCCTGTTTTACTTGGGGTCATACTCCCTCTGAAAGACCAGGTTAGTAGTCTAGGGGTGCTCCTGGATCCATCTTTGTTGCTAGAGGCCCAGCGGCTAGGAGTGCCTTTTACCAGCTTTGGCTGGTAAGACAGCAGTGGCCATTTCTGGACCAGGATAGCCTGACCACTGTTGTCCTTGCTGGTAACCTCCAGGCTGGATTATTGTAATGTGCTCTATGTGGGGCTGCCCCTGAGGTTGGTCCAGAAGTTGCAGCTGGTGCAAAATGCGGCGGTGAGATGGCTCACTGGGGCAGGGTATCAACAACATGTCACCCCAAATGCTGAATGAATTGCACTGGCTACCAGGCTATGTTCAAGGTTCTAGTTTTGGTGTACAAAGCCCTATACAGCTTGGGACCAGGATACCTGAAGACCATCTTACCCCTTATATACTGTGGTCTGCAAATGAGGGCCTCTTGCGGATACCATCTTATCAGGAGGTCCATTCTGCACAACACAGGAAATGGACCTTTAGCACAGTGGCACCTAACCTTTGGAATACCATCCCCTTAAATATTAGACAGGTGCCATCTCTGTTATCTTTTTGGTGCCTATTGAATCCTCTTTCAATAAGCCTTTTAAGTAGAGACATTATCCCAGTCTGTGTCTCTGGGAATTGCTTTTTAAGACGTTATTACAGTTTTTTAAAAAAAATGTTAAAGTTTTTTTTTTTTAAAGGTGTTAAACATGTTTTGTTTTAATATTTTTCTATGGATTTGTTTTAATATATTTTGAAGTCTGTTTTTATGATGTTTTAGAGTGCTTTTGTTTGCTGCCCTGGACTCCTACTGGGAGGAGGGGTGGGATATAAATAATAATAATAATAATAATATTTATTATATTTATATCTTGCCCTTCCTCCCAAAAGTAGACCAGAGTGGCAAACAGGTGATAAAACACTAAAAACATCTATAAAACATCTTAAAAACAAAACATATTGAAAAACAATTCCAAGACTGATGTAGACTGGGATAAGGGCTTTACTTAGAAGGCTTGTTGAAAGAGGAAGGTCTTCACTAGGCACCAAAAAGACAACACAGATGGTGCCTGTCTGACATTTAAGGGGAGTAAATTCCAAAGGGTAGTGTCAGGATGCAGGATTGGGGCCCTGAGGTTTCAGAAGATGAGGAGGGAGAGGGAATCGTTTGGCCAGAGTTGTGGGAAGAAGAAGCAGGAGAGGAGGGGGAGGAAATCCCAGAGATAGAACTGTCTAGCAGCAAAGGCCTTGAAAGTCTCACAGACACCGGCCCTTCCCTGGAAGTTCCCACGCATCCTCCCCCTTCGAGTTCAGAGCAGTTGGAGAAGGAGGGAGGGCCTCCTGAGTCAGGGAAAAGCAAAGAGAAACCGCCAGATGCCCCCCCGCTTTCCCCCATACCTGAATCAGAGTCTTCAGAAGGGGAGGGGGCCGTGCTTCCCCCTTCCCCGCATACCAGAAGACAGCTAAAGCGAAGGCAAAGGAGGGAGGAGAGGAGGGCGGTGGATGAGAGCACGTTGAGGCGGAGTGAGAGAATTCGCGCCCGTGTTCACCCTTCTTAAAAGACAGGAGAGATAGTGGCTCCTTTGTTCTGTCAACTCTCTTGTATGTCGCAGGATATGTTTTGTAGTGCAACTTCATGAGAAGACGTAGTTTGTGTCTGGATATTACTTTAATAAAGACTGAATTGCTTTCACCAACTGGCCTGGTTCCTGAGTCCCATCCTGGATAAGACAGGTAGGTGCCAACAACACTAAAGGTCTGCTTCCTATGTTGTACGGAACAGACCTCCTGATAAGATGGTATCTGCAGGAGGCCCTTGCCTGCAGAGCGAAGTGATGACTGGATACCTAAGGAGTAAGATGATCTTTGAAGTATCCTGGTCCCAAGCTGTATACTAGAGTTGTAAGATGCTGAGGCTGTAATACTGCACAAATATAAGTGGAACTTACTCTCAGACAGATGTATAACATTGGATCCAAACATCGGATTAGCCTATGTGAGGAAAGGCAGCAGCCTTTATGACCCTTCTTGGGACACTAGGGTGAAAGGTGGGTAATAATAATAGTAATAGCAACCTCAATTATAATGAAACAGAGACCAAAATGTACCATGTCAGATATTCATCAAGGACATAAGAGTATCCCCTTCCCATTCAGATAAAATTATCGATATTATAATAGCTCTGGGCAGCGATTTGGGCTTTTCCCACAAGTCTTGCCAACAGATGTCCCTAACATGGGGAAGGGAAAACGGAATGGGCTAAAAAATTCAAATAACTTTAATTTGAAATAATATTTCTTTCCATTCTAATTTAATCCTACAGAAATACTCCTCCAAGAATTCTAAGTGATAAGTTCCTTTAGATATGGCAGCCTTGTATAGTTTAGTAGCCTTTTCCTTTCTTCGCCTTTTCCATCAGTTAAAAATCTCTTGTGCTCGTCCTGGAGCTGGGCATATAGTTTTCTGTATCGTAGCCTTTAGCTGTAACTTGGGGAACAGTCTAACTGGCATTTACACTGGGCTGCACCGACTGAAGTTCCCCACCTGGGCTGGCAGAAGTGTAGCCGGCAGAAGGGTGCAGCCAGGGAAATCTGCCACCACATGGGCCCAGCAAGGGCCAAGCCGAGACTGGCGCAAGTGGAGCCAGCAGAAGGCCTGAAAAAGGGGTGTTCTGTGTGTGTGTGTTGGGGGCAGAACTGAGGGGAGGGGGACTTACGCCGCATCCTGAGCATGTTCGGCTCAGTCCTGCGTCCGAAGTCCCAGCAGATGATACGTCGGGAGAAAGGGTGGTGGAAGGGAAGATGCATTTCTTTTTGTTCCAGTGAGCTCTGCTGGTGCAGCCAATGTATTCCTCTCCCAGTGGCTCCTGATAGGAGATGGGATGTGGTGGAACCTTCCGCTGTGTTCCCTTCTGCCGGCTCCACTTCTGCCGGCTCCACTTCTGCCAGCCTCCTCTGAGTAGGATTGCTTTGCCCGAAGAGCACTTTAAACGCACAGTATTGTCTCATGTTGTTTCAATAACGTTTTTCAGTTTTTTTCTTTTGTTTTTGTTATGTGCCTCCAAGTGGACTATGATTTATGGCGACCCTATGAACCAGTGACCTCCAAGAGCATCTGTCATGAACCACCCTGTTCAGATCTTGTAAGTTCAGGTCTGTGGCTTCCTTTACGGAATCAATCCATCTCTTCTTTGGCCTTCCTCTTTTTCTACTCCCTCCTGTTTTTCCCAGCATTATTATCTTTTCTAATGAATCATGTCTTCTCATGATCAAAGTATGATAACCTCAGTTTCATCATTTTAGCTTCTAGTGATAGTTCTGGTTTAATTTGTTCTAACGCCCAATTATTTGTCTTTTTCGCAGTCCATGTTATCTGCAAAGCTCTTCTCCAACACCACATTTCAAATGAGTTGATTTTTCTCTTATCAGCTTTTTTCACTGTCCAACTTCACATCCATACATAGAGATCAGAAATACCATGGTGTGAATGATCCTGACTTTAGTGTTCAGTGATACATCTTTACATTTGAGGACCTTTTCTAGTTCTCTCACAGCTGCCCTCCCCAGTCCTAGCCTTCTTCTGATTTCTTGACTATTGTCTCCATTTTGGTTAATGATTGTGCCAAGGTATTAATATTCTTGACAAGTTCAATGTCCTCATTGTCAACTGTAAAGTTACATAAATCTTCTGTTGTCATTACTTTTAGTCTTTTTCACGTTCAGCTGTAGTCCTGCTTTTATTTATTTATTTATTTAATTAATAATTTGTATCCCACCCTTCCTCCCAGCAGGAGCCCAGGGCAGCAAACAAAGCACTAAAACACTTTAAAACATCATAAAAACAGATCTTAAAATACATTAAAACAAAACAGCATTAAAAACATTTTTTAAAAAATAACTTTAAAAGAGGGTTAAAACATTATTAAAAAACATATTAAACAATTCTGACACAGATGCAGACTGGGATAGGTCTCAACTTAAAAGGCTTGTTGAAAAAGGAAAGTCTTCAAAAGGCGCTGAAAAGATAACAGAGATGGCGCCTGCCGTTTGTGCTTTCCTCTTTAACTTTCATCAGCATTCGTTTCAAATCATTACTGGTTTCTGCTAATAGTATGGTATCGTCTGCATATCTGAAATTATTGATATTTCTCCCTCCAATTTTCACACCTCCTTCATCTTGGTCCAATCCTGCTTTCCGTATGATATGTTCTGCGTATAGATTAAATAAATAGGAATACACCCCTGTCTCACACCCTTTCCGATGGGGAACCAATTGGTTTCTCCATATTCTGTCCTTACAGTACCTCTTGTCCAGAGTATAGGTTGCGCATCAGGACAATCAGATGCTGTGGCACCCCCATTTCTTTTAAAGCATTCCATAGTTTTTCATGATCTACACAATCAAAGGCTTTGCTGTAATCTATAAAGCACAGGGTGATTTTCTCCTGAAATTCCTTGGTCCGTTCCATTATCCAATGTATGTTTACGATATGATCTCTGGTACCTCTTCCCTTTCTAAATCCAGCTTGGACGTCTGGCATTTCTTGCTCCATATATGGTAAAAGCCTTTGTTGTAGAATCTTCAGCATTACTTTACTTGCATGGGATATTAAGGCAATAGTTCGATAATAATTACTGCATTCCCTGGGATCCCCCTTCTTTGGAATTGGGATGTATATGGGATGCTTCTAGTCTGTGGGCCATTGTTCAGTTTTCCATATTTCTTGACAGATTTTTGTCAAAATTTGGAGAGATTCAGTCCCAGTAGCTTGTAGCAACACTATTGGTATGCCGTCTATTCCTGGTGATTTGTTTCTTCGAAGTATTTTAAGAGCAGCTTTCACCTCACTTTCTAAAATGTCTGGTTCTTCATCATATGGTTCCTCCGTGAATGAATCTGCCATCCTGGCATCTCTTTTATAGAGTTCTTCCTTTTATTTCATCTCGGTCAGTCAGTGTGTTCCCCTGTTGATTATTCAACATCCCTATTCTTCGTTTAAATTTT